>NW_024080869.1:1412856-2116540 GCF_003009895.1 Hyaena hyaena
AAAAAAAAAAAAAAACCAGTAAAGACGGAAATGGAGCTGACTCTGAGTACAAGCTGGAACTAGACATAAAGCACAGGAAGCGAAGACCCATGGTGAGATTGCTAGAGAAGAAAGCAGGAAAACACCAGAGAACGAGGCCAATAAGGAATCACAGAGAGTTCTTCTCTGTAAGTGATGAGAAGGGAAAAAGATCAGATATCACCAGGGAGATGGAAATGGGCCTGGAACAATTCTATCCCCAAAAGTTATAGGAAAAGAGAAAGTGGAAAAGGTTACCAATGTCATCTGCTACAGAAATGATACTGTAACCTTGAACCTGCTGAAGAGATACCCCCATTTCTCTCATTTCTCGAGGCAGATGCAGCTCAACAGCTAGGACAAAGAGAGAAGAAGTAGAGGCAAGAACCACAGATAAGTCTTCCAAAAGTTTGGCCCTGCACTCCTAACACCTCTGATGTAGCTGTGTCCAAATGGGCTGACTGTCTGCATGGGCCCCATGCTTGGCTTTCACTTCACTGGAGCTACTCGAGCTCTTCTTCCAGGCTCACATTCGGATTTCAGATTCAAATTCCCCTATGTCCAACTGCACATGAACTCATCCCTGGCCATGGGCCCAGGTTTCCAACTGCCTCTTGATCATTTCCATCTGGGTGTAAACAGTCACCACAGACTCAAAACGCTAAATCTGAACTCATCATCTCATCCCCTACACCTGCACTTCTGGTGTTGCATCTGGTAACCCAAGGAGTACCTCCAAGTCTCCTCCTAGACTCTCCTTTAACCCTCCTTTCCACACGCAAATCCACCACCAAGGCCTGACAACTTTACCTACTTAATGGTGAGGGTTTTGTTGTTGTTTGTTTGTTTATTGTTTTAAATCAGACTTCTGTTCTGTATTTCTGGATCATTGCAAGATAATCTGTCACTCAGCTCAAAAAAGTATCCTAACTGTGCTCCCTGTCTTCAGTCTCTTTGCTGATACAGCCTCCCCAATGTGTTCTATGTCAAATACATACTGACTATACTGCTCCTCTCTTTAAAATCTTTCAGTAGCTTCCCAATGTCTTTATAAAAAAAGACAGACTTGAGTATACTCTAAAAGGTCCAATGAAATCTATTCCTTAATTCTGTCTTCAATCTTTTCTTCCAACTCCTGTTCCAGAAATGTCCAATAACACAGCTATTTCTTAGCTCTTTGTTTGAGCTAGAGCTGATGTTTAACATCTCTACATACTAATCTTCTCATGCAACCTACCCCCCATTACTCTGAGCCTGGCTCTTATTCGCCCTTTAGTATTCAGCTGGTAACCCTCTTAACTTTCTCTTTACCCCTAGTTCTAAGAACTCCCGGCAGGGGCTCCCATAAATGACCTGTTTTGTCTCTCTACCGGCTTTGTCTTTTCTGTTAAATTGTAACCTCTTTGAAAACTAGGAATTCATTCTATTCAGATTCCTTTTATCACTGCCTAGCACAATGCTTGGCACATCACAGGCCCGGGGGAAAAAAGTTTCCAGAAAAAGTAAATGAATGAAAAGTAAGTAAATAAAAATATCAGATCCAAAAAGATCTTCTATTGCAGCCTCATTTCAGACTAAAATGCTGATAGCCAACCACAAAAATTTCCTCCACTGATTTTTACATTCAAGAAAATTTAAATGACATACGGGCAGAACATACATGTCAAAAGGCACACTAAGCTGTGGCCAACATGGGATTTGTGATATGTATACCAGATCCTAACATTGTCCCAAGATGCCAAAGAATCTTTATCAGAGTGGATATGTCTAGGAAATTCTTCCAGATGTTTAGTTAGAGGAAGTATAAAAAATTCCTCAGGACAGGAACTTCACCTAGAACCAGACTAAAGTCTAAGACACAGCTTGCTTGCACTGCATGCTTATTTAAGAGATGGAAAATGGTTATGGATACCTCCAAAAATGTCTTTTTTTTAGAATGTGAGTTCCCCAACAGAAGAGGCAGGGGTTCAACATCTTTGTGTCTTCACAAAACCTAATACTGAGGCTAGCACCCAAATGTCTACCAAATAAATATATGTAAAAGTTCTACGAAAACATCCAATACCATAGATGGCCCTATCTAACATCCTAAAACTTAGAAATGGATTACAAAAGAAGCATTTTTTTCTTCCCTTCTTCTTTTCTAAACATTCCATGCCTTTTCTGTGCATAATTATGTTCAAGAGAGTCAACGGTTTTTTAAAATTCTTAACATGTATTGGGTTATAATTTAACAATAGCAGTGGTTTATAAATACTACTTTAGGATAAAACTGCAAATTAAAATAGTCAAAAGGGTACCATATATAATTTTTAATGGATCTCAATGATTTTAAAATGTAAAAGAGCATCTATGACAGGAAACACTGAAAGATTATGACCTTGGGCCCCTCGCCTGGACCGGAAAAGTGTGAAGTTTGTAAAGAGCACTTGGCCAACTCATGGAAGATTCCTGACTTGACACTATCCCTGAGATCAGTGCAAACCTAGAATGTAGATACTGCCAGGCAGAATGACCTAGCTCCACATCTGCTCCCAAACCCAGGCCTCTCAGCCGGTCCCCAAATCCTGTCTTTCTGTGCCCTGTATGGGATGAAAATTTAGTTTGGTCCATGGATTTTCCTGGAAGCAGATTTTGAGGTCATTATAGCTCAGTGGTATCAGAGTGTGGACAGCTCAGCTAACAGTCATTTGAATAATAATGCTAATGACAATGTGCTATGGGGAGACTTATTTCACACAAATGACTTTGGGGTTCACATGAACCCCAAATTATATTCTCTGTCCAATAGAATACGTTAGTATTTGTAAGACAAAATGTGTTAGTCTTCTGTGTTTATATTACTGTTAAAGAAAAATAATTTTACATGTTAATAAAAATGAAAGAAATGGAGATTACCCAATCCTCATAAAAATGTATCCTTGCTACATGCTGAGATCATCTGTGAGGAAAAAATGAATGTATGCCAAGAGCAACTTTAATTGCACATTTAATTTTTTAAATTATGCTGTGGCTTAATTAGAATTTATTCTCCTTTGAGACATTGCTCTCCTCTTTACTATTTCTTTGGCTGCCTTCTGCCTGGAAGAATCTTTATCCGCCAGCACATACCAAGTAAGTTTTCCTGTTTTAGAATTAACCCATGTGTCTGTTTAACTTAAAAGCAATATAGTATTCTTTGGGGTTTTTCTTTCATATAGTAAGTGATCAGTTTCCTGACAGAGACCTAACTTGAAATGTGTTGTTTTCATTTTATATACTTTCCTATACTAGAAATACCAAACTTTTTGTAATGTTTTCTTTCTTTTTGAGAGAGTGTGAGCAGGGGAGGGGCAGAGGAAGGGACAGAAGATCTGAAGCAGGATCCTCACTGACAGTAGTGAGACTGATGTGGGGCTTGAACTCACGAACTGTGAGGTCATGACCTAAGCTTAAGTTAGACGCTCAACCTACTGAGCCATACTGTCCTTTGACAGGTAATCAAGTGGAACCTGAAAACTTAATTAAGATAGATTTTTTCTAGTGCTTGCTTGTAGAAAAGGAAGGAAGCAAGGAAGGAAGGAAAGAAGGAAGGGAGGGGGGGGGGAGAGAGAGAGAGAGAGAGAGAAAGAGAGAGAGAAAAGAGGCCCAGGATGGATAATGCACATCCAAAAAGAAGGAAAACAACCCCAGGAAGCTGCACCCCTGCAGGGACACCAACCTGGACCTCTCCCTGGTGCCTAATGTGATCCTGGGGAAAGAGAGAAGGAAGCAGCGCCCTCCACTTTTCACTGCTCAGGGCACCTCACCTCCCTCCTCTCATCCCACACTTCCCATCCCCATCTCTCTGCCTTGGCCTTAACCTGCCACATGTCACCCCAGGGTATGACTTCCAGCCAGAAGTTGCCAGTCTCAGTCAATAACTAACATGAGAGCACCCGTTTTCCTTGTTAAGAGCACAACAATGGTGTTTTTATTCTAGAACTAACAGAGGCGACTGAATTTTCAAAGGTAGTTGTTTAACTGGCAATGCAGTGTTTACTTTCTAGCCACAGCAGTAATAAGCAACTGCCATCCACCTGCTAAAAGGAAAGACAGAGCAGATTTATGAAACTTTCAAATTCAAAATTATCGGTCACATAGAACAAGAGTAAAATACTTCAAAAATTGTCTCATTCCATTAAGATTTTAAAATAGGCTTTTGGGTGCGTGGGTGGCTCAGTCGATTGAGCCTCTGGCTCTTGATTTCAGCTCAGGTCATGATCTCCCAGTTCACGAGTTCAAGCCCCATATTGGGCTCTGTGCTGACAACATGAAGTCTGCTTGGGATTCCCTCTCTCTCTGCCCTTCCCTTGCTTGTGCGCTCTCTCTCTCCCCCTTTCTCTCTCTCTTAAAATAAATAAATAAACTTAAAATATTTTTTTAAAAAATAAATAATATATGCATTAAATTTAAGATACTCTCCCATTGTGGGTATCCTGCGACTTCTCCAATTACTCAGTCTGACACCAAGCCTGCATTTTTGAAGAGCAGGTAGACTTTTTGAGAACTGTTCTAGGTAACAACTGAAGTTTATGTCTCTAAGAATTACGGGGATGCTCAATAGGAACACCAGTCCTGGCCTTCAGATCCCAGATGGAATAGTGACATCCATTCTTCCTTTTTACTTGTTCATTCTTGAACAAGTATTTATTGAGCACCCACTTTGCCATGTACTTCTTCTACGTGCTGGGGAGATAGCAATGAGCAAATGGGAGAAACACACACCTGCCTTCATGGAACTTACCTGCAATGAACCAAATAAATAAGTATAAAGATAAATAAGTGGCCAGCGCAATACTGAGTTTTCTTTAGGGAGGAGGGAGCAGTGGAATGTAAGCCGTAACCGCAATGGTAAACAACAATGGAAAAAACTATCTCATTAGAAAGAGAAGTAAATTGGGCACTGCATTAGAGTGCACCTCCCTTTGGAAGGACAAGTACTTTTCCCAGCCTTTAATCCCCTTCCCTACGCGAAACTATCACACAAGTGTGGAGAAACCGATGACTTTCGGCAAGACGACGGAAGGGTTGATCTCTAACCTTTCTCTTTCTATCTCTCTAGCTCTCTTTCTTACCTTGGTCTCTTCTAATTGCCTTTGCAGATTTTTAGGGTCCACAGCGATGGGTTCAGATAAGTGTTTGCTTGCTGTGACCTCACAGGCCTGGAGCCCAGAAAGAAGTCCACAGGAGGCATCTTCATAGTGTTG
Source organism: Hyaena hyaena (assembly GCF_003009895.1). Classification (NCBI taxonomy): domain Eukaryota; kingdom Metazoa; phylum Chordata; class Mammalia; order Carnivora; family Hyaenidae; genus Hyaena; species Hyaena hyaena. Next base: position 1,418,103 of record NW_024080869.1, read on the forward strand.
ATATTTATCCACCAGGTCTTTAAGATTATTCCCAAGGATGTTGCACTAAAAAAAAAAAAAAAAAAAAAAAAAAATCAGAAGAGAATAAGGGTGGGGGATTAAAGTCCCACTATCTTCATATGTATTAAAACTTTAGGACCCATGAGTAACACAACTTGGAAAACACCAGACTTTAGCCAAAGTTAGTGAAACCTACAGGTTTTACATGCAGAAGCATCTTCAAAAAGTAACAGTAAAAACAGAGATAGTCCTAGGTAGATGTCAATTCAAAAACATATTTACAAGAGCTGGGTCTTGCCCCAGAATGAAGGATTTAGGAATCAATTCCCAGAGGAGGCTAATCCACCAGGGCACATTCCCAAGGAGTTTTATACACCATGTGGACAGCCATGTATTGGATGGAGAGGTTTTCAAAGTGCTTATATAAATCAGTCATGTTACACAAGACTGATGCTGCACAAGGAGGGTAAATAAATCTAGATCAGAATGAAGCAAAGGCCAGTAATCAACGATGCTCTTCAAACCATCCGTGCAATGTGGCCAGTCTATTCAGCTTATACTGTAAACAGGGAAATGTTCCCTTAGTTTTGTTTTGTTTTTAAACAGAACTCTTTTGCTTATCCACAAGAAGAGAAGCTGAAACAGTCTGTTAGCCATTAAGTATTAAAATACTGCACTGATCAAAGATATCTGCAAAACAAACAAGTGTCATATCTGTGAAGGAAATTTTCAGAGATGAAACATCACCTTCCAAGCCTGAGACGATACAAATTAGCAAGCCCCGCTTTGGGCTCGGAACCAAAACATAAACGCCGCCTGGTGGTCAAATCAGATACTGGCGTTCTAGAGTACAGGCTGCCAGGAAAGTGCCTCTCAAAACGCTAAATAGGTATAACTTTAGGCTCCTAATCTTTAAACACGTTTGCAGAAGTAAAGCACATGTATAAGAAAGAAGGGATGAGGATGAAACCACTTTATTTCCTCTGCTTCAGTTCTTAGATTTCTCGCCTCTAATTCAAAAAAAAAAAAAAAAATTAAGAGGGACAGGGTGCAAACTCTAGACACAGGCTGATTCTCCCTTAAAAATAAAATTACCTTAGAGTAGAGAGACCTGAAGCGATCGGTAGCATGATCCAATTTGCTCTGGACTTCTCTGTGGGTTGCAGAAGTATCGATATTGTCTTGGTCAGCCTTGCTACTGCCACTTCTCCTGCTGCAAGATTTGGCCGCTTCTAACACTCTGTTTCCAGAAATTGTGATGTACCTCAAGTCCCCTTTGTGAGAAATGACATCTTCTGAGAAACTCTTCTGCCGCTTCAGTTTGGTCATTAAACCACTGAGGTCGTCGGCACCTGCTTCCAGGTTTTCCAGCTCTTGCTCCGACTGCTGCAGCCAGTGTTCAAACTCGCTGTAATCGGCGTCGAACTTTTCTAATTCTTCCTGCAGAGAATGCGTTAATTTCATCTTCTTCTCCGACTCGGCCAGTGCAGTCTCATAGTGTGTTTTCAGTTCCTTCATGTTCTTCTGCAGTTTTTCTTTTTCCTCAGGAGAGAGATAGTGACCCTGTTTCTCAAGCAAGGCTTGTGCAGACTGAGTGGCCATGAGGACTGCTTGGTGCTGAGAGACGATCTTCTCATGGTGGGCCTGCGTGAAAACAAATCAGCTGTAAGGCAGAGCAGTGATGGGGTTACCCTGAGGTGTCGGGAGCCCAGGACCGATAGACTTCAGTGATCCACAGGCCGACAGCTTGCTTCTCATGAACCTTGTCAAGGTGCACAGTATGTCCCTTGCGCTGGTGCATTTCAGAAGAGCATGCTTTGACCACTACTTATTTCTGAGAAGTTTCCAAGCGTCTCTAGAAAGTACTTAGATGATCACATAGGACAAGTACTGTTTTTGAGAACTTTGGAAAAAATGTAATGAATCTTTATTCCACTTCTAAAACAAACATCTACAGTATGATCTCATTTTACTCACTGCTTCCTCACAATCACCTTAAAGGGAATGCTAATGTCTTCAGCTAATTATTGAGCAGATAAACAGAATATTTTATTAAGAAATGACTCTGAAAACACATACAAATAGGGAAAAGAGAATTTGTTCCTTTTAAAGCTATAAAAATCTTATGACAACAATTAAGTGAGGACAATAAACATTCAGAGGAGCCCAATGAAATCAAAGAGAACACTGGAGCTACTTAGCATCTCTGGGCTGCCGCTTCCTGCACTGGGGAAAATGGGGACTCTTACCCCTACACATCATGGGTTTGCTGAAAGGAGTACATAAGGTCACATGTGCCAGGGGTTAAAATCCACTCTGCAAGCAGAGAGCAGAACTTCCAGCAGGTGTGCCACACACAGGTCACAGGTGCACCACACAGAGGTCACAGGTGTGCCGCACACAGGTCACGGGTGCCCAGCGCTATGGCTCCCGCGGCCTTCAGGGCAGCTGGGTGGGCGGCTGGAGTCCCTTTCTCTCCAGCCACAGCAGCTTCTTCCACTCACCCCAACATGCCATTGAAAGGTGGCAAAATGGAGAAGAATCCTTTTGGGTCATTTTCCTCACTCTCCTAGTGTGCAAACACCACGACAGGGAATTTCACTTGCTCAGTGGGGGATCCCCAGCACCTAGAGCAGTGTTGGCAACAAGGGCTAACTAAGAATTACACTATACGCTATGAGTAGACGGGACCAAGAAGCACCGCTGTCGGGCAACTGCTCACTTACAAGTCTGATCCCCACTGGTCAGCTGCGAACTGACGCATTCATATTTGTATTCTCACTGTTTGTAACAACACCGGCCACACTGTGGGCACAAGACAAATATTTGTGTCTGAAGAACTTTTCTCCCACATACTGTGTTGTTGGCCTTTGAAATATAATCACATACTACCTTCCAGTGGGTCTTCTGCACATAGTAGGTTAGATAGACATATAGAACACCTTAGAAATTATCTGATCCATCCCCTTCCTTTTAGAGATGAAGGAAGGACAAAGGAGACTCAGTCTAAAGGAAAAAATGACATGGCCAAGGACATGTGGCACAACTAGAAAGAGCTAGAAACAGGCCCTGAGGCTATCCCTCCACTCTGCCAGGACATCAGGAATTCCTATAGCACTTTCAGAGTTCCATATTCTTAGAAGCAAAAAGATCAGAAGGCAAACCTCATGCAGTGAGGCATCGTTATGTCTCAGTCCACCCACCGCTATTCTTCACTCCTTGAGTCAAGTTATTAACCTTTCCTGACTTCTATGTATCGGACTCATAAGGCATTCCTAAAGGAATTCATTAAATTTTTCATTTTAAGAAATAATTATAACAAGGTTCTGTAATAGCCGCTGGAAACCATAAATACAGTAAATACTTCCACTTTTCTTCTGGAATAATTTAGATTTCCTGTAATATAAACCCCCCCCAGAGAGCATTCTATTCCAAAGACTCCAAAAACAAGGACATGGAGGAAAACACAAAAAACAGTGTAAGTACCTCAAAGTCCAGTCATCTGTCTACAAAAGCCAAATGTTGAAATAAAATGATCAATTGTGTGACACTGTGCAAAAAGTTTTTCCAAAGTTGCCTTTGGTCCTATAGCAACATTACCATTCACTTCAATTCCCACTTACACCCTGAATTTTTAGAAGGCTTTTCACCCCTCTTCTCAGCAATGCCCTTGACTGTGGAGATGAGCCAAGGCTTGGGGAGAACATGAGAGAGCTCAAGAGTGCAGAGCGAGCTGGTCTGCAAACACAGAATAGAACTTAGCAGAGTGACTGAGCTCGTGGCCTGGTTTTAAATCCAAATTCCATCCCTGACTAGATGTATAAACTTGGGCAAGTGGCTTCCTTCTTTACGTTACAGTCTCCCCACCTGTGAATCAAGGATGGGATGTAGCTTCAGAAGGAGCGGGGTGGACTAAATGTGCTGAGATGGAAAAGAACTAAGAAGAGTGCTTGGCCCACCATAACTGCTCTATAAATATCAGCTTATTATTATTTCTACCAGTTCCTTAGAAGTCTGCTTCACTTAGAAGAATGCCGTATCTAGTGATTTATTTCTCATTGTTTTTGAGTTACTTAGAATCCTCACAGTAACTTACATTTGACATGATGAACCCAGAAAATGGGACTTTACTCTCGATAGTCATTAAGATTTTTTTTTAAATGTTTATCTTGTGAGAAAGAGAAGGCGAGGGCAGGGGAGTGGGAGGGCAGATAGAGAGGGAGCGAGAGACTCCCAAGCAGGCTCTATGCTGTCAGCGCAGAGCCCAACGTGGAGCTCAATGTCACTAATCCTAAGATCACGACCTGAGCTGAAATCAAGAGTTGGACACTTAACCAATGGCGCTACCCAGGTGCCCTGATCATTAAGGTTTTGAAAGGTAACTCAGGTACTCTTCGAACAGACCTGAAAAACAGAATTTGACAACATGACTATGTTTAAATGAACCAACCTTAACTTTCTGGTATTGCTGGTTCAGATTCTCCTCAGTGGTTCCAACTTGTCCATCAACATCAGTTTCCAGCAAGTTACCATTAACTTCATCCTCTTCTCCAATTGCTGACTTGCCATCGCCTTCTTGAAAATGAGTTCCATTCTGTTCAATTACCTGCCTCTGTTTTATCCCTGCCCTTTCTGAATCTTTGTCCACATTTGACAGCCAGTCCAAAAGGTTTTCTATTTTGGTTTTGCTCTCTTCCAGCTGCTTCACAGCCGCAATCTGGACAGACAGAGAAAGTTCACAGTAGGTATTCTGAATGCAGGCTGGGGCACTAGTTTTAAGATCATTTAACATTAGAGTGGGAATACTAAAAAGCTGACACACACTGAAAACTGAACGCAGTGAAACTAAACCTTAGAGCAACAGGCAATAACTTGGAAGTTTCCATTGTTCTTAAAAATTTTAACTATAATTGATGAGTCCTCATACATTTCCCAAGAAGAAAGTCCTAGAATCCCACTTAAATTTCTTTAAAAAGTTAAAGAAAGCCAATTCTTCAAACTTCTGTGGTATATGGTTGATCATATAACTGGAAACCCAGAATTCTAGGTCTCTGGTGCTAAGCATTGCTTACTGCTGCCTGAGAGCACTTAAAATTTCAAGTAGCTGTTAGTTTTCAACAAAGCAACAGAGTACCATATATTTGAATAAAGACCTTTTCAGTTTCTTCTTTGATTGCTGTTGTCACAACTTTATCCAGCTCCTTTTTTGACTGTTCTGCCTTTAGATTAAGCTGTTCACACTTTAACTTGGCTTCATTAAGTTTCTGCTCGATCAAAGCCTTATCTTCTCGTGACAGCTTTTCACCATTCTCTTTCAAGAAGTTCTCTGTATTTTTCACTATTTCTGCCAAAGCCTGAGCACTTCCTTGCATATCTTTCTGTAATTCCTTATAACACAAAAGAAAAAAAAATCTCATTAAATGATTACCTATTTAATTCTTCCAGAGTTGTAATTCTAAAAGAGGGTGTGAGCAGAGGAGAATCTAGCATGTATAGCTTGAAAAAGCACAGTCAATTTGAGTTGGTTACTTAAATCACAATATTTAGTATAAGGAAATCTCAAACAGCCTTAAAGAAAGGTGTGAGATTTTCTTATTTCATAAAGGGATATGGTTTATAAAACACTGAAAACAGTAAATTTAATAACACAATCTATACAAATTTGCACACACCAGATATTTTTACATTATGTGAACACATTTGTAAGAGCTTTTAAATACATGGTAATATTTTTTATTCAATTTCTAAACATTATTTTTAAGTTTATTATTTAGTGAGTAACAGAGTGAGTGCATGTACATGTGCATGCATGAGCCAGGGAGGAACAGAGAGAGAGGCAGAGGAAGAATCCCAAGCAGGCTCCACACTGTCAGTGCAGAGCCCAATGTGGGGCTCAGACTCCTGAACGGTGAGATCATGACCTGAGCTGAAATCAAGAGTCGGACACTTAACTGAGCCACCCAGGCACCCCTACATTTATTTTAATATATATCTCTAGTCAGGATAAAAACAAAGTAGTTCTCCGAGTGAACTATGATTAAGTTATCCTAAACCCCAGAGCTCTCTAAAATGCAATGTTTGCTTCTTTGCCCCAGCTGTTAGGAAGCTCAAGATTAAGATGTCTCCTCAGAAGTTATAGCTTCTCTCAATCTAGATTTCTTTATGGAATTTTTATTCTTCTCTTCCTCCATTACTTTGCATTTTTGTTTTCCATATTACACTGTTTGAACTATCATATTATGTTTCCATATTTTTAATTTCAGCCTCATCAAATTATTCTAAGAAGTATTCGATCATGATCTCATGAGTTGGGAGTTCGAGCCCTGCATCAGGCTCCACCCTGACAGAATGGAGCCCACTTGGGATTCTTTTTCTCTCACACTCTCTGTACCTGCCCTGCTTATGCTGTCTGTCTCTGTCTGTCTGTCTGTCTGTCTGTCTCTCTCTCTCAAAAATATATAAATTAACACTTGAAAACAAAAGAAGCATTTGAATTGAAAGAGATACTACTTATTAAGCCACTACTATGTGACATTAACTGTGCTGGTCACTTAATTAGCACACAATATTTATTTAACTTTTAAAATCAATGAAGTGGGACCAACGAAGAAACTGAGGCTCAAACAGATTTTGCTATAAAGCTAACAGTGTGGAAGGGTCTGGGATTTGAACCAAGAGCTAACTAGTTACAATGAGAGTATTCTTTCTCCTGATACCAAAATAAAGTATATCTTTACCTGTCATTGTTTATTCATTCAATGAAAAGGAACAAAGTGTAGAGAAAGAGGAAAAGAATAAGAAGGAGTTAAGAAAGAGAACAAGCCTAAATGAATAGCTATTTCACCTTATGTGCAACTGAATGAGCTGGGCTTAAATGGGTCCCAGTTTTAGCTCCTCACACAAGGTAATTCCTTTGTATCTCCTTCCCTCAGTATCTCACCAAAACCAGTCAAGAAAATTACCTGGCTTTCTTGAAGTTGGAAATGTAACTCTTAGTATAAAGTTTAAAGCTCAAGCCTGGGGCCATCTAAGTATGTCTTGGCTCAGAAAAGCTAAAATGATTTGGTAATAAGAGTAATCAAACTTAACAGCAACACAGACCTGCTGATGCAAAACCAAACTTTACCTCCTGCTTGGACTGGTACTTCTTCAGCTCAGCTGTGCCATCTCCAATCACAAAGGCTTCTTGGTGACCGATCAGGCGGTTTTCAGTTTGGGTGAGGAGATCACATATCCCTTGGAGTTTCTCTTTGTACTCCTGCTGACGCTCTGCCACGATCTAAAGTGGGGCAAAATCGAAACATCTTAAATGTGTGGACATGAACACCTCATGTGATTACTCCTAATTAGAACACATTTTGCAAGTTCTAATCACAAAATTAGAACATATCTTGCAAGATTTTCTAAGTATGCTGTAAACATGGTAGCAGTGGGGTAACAAATTGAGCAAGGTGACACAGAAAGTGAAAGCATGTCCCATATACAAAGGAAGAGATCATGTGTGGATGAAACTGCTCAGCAGAATACTGGCCATGCACATGTGTAAGAGACGGAACCTCTGACCAACAGGAAGAAACATTCCGTTTTCTTAAGCTCTTGAAACCTGCGATATACACAATTAATTCTGCAAAAGGATATCAAAACAGAAGTTAGTTGTAATTTGTCTGTGAACATATTTAATATGTGTATACAGGTTATTATGCTAGAGACAACACCTAGGTGCTTCAAGAAGTAATAAAAGCAATGCATGCAGTATTTTTACTTAATCACTATGCCTAATTCCATTCCCATCCCTTTGCTCATTATTATTAGATGTAGCACTCTAATATAATTCAGTAAATTAAGAGATTAATTTACTATGTCAATACTAATACTTGCATCTTTCATTTTCCTATTACTTATACACTAGTTATTCATCTTATAGCCACTGATCATGTTTCCTAGGAGCCTAACACATGCCAGATAAGTACTAAGTATTTTATATTCATTCTTTATTGATGCTCACAATCCGACCAGGTAAGTACTGTGATTTTTCCAGTTTACCACTGAGGAAACAGTGGTTGAGTGGCTTGCCCTAGATCACGCATGTCTGAGTGCAGCTGGGACATACTAGGCAGTCCAGGGCCACAGCCCACACTCTGCACTGCTATCCCATACTGCCTCCCAGAGGAAAAAGATACCTTAACCTTCTTTATCCTTATGTTCATCAATTTATCAATTTCTGAGTACATCCATATTTCCTACTACTGGGGGGAAAATCAAGACTTCCACTTGAAAACAGTAGTTTCAAGGAGGCATAAAAAATGAAAATAAACTAACTACAGCATTATTATGGAAAACTGTACTGTTTTATACTCTGTTATCTCTACATTATACCCTGTCCATTAATTGCCTTTCCAGAAAATCTTTCCTATTATGCCATGATCCTTAGGTTTCTTCATTACAGGTTTCACATGGAAGAACTAAAAACAAAGAATGGCAGCTCAACAAAGAAAGGCAAACCTTCTGATCATCAAGATCTCGTTCTAGCTGTAACTGAGTCTCTAAATGTTCCACCTGGGTAGTTACTGACTCCTGTACATCAAGAAAACACTTCTGAGTTGTATTTAAGAGCCTCAGCAGTTGTCTGCTTTGGTTGGGAGACAGGTCTTGTGCATATTCCGAAATGAAGAACTGTACATCAAAAGCAGTGGTTTCCAGCTGCGCTTTGGTAGGTCCAAGGTCTTTTAATACACTCTGTGAACAAAACAGTAAGGTACGAAATGGGAGCTAAGCCATAATACAAAGCTTACATCAATAATATTTTAAAAATATGTTTCTTGTATCAGGGACTGAAGGTTTATTGACATTTTTCATGATTTGTTTAGTCAAAAATCTATTCGTCATCTAGTAACAGGCAGTAAAGATAAAATTATTTCAGTACTATGGAGTTAGTATTACATGGAAAGACAATCCCTCTAAGAACACTTCAATCTGGTCTGCCACAGCACATTTAAAATGTAACTCAACAAAAAACAGAGACCCAACTTACATACACTTGGCATGTTAAAGGGGGAAATCAACATTAAAACATTACTTTTTTTTTCTTTTTCTTTTTTATTTTACAAATAGTTTATTGACAAATTAGTTTCCACATAACACCCAGTGCTCATCCCCACAAATGTCCTCCTCCATGCCCAAACTCCCCTCCCCCCCAAATCCATCAGTCCTCAGTTTTTGTCAGCATTCAAGAGTCTCTCATGGTTTGCCTCTCTCCCTTTCCCCCACCATTTCCCCCCTTCTTCTCCCACTTGTTCCTCAATAAAGTTCCTCCTAATCCTCCTATACGTGCAAACATATGATATTTGTCCTTCTCTGCCTGACTTATTTCGCTCAGCATAACACCCTCAAGGTCCATCCATGTTGCTACACATGGCCAGATTTCATTGTTTCTCATTGCCATGTAGTATTCCATGGTATAGATAAACTACATCTTCTTGATCCATTCATCCGTTGATGGACACTTAGGCTCTTTCCAAAAACATTACTTGTTAATATTTACAATATTCATGTAATTATGGTTTCTCATAAACAAGCCAACAGGGTATTTGAAACACAAATTCAATGAGCTAGAATTTCAGTTTTCTAACTCACTGGCCAGGACCCTAAGCATCATTCATGAGGCATGCTATTCCAATTAAGAACTTGGGGAGAAAAAGCCATGACAAAAGTAACCAGTACAGACAAGATGGTGGAAAAGTAGGGAGCTCCGTACATTTCACTTGCCCCCATCTCTCAAACAGAGAAGAACTGAAGACATAGGAACCCTTATAGAATCCAGGAGTTTGGGAGGAAAAGGAGATAGAGTCCGCTGAAAAAAGCTTATAGCGGTTACCTCAAGAAACAAGCCAAAGTACCCATGGTATTTGGAGAGTCCCAAATACCACTACGAATAGAAAAATAAAATAACCAAGGTCTCAACAAGAGAGACCAAGAGACACCATTCAAAGAACACATCCTGAATGGACAGGCCCTGGACAGTCAAAGAGCCTTCTTTGGTACAACAGCACTCCCAGGTGCAGAGTGGATAACAAGCTTTTAAAATTAAGAAGAGATAGAAAGCTAACCAAAATGATGAAATTGAAGAACACTCCTCCAAAGAAATTCCAGGAAGAAATGACAGCTAAAGAACTGCTCAAAACAGATATGAGCAACATAACTGAACAAGAATTTAGAACAATAGTCATAAAATTAATTGCTGGGCTTGAAAAAGGCATGGAAGACATCAGAACTATTGCTACAAAGACTATGGATCTTAAAAATAGTTGTGATGAATTAAAAAATGCTATAAATGAGATGTATAATAAAATGGATGTGTCCCATGCATGGATTGAAGAGGCAGAAAGGAGAATACGTGATTTAGAAGACACAATTATAGAAAAAGAGGAAGCTGAGAAAAAGAGAGATAAACTGATCCAGGAACACAAAAGGAGAGTTCGAGAGCTCAGTGATACATTCAAATGGAATAATATCCGTATCATAGGAATTCCGGAAGACGAAGAGAGAGGGAAAGGCACTGAAGGAGTCCTTGAACAAATTATAGCAGAGAACTTCCCCAATCTGGGGAAGGAAACAGACATTGAAATCCAAGAGTCACAGAGAACTCCCCTCAGATGTAACTTGAATCGATCTTCTGCACGACATATTATAGTGCAACTGGCAAAATATAATTTTTCACAAAGAGAGAATTCCGAAAGCAGCAAAACAGGCCTAACATACAAAGGTAAACCTATCAGAGTGGTTACAGACCTATCTACTGAAATTTGGTGGGCCAGAAAGGAATAGCAAGAAATCTTCAATGTGATGAACAGAAAAAATATGCAGCCAAGAATCCTCTATCCAGCAAGCCTGTCATTCAGAATAGAAAGAGGTATAAAAGTCGTTCTAAATAAATAAAAATTGAAAGAATTTGTCACCACTAAACCAGCCCTACAAGAAATCCTGAGGGGGACTCTCTGAGGGAAATGTTGTAGGGAACACAAGATACCAGAGACACCACCACAAACATGAATCCCACAAAGGACACGATGACTCTAAACCCATATTTTTCAATACTAACACTGAATGTAAACGGACTAAATGCCCCAATCAAAAGACATAGGGCAGCAGAATGGATAAAAACCAAAATCCATCTATTTGCTATCTACAAGAAATTCATTTTAGACTGGATAACACCTTCAGGTTGAAAGTAAGGGGATGGAGAAATGTATATCATGCTACTGGAAGTCAAAAGTAAGCTGGAATAGCTATACTTATATCAGAAAAACTGGATTTTAAAGGAAAGACAGTAACAAGGGATGAAGAAGAGCATTATATAATAATTACAGGGTCTATCAATCAGGAAGCGCTAACAATTATAAATGTCTACAAACCAAATATGGGAGCAACTCAATTAATCACAAACAGAAACACTCTTATGGATAAGAATGTGCTAATAGCAGGGGACATTAATACTCCACTTATAGCAATGGATAGATCAACTAGATAGTAAATAACTAATGACACAATGGACTTGAATGACACATTGGACCAGATAGAATCGACAGATATATTTAGAACTCTACATCCTGAGGCCATGGAATTCACTTTCTTCTCAAGTGTGCATGGCACATTCTCCAAGATAGATCACATACTGGGACATAAAGCAGCCCTCAATAAATATAAAAGAGAACTACAGGCCAATATCCTTAATGAATACATATTCAAAAATCCTCAACAAGATACTTGCAAATCGAATCCAACAGCACATAAAAAGAATTATCCACCAAGATCAACTGGGATTCATTCCTGGGTTACAGGGCTTGTTCAATATTCGCAAATCAATCAATGTGATACATCACATCAACAAAAGAAAAGATAAAAACCATATGATCCTGTCGATAGATGGAGAAAAAGCATTTGACAAAATACAGCATCCCTTCTTTTTTTTTCCATGTTTTATATGTTTATTTAATTTTTTTACAAATAGTTTATTGTCGAATTAGTTTCCACATAACACCCAGTGCTCATCCCCACAAATGTCCTCCTCCATGCCCAAACTCCCCCCCCCACATCCATCAGTCCTCAGTTTTTGTCAGCATTCAAGAGTCTCTCATGGTTTGCCTCTCTCCCTTTCCCCCACCATTTCCCCCCTTCTTCTCCCCCTTGTTCCTCAGTGAAGTTCCTCCTAATCCTCCTATACGTGCAAACATATGATATTTGTCCTTCTCTGCCTGACTTATTTCGCTCAACATAACACCCTCAAGGTCCATCCATGTTGCTACACATGGCCAGATTTCATTGTTTCTCATTGCCATGTAGTATTCCATGGTATAGATAAACCACATCTTCTTGATCCATTCGTCCATTGATGGACACTTAGGCTCTTTCCATGTTTTAGCTATTGTGGAGAGTGCTGCTATGAACATTGGGGTACATGTGCTCCTATGCATCAGCATTTCTGTATCCCTTGGGTAAATTCCTAGCAGTGCTATTGCTGGGTCATAGGNCTTACTTAAACATCATAAAAGCCATCTATGAGAAGCCTTTAGCTAACATCATCCTCAACGGGGAAAAACTGAGAGCTTTCCCCCTGAGACCAGGAACACGACAGGGATGTCCACTCTCACCAATGTTGTTTAACATAGTGCTGGAAGTCCTACCATCAGCCCTCAGACAACAAAAGGAAATAAAATGCATCAGAACTGGCAAAGAAGAAGTAAAACTCTCATTTTTGCAGACAACATGATACTCTATACACAAAACCCAACAGACTCCACCAGAAGCCTACTAGAACTGATCCATGAATTCAGCAAAGTTGCAGGGTACAAAATCAGCATACAGATATCAGTTGCATTTTTATACACCAACAATGAAGCAACAGAAAGAGAAATCAAGAAACTGATCCCATTCACAATTGCACAAAAAACCATAAAATACCTAGGAATAAACCTAACCAAAGATATAAGAGATCTGTATGATGAAAACTATAGAAAACTTATGAAGGAAATGGAAGAAGACACAAAGAAATGGAAAAAACATTTGATGCTCATGGATTGGAAGAATAAATACTGCTAAAATGTCATTACTACCCAAAGCAATCTACACATCCAATGCAATCCCAATCAAGATTGCACCAGCATTCTTCTCAAAGCTAGAACAAACTATCCTAAAATGTGTATGGAACCACAAAAGACACCGAATAGCCAAAATAACATTGCAGAAGAAAACCAAAATGGGAGGCATCACCATCCCAGACTTTAGCATCTACTACAAAGCTGTCATCATCAAGACAGTATGGTATTGGCACAAAAACAGACATATAGACCAATGGAATAGAATTGAGAACTCAGAATTGGACCCACAAATGTATAGCCAGCTAATCTTTGACAAAGCAGGAAAGAGTATCCAATGGAAAAAAGATAGCCTCTTTAACAGATGGTGTTGGGAGAACTGGACAGCAACATGCAGAAGAATGAAACTAGATCATTTTCTCACACCATACACAAAAATAAACTCAAAATGGATAAAGGACCTGAATGTGAGACAGGAAACCATCAAAACCCTAGAGGAGAAAGCAGGAAACAACCTTCTTGACCTCCCCTGCAGTAATATCTTACTTGACACATCCCCAAAGGCAAGGGAATCAAGAGCAAAAATGAACTATTGGGACCTCATCAAGACTAAAAGCTTCTGCACGGCAAAGGAAACAACCCACAAAACTAATAGGCAACCAATGGAAGGGGAAAAGATAGTTGCAAATGACACATCAGATAAAGGGTTAGTATCAAAAATCTATAAGGAACTCACCAAACTCCACACCTGAAAAACAAACAACCCAGTGAAGAAATGGGCAGAAGATATGAACAGACACTTCTCCAAAGAGGACATCCAGATGGCCAACAGACACATGAAACGATGCTCAGCATCCCTCCTGATCAGGGAAATACAAATCAAACCCACACTGAGATACCACCTCAGGCCGGTCAGAGTGGCTAAAATGAGCAAATCAGGAGACTCTACATGCTGGCGAGGATGTGGAGAAATGGGCACCCTTCTACGCTATTGGTGGCAATGTAAATTGTTGCAGCCCCTCTGGAAAACAGTGTGGAGGCTCCTCAAAAAATTAACAGTAGAACTCCCCTATGACTCAGCAATAGCACTGCTAGGAATTTACCCAAGGGATACAGGAGTGCTGATGCACAGGGGCACATGGACCCCAATGTTCATAGCAGCACTCTCAACAATAGCCACAACATGGAAAGAGCCTAAGTGTCCATCAATGGACGAATGGATCAAGAAGATGTGGTTTATCTATACAATGGAATACTACATGGCAATGAGAAACAATGAAATCTGGCCATGTGTAGCAACATGGATGGAACCTTAGGGTATTATGCTGAGCGAAATAAGTCAGGCAGAGAAGGACAGATACCATATGTTTGCATGTAAAGGAGGATTAGGAGGAGCTTCACGGAGGACCATGGGGGAGCAGAAGGGGAAAAATAGTGGGGGGGAGGGAGGGAGGCAAACCATGAGAGACTCTTGAATGCTGAGAACAAACTGAGGGCTGATGGGGGTGGGTGAGAGGGGAAGGGGGGTGATGGGCATGGAGGAGGGCACTTGTGGGGATGAGCACTGGGTGTTATATGGAAACCAACTTGACAATAAACTATTAAAAATAAATAAATAAAATAAATAAAAAATAAAAATAAAAAAAAATTTTTAAGTGACCAGTACATACATACTACTTATACTACGACGTATTTGTAAGAATAATTCAGGTATTATGTATTTAAGTGACTAATAAATAAATACTAAAGATGTTAGTGGTGGAAAGAGAGAGATAAGGTGGTTGGCACAGCATCAGAAAGACATCCACAAAGTTGTGATTATTTTCTGGTTGTGTCTATAGTCATAAATAGGTGTTACACAAACATCTCTTAGAGACAAAGAAAGTAAATAATCACTTCAGATTTAGCAGTCATGTTTTTTTGGAAACATTTATTATTTTATTTTTTAAGTTTTTCTTAATGTTTAATCATATTAAGAACGAGAGAGAGAGAGAATCCCAAACAGGCTCCGCACTGTCACTGCAGAGCCCGACACAAGGCTCGATCTCACAAACTCTAAGATCATAATCTGAGCAGAAATCCAGAGTTGGATGCTCAGTTGACTGAGCCACCCAGGTGCCCCCTACACATTTGTTATTTTAAATCAGGAGGTTTTTATAAAAACAAAAATTAAAAAAAAAAAAAAAAAGAGGGTGCCTGGGTGTCTCAGTTGGTTGAGCATCCAACCTCGGCTCAGGTCATGATCTCACAGTTTGAGAGCCTGCGTCCATCTCTGTGCTGACAGCTAAGAGCCTGGAGCCTGCTTTAGAATCTGTGTCTCCCTCTCTCTGCCCCTCTCCTGCACAAGCTCTGTTTCTCTGTCTCAAAAATAAATAAACATCAAATTTTTTTTCTTAATCTGGAGGTTTTTCAATGTACTTCATCTAATTTATTTTGATACTTGCCTTGAGAAACTCTAAATTTTTCTTCACATCCTCTGTATCTTGAACATTCACAATCTCAATATCTTCCACAGATTTGCTCTTCTCTGATATCCAATCTGAGAACGATTCAAGTTTCTGCAGAAATTCTTCATGGGACACTGCTAGTTTAGACTGGAAAATAAAATCGCATGTTCACTTCTGTCAATCCCCAAATTTTGAATTCCTACAAAAATGGCTCTGTTTCAAGGGCTAACAGTATGAAAATAAAAGACTTCATCTTATGACTAAATTTTCAAACAATCAAAATACTCTTCAAAACTCGAATTCTGACTGCGTGAAACGTTTTGATGCCTACCATTTCTGAGTCAATTGCAAGCGTGATGCATTTCATTCTTTCTGAAGACACACTGCTGAGGGAAGAGAAAGCAGTCTGCAAACTTTGGTGGCCTGTGCTCAATTCCTCAAGCTGTTCTCTGGGGAAGTCACTGGGAAGAGACTTTAAAAACTCTTCTGCCAACTTCATGTCTTTTCTTAAAATAATAGCAATTGGAGCCAATCGCAATTCAAATGTCTGCAAAAAAATATATATCCCAGAACCATTCAGTGAGAAACACAAATATAACAATTATTCTAAATGTAATAGCACATATATAATAGCATATTTGGCATATTACATATTTAGAATATAATAAAGAAATAAAATAAGCATCATGCTTACTTTTTTCCAAATTAACACCAGCTGACTATCATCCATAATAGGCAGCAGACAGTTCTTACCTCCAACTGTTTAAGTTGGTTCCTCAAAGCTTCCAGATTATTATCCAGAGACTCCTGGTTGTCTAATGGGGGCTTCATATCTTGAAGCAAAGCCAAATACTCTTGCATTTTTGATGTGTGCTGTAAACATTGCTGTAACTCACTGGAAAACTAAACACAAATTTGGACATGTTAAGTTAATAGCCTTTATGTAGTTTTTCAAAGCAAATAAAATGTATAGGATTATTCCCAAATGCTTCATGCAGCTACTGCCATTCGAACTGTAAAATCAACTTACTTGTTCCATTGAGCTATCTCCAGAAGTCATTCCTTTTGACCCTGAAATACTTTCCAGATGGTCTGGGATATCACTGCACAGCTCCTCCAGCTTCTCATGGCTCAGCAATGCTGATGCACACACAGTTGGGTTTTCTAGCCCAGTATCTTTTAGGTTTTGTAAATTATGGGAACAGTGGTTTCCTTCTTTGCTTTTAAGATCACCGAGAATGTGTGACCTTTCATCCACCATCTCAGAAGCAGTAGATGATTTTTGATTCAGGTCTCTGACCTGTTCTAATTTATCTGAATATGTGTCAGTGAGCAGCTTGTAGAAAATAGTTTCAAGTTGCAATGGAAGTACTTTAGATGTAATAGCTCTGTTCTCTAGCTCATACTCCATCTGGGTTAATTCTTTCATCAATTCAAATGCTCCAGTAATTTTCCGGCTATACTGATTCTGCTTAAGTATATTAAGGAGAAAATCAGACTTAAGATTGGCAATACAGAATGGATCATCTCTACTTTCTGCTTTTAGTTCTGGCGAGTTATTCACGGGGGAAACTCTAGAATGGTCACCAATTTTAGAGTCACTGGGCACACTGGATGCTTCTTTTGCCAACTGTGATGTGCTTACTCTTTTAATTAAGCTTTGAATTAAAACTTCAGTGTCTGCACCAACTGAAGATTTGCCAACCTCAAGAGGATTCATAGAACCTTCCCCCAATCTACTTTCCACATTTTCAACAAATACTTGAGATGACTCAGGAATGTGAACCTCCTTTTCCTGGAGTCCTAGAGACAAGGCTTGTTCTTTTTGCTGCTGTTGCTCACGTATTTCTATCTTACTGTGAATTTCTGAAAATAAGTTGTCCGTGCTTAACGGGTTACTGGAGTTATCATTTCTTATTACATTTGTGCAGAGTTCTGGTGACTCAAAATCAGTATTTTCCCCAAAGTCTTCCATATTTTTAAGAGAAAAGGTTGAAAGTGTGCTTTCATTCCTTTCTGGTATGAACTGACCAATATCTGTTCTCCCTTCTGAGGCACTTCCTTTAGTACAAAGATCATTCTGTTGGGCCATCTCATTTAGAGGTGAGACTTCCTGGGTAAGGGCTATCTTCTCTTTTGGATTATTTATTCCAAACTGTACGTCTTCTTTCATGGCAGAGGAAGCCATCAGAACACAGCCTGGGATATCTTCATTTGGTTTCAATACATCTTTTGCTTTTACATTTTTAGCACAATGTTTTAAATAAGTGAACAGGTCAGACTCTTTTCCAGGTCCATCAGCTAATGAATCTTTCTCAGTATCTGTATTCCCTTCAGACAATGGAATATCTGAAGGAATGTTATCAGTGATCACTTTGGAAATTGAGGAGTCAAATATTTCGTCAAGATTCTCAAATTGGACAGGACTTTTGCTAACCACCGTTTGTAGATTCTTTGGTTCATCTGTAAGAGTTAAAGTTACTTTTTTCAGGCTTTCTTTCAGATTATGTTCTTCACTATCTGTGATTTGTGGAAATGGAAACTGATCATTAGCTAAATCAAGATTCTTCCTTGTACTTTCACTAGGCAAAGGTCTGAGAGACCTATTCTCTTCTACTAGCCCTCCTCTACACATGTCTCCTTTACCTGAGCATATTTTATGAACTGATGTTTCATCTTCTATTAGTACATTGTTTTGGTCATCATTCTTTTTAACTAGGCCTCTTTTGGGTACTTGATGATCTTTGGCAACTACACAGGCTATGGATGGCAAATGGCTTTCCTCAGCAGGTTTTCCTACTAAATCAGGCTCAGAACAAATGGTTTTATCAAGTATCACATTCTCAAAATACTGATCTCCACCTTTCAGAGAGTCAGTAGACTCTGGCCCTTGAATCAACTTAAACTTTAAGTTCATGGGATCCTTATCTACTTCAGAAGTTGAACAGCTATTAGTATTATGTAAAACACCTACAGAGCCAGAGGCGTTTTCTGATTCAGTGTCTTTAGTGATAGGCAGCAATATATCGTTAAGAGCTATCTCATGATTCAACAGATCTTCTTTGCTTTTTCCAAGGACCTCAGTTGCATATTCTGGAAAGTTGCTTCTTTCAGTAACTAAGTTATTTTTGCTAGTTGATTCTAGCTGTAAAACATTTACACTTTGCTCTTTTTCTGAAGAACTGTAGTTGTGCACTTTATCTGGGAAAATTACTTTATTAACACTTTGATTTTCATGACCATTTTCCTTTTCACTCACTGTGGTGGCACACGGCTGGATATTCGTACCTGCAGCCTCATCTTGGCCCAGGGGCTTATCATTTTCACCTTCTACCCCTTCTTCATCATCATCATCGGAATCATCATCGTCATCCTGATCATTACTGTCACATACATAATACCCATAACTTTCTTCACTTTGCATAGACTCTAAATGCCCAGTATCAGATTTAAATTCTTGTCCAGCTATATGTTCTTCTTGTCTCCTCCAACACCCAGTGTCATCAAATGTTAGAGAAGCGCTCAAGTTCTCTTTGCCCTCAATGATTTCATAATCAGTCAATGAGTCACACTCATCACCTTCAAGGCTAGTTGTGCTTTCCCTTTCTGATATGGTCGCCAGCAACTGTCCATCGCCCCTGTCTGAGTCAGCTGAGTCTGAGCATATTCTTTCACCAGAATCAAATTCAGCTTTCTCAGTAGCTATGAGAAAACCCTGAAGAGACGGTGTGTCCTCCCTCACACTTAAGCTATCAACCAGTGCTCCCTGGGTCACCACAGAATTTTCATTCTCTTTTGAAACATCATAAAAAACATCAGCAGGAGGAGCAGCCCCATCATTTTCCTCTTGTAGTGTGGCATAGTCCTCAGGCTGTAGACAATCGCAATCATCACCTTCGAGAACCAGAGAATCATGGTCATCATCTTCAAACAAGGGGGTATCATAAAAATCATCATCACTATCAGTGTCTGTTTCTGTCACGCTCTGCTGTTCATCCAGTAGTGAAGTCTCATAGTCACCGGCGCTGACATTTTCTTCAAGCAGCGATGTAGCACAGATACACAATGAATTAGCAGTATCAGGGTCACCCTGGGGAGCTGTGGCACAGCAGTTCTCTTCCATTTGGAACTCATTTTTCCTGCCTTCAGGTTTCTGCTGAGAAGCAGGGTGCAGCTCTTCATCTTCACTGTAAGTATCTAAATTATATTTATCATTGTGAGACTGTCCCTGAGGCTCATTGTCACCTATATTTGAAGGATTTTGTTGACAGTGTTCTCCCTGTAAACTGATATTGATAGCTGCAATTCCCAGAAACTGGTCTTGAAACATTTCTCCCATTCTTTGACCCGATAACATGGTTTGATCACTGAATGACAAAGTAGAGTCTTCACATTTATTTCCCTTGCTCTCTGTGGTATGTAAATCATTAAGACTTTCCTGATTGTTCCTCAATTTATCATGACTTAGCAAGGCACTCAACCTGGGAGAATAGTCAAAGATTGTCAAATCCTTGTTTATATTATCTTCATTCTCTTTTTCATTCAAATCACTGATTCTACTAGTTTTTGGTTTCATAATAGGATTTGTTATCGAATCACGTGCAAAGTTTTGAATATGTTGAGAATGGCTACATTCATCTGCATTTTCATTTATTCCAACTTGACTTTGGTTTTCACAGTTTTTAAGTATGTTTTCAGAGTCTTGTCCAAGCATGCCAACTGCTACAAGTCCCGGCTGTGTTAAACACAATACAGAACTGGGAACACACACACTGGATGAATTCTTAACTTTATGATCAGTTGCTATTGTATGTGCCAGGTTTTCTGACTGATGAAATTGACTACTGGTAATGTTATTTCCTATTTCATTAAACTCTTCATCTGTGGCACTCTTTCTCTCTTCAGAGGTTTCTTTATGGTTGGGTTCTCTGCAATAACATTTATCAAAACTAGTCGGTGAAGCTACACTGTCATCCCTTCCTCTACTTGGAGTGTTATTCAGAATTACACCAGGGAGTCCTAAGACATCAAGGCATTCTTTTGTGGGCGTGTCCTCACACTCTGCACTACAGCCCTCCAGTAGCATACCAACGGCCTCATTCAAGTCTCCATCGTATAGCAAAAGCCTTTGTCCTGTGTTTGCATCCATATAGCTATTTATCATCAAATAAGACAGAAATAATTTTTTAGTTTGTTCTGAGCTCTGAGTTGCCACTGGCTCTTCTCCATCAAAATCGTCCTCTTCTTGCCTGTAATCGTGGGCTGTAGATGGTTGGAATTTACAAAAAGAGAGCCATCTTCTGGCATTTTTACAAGTTTCCAAATCTCCTAAATCTGGCATTTTATCAGGGAGTATTATACTTTTTAAAATCGATGCCGTGTTATTATCTATAATTCCCAGCTGCTTAGCAACATCCAAACCAATGACTTGAGAAGTTTCTGGAATATAAAGAGCAGCTATTTTCTGCCTGCCATTCAGGATTCTGTATGCCAATTCATTTGTAATCAATTCTTGCTGCAAGGAAGAAGATGTAGGAAATATTTCACCAGAGTGAGGCCAGATGAGTCCCACATAGCCTCGCTGAGCCTCTAGTACCAAAAGAGCACTGCTCGAAGTTATTAGATCACACTGGACTGCTTCATCCACGGTTAAACGTTTAGCAGGGTTTGAGTGGATGATTCCACCTGTTTGAACCTGATATGTGAGAATACTGTTAGCCGTGTCTCTGTCAATCACCCCTTCCATCAAAGCTTCTTCAATAGTCATTCTCTGACCAGAGTGGCAATTGATCAGACCTCCAGAAAGAAGCTGTGCACCTAATAACCTAAACATGGTTTCCCGGTCTATGAGACCTTCATGAGCCGCCCTTAAAATGCTTATGCTTCTTCCACATTTTAGTGTTATTCTACCCCCTTCTTGTGGTCTCACAGGTAGAAGCCGCATCCCAGTGTTTTCCTGTAAAATACTTCTTTGTATAATATCTACTAAAGACACCTTCTCAGCAGTGCAGGGGTCAATAAGATCCTTACACATGTTTTGCCTCTCCAGAACTTTAGAAAATAATGCTGAGGAAACAAAGTTCTGTTGGAAAGCCTTCTGTAGGGTCAGCTGTTCTCCGGTGGCTGGAAAAACTAGAAAGCCTGTGGAAAGCAGTATCTCAAGCACTCTGATGGCCATGGATTCTGATATCATGCCTTGAGCCAAAGCTTCCAGCACTGGAATTGTGGTAGATGACATGGTGGAAATGATCTCCTTTGCCTGATTTAGTTCTTTGAGTTGGCATAAAACCTGTTCATCAATAAGGCCGTGACTTTCGGCATCTTGGAGGTCAAAACATTTTCTTAATTCTGGTGAAATTAGACCAGAAATCATTAGCTGTGTCTCAAGCAACCTGATTCCTGTGTCATAGTCAATAAGGCCTTTTAAAACTGCCTGAAACACCGATAGGATTTCTCCAGTTGTCTCATCGATGGTGCCTGCAATCACTTTAGCCAGCTGAAAGGAAAACACAAAATTCTCAGGTCAGTCTGTGACCCAAGGGTGGGCAGAATTGCATGAAACTTCGTTTGCATCTTTTAAAATAAATAATACACTTCAACAGGAAAATCCTCTACTTACCAAGGCGCAGCAATGCTGTGAATGTTAGGCAGCTCAAATGCACAAGTGATCTATGTCAGTGATCTATTCAACAGCACAGGATGTGATAAAAGCTTTGAAAACAACATGCATCTGTGAATTGAAAACTTAATATTGTGTACATTAACAAGGTTAGTGAGGACACAACAGAGTAAATGATGATAGTGAGGAAACAGAACACATACCTAAGAAGGCAAATCATGCTCTCTGCAACTGGGTGAGATTAGTCGACTGACATGAAAGAGAGTATCAAACCCCATGCTATTGATGTTTACAGCATACAGACCTTGCTCGCAGACAGTAAAAATGAACCAAAAAAATTGTTACATATCCCCAAAATGTGACACATAGTGTGTAAAGTATTCCAGGGAGTAAGGAAATTGAATATAAAGATAGATTTTTTAATATTGTATTGAAAACTGTGAATACTTATTGTCACATTTCAAAAGTTTAAGGACAGGTCAAATTTTCAATGATTTCTGTTATACTGGAAGAAAATGCTAGGGCATCCTCACTATAGCGAATGGCCCAGGATTGCTCAAATAAATCTCATGGTTATCTCTAAAAATCAACCAAGTTCATAACACTCCAATATCATCTTTGGAGATGACTCAAGGCTGTTTTACACATAATAAAATACCTAACATAGCAGTAGAAGAATGGCTTTTAAAGAGAAGAGTTAGAAAAATGAATGATTCTTTTCTTTTACCATGCAAGGCAGAGATTAAGATGTCACAGAAACTGATGACGCCAAGTGTAGGACTGGATTTAATACACACACTGAACTTTCTAAATAGTTAGATAAACTCCATCCATGTTTTCTCCGTGTACACAAATTCAAGGTCATTTCTTCTTCATTGATATATTATTTCTATAACCATGCAGTAAGGCTAATAATCTTGAAACAGCATCATGTTTTAAATAAATTATATTACCTTCTCCTCTACCTTTGTATCTCTTAAGGTTTGTGATTCTTGTAGTTGTTTCAGAGATTCACTGAAGAATGAATTATAACTTTCTTGAAGAGATTTCACTTGTTTTTCCAATTCATTTCTTTCTTCATCTGTCATTCTAAAATAACCAGGAAGAATGAAGAGGAATACAAGACTTCAAGTGCTGAAGATGACATATTAGGCTCAATGATTTTGCAAAGTAGAGCCCTTTTCTAAATAAGCACATGGTCGTAAAATAAAATAAACCCTTAGATACAGATTCCTCAAGTCTCAGAATGACTGTTTGTGGAAATTAAGGATGGCCCTTACACATCTAGGAATCCTTCTCCTGCCTGAGAAACAGACGGGAGGAAAGGATATGAATTCATAGATCAGCACTTCTCTAGCATATACACATTTCTAAAATAACAATTGCTGTTCTCCGAAATAGGGAAAGATCCTACTGTTAGATCCAACAAGAAATGGGACAAAAAGATACCGTTACTCAAGATGAAACTTGTTCAAGCTGAAGCATGAATAGGGATAAAAAATTTTACAAGATTAACCTGATTCTCCAAGGTATAATACAAAGTCATTGTGGAATGATCCTGGGATAGCCTCAAAAAGAATTTAAGAAAAGAGAAGATTTCTTTCCTGCCTAAGGCACTAGCTGAAATAGATGAAATGCCTTGTTGGAAAAACTAGGACCAAACTATGAGAAATCAGGTTGCTGAAAGTCTCAGCAAAGAAAGTGAAAACATATTCACATATATTTTTCGAAAAGTAAAGTCACAGAGAATACTACTTAGAATTACTCTTGGCTTGGAATCCTTACTGCTCACTAGCTACTAATCTTTAAACTCCATGACCCATTTTCTTTTCAGTAATACATGAAAATAATAAGTACATTTCAGGGTTTTGGTAAACACTAGAAGTGACTAAAAGTAACAAATTGCTAAGTTTATAGTTATTATATTAAGTGAATTTCTAATTGACTTTCATTTTTAAAATCTCAGTTAAAATTTACCAGCTTTGTTGAACATTAAGACCACTTTTCTCTTCTGAATAAAAGAGCTAATAAAGACCAACGTACTTGTCCCCATGTTTTGCCAAAAACAGCTGCATGGTTTGAAGTGCTTCAGATAATTGTTCCTTCTTAGTTGATATTTCTTCACTGGAAATCTGCAAGATTAAGAAGACATACTCAAACTCTCCCTTCATCAAGACTAGAAGAGTAATTTTTAAAAATTAATCCAATTTTAATTAAGATCCAAATGATAGGTGTACTTTCTGGATGGCCCAAGCCAATAACTGATCAGTATACAGGCCTGAATAAGAAGCGTATTTTATTTAGAATGCCAATTAAGGAAAGTCTCTCTCTCTAACCATAACATCATTTTCACAAGGCAAGGCTACTACTACATTATATGGTTCTCTCAGTTGTCACTGCCCAACAGTGAACAAAGGTTGCCTTAACATCCCAGGTGACCAAAGGATCTTCACTGGCCCAATGTCATCCTTGCACCAAAAAGATACATGAATGCGGAACACTACTCCAAACAAGGATCTGCCTTCCCCTGTGCTCCTGTATACCCTACTCCTTTTGAAAAACTCATGGTGAAAGCATGAATCTGTAGATCTGTAGACCAAAATTAAATATTTTCAATTTCTAAAATTTGCAAAATTCATCTGTGACAGAGGCATCAAATTTACCTGTTTGAGGAAAAGAGGTTGTAACATTTTTTCCCAATCATGTAGTATATTACTTCTGAATACTTTATTTCAGAAATGGACTGCCATTCTTTTGAACAAGTAGAAATGGTGTAAATGATGGGCAAATGAAGTCTATTTTCTCCCAATGCACTCTATTCAGAACAAAGTCAACTGAAAGTCCATTTTTTCATGACTACAGGTAATCATGAGGCCATAGTGATTTTTAATACATACACTGATTACCCACATCAAATTTTCTTAAACTTCACTTGACAGAAAGGCAATCTTTATTAGAGATGTATGATTTAGGGCATGATCTGCATTTAAAAAGTATCTAATATACTAGGTCTAAGACTAACATGAACTTAGTAAAGTTTTGGAAATTGAAGACTGCAGAATGAGAAAATACCAAGGTTTATCATCCACACTTCTCAAAAGAAACTTGCTCTCCCAAGAAATCCTTGTTAAGGCTTATGTTCATATCTTAGTTCTTTCCCTATCTGGTAGGGGGAAAAAGAAGAAGATATTTTAAACTATTATTCTGACAGTTTGGGGTTGCAAACATCAAATGTAATTGGTTGCCAACTTCTGATTTCTTCCACACTAGTATGAAATAGAGAAAGTAAGACTATGAGCTAATATGGCTTTATTTTGGTTGAATACTAATCCAAGTATATACTTGGATCTGTACACTTCTCTAAGGGGGAACCCCAGAGAAGTTACAACTGCCCTCATATCATAGGCAAAATCAGACAAGACACTGAAGTTTTCTCCTATTTAATTATGTCAATAATGTCTGTTCCAACTGATGACAAACGAACACTGATGCAAAGCTAGAAGAGGAAGCTAATGATAACCCCATAATTTCCTAGGGTCAAGCAGTGGCAGGAGGGCAAGTTGAGAAAAATGCTGCTTAACTTAGTGGAAACTTTTTTTTTTTTTTAATACAGTCTCAATTCCAGTGTCAACACCTGCAGCATCAACACTGGACCTTAGCTATCGATGCCGTGACAGCTTCAAGTGGCACCATCCAACAGACATCACAGAGCACTAATGTCTCACGAGCTGAAGCTATCCAACTAATGCCTAGCGGTTTGGGGAACAGAATACAGCCCACAGCACAAAAGGATTCATTTGTGCATGGGAAAGAATCTAGAATTTCCGGTGATTGACTAGAGAACTCTCCTTTGTAAAATACGGAGCACAACTAAATTAAATCCTCAAAAATGTTGACATCCTAGTTTGTGTCTCTGTTGTTCCTGAACCTTTTTGTTGAACTTTGTGAGAAGGAGACCTTATCTTTATGATAAGGAGTATATGGATTTACTCTGGCCACAAAATAGGATGACTCTGTTCCTTAGCGACTCCCTTCACTATAATCAAGAGACAGATCTAACCATTAGGAGAAGCACTAATAGACTAATAAGACTAATAAATATAGTTCAAGCTTTAGAATCAGAGACACCTCTTCTGCTACATACTGTAATTCCTTGGGCAAGTTATTTAATCCTTCTGGCCCTCATTATAACTGCCTATGAAAATGGGGAAAATTAAGGTGAAGAACTAAAGTGGTTTTGTTTTTTAGGTTGACCGTGTCACTTCAGTAAATTCTACCCACTATTATTATTATTATTAAACCAGAACTTCAGTGAATACCTTTTGCTTAGAGAAGGGAGATTTTCCAGCCTTCTCGTCATCTCTCAATGTCTTGGTGACATTTGATACCCATTTCTGTAATTCTTTGGCTTTTTCAACATGCTCTTTCTTTTCTTCTTCCAGTGACCTCTGACAAGTGTGAGTGGTTAAAAAAAAAAGATATATTCCAGTAAATGATTGAACTATGAAACTGACCTCTCCACAGAAAACAAGAATGTAAAAATATTTTTTCATCACACAGTTTACTGAGTATTTTATTCATTCACTTAGCCGTGTTTTATCACATCACATAGCAGATGTACTTCCAAAATGTTTATGGTAGTAAAGAAAGCTGTGACATTCTATAATCATCAGTCTAAACTCCCAGCTGGTCTATCAATGACAAATAAATTCAATTTTATTCATGAAGCACTAGAAGATCTTTGAATTGCTGCTGCCTTTGCATTAGCATTACAATCACAATGGTCTTGACAAAAAAGTATCAAACAACTGAAACCCAAGTGAATGTGTACATACATATGAAAAAACACAGAATGAACAAAAAATCTTTCCCCTTCTTTCAACACATAATAATGCTACTTTTAATTACAGAGTCTACCAGGAAATGGAAGACTGTCTTAAACATTTAATATTTAAAGAAAGCTACAATGTATAGGAAAATTAAAAACTGTTTCACTTTGCAGGGCCCTCTGAAACACTATAGCCTCAGGGATGTGGAAACAAATTTACATTTTTCTCTTGGATTCCATGGTGCTTTCTGAGGTACTCTTTCAATGAGTGTAATGATCATTTAATAAATGGGAGCCCTAATCTCAGGCTGGATCTATTCAGTGATGAGGAATTCTGAAGAAAGGATGCTATAAACTTGCTGGAGTTCATCAAGTTTACCTCATACTCTAGATAAAATACCTTTCTTGAGGGGGAGGGGTGGGTGAGATTAAAAAAAAAACTAATCTAAAAGCTAAAGGAAACCATTTTGAAGAGGAGTAAATATTTTGTGACTTTCAATTTAAAAATTATTCTCTCTTCTTAACAGTTAGCTGTCTCCAGCCCTCAAGAAATAAACAGTGCTTTGAGTATGTGGCATAGTTGCTACACTGCCTATTTAACTGATTCCATCATGCTCTGGACAGATCATATGAAGTGGACAGCCTCACCCCCATGCACAGTTAAAACATGTGCTACTACGAAGAATAGTAAAGGCTAGAAATTCCCGTCATCAAAGGTTCAGATACTTCTAAGAGCTTAAGTCCTGTGTGGAAATCAAAATCAGTTTTTTCTAAAGCTTCTTTGTATGTCAACTTTCTTTTTGTTTGAGGGCATATTATATTTCTGACATGGGACTTTTGATCTTTGAGTTTTGTAGCAATGAAAACATCTATGATACCTACTTGCAGAGCCTCTTCTAGGGATAGCCGGGAATGAAGCTGGGGCTCTATCAGTCCCCCGGTCAAGTACTGGAATTCCAAACATCTGATTCCCATTTCCTTACTTATGATATTTACATTCACAGCCTCCACCACTGACATCACTTTGTTAGTGACAGGGTGGCCGATCCCTGTGATTACTAAGTCACACTGTCGCAGCTGCTGGGCAAACCCCTCATCGACAAGGCCTCTGTGCAAAGCTTCTGCCACCCGGTACTTTTTGCCAGTGAGAGGATCAATTATGCCCCCTGTACTGACTTGAGCTTCAAGGCATCTGAGAGCAGTAATCCGGTCAACCAAATTTCTGCGGGAGGCCTTTAGGACAGAGATCCTTTCCCCACTGGTGGTCAGCCAGTAGCCCGCAATAGGACTGTGCAAATCCTTCTTGGGAACCAGCCGGCTCAGCAAGGAATCGGCAAGTTCTGTAAGTGTGATGAGCCCTTCCTGGTACTTTTTGACCAAGGCTTTGTCAACTGTTCCTTGCTCGATAGCCTCATCAATATTGAACTGCAATCCTGTTTTAGTATCGGTCAGCATATGAGAAGGATGCCCATAAGATTCAAAAAACGTGGCTTCCTTCCACTGATACTGTTGCGCTGAAAGCTCAAGATATGTACTTTTGTCGATTAGGTTTCTCTGGAAAGCCTCGTATGCAGTCAGTTCTGCTCCTGTTTTAGTATCTACTACAGAAATCCTATGGGTCTTCCCTACATTGAGATTGGAAATGTTTCTCTCCCCGAATGGAAACAGAAAGCACTGGCAATCTACATCAAACACACACATTCGCAGTAGTTCTGAGTAATAGAAAGCCTGCTTGTTATTGGGATTAGGGAAAACTCTCATGTTGCTAGACGGCTCGTGTAAAAACTGCAGGATAGCATTATTTAACAAGCCTTGCTGCACAGCAACTTCTGGAGGAACACGGATGCCTCTCACAGGGTCAATGACGCCCCCACTGGCAATCTGAGCCTCCAAGATATGTTTACCTTTTTGTCTGTCAAGCATTCTATTTTCCATAGCTTGGAACACTGACAATGTCTTAGAAGAATATGAATACCCCAGAGCTGCCTTCTCTGCCTCAAGGAGTCTAATTTTGAATTCGGGGTCAATAACTCCTTCAAGGATCGCATCTTCAACAGAGTATGTCTGACCTGAAATGGGATCAATTATAAAACCTGTTGCGGCCTGAGCTTCTAAAAATGCTACAGCCATCATTTTGTCTATTATGATTTTCTTGGCTGCCGAGGGAAATGAAATCTTTTCTTTTGTGGATTCTAGATAAAGCCCTGCAATTGAGGTGGCTCTTGTCAAAAACTTGCTAAGAGTTTTCTGAACTTCACCAACGGTTTTGAGACCACGTCGCAGCTGCTCTACTGTTTTCATGTCCAGAAGCTTAGCTTCAACCAACTGCCTGGCAGTCACGGTGCACCGGAGACCTTGGAATTTAAATTCATCATCCCTAACTGAACATGTGTGATCACCATCCAAATTCTGGAAGGTCTCCGGTTCTGAGCCTTTCTTAATAAAATCTCTTTGGAGTCCACCGGATGCTCTGCACCCTTCCAGCATCCATTCTTCAGCAGCGGGACCTGAGTTCTTTTCTTGTTTTAATGCAGCGACTTCTGTGTGCATATCATACTGCTTGCTCTTAGCTATCTGTAACAGGAATTCATGAGATGTTAAAAGCCATCTAAAGAACGTAAGGTCACTTTACCCATTCTTAATCCAAATATACTTCCTACAATAACAAAAATAAAAGAGAAGAAAATTTTCGAAACAAAGAGGGTTCAGGTACAAGTACTATTATTTTGAGAGTGTGAGGTTTACTTGGATGACAATTAAGACATTAAAATGGTATGTATAGAGACACCTGGCTGGCTTAGTCGGTGGAGTCTGTGACTCTTGATCTTGGGGTTTTAAGTTTGAGCCCCACATTGGGTATTACTTAAGAATAAAATGGTATCTTTAAAAAAGATGAAATCTGTCCCCATAAACTGTTAGAGATTAAAGTGAACTTCTTGATTTTACTAGCTTAAAAAAAATTCTTGAAGGGCACCTGGGTAGCTCAATCAGTTGAGCGTCCAAGTCTTGGTTTTGGCTCAGGTCATGACCTCATGGTTCATGACACTGAGCCCGGGGTCAGGCTCTGTGCTGATAGCATGAAGCCTTCTTGAGATTCTCTCTTTCCTTCTCTCTCTGGCCCTCCCCTGTTCAGGCACGTGTATACTCAGTCGGTCTCTCTCTCTCTCTCTCTCTCAAAATAAAGATTTAAAAAAAAAATCAGAATATAATACCATACCATAGATATCATAATATAACTATGACACCTACGTATTTGATCTCAAATATTTAGAAACTAAATAATGATAATCTGTAGTACAGATTCAAGTCAATCACTAGAAAATGACAGCATTATTTTCTGCCAGAACTACAAAGAGCCTATCTTGCTCAACGTTATTAAAAAATTTAGTCTAGCAGAGAAAGAAAACAAGAGAAGAAACTTGACATGAGGTAGTTGATAAGGTCTCAGAATCCAGAGTATACCTCCAAGGGGGCCAAAAGCTTCGCCAGGTCCACGTCACACTTGTCATCCTGATACTTAACTGGTGGCCTAGAATTGTACAGAGCTTGATCTCTTATTTTCTCAATTTCTGATAGTTTTGTAATAGGGTTTGCTTCATCGAAAGTTATCTGTAATTCGGTGCTTGTCTGAGAAAAATACTCAGAGTAACACTGCTGGCTTTTCTCTTTCTCAAGCGGAGGCCCTGACGGCCAGAACTGGATTTCCTTTGGTATTTGCTCAACAACCCGATGCTGCCATTTTTCTTCTGATTGCTGTGATTCTTGCGTCTTTCTCAGCAGAGGAGATCTAGTTGCTGAGCGAAGCTGCCCCGTGTTCCTAGAGGACAGGTCGCCAGGGTGCTGACACTCCTTTATTGCCATCTCAAAATCCGGTTTGAAGGTACAGTCTTTGGCGGGGTTCTTTTTTTGGATTTCACACTGGAGCAAAACTAACTGATGCTCATGTTCCTTTATCTGTTGATCCATCTTTTGCTTCAGGCGTTCAACTTCACGCTTCTGGGCTACCAGCTCATCTTCAAGTTTCCGACATTTTTGGTAATGATTTGCTTCCACATTCTGCCCTCGTTGCATTTGCTCACGATATTGCTGAAGCTGTCTTTCAAGTTCTATAATATTTGTCTCACACAGCTTTGCGTTCTCTTGAGCCCTGCAGTTTTCTCGCTGAAGAGACACAAAGTCAAGCTGGATGCCCGAGATATCATTTTCGGTGATAACTTTGGAGTCCATTAACTTTTCCATCTTTTTCCGGAACTCCTCTGCCGAGCGTTTGAACTTGTCAGATTCCTCCTGAAACAGAAGCATCTTTCTGTGGGTCACCTGCTCCTCAATGGTCTTTAAGTGCAGTTCGTCTTGTACCTTTTTCAACCTGTTATTTAACTCCTGCACCTGAGCCTGCTGCAGCTGTACCTTCTGCTCCCCGCGTCGCTTCTCCTCTTTGGAAGCCGTCAGCTCCGCACTCAGGTTTCTAACCTCCTTCTCAGTATTCTGGATGATAATGTTCTGCTGGTCACACTTTTGCTTAAATTCAGTGACTAAATTTTGACTTTTGGCCAGGTCGTCTTCAAGGCATTTAATTTTTCTATGGAAATCCTGTTCTGTTTTTGTCTGCTTATGCAAGTGTTCATTTGTGTTGCGTAGCTGATCTTTAAAACCATCCGCCTGAATTTTCAGGGCCTCACATCTTTGCTGGATAGCTTGTTTCTCTAAAACCACATTCGCCGATTCGGCCTGAATTCTCTGCATCATTAACTTGGTTTCATTATTCTGCCTGGTGAGCTCATCGACCTTTTGTTTTAGCGTTTCTGCACACTCATTACTTTTCTTCAATTCTTCATTAAGCTTCTGGATTTTATCATTATTTTCTTTCTCAGCTTGAATGTTTTGAAGCAACTGTGCATGGCTTTTCTCGAACTGTTCTTTTAGATGATCCGACTTTCTCTGGCAGAATCGTACTCTTTCATTAGAGGATTCCTTCTCAGCCTGAAAAGAATTCACTTGTGAATTTAAATGCTGAATATCTCTCTCGGCTACAGCACGGGCCCTAGTGATCCTGTCTACTTCCCTTTGCAGTTTCCCTTTTTCCTGTTGAAGAGATTCTAACTCCAGCTCATAATTGTGTTTTATTTTCTTAAGATCATTCGCTTCCTGCATGACTTCTTCAGCTTTGTCCGTGGTTTGGTTCAACTGCCTACTCAGTTCTCTGAGCTGTTGAGAATACCCTTCCTCCACCTGATCCTTCCTTTCCAACTCTAACTTAAGGCACTTCAGCGTATTATTTGTTTCATCCAGTTTTTCTTTTAGCAAACGAGCCTTTTCCTCCGATGAAGTTTTCTCAAGCTGAAGGGCATTAAGTTCGTACTTCAGCTCTCTCATGTCTTTTTCGGCCTTTCTATTGGCAACAGTTAGCTCATCCACCTGCTGTTTGAGTTCTTCTGTTTTCTGTTTGTCTGTTGTTCCCCTGTACGCCGTGGCCTGCGCAACTGCACAGCTAGGCAACGTGTTTTCTCTACAGGAATACTGATTTTCAGTTATCCTTCTTCTCGCTTCCAGTTCAATTTTCTGCTTTTCCTTCAACTGCTCCTCTGCTATCTGTTTTTGAAATATTAGGTCTTTTTCCATCTGCTTTATCAGCTTCAATAGTTCCTCCTCGTTGTCTCTCTTTTTTCTCAATTCTTCCATCAACTTATTTTTTTGTTGTTCCAGGTCATTGAGACTCGAGTCTTTCCTTTTCAGATGATCTTCCAGGGTTCTCCTTGTGAAGGTGTTCTCCTCTAACTGGTTCCGGAAGTTCAGGAGGTTTTCTTCCACTGCTGCTCTCTTGGCCTCGGCCTCCAGGGTGAGCCTCCGCACCCGCTCCAGCTCCCGTTCTGCAGCCTCCTTCTCCTTCACTATGGTCTCCAGCTCCCTGCGGTACTGCTTGGCCTCACTCTCGGCCCGGATTTTCTGCAGAGCAATGTCTTCTACATTTCTCTGCTGCTTTCTCAATTCATTTTCTGCAGCCTCCTTGACCTTTGGAAGTTCTTCCTCTGCTCGAGACTTTTGTTTCTTTAGTTCAGCTACCATCCTTTCCAATTCACTTATCTTTCCTGTAAGTTTGCTATTCTCAATCATTGTTGCCTTCTGACGCTGAAGTAGATCTGAATATGCCCCATGTTCAGAAGTCGCCTTACACTTTTTAATCTACAAGAGATGTTTAACAGTGTCAAAGTGTTCTATTCAAATTTATCTGTAAAAACCTGAAGTGATGCTCATAAAAGTACTATAAAAACGAGGGAAACAAAATACGGAACAGGCACCACCACCATCACCACCACCACCACCACCACCACCACCACCACCACCTTCCTGTGAGGAAGCTTCAGAAAGTCAGCAAAGGAAAAGTGAGGGGAAAAAAAATTAAAATAAACCCCAAAAAACAAAAACACCTTCATGTCAGGTTTGCTAAACCAAAGAATCTTTTTCTTTGTCTCTCAGGAATAATTTTGTTTTAAAAATTAGCTAGGCTCAAGATTTTACAGCAAGGAAGGAAGGGCCTTACAAAACATACAGCATGACCCCAACCTTTTACAGATGAGGACACTGAGGTCCAAGGAAGCCAAATACTTTTGAAAACTCGCACAATGGGTGAGTGACAAAGTGGGGAGTAAAACTCACAACGGTGGCCTTTCTGCTTTCACTCACAACTTAGTCCTACAAGCTAAGAACATAAAGGAAATGAAGGACAATTAAAAATTTAGTTTTCAATACACAGCCCAATGGAAATTTAAAATGATATTCACATCTCCCTGTTTTGTGGTTAAAGAAACAAAATATAGCATTCTGGTATTACTTTAAAGAGTCAAATCAAGAAATAATACATGGGGACGGAGAAAAATTGTGTAAAAACCTGTAATTTCTAAAGTCGAATTCCTCAGTTGTTTATACTTGCCAAATTATGACAGTTATAATTATCAGAGTTGCTAATGCAAAGGCAGCTGTCGTCCCTGGGGGCCTTAGAAAAGATGTGCTTCATATACTCACAGATTTTTGTTGTCGGTGTTAATGACATGTCTCATATGAATCCACCTTGACAAGTACCTTTAGATACTCCATAAATATAAAGATATTTGTTAAATACAAATGTTTTTGAAAATATAATAAGGGAGTCAGCTCTGATGCATAGAATAAAAAAAATTTCAGTTGATAGAAGAATCAGTCTCAGCTAGGAGGAATACATTCTGCATTGACTACAGGACTACATGATAAGGGGCAGTGTATAATTCCAATTTAATTTCTCTTTATTAATACCATAAGACTGTTAGTATCATATCACCAACTCAAAGTTATCATAATTAGAAACAATTTAAATAGGAGTAGAGAAATTATTGTAGGTAGCAGATTTTTTTTCTTTGAGAGGCTTTGGTGAATTTCAAGAATTTAATTTATATCATAGACCATACATCTTACACCATCTCTTCCAATTTTTTGATCTCCAATAATTTTGACAAGAGTATCAGTTGTTTCCTTTGCTAACCTAAATACGATTTCTCATAATAAGAATTCATACAAAAACAAATCTCATCACAGCCTGCAATAATTAGTGCTCTGTTTTATTTTGTTATCAGGGTCAACTCCTGGTGACACTGACACATGTTATGTGCTTAAATATCAAATTTTCAGTATTTTTTTTTGAGATGATTCCTAATTGGGCTTATTTCTCAATTCCTTATCAAACTCCTTTAAAACTTAGCTGTTGCTATGAAGTTTTGAGCTGTTTTTGTCTTCTGTCATGTTCTGAGGTTAGAAAAATGAAAATTCTCTCAGAAAGGATATGGTATCTAATATCATCCATTAATGCCTGATATATTTTTCTCTCAACACAGATTAGAATATCTCCTTATCCATCTAATATCCATTATACTCTACTAACATTTCTCTAATTTGGTTTTTATGTTTCTTAATAAAAAATTCTGCTCTCAGACCAAGACATCCAATGTAAGTCTTTGCAGACTGTTTTCTGGGTCTGAAAACCAAGCTAAGTATCTTTTATAAAACATTCCATTAATAGGATCCTTTCATGGTGAACTTTTAGTCAGGAATGTTTTCTATCTATTTTGAGTTTGTAGTCCCCGCATGGTCCTCCATAAACTATAGTGTTTTGACTTTCAATCCAATATGAATCTTTTACATTTCAAAGGATGATAAGCCTAATTCATATACTATTTCAGGATTTCTGAAATATCTTTTGGTTCTATCAACTTCAAGTATTATGCCTTATCAGATAAAGCAAGCAAAGTGGCTCATATATGTGCAAATCAGGTATATGCTATTAAGAAAGGGCAAGAACTTATATTTAACTACTAAATATATAATCTAAAAGATGTACGTATCATTTTAAGTGGAATCATATCTCTCAAAAACTAAAAAGGGAAAAAGAAATTATAGATGTTCTTTCATAGATGAGAGACGTAAACCGATTACTTGAATGGTCACAAATATTCCGGTTCTCCTTTCGAAGTGCAAAGTAATCTTGTTATAAAGGCTTACAATTAGCTATGTTAGTGAATTATCTGCAGAAAACTGTTAACTCTGAACAGACTAAAATAGTAGAAAATCAGAAAGTAACATCTATTAGACAATGACTACTGTTTCGATTCTCTCATTATACGCAGTGTTACCACTAAGTATAGTCATCTTCAAAATTATCAACAGCCTAATTTGAAACAGTTAATGCCTCACAATTTACTTATTTTACCATTCTGTCTACTATTTTTGTCTGTTCTGAGGTTAGGCATAGAAAGCATATTAAGATAATAAAGCAATAGCATAATCCCTTCAAAATTAGATACAACAGCCTTTCATGACAATATATTTTCATCAATACCTCCTCTATTTCTGAATATATTTTGTAAATGTAGAATAAAATCACAGAAATCCTTCAAACTAGAATGGTACTTAAATAGTCTTTTTACCATTCACCATAGATTTTTGGCAGCAATAAAAGCAAACAAAAAAACTCCACAATTCTTAAAAAGTAGTATCATTTTGTACAAAAACCTGCATTCTTCTAAATTAGTGTCTTTTATGTTTTAAATCCCTAAAGATGCAAATTACTTTAAAATGCATAAAACAAATGTGTCTAAGGAGTATTTCTATAGACATCTTAGCAGTAGTAACTATACTTCAAAGAAGTATACCTCTCAAATGTGAGAAAAAATGAAAAAAATTCTGCCAAACTGGCAACATTCCATAATTTAAATAGAGCCATTTAAGATACTGACTCTAATAATATTAGCATCTTACAGTGAAAATTAACAGCGTTTTCCCTATATGAGACAATCTTAAAAACAAACCAAAAAATCCTAGGCCTCTACTCTTTCTCATTGTGATTTTCTAATTAAATAATGACCTATCAACCATGTAAACTTTTTTTTTTGTTTTCCCAAACATATTGAAGTTCCTTTTAGTTAGCTCTTCATAGTTAATGGTTACCTCCTCCTCTTCCAGCCTCTTTAATGAATCACCAGCAAACTTAATATATTGTGTCATGAGGGTAACCAGAGCAGTGTATCGGGTCCTTAGGTCCATGAACTGCAAAGAATGAAATAAATAATAAAAACACAATCTCCAGTGGCTCTAAATGAGATTAATAAATGTTGATTAATAATTATAACATTAACTAGCCTTTATGACAGTAAAATACACAATAAGTAGGCAGGAAAGAGCTTCTTACTGCTGTGCAAACCATCCTAAATGACAATTCTCCTCTATATGTAATGATGAAATACATTTATTAATCTCTGTGATTAATAATTCTAAATAAAGCTTTTCGAAGGGTTTTCTAGAACCCTTAATAAAATGCATTGTTTTAGGTAGACAGTTTCTTTTTTGGGACAAGGAAAACAGTTCTGGAAACAGACAGTGGTCAAGTTTGCACAACACTGTGAATGGACTGAGCACCACTGAACTGCACACTTAAAAATGGTTCAAATGGTACATTTTCTAATATATATATACATCCTACCACAATACAAATAGATAAATATGATTCTTTCAGTATTGTTTCTCTCTTTTATAACCCCTCCCTTCTCTCTTGTGCTTTTACTACCTCTTGAATAATGAGATCTGCTGAGCTCTGCATTCTTCGGCGTTTCACGGGAGATTTTTGCTGTGAATCTACCATAGCCCGGTAGGTCATTGTTTGTAATTCATAGTCCTATATAATGGAGGCAATAAGATTACATTATTTAAAGCAAAGCATTAACGCTTCATTCTACAGTGACTCAGTGACTGAAACAGAGAAATGGAAACTAGTTTCACTGAGCAACATAAAGAAATTACTGCAAAACTGCATTTTTAGGAATCTATCTAATCCTGGGATATTTTCAAGATGGTAATAAAAATAAGAAACATTTAGGGTGGTCAGAAAAGTTTCTGAAGTCTCTTTAGAAGCTCATGGGGACATTTAGTTACAATATGCTAGTTATATTCAGCCTCCCTTTCCTCTGGCTAGGCAATGGAACAGTAGGTCTGGCGGCTAAAGCCCAGGCATTGTCCACAGCTTCAAACACATGGGAACTGTCTCCTAAGAAAGTCAAGCTCTTCCAGGGAATACTCTAGCAATGTTAAAGAAAAGAGAGAAAAAGAAAGAGAGAGGAAGAGAGAATATACACAAGCATGCACAAAATGATAAGAAGCCAATTTCAGAGCTGTGCATTTATTCTGGTGTTTCATGTAGGACTGGGAGAGAATGAATGAACCTGAGGCTGACATGTGCCTCACATGTCACAAAGAATTATTAGGTAAGTGTCACAGGGTTCAAATGAAGATTCTCTGTGTTTACTTTTAACACAGTGAAATGGCTTGCAGAGGCTTTTGTTTTTTCAGTATTTTGTTGAATCACATACCTAAACATTAAACTTGACGCAAGTAACTGCATCTTCTTACCTTCACTGTAGTTGAGTAATGTTCTGCATATTTTTGACACTCGTCCATTTTGCTCTGTTTCATTTCTATTTCAGACACCAGCATCTGCAAACACACAGAGTTTAGAAGAAAAAGAACAAGGAACTCTTTGCTATTTTACTTCAGATGCTCAGAAACTGAGAAATAACCATACCCTTTAATAATAAAGCTCCTTAGTCCTTTGTACTTAATATAAGGCAAATGACAAACTTCTAGATTAAGCCACATAAGTGACCCGGCCTCAGGGGACTTCCAAAGCAAAGATTACTAAACTCCACAAGAATTATCCAAAAGTGGACTTGAAGGCCTTGACCCCCACCTATTCGTGATCAAAGTGGAGCTGGACACTGCTGTCCCCTCAAGATGGAACAAAAATCTCAAAGAATTCAATTCTCTGTCAAACGTGACTGTTTAATTTTCTGTCACTAGCCATTTTTATTTATTTAGGATCCTGCAAAATTACTGTGGCCACCAAAGTGCCAAAGAGACTTCCATACTAATGATTAAATTACCATACTTATGAGTAAATGATTAAATTTGAATACTATCCCAACAAGCTATTTTCTTATTCCTTATACTTTCAAAAATGACATCCAAGAAATGAAAGTATGTGATGTATGTAAGTTTGCATTATAGGATTTTTATTTTTATTTTTTATTTATTTATTAATTTTTTTTTAATGTTTTATTTATTTCTAGGAGAGAGACAGAGAGAGACCGTGAGCAGGGGAGGGTCAGAGAGAGAGGGAGTCACAGACTGAAACAGGCTCCAGGCTCTGAGCTGGCAGTCAGCACAGAGCCCGACGCGGGGCTCGAACCCACGAACCGCGAGATCATGACCCAAGCGAAAGTCGGACGCTTAACCGACTAAGCCACCCAGGCGCCCCTAGGATTTTTATTTTTATTATTTACTCCTTACCTTCCTCCAAATAGTTGCTGGCTTTTTCTTTTAACAAGGTAAAGGAAGATAAGGGTCATGACTCACCAAATGAAGGCACAACCTTAGAATAAGGAACTGCTTTACATACCTTCTGTTGATTCAACTGCGTGGCTAGAGTTTTACTATTTTCAGGCTGATTTTCCTGAATCTTTCTCTGGGTCGTTTCAACTTGCTGGATCCAATCATCTAAAGGGTGATAAGTATCTCTGTAGTACTTCAGTGATTTGCCAATGCCTTCTAAGTCCCGTAACCTAAGAGAATAAAAATAAGATAGTCATAGTTTCCAGTAGTATCCATTAAGAGGGTGGAAGGCATAGAGAGGGGAGATGAAATAACTGTTCTACAATGCACTAAGTACAACAACAGGGGTATGTGTAAAGAATTCAAGGCCTATCTCCAAGAGACTCACTCCATATTGGCTTAGGTTGAATGTAAATACTTTGCCCTAGAGTTGTGCAACTTAGTAGTTCCAGTTTTTCTAGGTTCAAGCCCAACAACCTAAAGCTAAAAATCAAGAAAATGGGAAACTTAACCATAATTATTATCAATCGGCATGTCTTAAATACCTAAAGCTTGCATCCAATGGCAGTTCACTTTTGAAATAATGACCAAATATTTGAATGGATGGTTCAACATGGAGCTGTGAGACAAAAAAAACCTCAGTTTTTATTATTTTAAAACCACTATACTAAACCTACATAACAAATATTTTTGTAGAGATTAGATAACATATATTTGGACATAATTTTACTTCACAAAAATGGCACTGTATTCTAAAGGCACTTAATTTGCATTAATATAAATATTAAAATGAATGATAAAGGACACTATTCGATCCCCGTTAAGATGAGCCCTAAAACTATCCCATTTCCTTTCATTTTTTAATTTCAGTTACTGGGTAAATGATTTCAACTTTCTTATATCCTGAATTAAAAATGAACATGAGGTCATATCAATTGCTTTACACTTCTTAGGTCTAGTACAGATTGCTCCATACAGCCATCTCAAACACATGATCCATGTTCTTACTAAGTCTTGGTTATTTGAATACTGTATATTGGTAATAACGTAGAGAATTATATATATTTTTTCCTTCAGAAAAGGCAAGTAGAGTTACTATACAAATGCCATAGTACATCAACAGTTTTAACAACAAAGAGTTAAGAGGCACCTGGGTGGCTCAGGCAGTTAAGCAGCTAATTCTTCATTTTGACTCAGGTCATGATCTCAGGTACATGAGTTTGACCCCCCTCATTAAGCTCTCTGCTGCCAGTATGGAGCCTGCTTGGGATTCTCTCCCTCTCCCTCTCCCTCTCTCTTTCTCTCTTCTTCCCTCCCTCCTCTCTCCCACTCTCTCTTTCTTCCACTCTCTGCCCCCCCACTCTCCCTCTCTTTCTCGCACTCTCTCTCTAATAAACATTTAAAAATGTTTTTAATTTTAAAAGAACGTAGAGTTGAAAAACATTTACTTTGAAGTTAACTGTCTTGCTAAAGTCCACCATAACAAAAAGAAATGTAATTAGATAGAGCCCTTGCAATTAATCAAATTAACTATATATGGAAGTGAATATATAGTATATATTATATTATACTATATATTATATAATATATATATATTTCACTTTGTGAAATTAACTATGTAACTATGTACGCAAGTTGTTTTAAAAAACCTAGTAACTTTAGATTTTACCTAGAACATAAGGATAAACTTTTATCGGTGCTAAAAGCGAACACAAGAGGGTACTAACCTGTTGTCAATCTGAACATGAATATTTTGCCACCTTTCAACTAATTGATCTGCTTTTTCTTTGTGCCAGTCAAAATCAAGGTCCCGTTCTTTATACATTTTAAACATTTCATCACTGATGGCTTTAGCTTTCTGTAACTCATCCTCCAATGCGTGGAATACCTCTCTCTTTTCATCTACTTCAGATCTCCATTGCTAAAATACATTAATGGGTGAAAGTTATAAAAATATGTCAACCACTCACTAGGTAAACACATTGTTTACTTAATTTTACCGTTTATGTACAAATGACTGATATAAAATAAGATAAAGGGAAGACTATCTTTCATATCCAAAAATAATATATTAGGTTGAACCATATGAAATCATCAATATTTGACTGCACTTTGATGTTAAAAAAAAGCAATTTTATAAAGTTCAGCCTAAAAGAATTTGCATATAAATTTGCATATAAAAACAAAATTAAGCAAGCCTATTTCTTAAATATCTACTAATCTCATTGTTTAAAAGGGAATACTTGCATTAAAAATCAATGAGACCATTTTTCATTACTTCGTAATAATTTTATACTCATGCTTTATACATAGAAATATCAATACAGATGAGTACAATTGCCCATCTACTTTCCTACTTGAATTAAGTCCTCTACTTACATCCTTGATGTCTTAACTGCCTCTTTTAGCAAGAATACTAAAAACAATCTAATTTTTAACTCAACTCCTTTTGCTGACATGAATGGACTATAAAAAGCTATTATAAAAAAGATGCAAATTTCAAATGAGAAAAACTCTCCACGAACTAAAAATGACTCATTTACATTAAGCTATGGTTATATAAAGATACAAAATAAAATGAATATAAATATATTCAAATTAAGATATTTACTAGTTGATGTTTGAAGATCTAGTTGGTGGAGAAATACTTTTAAAGTATGGTCTTATAAAATAGCCAGAAGTGAGACACATACCTTTAAAGTACTTATTAGATTCTCAATATTATTCTTGTCAGCTATAACTGCTTCCTCTTCACACAGTTTAGTTTCATAGAGTTTTACAAGGGCTTCTGCTGCTTGAGTGTTTTTTAACACCAGATTAACAGTTTTCAGTCTAAAAAAGAGAATGCAACAACAGCCTCCTATTAGTAAATGTTTATTTTCCAATAACGCAGTCCTGAAGCATGAAACAGCATGTTCTTCATCTTGCAGCACTGATATATTTACTACGAGACTAACATTCAGCTAACTGTCTTCTTAATGGAGTGCATGTGCTCTCATGCCCTGCCCCACAAATACTTTTTTGCAAGAGAGGCCAACATAAGGTGGTCTTCTTTCAAACCTTATTTAGACCAAGCTTGAGAGGAAAATCCTATGGGCTACAACAGATGCGGGATTAAAACTACAGGCAAAATGTAGGAATGCCACACATATGCCCGAGTCTCTGAGGCACATTTCCTTTCAACAGGAGGCATAATAAATCCATGGAAATATTTAGTATATTTGTTATTAAGCCAAAAAATGGAATATTTACATTCATAAAAATGAGTATTTTTAAATGAATGGCATGTGTACCTATAAACAGGACAGCTGTATGAAGCAGATTTATATTAAGACAGAGGTTACAGGGGCGCCTGGGTGGCTCAGTACATTGGACACTTGACTCTTGGTTTCTTCTCAGGTCATGACCTCGTGGTTTCATGTTGGAGCCTCACATCAGGCTCTGCTGACAGCATGGAGCCTGCTTGGGATTCTCTCTCTCTCCCTCTCTCTCTACCCCTCCCCCACTTGCACTGATGCTCTCTCTCTCTCTCAAAATAAATAAGCTTTAAAAAAATAAATAAAAAGACAGAGGTTACATACTTATCTATGTAAGTGGATGACATAGAATAGACTTGGTTCATGTTCTGAATGACCACACCGAGCTCAGACCGTAAGGTGGGAACCGATGCAGAGGTTGCTGCTTGACTGAAAAATTCTTCACATTTATTTGTGATTGTTCCCAAATCATCTTTAAGTCGCTCCAGCTCTTTCTTTAGTTTCTACAAAACAGAGAATAAACACAGGTATTGGGCTATCATTCCCTATGGGTATCTTTCTTAAAACAGTTTAAAAATATACAATTTACATTATAATCACTGACTTAAAAAGCTACATATTCTTTACTTTTTCTTTATCATGGAAACTAAACCACAGAATTCAAGTCTTATTCGGTAATTCCGCTACTGTCCACCCCCTTGGGCACAAACATCTAACTTAGTGCTTCTACATTCAGCAGGTGGTCAACAAACATATAATGACTTTCACTATAACAAATCCAGGGAAAGGGTACACACTTCTGTGTTTACCTGAGTCAGATACAGACAAATAATGAATTACAGAATCCTGGTTCACAATAAGCAATAAACACACAATCAGATCTCACATGACCAGTGGGCAAAGCTGAGCATATGAAATCACCGGAGTTGGACAATGAAGGTCACTGAGACAGTAGTTTACCTTAAATTAATTCTGTCCCAACACATTTACAAATCTCACCTCCTGCTCAGTGATTCTGAACACACTTTCATGTAAATCATCTCTTTCCAGTGGAGTACGGATCTGTCTAATCAACCGATCTTCACAGCTCTCTAACCGAAGTCTAATGTTTCGAACTTCAGAGATGTAGAGGTTATACACAGATTCCTCTTGCTCTTCTAAGAAAGTAAATGTAATGTTTAGAAAACACCTTGTTTTCTGTCTTCTGGATGCTGCTGCTCATATTTTAATGTGGTGGTTTTACTATTACTGAGACATAGCTGGTCAAACTACTGTTACCAGTCATCACCATAATCCATCCCACCCTAAGGATATAAACCTTGAACTAGCGGACATTACAATTTATGAACAGTTAATAAAATTTCCCTAACAGTGCCAGTTTCTGATTAATTTTTTAATGTTTTCTTTATTTTTGAGAGACAGAGTGCAAGTGCAGGGAGGGGCAGAGAGAGAGGGAGACACAGAATCCAAAGTGGGCTCCAGGTTCCAAGTTGTCAACACAGAGCCCAATGCAGGGCTCGAAGCCACAAACCGTGAGATCATGACCTAAGCCAAAGTCGGACACTTAACGTAATGAGCCACCCAGGCACCCCACCAATTTCTGATTTACTTTCCAAGGAAAGTGAATATATTAATGCTGTTTTATGATCACAAAAATGTGAATTATCTTGGCTGCAGATTTTTTAATTAAAAATCCTTAAAAATGAAAGGTAGGTAAAGAATTTATTAATGTTTTAAATTTTTTTAATAGATTACTAATAAAATCTTTTGTCTCTAGGTAATATCAAAAGAGTTCAGAATAAAATTTATATTTAACAAAAGTTAACTAGACAAAACCTTTTCCTCTAACCCCAATCTAAAATCCAGTTTTGGTTATAGGAAATCTCTGTACCTTCCTCTCAATTGTACTATGAATCTAAAACTGCTCTAAAAGATAGTCTTTTTTTTAAAAAAAAATCCAGATTCAGTACATGGAAAAATAACTGAATCTTCTCAAAATCCAGAAGATCATTCTGAATATTACATTACAAAACAGTGAAAATGCTAAAAAGCAGATGTATTAAGAATTCACTGTAATATTATTTGGTTAGCATCTTTTAATTAATTGATCATTTAGAAACAAATGAATTCCTTTTTGTATCTTCCTACCTCAAACATACTTTTAATTTCTGTGTCTGATAGTTAGCCACTCTGTCTATATAACATAGGCTGAGTAACATAACACTGCTAAGATCAAGATTTCCACTGACAGCAGAAAATAGCCTGATCTAAACATCTATTGGCGGGGGGGGGGGGGGGGGGGGGGGGGGGGGGGGGGGGGGAGAAGATTCTCATGCTTTACCTCTTTCTGCTGATTTAAGAAGTTCTTGATAATACTGCTTACATACATTAACCTCCTTTTCCAGTTGTGTTATATCTGAGCCTGAAAATATTTGGGATTCTTGGCTATCTTCCAGAAAGTCTTCAAAACGAGATTGCAGGTTACTCAGAACTTGTTGATGTTCACCAGGTAACATTGTCTTTATCTAAAGAAAACCAATGATCCATATAATCAAGTGATTATGGTACTAACAGCTAAATTTAAATAGGACAGTTCTTAAGTTAGGGTCTCC
Source organism: Hyaena hyaena (assembly GCF_003009895.1). NCBI lineage: Eukaryota > Metazoa > Chordata > Mammalia > Carnivora > Hyaenidae > Hyaena > Hyaena hyaena. The sequence goes on from NW_024080869.1 coordinate 1,462,861, forward strand.
TGGTACATGTCAGTGAAGAACCATATGAAATTAATGTTATTCTTAACTAACATTTTTGAGTTTTAAAAGATGAGGAAAAACAAGATTATAAATCATCAAAAGATGAAATCAAACTATACCCATCCCTCTAAGTCCAAACACTATATCCTGTCTCCCTATCAAAATGCAATAAGCACTGAATGAAATATGTGATCTCTAGATTTCTCCAATTCTTAGAAAGTGCCTTGTATTCAGCAGGTGTGTAACAAAATATTCACAAAAGGATGAGTATTAGCACGGATCTGCTGGACTCTGTCCTATCCTGGAACAAACACAAAATTCCACCCCTCATGATAATGTGCCCCACATTTTTGGACAGATCAGGCTGATGTGTAGATTTATACTTACTGAAGCCACATTGCTAGCTCGAATTCTATCAATTTCATTGATGAGGTAATGCCAGGACACTACACTCTTCATGTTTATGTGAGATTCATGCCAAAGAGTCAGAACATTCTGATACTGTTGCTCAATTCTAAAATATATGAAAAACAAACACCTGATTAAGTCTTTTCATTTCTTCTAACAACATGCTACAATTTTTTTTTCTGCTTGTGAACCATCCTGTGTTTACTAGTTGTAGATCCTTCTGATCATAGGGGCCTTGACAAAGTATTGATTGTTTCTTCAACCTTCAGAGTCTCCAAACCCAGCTCTATGTGTTTAGCAAACGCATACATACCTGTTTGCAAAGTCGACTGCTTCTTTGTTTGGTGGAGGGACTGTGAAGCACACAGACGGGACCATAGCCTCATTCCCAGTGGGGCTAATGACCTTCCATTTCGCACGGTGAGAGTTGTTGGCCAAAACACATTCATCATCTTTGTAAATGGTTATCTGGTTTTAAATGAAGAAAAGAATAACCCACTGAGATCACTATCAGCTAATCCTTTATCATACCCAATCTCGGGTTTTTTGTTTTTTTGTTTTTTTGAGGTAGAAAACTTTACCACTAAAGCAAGCAATATGACCTCATTTTTAAAATATTAAGAATAGGGGTGCTGGGTGGCTCGGTCGGTTAAGCATCCGACTCTTGATTTCGGCTCTGGTCATGATCCCACGGTTCATGGGTTCAAGCCCCAAGCTGGGTTTTGCACTAAAAGCATGGACCCTACTTGGGATTCTCTTTCTGCCTCACCCTAAACCCCCGCTCACTCTCTCTCTCTCTCTCTCTCTCTCTCTCAAATAAATTAACTTTAAAATAAATAAGTAAATAAAATACAAGAATAAAGCCAGAAACTGGTCTATTTCTAGAATACCTCAATTTGTCTGTAGTCACAGATAGCTTTGATTGGAATAGAAGTTTTGAGTGGACAGTCAGGATTCCTCGGCTTCAGTTGAATTATTGTTTTTGCTCTCCCCATCAGGCTTGCTACTGTGCTTTTATACTGCAAAAGTTCTTCTTTCTCTTCCTAAGTAATAAATAAGATGGATATTAATAGGTAAAAGACTTGTACTTTCTTCTTTTAGGGCTTTACAAAAATAAAATTTCATCACAAACTCTATGACCACCTGGTGTAAACATTCAAGCCCTCCCCGCCCCCTCTTGCATCTCTCTTCCCTTGTCTTTTTGGTTTGTTTTTCCTCGTTATCATTTACCACTATACCACCTATACTTTACCCATTTATCATGTCTACTGTCTGCTCCCCCTCTAGCATGGAAGCACCAGGAGGGTGGGGATTCTTGCCTATGTTCTTCACTGCTCTACCTCCAGGACTTAAAACAGCGTCTATCACATACAAAGTGCTTACAGTTATTTGTGAAGTGAATGACTAAACACATACAAGTGCGGGTGCGCGCACACACGCGCGCACACACACACACACACACGTATCAAAACATGTATTTAAAATATCAAGGCAATCACATTAAGAACACTTCTGTTGTATTTGTTACCAAAAAACAATAAAACTGAATGTTGAAATGCCTGATCGAATGAAGTGGAAATATCAACAGCACTGAGAAAAGATAAAGTTCTGCACACATAACAATACGGCGAAACACTAATCTACTCCTGATTCACATGACTGGTGAAATGCACAGGCTCTTGCACTAGTACCATTGACTCCTGAACCAGGTCTTCCAGCTTGTGAATGCTGCTTGATCTGTCACAGCTGTACTTGTGCTGAATGGCATCCTTGAGATTCTTCAAGTAATCAGTAGCTTCTTTGGCATCATTGAAAAACTATAAAAGGATGAAACCAGCAGTTTAAGTATATTCAACACCAGTCAAGCACAGAGTTGTCAAGTCCGAGTACCAGAGTCCCGAGGCCCCCTCGTGAGTGAGATGAGGATAAAATCACAGACAACTTAATAGTCACATCCCTCCTTTACCCAAACAACCACTCCTGAATCTGGATGATTGTCAGTAAATGCTAAGCATCTCAAGTTTGTATCTATACTGTGCTTTGGCCCTATATTATTATTCTGGATAGAGTTCTGTTTTACTTGAGGGTCCAAATAATTTATCAGTAGGAGTGAAATTCCAATATTTTAAAATTCCTGAAGAATAAAAAAAAAAAAGTGCTCTCTGTAATGACACTTTGTAATGAAACATTTCCTTGTAAAAGGCATTTATAAAATAAAGATATTTTCAACATTTTAAAAGGCTTTTAAAGGATTTCCTCCTTAAGACAATGCTTCAATCTGTCCTCTCGGACATATATCCCATATATTCTACAAAGAAAACATTTCAGTTTCCTTCCCCTGCACATTACATACATGTCCTTAATACCTACGAAGACACTTTCTGTAAATCGGCTCAAATCACAATACCATCACCTCACGCTGTGACCCCTTCACATACCTCAAAATACGCAGTGTTTTCCTTAATGTGCTGCTCCACACACTGGCACAGCTGTAAGACCCAGCCCCACTGTGTCTGCATTGCTGCTCGGTAGGCCTTGAAGATAAGAATCACAGCTATTGTAATTGGCTGCAGAGTAATGATGTACACATACGACAAAGCTTTTAAAGGATTAGAAACTCTGCTGTTGAAATAGGTGATGAAATTGTTTTAACAGAGTAAGACTTGAAAATTAGGGTAGTGAAATGTCCCTCCTAGTAGAGGAGCCCTCACTTGCACAAAGCCAGTCCTAAACATCTAAATCTAAATTTCAATTTAAAGTAAAACTTTAAAAATGCACATAAAATAGACAGTTCTGTAATTTTCTTGTGTTTTTGTTTCTAAAACTAGGCCAGAAGTTCCTGGGGTGAGGGGAGTGACTTACGTTATTTGTTTTTGCCAGAGAAAGGTTTGGGGAGAGTGAAAAAGAGAAGAGTACAATCCTTTATCACTGTAATTCTGGAACCACAATTACTATAGTGCTAAGAATTTTTATTACAAATATTTTCACTTGAAGTTCTAATATAAAGTGAATCTCCCATAAGAGCAAAAATGTAATAGAACACCTACTTCATAAAGAAAACATAAAACATCCTTTCATACTTAAGATGCAATTTACTAATTTCCAGAAGGGGGCGATCTAGATACTTTAATGACTCCCTTAAGCAAGCCTGTCATTCTTCCTTCTGGAAAAATGCATGTCTGCTGAGCTCTGCTCAGGCAGGCTTTCTGAATGGAATATACAATGTAGGAATGGAAATCTGGCAACTTATCAGTCATATTACCTGTGCCCTCAAATTAAGCTACTTTGAGCAAATTGGCTATAAAAGACATATCATTGTGAGTTGTCAGATTATTAGTTTCTTTTTTCACGTAACACATGAAAAAGTGTTGATAATTAACTAAATATTACCCATGTGCCCACAAAACATTGGATAGGCCAATGGAATTATAAACATGACTCAAGCTTAACTTTATCCCTCAAGAAATTTTAGTTAATTAGATTAGCATTTCTACATAAAAGTAATCAGGTTCACATTCACATTATCCAGTCCCACTAAAATTCTTAGTCTGTATTCATATTTCCTAACAGTTTTCATCTCTACCTTGAATAATACCCTATTTTTAGTTTATCATCATACAAAAGTATATCCAATTCCTTTGTTATTCTAATTTGCTTTCCCCAGCGCCCCCCACTAAACTTCAAGTTCTTTAATTTCCTATATGGCATTTCAAGTGCACGCAAGACCCTATTTTTCTTTTTTTAAAATGTTTATTTATTTATATCTATTTTTGAGAGAGAGAGCGAGAGCGAGAGAGAGAGCAAAAGTAGGGAAGAAGCAGAGAGATAGACGGAACCACAGAATCTGGAGCAGGCTCCAGGCTCTGAGCTGTTAGCACAGAGGCCAATGTAAGGCTTGAACCCACAAACTGTGAGATCATGACCTGACCCAAAGTCAGATGCTTAACCAACTGAGCCACCTAGGTGCCCCAAGACTCCATTTTTCTATGGGGCAGGTGATATATAACATTCCCAAAACTTCCTATTGAGGCCTAAAATTTCACTAATCTTTTGTTTTGTGGCAATTTTAGTGAACAAAGACCATCAGATTCCTCTCCTCACCTGTGAGAGTTTGAAGCATGTCACATTTTGAGCACAGCTCCATCCTTTCATTCTGGCAGTATACCATGTTTGTCCATGTTTGATGCACCTTTCTCTTATAAAACACCCTTTTACTTTTAGCAAGTCACTAACTCTAACTAGTAATATTAGGACTAAACAGGAAGCACACTACCACTACCACATGGGAAACCTGATAAATCCCACACCAATTCTCCATTTCTGGATTTGAAATGTGTGGGCTATGCCATGAGGCTTTGATAGACAGCTGTTCCAATACAGCTCACAAAACCAGATCATGAATAAAATTATTATGTTAAGTAATAATGGCAAATGCTTCCTGGGAATATATGTAACCAAAGCTATACTAAGTATTAAGAGTATGTTGTTTGCCTCATTCTTACCACAACGCCCCCATGGGTTAGAAGGATCACTCACTCCCATTTTGGATAGCTGAGGGAGGCTAAGTCCAGTTACATGGCTTGCACAATACCACAGGGAGAAATAAAAAAAGTTTGTAAAGTCAAGATCCTTCATATTTACTATAACACATCTCTTTAGCCATGGTTGACAAATGTTACCTGTATTTTAAGTGATGGGTGAGTGACACAGAGAATGCAAGAGAGCTAAAGACAAGAAGCACTATGATTTGTCAAAAACATTATTTTTGAGCCACACTGTATTAAAAGTTTGATAGTTTGTATTTTCCAATTTATCAGCAATTAAAGAATCTGAAGAGTGACAATCAAATGTCAATATTTGACTATGACCATTATGCTTCCTGACTTACCTCAATCGTCAGTCTGGCTGGGTGATTTTCCAACAGTAGTTGCTCTGCTATCTCCTGAACTGATTTAATATTTTCTTCCTTTTGATCAAGTTCTCTCATTAATTCCTAATTTAAGAAAGAATTAAGAAGTGAGGCTAGAAAAAGCTATACACCTGAGACACAACCTTGGCATTTAATGACAAGGGCCACACTCACAGCATGGTAATCTTTTTTCCGAGCTATGTTGGTATTTCTTTCACTCCAGTCATAGGCAACTTCCTCCTCTTCTTTTTCATTCAACCAAATAAGTTCATTAGTTGCACGAGTTACAAAATTATGGAGTGTATCAAGGTGCCGTTCCTGATTCCTGGATGTATTCTTCATAAGAAAAATGATTGTAAGAAGCATGTCTTTGCTAAATAGAGATAACGGAAACAAAAACTTTAAAAAAAAAAAAAAAAACTTACCAAGAGTTTTGCATACTGAGCCTCTAATCGGTGTAACTTTTCTGCATAAGTTAGTTTAAGAGGTGCAGTCATTTGGATCTATAATGTGGGATAAAAAGACATCGAGGTTAGGGATCCTAAGGAACTCTGACTCATACTCATTCTATCTATTATTTTGTTACAGGGTCTTTGTAAAAAAAAAAAAAAAAAAGAAAACAACAGCTAGCTAAAATGAAATATATACAGATTTTAAATTCATATACCTCACTGATTTTAGCTTCTTTAAGGCTAGATTCAAATTCTTCAATAGCTCGGTGAACATTTTTATGATTCTCTAAATGGCTTTCAACACTTGGCAAATCTGATCCCCATTCAGTGCGGTCCAGCTGTACCTTTAAACAGAAAAATACTAGAGTTAAAAAAAAAATGACAGTAATAAAGACCAAAACTTTCAGGTAAAGTAAACATTTTTTTTACCTGCATCTCATCAACCCAATTCAAAAGATCCTGAACAAACTTCATGTTGATTTCCTCTTCTGTTAAATTCTGATCCAGCAAAGAAGACTTCAGAAGGGGCTTTCGGATCTGCATCAGTTTCAGAGTTTGTAATGAATTGGGCTCTACTCCTGAACTGAAACTTGGAACTAATCCTCCTGATGGGAAACCAGGTGTATATGCTGGAGTGACAGATGGAGTCAGGCGGGAAGTTAGACCTGATGACAGGCCTGATGTCACACTAGAAGGGGTCAGGGAAGGCGTTAAACCCTGGGTCAGCCCTGAGTTCAGACTAGGGTTTAAGGTCTGTGCAAATCCTGAGTTTAAACTTTGAGTAATTCCTGATATCATGAGCTTCGTCTGTTCCGTCGTCAGCATGCGCCCTTTGCTGTACACCGAGGAACATTCATTCCTTAAGGCCATAATTTCATCGCGTAGTTTTGCAACCCTGCAAAGAAAATCAAGAGATAAACTATAATGCAAAAGGCATTTTTCACAAAGAGTGAACTCTAATGCCAACTATGGACATTAGTTAGTGGCAATGTATCAACATTGGCTTATCACTTGTAACAACAGAATCACACTATATTCAAGATATTAATAATTGGTAATGGGGGGGATATAAAGGGGTATATGGAAACTCTGTATTTTCCAATCAATTTTTCTATAAATCTGAATGGCTCCAAAAAATAGTCTATTTAAAAAAAGTCATGGGGCACCTGGGTCGTTCAGTCAAACGTCTGACTTGATTTTTGCTCAGGTCATCATCTCACGGTCTTAAGATCGAGCCCTGCAATGGGCTCCATGCTGAGTGTGGAGCCTGCTTAAGAGTCTCTCTCGCTCTCTCTCTTTGCCCCTCTCCCCATCTGCATGTGCTCACTCTCTCTCTCTCTCTCAAAAAAAAAAAAAAAGTCCTTGTAATCATATTGACAAAATTTTGCATCACTATTATTTTCACTGAACTTTGTACTATAAGCACTTTTCATGTTATCATATAGTCTTTATAGTGAAAAAAATTATTGCACTATATTGTGATCATTCTATTATCTGACATGTAGGATATTTCCAAATTTTGTTATTATAAAATATTTCTGACAGGAACAAAAGATTTTTTCTATATTTATTTATTTATATATCTGCTATATTTAAAATTATTACAAATTCCTAAAAATGAAATCACTGGGTTAAAGCATCATTTACAATTTTTGCTTTATATGCCTCGCATATATGTATATTTATAATATATATAGTCTACAATCTGCAAGTGTTCCATCCCTAACCCCCCAAACCCACTTCTCAGAGATACAGAATTTTATATATTTATATATTTTTTCCAACATTTTGTTATAAACATTTTCATGACAGGATAAATAGATGACTTAAAAAATTAGTTATAAAGGATACTTTTCTTATATTTTCCCTTTCTCAAATGTCATACAAATATTTTAACCTTAAGAATGTTAGTTACTGTAGTATTCATTATACGTACTATAAAATATTTTTCTATTACTGATTTTTGAAAAACAAATACCTATTTAATATCTCAAAATATACCTGAATTAAGGGGACACACATTTTCAATTGAAAAGAGCATAAGAAAGATATTTCATAAAACTGCCATACTCTGCATTCGCATCACAAGTGCCCATGAAGTGATTACACAAAAGGATAAGGTAAGAGTATGTAGCAATCTCACCTCTGTACCAACTGATCTGCCTGGTAGTATTTTCCATCAATAAGAATCTGTACATCGATTACATGCTGGCGTAAAAGGTTCTCACATTCAAGTATATACCCGGCAATTTCTGCTTCATTCTGAAACTGTACTCCTGATTCTAATCTTTTAGAATCCTGTATTTTAAAAGAACTCAATATTAATTCTATGAAACAAGTTTCCAAACTAGCCCCACATATAAAACTCAAAATACTGGAATACAAAGCTATTTATTAGGTCTTTTCTGTTTTCCCTTTTGGTTCAAAAATATGCTTTCTCTTTGCTCACTGATCCTCAAGAGAGCAAACAGCAAACACAATCTTTAACAAACTATAAGTTTCAGTAGAAGACAATACCGTGAATCAACTAAATCTTACACAAACATTTTTAGTTCAAAGGCACAGACCCCTCCACCACAACCCCAAAGGCTCCTGAAATTAACTTACAGACTGGAGAGCATTTCGGGCAAGTATCAGTTTGTCTTCACAGATGACACTGTCCCTTTGAACTCGGTTGGCAATCTGCTGTAACATTTCCAACCTAAAAGAAAGGACGAAATAAATTAAAGCCTCTCCCTTTGAAGTCCAGAGTTTTACCACCCCTGAAAAACTCTTCCCCACCAAAAGCAAAACACAATCCTACAATGATGATTCGATACCTGTGTCCATCAAAGGATTCATTGCCGAAGCTAATGCAGGAGTTGATCAAAGTTGGACCACAATTAACTGAGAGAAAGTTTTCATTTGAATCAAGACTGGTTCGAGTGCTAGTCGTGTTACTAAACACAGAATCACTGCTACGGTAGCTGTAACTACTACTGTGCATTTTTATTCCTGAAACGATGTTCTTTCTTTGACCATTAAAAGTAGACTAAAAAGTGGAAGGTCTGCTAAAAGCTCTACTTCTAACGGTGAAAACCACAGCTAAATGCTACAGCTTTAATAGCTCCTTAAATACGCTCCAACTTGCATATTCAACATACAGCAAATAATATGCTGGTAACTATTCAAAAGAATCTCGCCTAAAGCCATGTGTTTGCTAGCTGAGGTTTGCCTTTTGTAGCCTGCATGAAAACTCTACAAGCATGGACAAGGCAGGCTCATCAGGGCGTCACTGAAAACGATTTGCCAAATATTTTCATCAAGAGTCATCCAACTGCAGCCACCTAAAAAACAACTCAGATGCCTCTCACCGAAGCCCAGGTAAAACTAGTAAAGGTTATTCAGGCAATACCAATCACCAGCTTAAAAATACAAATATTCAATCACAGCCTGACTTTTGTAAAGGGTCAGGTCTGTCTGTACCGGCTAAAAGCTTGTACTGAGAAGCACATACAAACGAGTTTGATGAGAAACAAAGTACATTTCCATTTTTACTGCCATGTCATTTGTTTATTAGGCTAAATTAACCGGAAAATTATCCATTTGCCTTTTTTTACATGACATGCTCTCAAGAATGTTACTTAATCTTACTACTGTTATTTTTTTATATTTTAAAAAGCCAAAGCAGTAGGGGAGCCTAGGTGGCTCAGTTATTACACTTCCCTCTTTGGCTCAGGTCACGATCTCACGGTTCGTGGGTTCAAGCCCCACATCATGCTGACAGTGCAGAACCTGACTGGGATTCTTTCCCTCTCTCTCTCTCTCTCCCCCCATCTCTGCCCCTCCCTGACTCACACTTTCTCTCTCAACAAAAAAATGAATAAACTTTAAAAAAAGAAAAATAAAATAAATAAATAATGCTAAAACATTAAAGTAGAATATCAATGCAATGATGGCAAATTCAACTTGTCTGTGCTTGTTTTTCCTTTCTATAGGTTATTATGTGGCAAAAGAACAAGGGTTCTTTCCCATTTATCTTTTACACACTCTTTGCCACATGGTTATTATTTGGTTTGATAGTTAATGCCAAAAAACTTGCATCAAGAAAAATGAAGGCATTTACCCACCCAAGCGCCTCGAACATTTTCATACTCCCAACACTACAAAGCAAAACTGCTGCTTCTCCATTTTAAAGGCAGATATTTTTCTTTTCAGATGGCAAGAAAGGAGAAATTTGAGACTATCATATCAAATATAGTTAGTAAACAGAAAACTCAAAATAATAACAGTAGCACTAGCATTTATTAAGCAATTATTACGTGCCAGGAAATTAACTCGTCATTTTATATGCATGACCTCACCCCATACTCATTAACACCAAATGTGGTAGGTACTATTACATCCTGTTTATAAATGAGGAAATTTAGGCTTAGAGAGGTTAATTAACTTGTCTAAGATTACACTGCTTGCAAGTTAAGCTGAAAATCTAATCTGCAATTGACTAGCTTCTGGACCTTGAACTCTTAACCACTGCATTAAAATCCGTCTACTACTCTGGCAACTAAAAATCTATTCCATATCCTTTCTGAGGCACACTTTTCCATTACTTCAGATGATTAGCTTTAGTGTATAATTTTAATCACCCACAATTATCTCTTCCATAAAAGGTCCATCTGGGTGTTTCAAGCTTATTTTGGATCTAGATCCAGTTATGGAGATAAAATATTACACTTTAACAGGACTGTAATCAGTAATTTAATAAGTGACTGACAAGTTGGCCTTGCTCTCATATCTTCAATGAATTATTCTTTCCTATTTCAACAACGTGGGAGTCACGTGTGGGACATAAAGAACTTGTGTACACTAGGTGCCTCCATGTGTCCCAGGCACTGCGTTAAGCACTGGCAACACAAAAGACAGCACAACCAAGTCTGTCTCTACATTCCTGGGGCTTGTAACTATGAACAGGCAGCCCTTACTCAAACAATCACAGAAAAAAATATAAAATTACAACTGAGATATGAAGGTACAATACTTGTAAATATGAGAGTTATAACCGAGACATCTGAACCAACCTGGGAGACCAAAGAAAGTTGCATGAGGAAGTAACACTGAAGCAGGGATCTGAGATTGATCAGGAGTGAGAAGAGACAGGGAGGATGAAAGAGACTTCCCTGCCAAAGGAACAGATGGTGCAAAGATCCTGTGTATGGAGGAGGGCGGGACCTTGGCACATCAGGCCTCCTGAGAGACAGCCAGTGTGGCTACACGGCAGGGAGCAAGGAGGGTGTGGAGTGAGAAGGCCAGAGAGGTGCGCTGGACCGCACAGGCCTATACTGTGAGGCCCAGCCCCTGCGGAGTTCACAGTTCCCTTCCCCAGTCAGGCTGTGAGGGAAGTACTATAATGGAGACAAATCCACTCAACAAACATCTCCTAAGGACTAAGCAGTGCTTTCGCAGGCAACTGGGTGTAATGGGAAAGACAGAATGATAGAGTCAGTGATGATCTCATGGAATAAATGCATCTGTAGAAGCTGGAATTTGGACCAGCATATCCTGAGTGTTCTCTAAATGCCACTTTGCTGCCCTTTAAATGGAGACAGACTAGAGTCTGGCTTCCATTGCCCCATGGAAGGAGGACCTTGGCAAAAATATAACAAGAAACAAAGTAAGTTAACTGTTGACCTGCAGAGTCAACCAAAAATATAAATGTTGGTCCTAGGTCTGCCTGGCTCCAAAACTTAGGTTCTTTAAGAACAAAGAGACACCTCCCCCCACCCAACCTGATATCCATGGCAGAAAACATCTCCGGCCTACCTTTCTACTTCTGGTCGAAGTGCCTTCTCCCTCTCGAGCATGGCAATAATGAGTTTCCCCCATTCTTTTTCTATGTCATTTGGATGATAACCTTGAAGTAGTTTGATGCGTCCAAATTCTATCCAAATCTTGAGAAAACCAAAAATTTAATATGAAGCAACGATGTAAAAAAATAAAGATTAATGCTTAGGAAAGGAAATTCCTGCTTACCTCTAATAATTTATATAGGCGTTTAATTTTTGATTTTTCTGTCTCCTTTGGTGGAATTTCTGTTTCTTTAAACTGCAAATACTGATTATAAAGTGCCTAAAATGAAAAGAAAATAAATGAAGGCCCAAACTGCAAAGACCTGTTTTCTTTACCACACAGTATTACCACTTCAAATGCCACTTACTGTGTTATATGCATTTAGTGAAATTCCTTTATAACACTGACACTTGAGGACAATATCAATTCCCAGCTAGTTGGCGACTAGGTTACAATACGCAAGATTTGACAAGGGTGTGATTACTGACGTGAGCCGTGATTCAACATGTGCCATGCAGGGATCTGGATAATAATAAGTCATGGCAGTGTTTAATATGGCTTTAACTAAAAATCTCTCATCATACAAACAAGAAAAACCTATCTTTTAAAAGATTCACTTTCCGGGGCGCCTGGGTGGCTTAGTCGGTTAAGCGTCCGACTTTCGCTTAGGTCATGATCTCGCGGTTCGTGGGTTCGAGCCCCGCGTCGGGCTCTGTGCTGACTGCCAGCACAGAGCCTGGAGACTGTTTCAGAGTCTGTGTCTCCCCCTCTCTCCGACCCTCCCCTGCTTACGCTGTCTCTCTCTCTCTCTTTCCTGGAAATAAATAAAAATAAAAAAAAAAAAAAAAAAAAAGATTCACTTTCCAAATGCTGCACTTTAGTTTTTAGTTTTTGGAAAAATAATCTGATGCAATTCCCAAAAGGAAAAAAATGTTCTCTTCTGTATTATGGATCTATCCTTAAAAACAGAACTCTTATCACATAGACAGGGCTAACACTTGGTCCAATGTCCCATTGGAATGATCCAATGCTCACAGTACTTAAACTTGATGGTCAGGTTAAACAGATCTTTTAATAAACAAACAGAGATGTTATTAGTTGCAGCTATTATTATAGAAGTATCAACTACATAACTAAATTATCTATTTTGTAGATACTAATTTGAAAACCTCTTAAATTAACTATTAAAAAGGACCTTCATAAAAATTATATAGATAAAACATATCCACATTAATAAGTATATACAAATTATTTCATTTTAATTCATGTTGTTTTTCTAAAAAAAATCCCTATAAATCTTCAGGCAGCCACATTTCTCAAGGGTTCCACTTGATGCTTTGCTGGTGAATGAAATTACTGGCATTTCCCCATGAAATTTTGCCCATGTATCATGTGCTCTCCTAGGCACCAGCAAGTAATCTGTGTAGCCACTCAAATTTCTTTCAAAACTTTAAGAATTTGCATTAATCAGAAGCCAATACAAATTTAACCAAGTGTCTGGACAATAGGAATCCATTTGGAAATATGCTGAACTTGAAATCTGAAAATTGCTTTGAACTCAAAATGCAATGTTTCAGGACATCCACTAGAAAATAAGCTCAGGATGCCATTATGAGCTAACCACCATTCCGGCAGCTGTGGTGAAAGAAGGGGGACATCTCTCCGGCCCTGGAAAGTCTTGCATCCACAAAGGAAGACATCACACAAACAGCTTCAGAACACTTAAAAAGCATCATATCAACACATGCCAAGTAACTTCGTGCCAAGGACAAATTCCCCACGGCAATGTGAATAAAAACTGTCCCACAGATGTTCTGTATGGATGCATGAACACGATGAATAACTTTAACAGGACCCACCCTGGCTTATTATAGTTTTTGCAATTCTAGTTTCATCAAAAAACAAAGCCTATAATTCAAGGAATTAAAACTTTATAGTTAATATTCACATTATCCATTTCTTAAAATAAAGCAGATCACTTTGTTATTACAAATTCAAGTATACAAAACGAGATGATACTCATCAGTAAGTTTACATATCTATAATTCTTTTATATTTCTAGGATGATTTGCCTCAGAGAGTTGGTCTTGTTTTTAGGGAGCAGCAAATGTCTTACTAAATGGATTCATTTACACTGGAAGTCAGGTATGTATTTCTGATTTCATGGTGAAATACAGTATGTGCTTCTTGCTCTACAGAAAGAAGCCTCTATAGCAGTTTTTAACAGGGTTTAACCACAGGCATAATCCCATCCCTGGTTAAACTTGTACCAGCTTCCCAGAGCCCCTCCTGCTTCAGCCATCTGGTGGGCTCCCAGCACTCCCCATGCACCAAAAACAACTGGGCAATGTCAGTTCCAGGGTCTCTCAAATTATATTTTATTACTCTCAACAATTCAAAGCTAAGGGACTATAAATTTCTTTAAGTTGTTATTGCTATTATGTTTTAATTATTAATGTTTACCTCCATTTTCTCTGAGTAATGGGAGATGGATAAACTTAAAATTGCCTACTTATTAGTGGCTTGCCAAGGGCGATTTTTCTTGAACTTCTGAAATTAGGGAACTGTTATAACATTATTTAAAAGTTTAATAATCAACTCAATCCTTTGTAACTTCTACAGTGACACAGACCTTGAGTTCTATGGGATTATTAGGAAATGTTCTCTCAGACATCGTGGCCATATGGTGTCTAATCCACTGAATGAGGTAGTTCACCATATTCTGGTATTCAATCCATTTGACTTCAACATCCTGGAACAATAAAATAACAGAAAAGATCTACGTCTGCAGATAATAACATTCATATCTAACACAATGTAGTCAAAGGTCATTCTGTGAATGTATACATCCTTAAACCGGTCAGTCAGGACCAGCTCAGTGTTTTCTCACTTTTCACCCAGACCCACATAAACAGCTTTGAAAACATGCTACTGACATCTGACAACAAAGACTGGCCTAATGAGTGCCACTTCAGATCCAGAGATGGGGGCTACCTGGGGCACTATGTTAAGAAGGCTTCTGAGGCTGCATCCAAATGCAGCAGGAAGAAACACTGTGATCATTTTGGCACCCAAGATGAGGGAGTAAGAGCGTGGCAAGCCTGGTTAGCTGTCATGTCTGCCAGCCTTTCTAGGTCTAAATCCACTGTATAGCTGAAACTCAATGATCTATAGAGTACATAGGATAGTAGACAGGAATAAAAACTATAGGAAATGTATATGGTAGGTTACTCATTAAACCTTTTTTTTAAAAAATGGAGGAAACTGGAAGGCCGTCACCTATGTTCAATTAAAAGTATTTGACAAGTGTTTATTACGTGCAAAGCATTATGCTACATGTTGGAATAAGAATTTAATACTTTAAGACACAATACCTTTTATCAAAGAGTTACTGTCTAGATGGGGAGGCAGGAGAGTCATAATATAAACAGTTAAGCAAAATGAAAAGCAGTAGTTAATTAAGTGTTGAAATAACTGAAACAGTAGTATAGGATAAAGGCTGAGATAACAATCAGATCATCATACATGTGCCTCAAAACGATCACCAAGGGATTCTTAGGAGAGCAAGTCCCTGTAACAACCAGTAAGTGTTGGGGCTGGGGTGGGGGGGGGGAGGGGGTTGGGAGGGGGACGGAGTGAAGAGATAAAAAAATAGGAATCCCCAAGTGAGTAGGATTCTGAACTAGTAATGTCCTGGCTACCAGCAAACAGTCTGTGTTGAAACACTGTAGTTAAAAAAGTAGGTACTCTGAATTAATGTATGCAGAATTTTCAATGTCAGAATATCTAGACTGGTCTTTGCCTAACAAGCCATACGTAATCACTGAACGTTTTCAAGCCAAAGACATCAGATTTTAGGAAGATCAATTTGGTGACGTTGTGTGGTGCTGTTGGGAAGAGAAAAACAACAGAGACAGAAAAGTGTAGAAAAGCTGTCATCCTAGTAAGGAGTAACAGTCAGGAAGGAGGGGAAGTCAGGGAGAAGATACGGCAAGGAATGGCCACAAGAAACATTCTCAAGCAGGGCTCGACACTGAATTGCTGGCAGACATCGCAGCAGAGGATGAGCATGGGAGCAAGTTACTCAGGGATCAGAAGAGTATAAACCTCTGAGAGAAAGATCAGGGCAAAGAGAATGGAAATAAGTCCAGAAACAAGAGCACACAGAGGTGAAAAAGATCAGCTTCAAAATCTTTGAAGTAAATTAGGAAAAAAAGCATCTGCAAGAGAAAGGGGAGAAACCCAGGGAGAAGGGGCTCATCCTCTAATGTACAACATCTGATGGTCTCCTATCCTCTTCCAGAGATGCCTCGGTATATGTTCCTATGACTGGTACAGAATGCACAGTTGAACCAAATTACACAAATATTTGGGAAACAGTGGATTAATAAGGAGCCCAAAGCTCCCTGTACCACTTCACTCTGCTTATGAAGCAGTTTGTTAATTTGGCAAAATCAAATAACCTTCCTCTAGATATCACCTTTAAATCAGAAAAACAATTCCTAGCGAAGTTATTTCATGAGATTATGAGAGTTAATAACATTGAAAGTGATCTCAGAGGTGAAATATTCTGCAGATACAGAAAGATATCAAACAGAGCAAATATAAAACAGCATCAAGTTAAAAAGGAAAAACTCCAAAATTAAGTGGTTGCAAGTTTTTATTTATAAAATAATATATAACTATAAATAGCTTATTTTATGACACAGAACACATTTTTTTGAGTTGTGCTTTAATTATAATGGTAGAACAGTGACATGAAAATGCAAACAGTACTGGTTCATCAAATAGCATCTTAACTCAATGGGTTTTTTGGTTTGTTTGTTTGTTTGTTTTTATTTTTGAGAGAGAGAGAGACAGCATGAGCAGGGAAGGGTCAGAGAGAGAGGGAGACACAGAGTCCGAAACAGGCTCCAGGCTCTGAGCTACCTGTCAGCACAGAGCCTAATGTGGGGCTGGAACCCACAAACTGTGAGATCATGACCTGAGCCAAAGTCAGATGCTTAACTGACTAAGCCACTCTGGCACCCCTTAACTCAACTTCTTTAAAGAATTTTTCACATTATAAATACTGTAAAAAGCTCTTATCAAAGAATTCAGTTAACTGGTCATTAACTGGTCATTACTGAATCAGCAGCTTCTAGTATGGAAAAATCAATACTCACATTTGCACCAATACCTTCGCCACCTTCAGGGACTTTGGGAAATGCATCATAGAGAGATGACACATAAGTTATTACTGATTTTTCATCAGGTGAGGAGACATCAACATCTAAAAGCAGCCACATAAATTATTTCAAAATGTTGACAGATTACTTTTGAACAGACTTTCATGCCAGTCTACATCTAGTCAGAACAACTCACCTTCAGGATCCAGAAGTCTTATAACTCCAATTTTTTCTGCTACATAAAAAGCGTGCTCTAAATTTGCAAGGTTGCTTTGAACAGCAACAGTATTCATGTCTATCAGGTCCGGCCTAGGAAAAAATTCACTGTAATTAGTTAAGTTTTCTCATGTGCCAATTCAGCATTACGTGTACCTGTTTATCTATTTACATAATATTTCTGCAAATACTAATACTAAGCCTTTGTTGAAATACAGAGATTTTCATCAAATAGTTAACAATGCTTACTCTTCTCAGAAACTTTTGTGTGCTGGGGGCGCCTGGGTGGCTCAGTCAGTTAAGTGTCCAACTCCTGATTTTGGCTCAGGGCATGATCTCACAGTTCTTGAGTTTGAGCCCCACATTGGGCTCTGAGCTGGCAGTGCAGAGCCTACTTGGAATTCTCTCTCTCTCTGCCCCCCTTCCGCTTGCTTCTGCATTTCCTCTCTCAAAATAAACAAATAAACTAAAAAAAAATTCTCTCTCTGCCCCTCCCCCACATGTGCTTTCCCTTGCTCTTTCTCTCTCTCTCAATTAAAAAAAGAAAACTTTTGTGTGCCAAAACTAAGTGTAGCAAGGAAATTATAAAAAGTTGATAACTTTAGGGGCAACTGGGTGGCTCAGTCGGTTAAGCGTCTGACTTCAGCTCAGGTCATGATCTCATGGTTTGTGGGTTTGAGCCCCGCGTAAGGCTCTATGCTGACAGCCAGCTCAGAGCCTGGATCCTGCTTCATATTCTGTGTCTCCCTCTCCCTCTGACCCTCCCCTACTCACACTATCTCTCTCTCTCAGAAATAAATAAAAAACATAAAAAAATAAAAAGTTGATAACAAATTCTTCACAATCTTAACTCTACTATTTCAATAGCATCCTTCCAACGCATCCTCTCAGTTTCTCCCCAAACACAAAGGTTTATGATTAATTCAATGCTGCTTCCATGGCATCCACTGCTCAGTGGACAGGATGCTATTTCCTGTGATTGCTGTCTTCTCACTGTCCACTCATCTTCATGAGCACTATCATCCTTTGTGAAGCCCTCACTAATCTTCCCAACCTTCATTTTTCTTTCTGTTCCCTCAACTCTTTACACTCCTGGGCCTGTGCTAGTCACTTTGGTCTTTAGAATAATCATATACTTCCCTGCCCTATTAATTCACTGTTTAATGTGCAGGCACATCTTGCTTCTCACAACTGGCTAACTCTAAGTCAGCAAGAACCATGTATTAATAAACTTTTGTAGTTTATCCTTCTGCTGAGACCAAGAGTGACATAGAATTAGCAGACACTCAATAAATTATCTTGTGGCAAGTTGGTAAATAGCTTGGTTAATTAGTAATTTGAATAATAAATGAAAGACTAAAATAAGCACTTGTTTATATCTTCACAAGCATCATATGTGCATGCCTGTGTACACGCACACTTGTGCAAGCTCATGTGCACACACACACACACACATTCTCATAGAGCAGACTTGAACTCTTTCTAATTTGTGAGACTTGCAGGTTACACTAAATCACACAGATACTTTAAAGCTATCTCTGTCTATATAAGACAGAGAAAGAGAAAGACTTCCCAAACACTCCTTGTATAAATAGCGGCAAAATGTGGTAGTTGGAAAATTAACACAAAGCCAAAAGCTAGTCAGGAAATATTCATCTCAAAAGCAAAGCATTAAAAGAATGCAAAAACAAATGTGGAAACTATAAAGCTCAGAAAGAGTGGTATCCACCCTCAAAATCATTAAGAACCCGCTTATCACTTTCTAAGGCTGACTCTCAACAATGTCCACAGACATTCTGGTTTCCTCAGAATAGTCATTTGGGAACTGCAGAATGAGTGGGAGGTCTCAGAGATCATGGGGAAGGCCTGAAATGCAACTTACTTTGAATACCACTTTTTAAGCTGTTAACATGAAAAACTCTTAATCTTAGGAAGGTAAACAACAATCTGTAGTCTTCTTTTTATCCGATGAGAAAGCCGACCTCCAAAGAAATCTACTTAAGTTTTACAGCACTTTGAAAGTGTTCAGAACCTTGAAATATAGCTGCCATGACCTACCTACCTATTTTCCAGGAAATTATTAGGAGATTCGTTAATGTTTTTCTTATGCACCAACATGATTACTTAAAAGTGATCCTACATTTATTATTGGAACAATAAATCTACTAACAACAATAGAGGTAAATGACATACCTCTAATAACATTTTTACTCCTGTAGAAGCATTTTAAAGAATCTGCCAACTTCAAGATTATTAAACAGGTGGACTTAAGTCTAGACAATAACAAATATCTAAAGTTCAAAAAACTGTTTTGCTTCCATAAAGTTCACACATTTTGAAGAAATAAAAACCAGCCTTTCTGGGTTCGCCAAATCTCCCAACAAGAATGGGCACGTTGTTATACGAACCCTGCCATTAGCAAGAAAGTAAACAGTGAGTAATCCCAGTGGGAATGAATAAAGTCATTGAAGAACCAAGTTTTTGACTAAGAGAATAAAACATAAAACTTCCTTCAGAATGACATAGTCATTTCAGCACAAAGGCAGCTATATA
Source organism: Hyaena hyaena (assembly GCF_003009895.1). Classification (NCBI taxonomy): domain Eukaryota; kingdom Metazoa; phylum Chordata; class Mammalia; order Carnivora; family Hyaenidae; genus Hyaena; species Hyaena hyaena. Next base: position 1,482,393 of record NW_024080869.1, read on the forward strand.
ATTCACTGAGTTTGAATAAGTCACCTCTTTTATCATGATATTTAACACTTTAATGGAACAAAAAACGAAGTGGCATTCCTCTATTAAAAGATTGCAGTAGACAAAATTAATTAAGCAAGAAGCAAAAAAGGAAAACAAATTGTAAAACCAAAATCCTATCCCTCCCCGAGCTCATCTCCTAACTATCGGTCATTTTCAGTCTTCCACGCTGCCTTTTCTGTAGTTGTCTGGAGCTTCCAGAAGAGGCTTGTGCTGTGACCTATCTATCTTCCTTCTTTACAGGCTCACTGGGATCATATAACCTTTTAAAACTTTAGCTATTTTCCACCTACAGGTTTGTATTTTCAGTCCAAAGGTTTCATTTCAGCTTAAGATATCCTTTTTGTGGAACTCTAATAGGAAATTGTGTTTCCATCTTCGGTATGACAAACCCAAGTCTACACTATATTGTAAACAGGTACGAGGCAGTAACTGTGTTCCTATATTGCATTAATTTTTTCTAATTTCCCTATTTTCTGCAAACCTTTCAAAGTCGTATAATGTAATACTCTGCCACTGAAAATAATATATATTGGTCTTTTACGGGAAAAGGGCCATTCTAACTCTTGTGTTACTATTCTGGGATAATGTAATCTTTTCTGAATGACTCAATCTTCATAGAAAGCACTTTTTAAAAACATGCATTTTTATCCTCCTTTTTTTCCACAAATGATTAAAAACAGCTTACAAAGAAAACACAAAAAAAGCCCACAAATTAGGGACACTTTGGTTGCTCAGTCAGGTAAGCATCTGACTCAGATCACAATCTCACAGTTCATGAGTTCTGAGCCCACCACTGGGCTCTCCACTGTCAGCCCAGAGCCTGCTTTGGATCCTCTGTCCCCCTCTCTCTGCCACTCCCCCACTCGTGCTCTCTCTCCATCTCTCAAAAATAAATAAACATAAAACAAATTTTTAAAGAAGAAGATAACTACAAATTATATATGTGGGTATAAAATCAAGATGAGACTGTAAGATGAAACTGAAAGTAAAGCCAAAAGTGCAAACCACTTATATGCATGTTTAGTGCCCTTAGTTTGTTTAAAAAATATAGGACCAAAAGGTATCAAAGTGGCTATTGTCATAATAGAAAATAATTTTGGATGAAAGTAATGTTTATCTTTTATACAACATCCATGTTAAAAGAGCATTCTCTCTAGGCAAAAAAGATATACAATAGGCTACACACACACACACACACACACACGTATGGGCATTTACACATGTATATGTATATGGGCATTTACACACACACACACACACACACACACTCACATATATAGACAGACATATATTTTATATACATTATCACCCACATTAACAGATAGCCAAACTAACAGAACATTATAACTATATTAAGATATTTTTTGGTACAGACACCCCAAAGTAACTTTCTGGTCCTCATATACTTTATTAATATTTTAGCTCACATGAGAATGAGATAGGATTCTGAGAGAAAATTTGACTTTTGCAGTGCTACAAATGGGTGAAATTAGCACAAGAAACTACCTAAAACTTCCATATTACATCATGCCAAACACTGAAATGCTCAACTACAAGGAACATGAAACCAAGTCAGAATACTCAGACTTAGAAATGACCACTGGAACATCCTTGAAGGAACAGTGATAAAAGTTAGTTAAGAGAAGAGAGCATTTCTGCAGCCACAAGGTTAACAAATTCCAAGCCAAAAAGGTGATAATGGCTGAAAGGCCATTTAGTATTAGGAGTCAGAATCCAAGTCTATCTAATATTAGTAGGTCAGAATCCAAATCAGGATGCTTTTTCAAAGTATGCAAGATATACTTAAATTCATAGGGTTTATTGGGTTGTGCTGGCTCTCACTCGGCATTCAATCATTATTTATTGTGTGGGTACAGATGCAAGTTTTGGCTACCCAGGATCTGAACCCTCTTAAGAAATGTTCCCTTTTAGGAATCACGACAGAAAGAGACGAGCATAGTCCATTTCCCAAAATAAAAACACATTGGGTTTTCTCTCTCTTTCCTTTGCTCAAGAACTGTCCACTGCATACTCCACCCCCTACATGACACGACCTGATCAACTTGGATTCTTCCTGGAAGTCTTTCTTTCTTACAGGATGTTTTTCTATGTTCCTGGATGCTGTCTACTATCCACATGTGTGTATGTGCCACAATTCGTTCTAACTCTGCACTTGTCTGTCTCTCACAATGGACAGCAGGCTTCCTGAAGGCAGGGCCTGTGTTTTAGCCAAGTTTGTATCTTCAATATCCAGCATGATGCTCGGCACATGAATGTTTGAAAAATGAATAAATTATAAAGAAGTGAGTAAGCTTTGAGGACTGGAAGGTACCGTTTGGTACCTCGTTCAAATTCCTGAAGATATTCTCCATCCTAGGTTTGTTCCTTTTCTTTTTGTTAATTTTTACAGAAAAAGCTACCGTCCATAGCTTCCAATCAGTATTTCAAACCCTTATCAAAAGCCACATGGAACAGGACATAATGGCATAGCTTCTCCATAAACTAAACAAACACACATCTTTTTGAGGTTTCCTAAAGGCTTTCTCTGCTAAAAACAATCTGGAAAACAGGTATACAGTGAAAGCAACAAGCAAGGGATAAATTACAAAGTTTCAAAAAGTATAATTATCATCCTGAGTTTACAAATGAAAAAACTTAAGCTTAAAGAGACTGAGTAACTTGAAGAACCCAAGGGGACAATGCAGTCAGGATGTGAACCCAAGCATGCCAAAGCCTGAGCAATTTGCTGCACTGTGCTGGCATTATCAACTGAAAACTAATTAAATCACAACATCCAATATGAAGCTGAAAAATCAAGATAAAGAAAATACAGAAGAATTTATGCTTCTCCTGGAGGGGAAAGTGATAATGATGATGGTAATACAAGAAACACAAGAAGAGGGGCGCCTGGGTGGCTTAGTCGGTTAAGCGTCCGACTTTCGCTTAGGTCATGATCTCGTGGTTCATGGGTTCGAGCCCCGCGTCGGGCTCTGTGCTGACTGCCAGCTCAGAGCCTGGAGCCTGTTTCAGTCTGTGTCTCCCTCTCTCTCTGCCCCTCCCCTGCTCACGCTGTCTCTCTCTCGCTCTCTCTCTCATAGAAATAAATAAAACATTAAAAAAAAGAAAAAAAAAAAAAGAAACACAAGAAGAGTGTGTCAATGTGTGTACTGGCATATTCAAAAAAATAAATTATATGAAATAAGATGTAATTCCAGATTGTCACCCAGACAGCACTCATCAGTATATACCTATAACAATATTTTCCACACTTGGAATGGTGTTAGGGCCTTACTCCAGACTGACAGAATATAGAGAAAGGCCTGGTCATCTGTATTTTAACAAGGTTCTCCCCTTCTCCCAGGTGATTCTTATCAGGCAAGTTTGGGAACTAAATCATCTTAAAATTCTTCTTGCCTCTAATATATTTTTCATTTTCTTTCAAAATCACCCATATCTGCATTGGCAAAAAAAAATCCACAATACTATCAGATAACTACGGAACAAGATAAACACAATGCAGACACAAACACAAACATGCCTGCTGCCTTAGACTCTTGGTAGGAGACAGCAAACCTTTTCCCTCTCTTCCAGTGTTGATTTTTATTGTTTAAATAAACAAGGGGAAAAGAGTATGTTTAGGACTGGGGGACTGGGGTGGAATCACATTTCATATTAGCCCAACTCTGGAATATACTGTAAAATGATGAAGCTGGAGAAGACAGCATTTGATGACAGACTGTTTCATCGAAGTCAAAACCACTTAAATAAGCTTTGTGAGATGATATATCTGATCATCTGAAAGGACACTGAGCAACAATTTTCTTTCTCACACACACACAAAACAGAAAGTAGAATGGTTACTGCCAGCGTTTAAGGGGTGGGAGAAGAGTTCTGGAGATGGATGGTGGTGCTGGTTTAGCAACAATCTGTTAACATACCAAATGGTAAATGTTATGTATATTTCACCACAGTTTTTCAAACTTTAAAAAATTCTTAAAGGACCATTTTTACATATTTGAACAAAAAGGCTCTACCGAGATAGAAAGAAGTGACGGGGATGTGACTCAGGTGTCCTGTGATTTAGTCCTAACTTGTTCTCTCACTGTGAACATGCATCTAGAAACCCGTGTCTCGGGTTTCTCATCTCTCCTACAAAAAATGAAAATCAAGAATTAGAGAAAATCAGGAATGACAAGAATCATCTAGAATTTCAGGGAGTGTCTTGAGATGTGTGGGGGGGTGGAAGAAAGACATTTGGAGCTGCTACAGCCATAAGGTCTGAAGAAGTCAATTGATTTGCCCAACATCTCAAGAGAAGATTCATTTGAAAGTACCTTTGAAACTAAGTATATACTGCAATATATACAGGTTATTAAAAAGCACCCACTGGCATGTGACCAATGTAATGAAAATGTCAGAGAAGGCCTAAAATGGCACTTTGGTAATGTTAATGCTAAATAATTCTTCCCAGTCAACAAACTAGCAAGTTCATTCATTCACTTAATATTTAATAAACAGCTACAATGTGCTAGGCAGTGAGGCACTAAGAATATAGGCACTGTGTATAGGGAGAGCTCAGAGCTCCAAAGGAAGTTCAGGAGTAAACCAGGAGAAAGCCTGATTGGAAAGAGCACCCTGAGCACCCTGAGCACCAAGGGAGAGGGGGAAAAGCCTGCACGTGTTTAGGCCTGGAGGGCATGTGAGAACAAGGAGACCACTGCCTGTGAGGGGAGCCAACAGCAGATGGACACATGGTGAGAGATGCCTGGATGGATGCAGGGGCCCGGATGATGCAGAATCTCTTTTTTTACCTAATGTTTATTTTTGAGAGAGAGAGAGTGCGTGCGAGAGTACGTGCACAGGGGAAGGGGCAGAGAGAGGGGGAGACAGAAGATCCAGAGCAGGCTCTGAGCTGTCAGCACAGAGCCCAACGCAGGGCTCCAGCTCATGAACCATGAGATCAGGACCTGAGCTGAAGTCTGATGCTTAATTGACCAAACCACCCAGGAGCCCCAAATCTCATGAACTTCTTAAAGGATTTTGCATATTTTTCTAAGAACTAATGCAGTGAAATGCATTAAGGAGGATGACGGGACTAAATGATCAGATCTGAAGTTAGATGCAAAAGAAATCTCAAGGGGTGGAAGTATTCCCACAGAAGCCAGGTAGGGAACCATAGTGACTACAAAAGAATGTGGCAGCAGTGGAGAGAAGCGGACAGGGCAGGAGATATGTCAAAGGTCAGATCCACAGAAGTTAGGGGTGTAGGCATGGATGGGAGTCAACAGAAAGATAAAAGACAGTCAACAGGCAACCCCGAAAAACTCCAACATATACTGGCCTTGTGGCTGAGTCTAGAAATGGAACTGAGCAGGAAGGGCCCAAGAAACAGGAGGCAAACCAGGGCAGTGTGGAGCCATAAAAGCCAAAGAAAAAAGAGTAGTATTTCAAGAAGAAAAGGGGGCGCCTGGGTGGCTTAGTCGGTTAAGCGTCCGACTTTCACTTAGGTCATGATCTCGCGGTTCGTGGGTTCAAGCCCCGTGTCGGGCTCTGTGCTGACTGCCAGCTCAGAGCCTGGAGCCTATTTCAGAGTCTGTGTCTCCCTCTCTCTCTGACCCTCCCCTGCTCACGCTGTCTCTCTCTCTCTCTCCTAGAAATAAATAAAAATCTTAAAAAAAAAAAAAAAAAGAAGAAGAAGAAGAAGAAAAGAATGGCCAGTAGGGTCAAATACAAAGAAGAGAAATGAGGCCTGAAAATCATCCACTGGATTTAGCCACATGGAAGTCATTCACGACCCTAGAAAAGTTTTGGTGGATTATGGCGCCAGAGGCCAGTAAAGAGGGAGGTGAGGAATAAATATGGAGAGAAGAAATGAAAATGGAGGGTACAGATAACTCTTTTGATAAGTCTGGACTTTAAGAAAGGAATGATGTAAGGCAGTAGGTGGGAAAAAAGCATGAAGTGAAGAGAGAAATTTGTTTGCTGTCTTATTAGCAGAGACTTTGGAATGCTTAAAATTCAAGGAGAAACATCTGTTGAGAGAGAAAAGTTTGGTGTAATGAGAAAGAAGGTTTCTGAGGCAATGGCACAGATGGGATCCAGAGCACAGGAGGAGGGTTATAGGCCTTGGAGAAGTAGAGAGAGGAATTCCTCTGTCAAATAGGAGCAAAGACAGGCTAGGATGGATGCAAACGAAGGTAGGTCTGTATCTTTGGTAGCAAAGAGAAAGACGTTTCACTTGCTGGCGTCAATATTCTCTAAGAGCAAGGCTGCGGATCATCAGCTGACAGTAAGGAGGAAAAGGCAGTATGAGGGACAGAAGGGTGAATTAACACAGATAGGAAAAGACTGCTGATTAGAACCAGTTGAAGCTGGTAACCATGAAGTCACACTGAAACCGATCATCTGTAGTATGACTTTAGCTGCTGCGCTTCACTGATTGAGTACATGCACAGACAAAGCAGGTAGCTGAGCACGTACAGGCTCAGGCTTTGCTAGAAAACTAGTATGTACTCACAGCATGCAAAGAACTGAAAGGGATTATGTGGAAATGAAAAAAACAAAACAAAAAAAGGTCCATTTACCTAGGAATCGGTCTTAAAACAATGTCTGTACTCTAGAGCATGACACACCCACTCGATGCACCTACTCACACACAGATGCATGAAGCCACATGTGTCACTCAACATTTGTTCTTCGATAGATCACACAGTGACAATATGCATTCAATATGCCTCACTTATCCAATGGCAGTTCAGCAGTTACCATAACAAATTCCCGTAGATGACTGTTTGGATTAAATCACGTTCAGGCTAAGCACGTTCTTACTGTTCTTATTGGTGCAAAAAGTATCTCACCTCAACCCCCGCCCCTCAGTAGAAAAAAAAAAAAAAAAAAAGCCGTAAAATGTTCTTTGCCTCTCCCCTACAAATAAATATGAACATGCAAGAGACCCACCCACAGTTTCGTAAGTGGGTATAGATATTTCTTTATGCTCATATTTGGGCATGTATTGTAGAAAGAAACAAAGCCATGAAGGTAATTTTCCCTTTTGACAGAACTAGATGCCTCAATTTATTTCAAATTTTCTTCCTATTTTTTTCTACAAAATGACTTTCTACCAACAAGACAGAAAGCAGAGAATGAAAAACACTATGATTTACAGCAGACTTTGTTAGTACTTTAATACTGGAATCTACCATTGGGAATTAAAAGATACCTAAGGAGTTACAAGTCTTAATTCACAAAGAACAATTAACCCCATAGCAGCTTCATACACTTTAACAAATCCTGAGAATAGTATTGATTTTGATAGAAAAGTAATTCCTTCAATACCTATATTTAAATGAACTTAAGTAAACCTTACTCACTAGGGGATAAAAATGCCCCCAAAAGGGGGATAAGTAAACTTAATTTTTACTCTGATAGAAAATATTAAACCACTTCTTATCACAAAATAACATAGGAATATGAATCTGCAAATGAGTAAAAAAAAAAAAAAGACGTACTGCAACAAAACAGATCGACCTATCAAAGAAAAATAGATGGATAGAAGATATGTCAGCTACTCTTGCAACGTAAGAGAAATCTTAGCGTTAGAGAAAGGAAAGAGAATGCCGAAGGGAGCCAGGATAAAGGAAGCATAGGTCAGGTTTCAAAGTAAGGGGAGTATTTCAGCAAAGCCCAGCTTCTCTTGCACTTTACGGTCACATGCCCTATTATTAGTGGGTGGGTAGCAGGAAGGGAAGGAATCTGACATTTATTACATACTTCCTACATCTCTGGCATTGTAGCACACAATCTCTCATATGTTACCTCTAATCAGCCACCACTGCTGGCATGCTAACTTCTTAAATGATCACATAGCTCTGAAACTTCCCAACTTATTTGGTCTTCTTTCCCCTAAACTCTTAATACATACATGTTTAGACTAATAGCTTGCACACCAGAGGGAAATATAAGCCTTCAATTTCAGCTCTGGCACATACCTTAAAAGCTGGAAAAAAAAAACACCTATGAATAAAAGGGAAAATTAAAAAAGAATAGGAGGCACCTGGCTGGCTCAGTCGGCAGAGTCTCTGACTCTTGATTTCGGCTCAGGTCATGATCTCATGGTTCATGAGTTCTAGCCCTGTGTCAGGCTCTATGCTGCCGGGATTCTCTCTGTCCTTCTCTCTCTGTCCCATCCCCACTTGTGCGCACTTGCACGCTCGTGCTGTCTCTCAAAGTGAATAAAGAAACTTTAAAAAAAGCATAGAAAAAAATGAATGCAGTTTAGATCTGCTAGGATGCCAATTAACAAATAATAGAATACTTCTTTCTTAAAGGCATCTCTTTTCTTAAATGCAACTCTTCTGGCAGACAACTCAGGTATTGGTCTTACCATTTTATTTTTTATTTTTTTAAAATATTTTTATTTATTTCTAGGAGAGAGAGAGATAGCATGAGCGGGGGAGGGTCAGAGAGAGAGGGAGGCACAGACTCTGAAATAGGCTCCAGGCTCTGAGCTGGCAGTCAGCACAGAGCCCGATGCGGGGCTTGAACCCACGAACCGCGAGATCATGACCTAAGCGAAAGTCGGATGCTTAACCGACTAAGCCACCCAGGCGCCCCTGGTCTTACCATTTTAAATGTATTACCCTTCGACCTAGAAAGTCTACTTCTTGGAACTTGTCAAACACATTCACACATCTGCACAAAGATACATACAAAGTCCAATACAACACTTTTTAATAGTGAAAAATGTGAAGTCCATCAATACAATACTATTAAATAAATTATGATACATCCATACATCAGAACACTGTGCAGCATTTTAAAAGGATAAGGTAAACCCACTTCTGCTGATATGGAAAGACATCCAAAATAAATTAAGGAGAAAGAAAAATGTGAAATAACATATTTGCCATTCTCTTAACTGTGCTTTAGAAAAGATTATAATAATGTTCAAGATTAGGTGCTGATGTAAATTATACCTCAACAAAGCTGACCCTCCTCTCTCCCCCCTCAAAAACAGGTGTTTGTATATGCCCAGAACATTTCTATGCATACACTTTTATTCTATTTGAATATTTTACTATGTTAATGTATTACATTTCCTGCTAGTTGCTATTTTTTTATATAAAAGTCACAGATGCAAGTAAAAGTAGGGTTGTGGCAGGAAATATCTATAGGAAAACCTGCTCTAAAATTTACCAGACTTTCACGGTGAGCTCTCAGAATCAACTGTGTTGAGTTTATTTGGTAAGGTAAATAAGCAATTTGATTTTGCCTCACAACTGAAATACTTGTGACTTTTCCAATAATTATACCCTTTAGGACTCTGTTTCTCTGCCTAGCCTATGGCCACACACACACCAGAGCCCATACTTGTGCGTATGCACACACACATACACACCCTCAGATTTCTGGGTTCTGCAGCCTAAGGACAGGCCTGGCTCTGAAGGAAAAAAAAAAAAAATCATCTCAACACTAATCCAATATCCTATGGGAACATTTCAAACCCAAAAGGGCCTCTTCCCAGTATTAAACCAGTCCAATCCAGTTTAGCTTGTAAGGTGTGACTGAATCCAAGCATGTGGCTGAATCACAAGCCTCCAGGTCAGACTATTAAACAAGATGATTCTGACCACAGCCTTACAGTCTAATCTTCCAATTACAGCATCTTTAAACACTTAATGTAATGAAATAAGATGGTCCCAATTAAGTTCTAATTCAAAATGCAAAAAATAAACAAAATCATTGCTATCCAACTGCACACTCAGACAAGTGGAAAGCTTCAGGCTACCTAATTAGAAAATATTTAAATGGCGTGCTCCTGAATACAAACTATCCTAAGAAAGTATTTGAGTCCTATTTGGGTAATGTTTGTAAAACATGCTTGTGAAAAGAATGCCAGGGGCCTCAAAAGGAAATTCAAATGAGTGAAGGGCATAAATTAAAAAACAAGACTAGGACAAACAGACGAGTAAGTAGAAATAATCTCTCTGCAAAGCACAGCACCCCCCTACTTAACATATCCGTACCTTTCCATCCTACCACCTTGGGTTTTCACCTGGCTCTACCGCACATGTTGCTCTGTTCTTTCTAGCCTGTGGGCGCACATTCATGTCCGTGCCTGCTCAGGCAGACATATTTTCACAGTGAGTGCTGCTGTTTGGGAACTTGGCTTTCATCAATGTTCTAGGGCAGTTATCTGCCTGCAGTGACTGATAAAGTAGGACAAGTCAGGGGTTGAATTTCAAGCTAGAAGTCAGAGCTTTATTTTTCTCAAGAAGAAAAAAATCAATTTTACTGTGATAATTGGGCACCTCTTTTTTTTTTTTTAACTTTTTATTTATTTCTGAGAGAGACAGCATGAGAAGGGGAGGGTCAGAGAGAGAGGGAGCTACAGAACCTGAAACAGGCTCCAGGCTCTGAGCTAGCTGTCAGCACAGAGCCCGACACGGGGCTCGAACCCATGAACCATGAGATCATGACCTGAGTCTAAGGTGGCTGCCCAACCAACTGAGCCACCCAGGCACCCCTGGGCACACTCTTAAATAAGAGCACAGAAAAATCAGCTTAACGGTCTGTTTGTAACACCTACTATGAATAATGTGTGCTACTGATGGGAATTTTAGTCCTTTGTATCCACACTCTACAGGAGTGATGAGTCTACTGGAGTTTAGAATCCCAGTGGCTGCTGATTCTCGGTTAATTCTACTTCTCTTGCTATTAAGCTACTTACTCACCAAATGCTTTTGTGACATCCTTTTGATCTAAGTCCATCAAATCCAGTCTTCCTTGTTATTCTTTTGAATGAAAACCAAGGTTAGGGGCAATAGTGAGGCTTATTTACTTAAGATCTCTTACCAGTTGTGGTTTTCAGTGAAAAGATTTTGATATGCTTTCAAGAAAATTTACACTATACAAACAAAACAAGCCAAACAAGTAAAGATAGATGGTAGTTTTATTATTTGAATTCTTTCCATTGAAAACTGAACATAACAGACGTTCCTAGAAGGAATTAGGAACAGAATTTCCTAAAATAGAAAACCATAATGTATGTACCATTAACTTATAATTTATTTTATTTTTAATTGATGGATAGTTGACATACAATGTTATATTAGTTTCAGGCATACAACATAGTGATTCCACAATTCTATATGTTATACTATGCTCACAATGATAAGCAATAAGCACAGTTACCATCTGAATCACTGACCTATTTAAATAGAACCTATAGAGCTATCCTTTGGGATCTATTCCACTAAATCATATTACTTATTCATTCTTATTAGCCATTGCATAATCCAGGCTCTTCACCTTCTTGGGGATAATATGACATATCCCAAACTACAGAACAGTTCATTTGTGGTTTTGCTCTCACTTATGCTAAGTGTTTTAATGTTCTCTTATTAGCTACAATTTTCCTCACTACATAATGGGTTGGGCTAATACTATTTTCATGGATGGGTAATTCTAAGTTCTGCAACTGATGTTGTCCCTCACTAATTTCTTATAAGGGACAAAGATCTTAGTTGGGATTTATATATATACTATTCATGTAGTCATTTATTAAACTTATCAAGAATTCTCATGTATCTTTGCTGAATATCATTAGTTTTCAACAGTGCCCTAGCACAGCTGCTCAGGTCAACAGTTTCATTTCTTTATATCTAGTTTGTCTGCAGAGTATTAGGACAAGTAGTTACACAGAAGCATATGAGGACTGAAGACTCCTGAGCTGTCACCTCCATTATTTATAAGGTATGTCATGCTGAGTACATTAGTTTCCCTTTTAAGCCCCAGTTTCTTCAGTAATTTAATAATTTGATCATTTAAGACACAGAAAAAAATGGAAATAGTGTCATCTATTGCACAGAACTGTGACCATTTAAAAAAATTTTTTTTAATGTTTTATTTATTTCTGAGAGAGAGAGAGAGAGAGAGAGGCAGCATGAGAAGGGAAGAGTCAGAGAAGAGAGGGAGACAAAGAATCCAAAGCAGGTTCCAGGCTCTGAGCTAGCTGTCAGCACAGAGCCCGACACAGGGATCGAACCCACAAACCATGAGATCATGACTTGAGCTGAAGTCACACGTTTAACTGACTGAGCCACTCAGGCGCCCCCTGTGACCATTTTTAAAGCTACCATATAGATAAATAGCTAACACAGAAATTGATACATGGTCAACAGTGCACACATATTTCTTGGGTGGCTTCTATGTGATAGTTACTTTCTTTTTAATTTCAGGGATGGTTTTTTTTATTGTGTAACATGTATCAATTACTTTAACTATAAAAGTTTCTCTTTATTTTTATTTCATGTTAGTCAAGTACTGATCCAGAATTAACAAACATTTTCTACACTTCAAAAGTCATATTCTCCATGGGAGCACTAATAAAAATATACTAGACAATCCAAAGTAATGTACTTGATTACGTTTTGACAGTTGACAGCACTACAAAATCTGAAGGATGCTATTATTCTGTCCCCATTTCAGATCAATATTTCTAAATCTTCAGGAGATATGTACACAAAAATCTGACCAGATTATTTACTACAAATAATACTGGTTTACTTTTAAGTGACAAATAGGGAGCATAGGGAGCGCATGGGTGGCTCAGTCAGTTAAGCATCCGACTCTTAATTTTGGCTCAGGTCATGATCTCATGGTGCATGAGATTGAGCCCCACGTGTGAAGCCTGCTTGGGATTATCTCTCTCTGTGTGTCTCTCTGCCCCTCACCCACTCATACTAGCTCTCTCAAAAATAAGTAAATAAAACCTTAAAAAATAGTTGAAATGACAAATAGCATCCATTTTCCTTGCAATCTACAGAGAAATCTTTTATATTCTCTCTAGGGCATGCAAACTTGCTGTGTGAGCAGCACCACATCCCTCCTTCCGTCCACTCCAGGAATCTCAAAGGTTCTTTCCTGCTAAGCCCTCACTGCCTCTTAAGGTCCTTTTCAACTGAGTACTCCGCACAGTGAGACTTGGTATTTAGTAGAAACCAAACCCATGTACCACCTCAGATCATTTTTATTACATAAGTCAAACGAAACTCACATATTAAAAATAAATGCTTTTTATCTAGAAATAGACCTCTCAAACCCAATTAAGTGGATATGTTTCCACAGCAAGTCCAAAAACATCATAAAATTTAGGGGAATAATAATCAAATAAAGACAACTATAAATTAGACACTACTCTCTAATGTGACTATTGCTGCCCGATATCCAAAAATCTGCTTATAGTGATTTTTCAACTGTTTATAACTTTCTCTTTCCCCTTTAGATTATTTCAAGGCATTCAACAGTGAAAACTATGTGTAGTTCAACCCCATACTTTTAATTCTTACACATGCTAGGAGAGAAGTACTCGATTACTTTTTAAGTAAAAGGAAAAGCCTAAGGACTTTTAAGCTAAAACTATAGTTCTACATATGAAAAGTTTCTTCCAGTGAAAAAGGCCACAGTAGTATTTTATAAGACACATGATGATGAACTTAAGCAACAAAGAAATCTTGTGAGTACTTAACCCTGATACTCAGTATTTTTACCATGAATTCTAACAAGGGAAAATAAAGCCAAATAGGAAATCAAAGTTCAAAGTTAAAATGAAAAAAATTTTTTTGTTTATTTATTTATTTTGAGAGGGAGATGCACATATACATGTTTGAGAGCAGGGGAGGGGAAGAAAGAGGAAGGGAGGGAGGGAGGGAGGGAGAGGGAGAGAATCTCAAGCAGGCCCCAAACCACCAGGGTGGAGCCGGATATGGGGCCAATCCCATGAACCATGAGATCATGACCTGAGCCCAAATCAGGAATCAGATGCTTAACCAAATGAGCCATCCAGATGCCCCTCATTTTTTAAAAGATTTTAAGTAATCTCTATACCCAACATGGGGCTTGAACTCACAACCCCAAGATCAAAAGTCACATGTTCCACTGAGTGAGCCAGTCAGGTGCTCCAGTAAAGCTAAATAATTTTCTAAAATGATCACTCTGCCAAATTAAAAGTTCACAGCAAATAAGGGACACCTGGGTGGCTCAGTCAGTTAAGCGTCTGACTTCGGCTCAGGTCATGATCTCATGGTTCATGGGTTCAAGCCCCACATCGGGCTCTGTGGGGACAGCTAGCTCAGAGCCTGGAGGCTGTTTCAGATTCTGTATCTCCCTCTTTCTCTTACCCTCCCCTGTTCACACTGTCTCTCTCTCTCTCAGAAATAAATAAAACATTAAAAAAAAAATTTTTTTAAGTTCAAAACAAATAATATTCACATGATTCAAATTCTCTCCTAAAGTACTCAGAGCTCTATAATATTAAACTTCCCTAGGAAATTTCAGCATTTCTGACACATACATAGGAGAAAAATGCACAGCATTTATATACTAATTCATACTTAAACTCTTTCACAAGTATTGAAGAGGCAATGTCTGGAGACCACTGTTTTTATTTTTTATTATTTAAAAAAAATTTTTTTAAATGTTTGATTTATTTCTGAGAGAGAGAGACAGCATGAGCAAGGGAGGGTCAGAAAGAGAGGGAGATTCAGAATCTGAAACAGGCTCCAGGCTCTGAGCTGGCTGTCAGCACAGAGCCCGATGCTGGGCTCGAATCCAGGAACTGTGAGATCAAGGCCTGAGCCAAAGTCAGATGCTTAATGGACTGAGCCACCCAGGCGCCCCTGGAGACCATTGTTTTTAAAGTCAGTATTTTAGAATAATAGCTGACTTTTAAATGCTTCGCCTCTACTTAAAACACTTCAAAGAGACAAGAGAACACACTGAAAGGTGCATCATGACATAAATCCTTCAGGCATAACAATACATATATTTTTTAGTTAAGAGCCAAGATCTTATCATCCCAGATATAAAATGTGTCCAATTATGCAGTCTTCTGATGGCCTCATGGGTTAAGTCACATAAGAAGTGCAGTGTGATGACTGAAACGTCTGTATCCACTAAACCCTCTTGGCACTGTGTTACTCAAGGAGATCTGGTATTTTATTTTCAACAAGTGTAGGTGAGTTGATTCTGATTTTTCTTATTAATCAGGCAATTATACCTACCTCTACTGAAATGTCATTCCATTAAGAAGGCAGACTTGTACCGTGTTATAAAGTGGCTCTGTGTGTGGGTTCGTGGGAGATTCATTATAGTTTTAATGATGTTACAATTTCCAAAATAAAAAAGAGGGAAAGAGAAAAAGGTCTCTCCCCTTTTTAAAAAAAGAGGGAAAGAGAAAAAAGTCCTCAGGGTAGTGAAAAGAAAAACAGGAAAGAGAAAGAAGACAGACGGGGAGAAGGGATTTTAAATCAAGCAGACAGAGATTAAAATCTTAGCTCTATGATGGATTAGCAGTGTGACCTTAGCAAACCCAAGGTTCCTCATCTGGAAAAGTGGGATAATAACAGCTCCGGATTTGTGGGATTGTTGGGAGATCCGAATGGGATAACATAGGGAAAGCAATGAACAGAATGTCCCATATGTAGAAAGTTATCAAAATATTAACTATTCTATCTATATGATTATTATTTTTATCAAAGAAACTTGTTAGTCTAATGAGTTATAGCTTAAGCTTACTTTATTTAAGAAGACAGTTCTTCAACATGATATAATTTTTTCAAAACTAAGAAAAGTAACTGAGATCAAGAAATAACATGGTTTTCGATAAATATTTTCTGGGGATCTAGCTCCACAGAAGACAATACAAGCATGGAATCAAAAGCCAGAGGCACTGGGGTCTGAATCTCAAAGCTGCCTCTTACTCTGTGTGACTGCAAGCAAATTTACTCAGTGCCTCAGTTTTCATCTATTAACTGGGGATGATACTATTCTTACAGGGTTGCTATAAGAACTAAATAAATCAATATATGTAAAAACAGCTTAGGATAGTATCTGGCACTTTATAGTAAGTGCTATGTCAGTGTTAACTGCGATTTAGTTGTTAACAATTCTCACCAGAAAACTGTTTATGACCCCAAAGTTGGTCACTTTTGAACCCAGCTAATCATGAGAGTAACGAGCGTAGGAGACTGTAATTTGGACATGTGTGAGCTCTAAGTCTGAACTAAAACCTTAACCTACAACTCATCAGTTAGTTCTCTGTATGTACAATCATGCTCATCCACTTGAAGATTCTATAATTCAGCGGTTACTGACTACAATGATACCAACAAAATCCAAAGATATTTTATAGCTATGTGTGTCTGTGTCTGCACCAAGCTTAGAGTGATGATCTCTTAGTGGTAGGAATGTGGCGTTTCTACTTGTATTTTGTCTGTATTTCCTAACTTTCCACCATGCACGTATACTGCTTCTCTAATAATAAAAGGTTATTTTAAAATCTGGAAATGGAAGAAATACTTCTCATATTTGTCTAAGGAAAAAGACCCCACAAATTCCATACCTGTATTTATGAATGATGGCATTAAATAGTTTTCCATCTCTCCAGCAGGTAGTGAAGTTTTCACACCGTATTCCAGCATAACCCTCTGTCGCCTGCTGCGTCCACAGGAGCAATCTCTCCTTCGCAGACATGTCCTCTGACTCCCCAGTAACGTGGATATCAGATATCTAAACACAACAGAAAGTGTTAAAATATTAGGAAGAAAGCCAGCTCAGACTGAGAACCTACTATGTGCCAAGCACTTCATAACTCTTATTTTACTTAGTCCTCATAACTCTCACTGGAAAGCTACATATATTTTTCCCAATTTACATACAGGGAATGAGTTTCAAAGAGGTTCACAGAAAAGGAGGATTTAACCTAAGCATCTAATTTTTGTATTAGGCCAAAACATCACAGTGTTGAAAATTCTACATTCTTCTTTACTAATCATATCTGTAAAAGAATCCAACCAAAGGTTTTGCCAAGTTCAAATGGATCCAAAGTAAAACCTACAAATTAATCTATATTACCACCTGCAGAGCAGGATTTTATCCAGGTATTCTGTGTAAAGAACAAAGAAAGAAACTAGCACGCTCCCCAATTAACTACATTACATAACAATTAGACCTAAAGTCTCTTTAATTTTCTCATAAGTTCTTGCTCTGCTTACTCAACAGGATCTTCTAACTGATTTTCCCCTATACTTTGTTCAGTTTCATTAAATTCTCTAAAAGTCTCTTCCACTAAATAAAGCAGGTGAGCAGTTCACAAGATTTACATTTTCTTAAGAACCTGTCTAATAACGGTCCTACTTAATCTGCTGATGATATTAAGGCACAAAGTGACTTTACCAGGGGTCACACAGTGATTGCAAAGCTGGGATTAACACCAACAAACAACTGTTCCCTCCATCAGTGCAAAGATGCAAAGCCAAGAGATTAAGAAGACAGGCAGGAAGCCAGGATCAGGATGAGTAAATAAAGAATTGGAAGCAATATATAGGGAGGCACAAGTCATTTTGTAACAGGAAAAAAAATCGCTAAAGTCATGAGTCTAGTCCTGGCCACAACACCCACAGTTTTGAATAACACATTTCATGTCGGTGAGTCAACTTCCTCATCTATAAAATGAGGAGGTAGGAGGGAGCAGATCATGTTCAAGACTCCTGTCAGTCTCAAGTCTTACCCAGAGACTGTAAATACAACACCGAAGTCAGAGGTCAGAAGAGCCAGAGTCGAGCAACTGAAAGTAGAAAATTTTACAAGCCCAGACTGAAGAAAGCCTTTGACGTGCAGCAGCGCTAGGCTCAGACAGGAAGGCCTTTATTCTTCCCAGCTGCCACAAGAGCGGAGGCCAGGCCAACCAGGGACATGGCGCAGGCTACAGCAGCGAAAGCCCACGCCAGGCCTGGCGGCCCCTAACACCACCACCTGGACATGATGACGGGAGCCACACAAACACTTTCTCCAGTATCCTGCAGAGACCACCGTGCCCAGCGGAGCTCGCTCTCAGCTACAGCCTGAGACGTGCTCCTTGACAACTGATTTGAAAGATGAGCTCAGGGGGCGCCTGGGTGGCTCAGTCAGTTAAGTGTCTGACTCTTGGTTTTGGCTCAGGTCATGATCTCACAGTTTGAGCTTCTGTCCAGTTCTGTGCTGACAGCATGGAGCCTGCTTGGGATTCTCTCTCTTCCTCTTCCTCTGCCCCTCCCTTGTTCGCTTGTGTGCACTCTCATGCTCTCTCTCTCTCTTTCTCTCTCTCTTAAACTTTTTTTTTTAACAAAGAAAGAAAGATGAGCTCAGGGTCTCAATTTAATCATCTTTCCTAAGAACCAGTGCTGATCTCCACATCACAAAAAGAACTATGTGCAGCATACGTGAACACATTATATAGCACATACAGGAAGAATCTCTTTTTTTTAATGTGGGGGAAAAAAGAGCAGAAAAATCACCAATATTATTCTACCCAACTTCCAACTGATACTCTGATCTGAAAGTATGCTAGAGAGCCCTTCTAGTACATCTCAGGAGTTTAAATCTCATCTCTACCATTTATGTTCAAGTTCCTCCACTACTTCAAGAACATCCTCTGACTTGGAAAATAACGATGGTAATAGTTATTATGATGTCTCATGAGAATTCAACACGAGCACAGTGTAATGTCAGCAACTTTACTGTTGTGGTTATTACTACTCTTTTCGACAAAGGGAAAAGCAAAAACTCGGCTTTATTATTCTCCCAGTTCTCCTACTATAAAGAGAAGTAAAAAGGTTTGTTTTTTTCTAATGTTTCCTTATTTATTTTGAGAAAAAGAGAGAACACGAATGAGTGGAGAGGGAGGGAAAGAGAGAATCCCAACCAGGCTACACACTGTCAGTGCAGAGCCCAATGCTGGCCTTGAACTCACGAACCATGAGAACCTGAGCCAAAATTAGGAGTTGGATGTTCAACGTAATGAGCCACCCAGGTGCCCCAGGAAGTAAAAATTTTTAAATCTGCTGCCTCAAACAAATCAACATTTACAAAAACAAGGGTTCAGAGAAACAAATCTAGGAAACTATAAACAAGAAAGTTGTGCCTCCAGGCAAAATCTCACAACAGACTTCTCTTAGTTTTTACAAATTATAAAATCAACTGCCTCTGGGAACCCTTACAACACGGGAGCTATGGGAGCTACGAGCTATGTGGGTGGTAATTACAAGTAAATAAAGAAAAGGGAGAGAGCTGGAAAGGGGCGGGGGGGATGCTTTTTTCTGCTGGTCAAGAATGTTCCTTGCCAGTCCAGCCACAGAATTACCTATTCACAAAGGAAGTCAGTAAATTTCAACTACAAGGTAAGTTTAATAGGTTCAAGTGCTGCTCAGCATTTTACCCCAGGAAGGATATTAAAGGGGGAGTTCTGAGGTCAAAAAATGGTCTAAATACCAACTAGGAGAAAACAGTAAGTCTAATTAAATAAATTTCCAATGGATGAATTTCAGATTGTAACTCCCACACAGCACTTCAGACTATTACACGTGCAGACACTATTTAAAAAGCTGTGATTTTCAAATGTATATTCAACTATTATGAACCAAACTTTAACATAATCAAGGACTATGAACACACTGACTCATTTTCAGTTTTTCCTGCCATTTCCAATTGCCTGAGTATTATTTCTACAGAGAAACTCAAGATATTTTTTTAAATGTCCTATTACCATTAACTGCTACCTCCCTGAGTATGTCAAACTTTTCATGGTACTGTGCAACCAAAACCAAAATTAAAAATAAATTAAACCCTAAAAATTATGTCTGCAGCTGTCACTGATGACCCCTGATTTAAAATCTGTGCATTCAGCAAAACAGTCTGAATCCTCCATCAGTGAAAGATCAGGTATTATTATCTAGGAAGTAATCGAGCTTCCTCCCTTCAGATCCTGGAGGCAATACAGAGACTAGAGGAGATTTCCATTCATGCTGCCTGGGTTCACATTCCAACTCCATGAGTTCATGGGATTACAACCCAGAGCCATTCACATCATCTCTCCAAAATCTGTATTCCCCATTTAAAAAACATAAATGATGACAGAATTTCTAGCTCTTTGAGTGGTTCTAAAGATTCCGTAAAATAAAGCCACATCAAATGCTTAGCACAGTGCCTGGCATACAAATGTTAACTTCTCCCACAGCAATTTTATTAGTAGTATTTGCCACTTTAAAGTTCCTCACCAACAATCTGTCAGCTAGCACCTAAAGCAAACAAAACCCTTTACACCAGAGTTCCTTTTGGAAACTTGAAGCCTTCATGCCTCACATCCAGGTCATTGCTGGCCACCAACCAAATTCAAGCTCTTCCTGTCACTGAGCTTCCAGAGCCTGTTTATCATCCCTGCCTCATCTCTCCTGACCCAGCTTGGCACCACTCTCAAGCTGTCCAGAAATATCTATTCCATGGTAAACAAAGTCTCCTACATCTTCAGTGACTTCATGTTTCTACCATTTTACTGAACTAGGTCTGCCCCTCTTTCCCCAGGTCAAGTCCCACATACCACCAGGCAGGGCAAGCGTATTAGAATCCCCCAATGATGCAAAAGCAATAGTTTTCAAACTGTGACCCATAGGTACAAAGACCCCTTTTTTACACCACAGGCCACTCACTCTTGCACCATCATCTTCTTCTCCTTAAAAATGATCCCTGTGGGTAGGAGACGGGTTAGATGGGAGATGGGCATTAAGAAGGGCACTTGTGAGGAGCACTAGATGTTGCATGTAAGTGAATCACTGAATTCCACTCCTGAAACCAGCACTGCACTGGTACATTAACTACAATTTAAATTAAAAAAAAAAAAAAAAAATCCCTGCATCTCCCAAAGATCTGACACCTGGCTCGTCGTGTACCTGTCTCCATGCTGTGCCACATCCTCACAGTCCTTCTGTCCACTTCATCCATTCACACACCTATTGCTACATCCTGGACCTCACTGTCTTACACCACAACTAGTCCACCTCTGACATTTAACTTCCAATGATTTCCAAGAGCTCAAGGGTTGCTTTCCAATCCGTCCATTCTCTAATCCTGATCTGTCTGAGGCATCTGTCACTGGCAGTCTCTCCTCCCTGGCTTCTTTGATGTCACTCCTTTCTGGTTTTCCTCCTGCATCCTTGGCCATTCCTTCTCAGTCTGCAGTAGAGGCTCCTCTGCTACCCTTCCTTTAGTGCTTTTCCCTGGGCTCAGTCCTCAGCACAACCCTCTTGTCACTTCCCCTGGATAATCTCACCTTCTACAATGGTTTCAACTGACATTCCTCATACTGATGACTCTGGGATCCCCATGCTGCTCCCAAACCTTACGCCTGAATCTAAGACCCATAAATTCCAACTCCCTAATGAACACTTCTGACAAAATAGTAAAACTAACCATATATTGAGCACTTCAATGAGCCAGACAGTGTGTTGAAGCACTTCCCAAATATTATCTCATCATCGTAAGATACAGTCTCATTTTACAAATGATAATGAAACACAAAGTGGTTATGTGACTTGCTCAAGTGCACACAGACTACTAACAGGTAGAAGTAAAATCTGAACTTGCATCTACCTGGCTCCACTGTGCTTTATCTCACAATCTCTCTAAACTCACTGGAGAGAAAGCTGAATTTCTCTTCCTCCATCCTGTTCTTCCTTCTATATCTGTTGCTCAGAGGATGACCCCATCATTTACCTAGTTGCTCCAAAATCAAAAACCCTGAGTTCATCCATGATGCCTTTATCTACATCTGTACCTACCTTCAATTGGTCACAGGGTCCTAGGCAGCCTCTTCTCTCCTCCCTCCCCTTCAACACTCACCCCAAAAAACACCTCATGCTCCAGCCACACTGAACCACTTCTTGTTCCTTCAAGACAAATACATTTCCAGAGGATACTATGCATTGACATATGCTACTGCTTACTTACAGAATGCCCTCACCAGCCACCACCCCGCTCAACCCCTTCACTCATCCATCTCTCTGAGGAAGTCCCAGCTGATTCCACCTCCAGGGTCTGTGACAGATGTCCGACCATCCTCTGTGCTTCCACAGCAGTGCACACATACTGCCATAATAGCACGTGTTGTGTGTTATTATTATCTGTTGATATATCTTCTTTCCCTCTAACGTGTGAGCAAACATATACAAAATAACAGTGTGTTTTTCATTTTAGTATTACAGTGGCTAACTCTATCACTGTATGGCACATAATAGACAGTAAATGCCCATGAACATGTATCTTTGTGATTGAGTCAGGCACCTTTGGAATTTAAATTATTTCATTCAGGCAACCAGGATATCCTTGGTTATCATATACTTCAAGGTCCCACACAAAAAGGAGAGATTTTGTTACCTACACTGAATGTGCAAACTCCACCAACAAAACTGATGCATCCATAAAAATGTCACCCAACCATTTTTTGTAGGTTTTTGCTTACTATATACACAATAAAAATGACACA
Source organism: Hyaena hyaena (assembly GCF_003009895.1). Taxonomy (NCBI): domain Eukaryota; kingdom Metazoa; phylum Chordata; class Mammalia; order Carnivora; family Hyaenidae; genus Hyaena; species Hyaena hyaena. The sequence goes on from NW_024080869.1 coordinate 1,504,789, forward strand.
GTTGACATTCTCCAAGAAAATTTATTTTGGCACTGTATAAAAGTAACCTAAATCTAGTATTCTCCAAGTTCAAGGACAGTATGATGGGAGGAGATTGACATATTTGAGTTAAAATGTCTCTATTGCAAGTCAAAGTGAATTCCAATGTCAATCTTACAGTATCATTTAAGACAAAATTATGGTTAAGTCTAGAATGGTATGGGGCTCAGCAAAGTTCCACCTTCTTCTAGAACTGAGTCACACTACTGGAAATCTGAAGTTTATGTGAACTTCCATGTTTTGGTCTGGCTTTCCACTTTACCTACAATCAAAGTAATTCTTTCAGCATATTTTATTTAATTTTTCAACTAAACAACTTCACTGACCTTTTTTCTGGCATATCTGCTTTCAATGTGAAATTTCAGTAAATAGTTTTCACTTGAATTACAGAGGAAATGTCATTTCATTTTTATTTGAAGTCCAGAATGTGGTGGTGCCATGACATGGCTAAAACAAGAAAGGGTAATTTGCCTTCTACCACTATTCTATTTATGCGTATGCCTCTTCAAAGACAGTCCAGACTGAAATTTGGAAATCTACAAGGTTTTTATGTGAAGAGCAAGCATTTTCCAGAGCCCTGGCCAAAGCTGGTTTACAGCGAACAGTTCCAGGCTTTAAAAATACATAACATAAGGCATTCTCAAAAACAGCATGGTCATGTTATTAGACAGTGGGTTCTCCAAATGTAGACTCTGAAAGTATTGTTCCTCCTGGTAAATCTCAAAAAAACTTAATAGTTTGGATAGGAAGGCCTCAAGCCCATTTGAATAAGAAATATGCCTGCTGGCTATATACTTTAACAAAATTATTTTAAGCCATTTAGGGTATTAAAAAAGAATCCAGATACCAAGTATATGAAGTCATTTTCATAATTCAGGATCCTGAGCTTTGAGAATAAAGAAGTCACCATTTCTGTTTTGTCTTTTCACTCCATATAAGATCAAAAACTGAAATTAAAAACCCCAAAACCTCAGCCTAAAAAAAATGCTATCAACAAAACAAAACCCTCATATTCTTTCCTACATCCACATCTCTTCTTCCCACATTACCTCTACCCTTACACACAACACTAATGTTTTACTACATAATTTCCCTTCTTCCTCTTGGCAAAACTGAGACAACATACAATGACTGGAACATTAATAAATGGAACAGAAAGAACGTGCAAGGGGCAATCGGAGAAGTCTCTGGACAGGGGAAGGAGTGGGGTGCAGACAGAATTCAAATACAAGAAAGAAAGCCTGACCCAAATTCACACAGTTCTAACTGCCTGCTCAGGGATGAGCTCTCTTCCATAGAGCACATCCAACCAAGTGCCTCATAGAGCACTATCAGGAAATGTGAACCACAGTCTCACCCAAAAGCTCAGAGACACAGTACACAACCAAAAACAAATGGACTGTTTGCTTCTGCAAATTGAGCCCAAGAAACCAGTGCTAGAATTCTCAAAACAAAACATCATGAGGTGCTCCAACACTCCTGAAACCTCCTCATGTGTGATGACTCATCAAGCCACTCAAACTCATGCAGCTGCTGGTTTCCTGCATCCCTAAGAAAGACATGAGCATCTAGTAACATGAATATATTAGCTATCCCAAAGTTGTTTTTAGGGGAGAGGAGGGTCTTATATTTCCTGTTTTCTCTCTTTTCCCACTACAAACTATTGAGTGGCGATAACTACTCTCCTTGGTCTGGACCATCACCTCTAGCCTCCAATGGCAATACCAATGATATCTTTTAAGACACAGTCATGAGACACCTGGAATAATATTGGGCTCAAGTGAGCTTCCATCTCTTTCTAGAATTAAAACTAAGCCTCAGCATCTGGATGAGTAATAGTCTCCTAACTAGTCTCATCGCACCAAGTCTCGGCTTATTTTCAAATGCCATTTCAGGTTGTTCCTGACTCTGCAGCCACAGTATTCCAGTTCAGTCTTGGCTGCTCTCTCGACTCAAGGCATCCCCTTCCTATTCTATGATCACACCATCTGAACTTCAAACCATGTGAATCACACGTTCCCTCTCTCCTAGGGTCCTCTGTTCAAGCTACTACTCCTGTTGGAACATTCTCCTCATACGCTGCCCAACATGACACAGAATAGGTATTCAATATCTGCTGAATAAGTAGAAGAAGGAAAATAGAAGGCAAGATCAGAAACATGTTTCGTGTTTTCATTTGAGATGAGTGAGTTTTAACCTGTCATGTCATGTAAGACTTGTCATTTTAGAAAAGAAAAAGGTTTCCAATTAAGCTCACTTTCCAATAATAACAGAATGCCCTGACCACTGCACAAAAGTACCCAGTACCAAGCTCAAGCCCAGAGATTACTCAGTGAGAACCCAACATTAAGTAGTGAAACTAAGCTTCATCTAAATCATTTTCCTAAAACAATTCCATAAACTTGACACAACAGATTACCTCAAAATGTCTTTCCAATGAAAGAAAACAAGCCAACGTAACCCATCTCATAGCACATTCTGATTTCATTCACAGCTTATTGCTAGATGACCCACTTACTGCTAAATGAATTGCAACAGCCTCACTGCGCTGATCAGCTGAGGCCATAAATGTGAAAGTCCTCTGAGCAAAGTCAATGCCACCAGACAACTGGACAACAGGAACACCCTAATTTTACAGATGTTGTCATGGTTCTGGCATGCACTGAGAACATAAGAACAGCCAACTTGCAAAGCTGAGTTGGACACTCCCTAAAAGATTCACATTAAAAAAAAAAGCACGTATTTTATACTTCTATACGAGGCAAATCACGCAACCTTTATTTTTCTTATTATTTAAATAACTGCCATTTGTTTAAAAGATTTAAAAGTTTAATCAAATTTACTACTTAAATAATTCATGTGTAATATTGGAAAAGTCAACATGCCTGAAGTAAAAAGAACTAGGATGTTTAGCTTAGAGAAAGCTATAACTATACTTAAGGACTAAGGAATCAGGGGAACTTAAACTGAAAGTACCCAAAGGCACTTGGAGGACTCCTCGGTTTCACATGTGAGCAAGCTGAGGTTACAAGAAGTGAAGTGACTTGACCAGCATCTCCCATGCTAGTGGAAGGCCTAGGGTGTGGACTTAGGTTTCCTAAATTCCAATTTAGAATCTGCAAGAAGTTTCTCCTGCATGTTTAGAAAAGAAGTCTATCCTTACAACTCACACTAATTTTTCCTCCGGGTCAGTAGCCACAGTGAGTGCTTCCTTTCAGTGCACCTTCTGCTGGGAAAATGGCTGTAAACACACAGGTCACGAAAGAGCACCCCCTACCTTTGCCTTAACCTCTGAAGTCCCCTTTTCACTGGAGCTTCTCAGTCTCTATACTGGCAAAGTAGCTGATATAGAAAACTCTACATATTTTCAGAGGAAGCTACACCCCTGGATCTCTCACATAAACTGAAGGTCAGGGTTCACAGCAATTTTCCTCACAAAACACAACACCTTAACTGACAGCTTTCCCACTCCACAAACACACAGAATAGTAGATTTGTCTCTGGCATCATGTTCTCTTCTTCTCTCATATCAGAACTACTATCAATAATGTCTCTGAAATGTACATGTACTAAGGTGTCAATAACCAATATGAGCTCCAAGAATTTGTTCATCCGAGGGGGTATTTCTGCTCCATCAAGCTGACAAAATTTTAAATTAGTTACAGAGTTAGAGGAATATACTGTCTGACAAATAACAGGTATTCAGTAAATATTTGCTTAAAATATAGTGAGAGGATGAGTAGAGTTGGGGAGACAGAAGGAGGCAGCCTACTCTACTTATGCAGAGTGCTTCATGCCCATAGGAAAGAAATGCCCTGTTACACATTTGGAAAACATACAGCTTTACCACTCAGCAGATGGTTACAAGATGTTTCCTCTTTTCCACAGCAGCAGAAGACAGTAATAAGATAGAAGTTATCAAGTACTTAACGACAGGTTAAGTAAGTCCTTTTCACATATATTATCTCATTTAATGCTCAAAACACACCACCTTGTTTCACAGATGCGGAAAGTATGACTTGGGTTAAATTTCAGTCTTCTGATTCAAGATTTCATAAGTTCCCTTTCCTTTGCTTTCCCAAATCTGTACTGACTCCCTACAACAATCCAGAAAAAGCTGTACCTACCAGTGAACCATCCCATTTTATAAAAGCAAACACTGATTTAAGGGACACACTAAATATAGAAATGATAGCTAGTCAATGTTCTTCCTTGCAGGACACAAAACAACTATTGGTTCAGAGGGTTGTACACAAGAGTGGTATCAAAGGAAATTCAATTCCTTCAACTCTTTCTCAAAAAGAGTTTATACTCTTTTTGAGAGTGTTCAGGTATGAATAAGAATGAAAGCTACAGGTTGGAAAAAACGGACTACAAAATTCTTCTACCTCCAGAGTTTCTTAACATAATTATTTCATGAGTAAAAGTATAACAGCGAGAGGAAGACTGCCACAGAGCTGTGGAAGGTAGTGACCTGTGTTCAATTCCTGATCCCACCACATACTAGCCCTGTGGCCTTTCTGAGCCTCAGTTTCCTCTCATGTAAAGTATCTCCTCATATAGATGTTGAGAGCCTAAAATGAGACACACACAGGGTTAAGAACAGTACCCGCCCCACAGTGATCAGAGGTAACTGCACACCAAGTGGGGACTATTGCTTAAATTCTTTTATTCACACTACTCAACACTGTAGTCAGACAAAAGCAAATCCCATATTGAGTTTGTCAACACAGGCAAATATTTCCAAGCCAAGATGTTTGCTTCCAAAGACAACCTCTTCAAAGATGTTTTAACTATTTTGGCAGAAACAAATGTAATCAACACATTTTTAGTCAGTGCTTCCAAGTTTCAAAAATGTGTGAAAATGCTCCACAAAATATTTTTAACAGCAAAGTTGGCACAAATATTTTGAAAATTCTATCTGGCTATAACTGTCTCCCTAAAAGGAAGAGTTGAATAAAGGATAAAAGCAAAAAGTTGACAAGGTGCAAGTACTAATACTCTAAACTAATGGCTACATTTAGCAAATGCTCATTTATTTCTTAATCAAATATGGAGGGAAATATAACTATCCTTCTTATACAGCAAAGGTTTTAAATTTTTACATGTCCTTCATTTAACTGAAAAGATCAAGGCATTGTAATGCTGAAAAAGATCCAAATTCTATGCAACTATTTTATAACTAAATTTTCACAAACTGGTTATGAAATCCAAATAAAAACTAACAATGGTAAACATTTTTAAAAATTAATAAATGTCTTCTCATTATAAAAGATGAAATGGTTCAGAAAGGAATGAGTCAGTCAACTGTAAACCGAATGATCTTTTTTTCAAAATCAATAGACCAAAGCTATCATATAAAAGGAGAAGGATTTAGATTTTATCCTAGCACTTGAAATCTAAGTAAGAATTCTGTAGTCTAAGATTCATAAAAGACTTGGTCAAAGAAAATAATATCAGATAATTATGTTTCAGCGAATTTAAATATTAATGTATTCTAACATTTTGAGATAGTTCTCAATTTTTTTAAGTTTTAAAATACAAAAACCAATTAAAAATTAAACTCTTCATTATTTAGAGACTGATAATATAATTTGCAGAATATCCACACTCCTTATTTCTCATCCTTCTCTTCTTGGCTTCTTTTTCTTGGTTACTGAACTGTACATTGGCAATTTACCAAAATATTAAAAGGAACATAAGAAAAGTTTGGTTTTCATTAGTTAATATGGCTACACAGTATGGTGGGAAGTTAAAGTTCTTCATGACTATCATCCCAGAGGCCTAACTTTGCGGTGACTAAGTTTACAGTCACGGTCCCTGTTATTTGTTCTGCACAAACAATGGGATATACTGCATGCAAAAGAGTGCTATATTTTATTTCTCTCAGAGTGCCTCATTTGGTTCAATATAAAGGTACATAGTAAGTGCCTGATAGAGAAATAAAAGAAAAGGGAGATGGAGGAAGAAGTGAAAACACTAAACAAATAAAAAGGTATGCAATTATACACATGGATTCATAGATATTTAAAAGTGAAAGACAGGTATATGGGAAAATGTAGGTAACTCGTATCAGTTAAGAGTTAAGCTTGGTATTTATGTGGGTGAGGGTCAAGCTCTTCCACTTACTGACTGAGTGACCTAAGCAAGTTACTTAACTTTCTTGAGGCTCAGTTTCCTCCTCTGTAAAATGGAGATAAAAATAGAACCATTCCATAGGCTTGCCCTGAAGATTAAATATCATGATGGTGAAGTGTCTGGCATATTAGGACTTAACAAATACTATTATAATTAATAGTAGATCTAGTCCAATATCCTCCTTTTCTAGAAAATGAAACTGAGCTTAAAGAAATGAAAGAAAGTTGTCCAAGTCGTACAGCTAACTGAGGCAAAGGCTGATTAGAACTCAGATCCCCTGCCTCCTGGGCCCATAATCCACACTGCTTATCAGAAAACCCACACTGAGGGGCACCTGAGTGGCTCAGTCAATTGAGCGTCCAACTTCAGCTCAAGTCATGATCTTGTGGTTCATGAGTTTGAGCCCCACATCAGATTCACAGCTATCAGCCTGTCAGCACACAGCCCACCTCCCATCCTCTGTCCCCCTTTCTCTGCCCCTCCCCCACTTGTACTCTCCCAAAAATAAGTAAATATTATTTAAAAAAAAAAAAGAAAAATGGAATGAAAAACTACACTGAGAAGAGAACAAGAAGCAAATGCTAAGCTAGGGTAATGCTGGTTACCAAAATTTAGTATTTTTAAGAAACATGTTTTTTAAGAAGCATGTGTCTAAAACATATGCCACATTCTCTTATGCCCCACCAGAACATACTCTGATCAAGTTAACTCAGGGGTAAGGTGCTTCCTATAAGCATTCCAGATAATTCTACAGTAAGGACCCTGCAGTTAGACTTGGAGAAATATTGCTGTAGAATAAGAAGAGTAATGAGCTCCCTATCCACAGCCTTGGCCATTAGAATCATCTGTGGAGCTGCACCCTGATCTATTACAATCACTGGGGTGACATCTAGGCACCTGTTTAATTTTTTTTTAACATTTCTTTTGAGAGAGAGACAGAGAGACAGAGTGTGAGGGAGGGGCAGAGAGAGAGGGAGACACAGAATCTGAAGCAGGCTCTAAGCTCCAAACCGTCAGCACAGGGCTCGATGCAGAGCTCAATCCCACAAACTGTGAGAGATAATGACCTGAGCCAAAGTAGGACGCTTAACTGACTAAGCCACCCAGGTGCCCCCAGACACATTTATTTTGTAAAACCTCCTCAGGTGACACCTACATGTGGTCAGTTAGAGATCCAATGGCTATAAACAGAGAAAACTACCATCTTTGCTGAGATCAATGTAACAAGACTAGAAAGAGGTGGGATCTGTGAAACTAGGGAAGTAAAAATGCTTTGTGGGAAAAGCTCAAGGCAAAGGTAGGAGACCTTGTCACAAGGTACAGGGAGCATGTGAGTCTTAGACAAGAAATCCCTTTAGAAGGTGATTGCAATGAGCTCATTCTTCCCTGTTCCCAAACATGCCCTGCCTTTTCTACCATCGTATATAACACTCATCCTTCACAGAGGAACATCAACTCCTATAAACAACAACCCCTGTTCTGACCTCACAGCAATATCCTTCAGCACTCTGACAATTAATCAAAGTAGCTGTGGAGTAGTTCAACTCAGCTACTGCCATTTACTGTGTTGCCTTAAGACATTATTTAACCTTAGTTTTGAATTATTCATTCTATGAAAGAAGAACTGTCAATTTTGACTAGTCATAGAGTTGATAGGATAATCAAAAGATACAATGTGTCTAAAATCCTTCTTCCATTTCCAAAGCAATACACAAATCTAAGATACTCCTTTCTTTATTTACAGCTCCTGATCCGACGCAAGACATCACATGATTATGAGATTTTATTTGGTAGGCACTCAAGGAGCGGTGGGCTGAGCCACCTCTACACAGCCACTGGGCCTGGAGGAGCACTCTAGGACAGCAGAGGATGGCAAGGATTTAAAGGGGAGGTAAGTTGATCATCCATACTAAGAATGATAAACTTCACAGGACCAGGGAAGTTAAAGTCAGAGACCTGCACTAAATCGAAGGTTAAGAAAAGTTCAGAGGTTGGTACACTATTCTACTTGGAGGTTAACTCAAAGTCATCAACCTCAATCCTGCAAACAAATAACCGAGAAAAAGAGTGGATCCAATAGGGAAGATATGAAAAAGAACCTGAAGGAATAAATAAAAGGAATGACGGTTAACCAGTCATTTCTGAGCTGCAATGCTAATAAAGGGCTGAGAGCTCTCATTTGCATTTAATTCTCCAATAAAAAAAAGTAGAGTCCAATGCAAGATAAATAGTTCCATGCATAGTTCTAACCAAAGGTAATTAAGCAAACAGAATCAAACACCTCCAGGGTAACGGGAAAAATGTCCTCAAAGGAGTACCTAAGCTGTTCGTTCTGACTCTTTGTAAGCCCCAGAATGACGAGTCTTTTTTTGGACTGCAAGAAGTAAGACGCCAACCTCCTCAGACAAATAATGACTATCCCATTCCGTTTCTACCACAAAAGATATAAGGCTTTGTTAAGTACTTCCATATCACAATTATTTAACAAATCTAACTGGCAGGTTTTCTTTTGGCATACATTTACCATTTAAGTTCCAAAAATCTTTAGTTACTCCAGTTAGAAACATCAAATCCTTAGCATGGGGATAATACAGGGGGAAGGTTTGTGTGCCACTTAGGAAACAGACTTTAAGAATTTCCATTGCTGAAAAATTGTAAGACTTACAAGAAGCCAAATTATACAAAAAAACAGCTGGAAAACGTGGAGCAAAGCAAGAGGTTGCATTAGTAAACATGGAACAGCTAAGTCATTTCCTTTTGCACTGACATGGGCTATATGTTTTCTTCTTGAAATGAAACCACTGAAAATGCAAATATAAGGGATGACATAATATTGGCAAGGTGTGGTGGTGTATGTAAACCGGAACACCTTCGGAGAATTCAGCAGCTAAGGCCCAAAATGATCATGCACACTGATGCTCATAAAACTTCATTCTATCACTATGCCAATGATCTCTGCTGACCTTGTCGAGACTGTGTATTTTCACATACTCCATTTATGTCCAAAGTTTGTGTGAAAAAACTAAGTTAGAAGTAGCTTAGAGAAAAATCGCAACTAGTAACATGTAGAGGCCCTGAGTAATTCATGTTTCAAGCAAGTAAATAAATTTTACTTACATTTTAAATGTACATTTTACACTTCCATTTACATTTTAAAGACAAGTGAAAACCCTAGAGAAGTAACTTGTCTAAAGCTAAATATCAGTGTTAGGAATAAAGATCTCGGGGCGCCTGGGTGGCTTAGTCGGTTAAGCGTCCGACTTTCACTTAGGTCATGATCTCGCGGTTCGTGGGTTCGAGCCCCGCGTCGGGCTCTGTGCTGACTGCCAGGAATAAAGATCTCAACTTCCTGCCAGTTGGTGTCATACTGAAATTCCTATGACATGCTGCCCAAATGTTTCTGATTTTAGATGGGGGCTGAGGAACAACTTATGTAGCAAAGAGACAACGGATTTGGGTGATTTTATCTGTGCTACTCACCCCAACACACACACACACACACACACACACACACACAAATTTAAACCAAGTATATGAGTGCTCCAGTGCATGAAAACTGATAGAGAACTAGAACTGACTTTTCCAAACTTCTCAATCAGCAAGCCAGCACTGACAGATAACTGTATTGTATTCTCTCTACATCTGTCATGAAGCTACTGTCTTCTCATGACTATTTTCTGATTCAATTTTGCCTACAAGTTTCCAAAGCCTATTCCATAGTCAAGAAATGTGACCTAGAGAACTTCAGAAGATGTGCATTCTCTTAAAGTGATGCTCTTTTAAGTCTTCCAACAATGACAAAAATGTATAGAGGTTTAAAGTGTTACCAAAGAATGTGGAAATCACAGAAAGTAAATATTAATAATAATCAAACCTAAGATTACAAGTAATAAAATGCACCAAGAGCTCTCCAAATTCCACACAAGCTAATATGAAAATAACTTAAAACAAACAAATTACAGAACCTCCCTCAGATTATGAGCACTGGGAGTACTTATTTATACCTTCAACTCAGACTCTGCCTTTCACTTACCTCATTTCCATCTGTGTCCTTGGAAGCAGAGGACACAAGAGTACAGAGGGAATGACACCTCTTTTTTTCAAAGTGAAAACTGTATATTTCACAAGGGTAAAATCTCTCAATGTTTTGCTTCTCTTGAACACTGCTATAATTTTTTGATGGGTCTTCAGAAAACCCACTTCTTTCAGATGATCTCTCTGTACCATAGTGAATGGAGCTTAAGCTGGCTGCCTTTCGTAAAGAGAAAACATCAGTTTTCCTTTGGAATGTTATTTCTCTCCTGTTGACATAGTCTAAATGTCCCCTCCTCTTTGCACAATATGGAGTGCTGTCCTTTTCTGGAATCCTTTCGTCCAGATCACTAACTTTTACTTCTGTTTCACTGTCATCAGCAGAAGTGTCCACATGGCAAGACTGACTGCTCACAGCACTCGGCAGAAGTTTCTGTTTAAAATCATCAACTACAACTTCTGTCCCCTCCGGCTGAATACCACCTTCCGGTGTGAGGTTTGGGGTAGTAGGTCCATCCCGCACTGGTCCCCGGAGTAAAAGAGCCGGCTGTACTCCAGAGAGCTGAATGCTCCTCTTCTTCTTGTCTTCATTGTCCTGGTTTGGCTTTACTGACTCTTTGCCTTTTACAATTGTCTTGATCGGTTTTCTCCTGAAATATTTCCTTCCGGGAGAGTATTTTTCAGGGCTCAAAGGAGTTTTGGCAGGATCTAAATACTGTTCTTCTTTCTCAGCTCTTACACATCCACAGACATTCCCCATTTGATTTGCAGGAAATCACAGTTCCACAGATTCACTCATTTCAAAATCCAGGGCTTACTTAGGTCTTCTGCATTAAGTCTGAAAGTCCCACTCTGACCTCTGTTTCCTCAGACTTTGTGACCATCCTCTTCAGCATGAGGCCATTTTGCTTATGAGAAAAGCAGACGCAAGAAATGCCATGGCATCTTGCCCAGCTGGGTCCCTGTGTCTCATTAGACACCGTGGCTTATTTCTGGCCACCAATCCTTTTAGACAAACATTACCACTCACTGTAAAATTACAACGCGGCTGAGCTTTCAAGGCAAAGCCTCAGCTTCATCACACGAAAAGACTCTGACCCTCACTCTAACTTTCGATTTTCAGAAATGCAGTTACACTACCAAAGTTTGCATTAACCTTTGAAACTATTGGTGGTTCAACAAATCTGAGAGCAAACACAAAGCAAATACCAGTCAGGAGTCATTTAGCAAAATGCCTTTCAAATTTAGTTTTAGAGAGTCTCTACCATATAATTTTTTTCTTAAGAAACTCCAACTAATTTTGGTACTTGCCAAAAAAAAAGGCTCAAAAACTTCCATAAATTATGCTCAGACTTTTTAAAAACATCAGCCATTAAAAAAAAACAAACAGGATGATTCAAGAGCTGAAGGAGAGATAATAAAGGCTAAATTTCTAAAATACTCAAAATTATTTCTAAAATCAATCTTATGAAAAAGTTTCTAATATTTTTCATATTACATATATTTTTCATATTTCATATTACATTTTCATATGACATAAATTTCCAAGCCATTTTCCTTATGTGATCATTGGTATTTTCACATAAGCAAATTGGTAAATTTTATGATTTAAAGCATAAAATCCTTAGCCAAAAGAAATACATGAATGTGTTTCTTTTACATGAATGAAGGCACTTAAGCTTCATATATAACCTTTGTAATTGTACTCTAGTTAAATATTAAATATTATGCAAGTTTACTAGGGTCTTGCTGTAAAAATAGTGAATCAGCATGGAGCCTGATTATCTAAGGTGTGCATATTTCTAATACTGAGTCATAGATGTGATAAAAAGAAAATTAGTATGGCATGACTGGACTTACACGTAAACAGATATCATTTGACTAATTAGAAAAAAATAATTGCCATTCTCTAGGTAGACTGATCAAAAGATGGAACTCATCATATTTTTCTAAATAAGAATATTCAGTTGCATATACTAGGAGACAAACTGCAAAAATAAAGGCTCAGATGTGGGTTTGCTTTTAATTTGATTTCAAAAGTCTTCATTGATGGGGCGCCTGGGTGGCTTAGTCAGTTGAGCGTCCGACTTTTGCTCAGGTCATGATCTCACGGTTCGTGGGTTCGGGCTCCGCGTCGGGCTCTGTGCTGACTGCCAGCTCGGAGCCTGGAGCCTGTTTCAGAGTCTGTGTCTCCCTCCCTCTCTGGCCTTCCCCTGCTCACACTGTCTGTCTCTCTGTCTCTCTCTCTCTGTCTCTCTCTCTCTCTCTCTCCTAGAAATAAATAAAAATATTAAAAAAAAAAAAAAGTCTTCATTGGTAATGGAATATTTTTCAAGAGGATTTAAAGTATAATGGCTGGAGTTTGCACTGGCAAGATGAAGGTGCAACCAGTGATGTACGTCCCATCAGCCCTTCCTTCTAGACCTGCCAGTCTGAGCAACGGCCCATTTCCAGGCCACTCACACTGCTCCGTCTCCCAGAATGGCCTAGCTTTAGTCTCTGCCTGGGAGCTAGCATTCATCCTGCAAAGCAGCTCTAGCATTAGTAAAAATTTCCCTTACTCTCTAACGGCTTCCCGATCCTACCACAACACTCCCTCCTCGGCATCCCAATTTTTATTTACATTGCGTTGGACTCATCACCAATAGATTATATTTATGAACATTCTCCCAACAGACAGAACTACATACTTCATTATCTTACTATCTCTGAATCCAGCATATGGTGGATTGATGGAGGATTACTGGCTTGAGAATGCTTACCTTCAGACAGACAGCCTGGAAAAGCGATTCAGCTTGTGATACTCATGATAAATATATTTTTATATATATATATATATATATATATATATATAAAATAATATATATTATATATTGACCTTCTGAAGTTACTTCCATTATTTATGCAAAGTACAGAGACAAAAACAAGACAAAACAAAACAAACCAAAAAACACCAAAAATCCCCAGTCACTTTGAGTGAGGATGCTCACATCTCCTCAAATAGCCTTTTACCTTGGCATAACCAGAAAAATCATTCTAGTCTTAAATTATCAAAGTACTATGAAAAGTTCTTTCATTTAAATAAGAAGAAACGTTTTTATTTTACTAAAACATTGTTGTGCTCCACTTTAAACAGATCGGGGTCTAATTTTTAAATATTGGTGATAATTTAACAGTCATAATATCCTTGTAGTTCGGGTCCTAAAATACACTAGACTCCTTAATACAAGCCACAGAATCATTAGGACTGTATTAGAAGTACTTCTGTGGCTGGTCTTCCTTTTTCTTCCAATGACAAAATTCAAGGAGTTTCTTAATATATAATTCTTTTTTCTAAAGTTTATTTTTGAAAGAAAGAGAGGCAGAGAACAAGCCTGTCCGAGCATGACCAGTGGAGGGGCAAGGAGAGAGGGAATCCCAAGCAGGCTCTGTGCTATCAGTGCAGAGCCCGATGCGAGGCTCGAACCCACAACCGCAAGATCAGGACCGGAGCCGAAACTGAGTTGGACGCTTAACCAACTGAGCCACCCGGGGTCCCTGATATATAATTCTTTCTGAATGACATTTTGCTTTAAATTTCTTCAAACTTAAGGGGCTAGAGAGGCTGCTTCTAATTCCCAACCATTTTCTCACAATTTGGTTTGCCGTTTTCTGGTGTCTGCTCCCAGTCGCTTGGGAGTGTTTTTTCCAAGGTCTCCAAAGTCTTCCTCTCACATAAAACTATCAACTCTGTCTTCATGTTCTTATTTCATACTGCTCATTATTCCTTTCTACTTGAAATTCTCTTCCCCCTAGCTTCAGAAGTAATAGATTTTCTTGTTGCTTTCATCCATCTCTCCAAATGTTCCTTTTCTGTTTCCCCAGATGGCTCTTCTTCCTCCTGTACCCAAATCATGGGCCTTCCCCAAATTTCTGCTCTCGGGTTTTCTCCACGTATTCAAGAGGATTCTCTTGAATCCTCTGAATATCCTTTCTCTCCAACAGACTTAGTAACCACTTTTATCCTGATAAATCCAAGTGTGTCACCTGTAGCTGACTTCCCATCTCTGCCCACAGATCTCCAACTGCTCAGTGCATAGCTGCACAGGACACCTAACACACCATCAAACCCACCCAGGAGGTCATTCATTCTCCCCTGACTATCACTCTGCTTCTCTCAGTTGTCTACTGGTTTATTGTTTGTTTTAACTCTCAGGTAGAACAGTTCGGAGTCATTTTTAATCCCTCTCCTTCGCCCTCTGTACTCTGTTGCCATGTCCATTCCTTTCTTCTTTCAAAATGCCATCTCTTGGATTCAATTTTTCATTCCTATCTGAGTCCTGACCTCTATCACTCCATTCTGAGATCACCACCTCAGCTTGTTAGCTTGTATTTCCCTAACCATAGACTCTACTCATTTCAATTTATTTCATGTAGAACTAACAGATCTGGTTTCCTAAAACATTATTTTTCAAGTTCAGAATGGTTAAGTGATACATCCAACGTCATCAACTGCCATAAGTAACAGTCAATAGTGATACTTAGCACTGCCTCCTGCCACAGCCTGGGTGCTTTCTTAGTGCCCAACAGCATTCTTACACTGACATTCAAACTCCAGCCACAGCCTGTCTCCCAACTTTGTCAGTAACGATGGGATTGGCTCCCTGCTCCAATAGGCCTTTTGTCTTCTTATGCGGGGTTCCTGCAGTCTCAACCCTACTAAAAGTTCTGGGACCTGATCCACTAAGGACTAATTAAAGGATCCATAGGGGCACCGGGGTGGCTCAGTTAGTAAAGCGTCCGACTTCGGCTCAGGTCATGATCTCACGGTTTGTGAGTTTGAGTGCTGCACTGGGCTCTGTGCTGATAGCTCAGAGCCTGGAGCCTACTTCAGATTCTGTGTCTCCCTCTGTCTCTGTCTCCTTCCCCAGCTCACATTCTCTCTATCTCTCCCTCAAAATAAACATTTAAAAGAATTTTTAAAATAATAATAATAATTAAAGGATCCCTGAGAATGCTGAAGAACTCCACATGAAATGTACTTTTCAGCCAGTCTTTACCCAATTTTTTACTTAGTCTTTACCCAATTCTAGAAACAAAGTCTTGGCTCTGTGCCCAAATCTTTACCTTGGTTTAGTGCTCAGGCCCCTAGTCCCCTTAGGTAGGGGTGCTCTAATAATGGGAACCCTCAGATCTTTAGGGTCTTGCCTCCAGTTCCTGCTACCGGATCTCCCTGACAGCAATAGCCCTGCTGTGGGAACATTCACCTGTATTAGCTACCCTGTAGTCGGGCTGGTGACACCTAGTTATCTGTGTCTTCTCCAATTTCCTACCGCTGTAATTTTGTTCACCTGCCTATTCAGGCCCTGGAAACTATGTAGACTCTAATTTCTCAGTTCTCCATGCCTGTCACATTTATGCTGCTCCCAAATGAGCCCCAGGGACACTATTTTCCACTATTCCCTTACAAACCTGAAATCCCAGTAAAATTTGCACAAATTAAGAGATAAGTATTACTCCTCCTGTGATTTGGTTCAAAACCCCAGCTGCTTCCTGAAGCTGGCAAGCTACCTCTACCTCCTTTAAGGTCCAACTGAACAACAGTCAATCAGTATGACTTGCTGCATGCCTACTACGCGTCAAGTTCTGGGCTGCACACAGAATACTGCATCAAAAGGAAAATGGTTCATAAACTAAAGCAAGTTCCAAAGTTAGTATTCACCTTAAATCAAATAAAGATTTTTTTTCAAAAACAAAAGTAAAAAGTCAAAATCAGCCCTCACTGAGCACAGATTTATTAGATAAATCATAGTTAACAAATCTGCATTGACTCTCTTCAAGTCCAGTTTGAGAAAGCACAGCTTTACACAAAATACGGAGTCTTCTAATTCAGGAGATCCCTTTATGAGAATTATACTGCCATCTAGTGTCTATCAACAGGAAAAAGGAGTTTGTATAGCTGCCATGCCAATAAACCTTAACACCATAAATACCATAATACCAATAACAACCACGTAAGGATGGAATCATAAAATTTTTATGCATCTAAATCAAGTAACACTGTCCTATAAATAAAAGAAACATGTCTGCATTCAGTAAAAAGATTCTGACTTTCAACACTGAGACTGAAACCGCTTAAAAGCAGAAGTTAAAATCAAAATGGCTGCATTAATGCTTCAGGAGGTTCAATTTTAAACTAAGTAA
Source organism: Hyaena hyaena (assembly GCF_003009895.1). Taxonomy (NCBI): domain Eukaryota; kingdom Metazoa; phylum Chordata; class Mammalia; order Carnivora; family Hyaenidae; genus Hyaena; species Hyaena hyaena. The sequence continues at coordinate 1,521,181 of NW_024080869.1, forward strand.
CCATTTTCCTCTCTTCTGCAAACCTCCCCTCCTCTCTTCTTGGCCTTTGCTCAGGAACCCAGAACCACCTGGAAAACCTGATGAACTTGGCTTATAGTAGGTCCACAATTTCTGTGGAAACCATCTGGATCCTGTATTTCCCTGTAAAACCCTGAAGCCCCTTCCTTCAGGTGAGCTTGTAGTTTTAAAGGCCTTAGCCTGCTGCAGTCTTATTTGCCAGGCAAAGCAATAAAGCTATTGCTCCCCTTTATAGCCAAACTCTTGTCCTCGCTGTGTTATTTCGGTTCCAGAGCATAGAGGTCAGTTTTCCACAACAGGATTACAAGCATCATCTTAAAACATTTAAATCAATGTTTTAAACATCAATACCAGGAAACAAGGTAAAAGGCCAGGCAATATGTTACTTGAAAGGAAAAATTCAAATGTACTTTTTTAAGAAGCCTGAAATTCATTTTCTTTCACAGGACATAAATGCATAATTTATTCTTCATATGAAACCACTTGAAAATCAGCAATGAGAGGCTAAAAGAAACGATAACCAAGAAAAATTAAGCTTACCTGAAAGTGCAAAATTATTGTCCATATTAATCCCAAAGTCAACTTGGGATTTCCATCTGTTATGTCATCATTTCTAATATTCACTAATTTCACCTGCATTATATAGGAAGAAGAAATAAAGCAAACTTTTTAAAACTAGCACATAAGTTATCTTTACCTACATAAAATCAATTCTAAATTATACCAAGAAAAAAATGAGTAATTTAAATACCACTATATCCTCAAAATACTGTCTTACTCCCTTATCTCTACTCATTTTAGATTGCAAATTATAGAGTTACCACAAAGGAAAAAACAGGGTTTACTGTGGTTTTTCTTCTAGAACAAGTGTTATAAGTGATCACTTCTCAATTGAAAAATACTACTCAAGTTGAGAATTCTTAAATACTTGAGATTTTAAAATTAGATACAATTTTATCACTTGAAAGTAAGTTTTATTTTACTCTAAACATTAAGTAAGATATTGTTCCGAACCATAAAACAGTTTAACAGCTTTCTCATACTTATGCCACAAGGTAGGAAAAAAAAAAACCCTAGCATCATTTTTTCTATTTATCTACCATAAATTGTTACCAAGATAAACAAATAAATAAGTCACTGGATATTGGGAAGGCTGCTCAAATATAAAAAAAGAAAAAGAAAAAGAAATAGTAATAATATTCAGACTTAAAAGCTTACTATCAAATTATGCATTTTCAGATAAACAAATATAGTAATGATACCTATCATTTATATCCTGGATAAAAATAATTAAATATCATGAATCAAACACAACAATAACTAATATCTCACTTCCTGGACAAAACAATGACAAAAATATTTCAGATAAGGAAACATAATTAGCCATCAGTCCTTCTGAAAACCTCCACTAGAATTAAGAATAATCAGGTTGGGGTACCTGGGTGGATCAGTCGGTTAAGTCTCCGACTTCAGCTCAGGTCATTGATCTCACGGTTCATGGGTTCGAGCCCCATGTCGGGCTCTGTGCTGACCCAGCTCAGAGCCTGTTTCAGATTCAGTATCTCCCTCTCTCTCTGACCCTCCTCTGCTCACGCTCTCTCTCTCTCTCAGAAATAAATAAAACATTTACAGAAAAAGAATAATCAGGTAAATAAGGGTGCCTGGGTGGCTCAGTCAGTTAAGCATCTGACTCTTGAACTCAGCTCAGGTCATGATCTCAGTTTGTGAGTTCAAGCCCCCCCCACCCCCATCCTGCTCTCGCTGATGGTGCAGAGCCTGCTTGGGATTCTGTCTCTCCTCTATGACCCCCCCACCCCTACTTGTGCTTTCTTGCTCTCTCAAAATAAATAAATAAACTTTAAAAATATTTTTTAAAAAAGAATAATAAGGTAAATAAAAATAACACTTAACATATTTAAGCGTGGAGTGTTTATGAGTTTAAAAAAAATGAATCACTTTAATGTTCATAATAAACTAAATAAATGAATAATTTAAAAAATGGTGTTTACCTCTCCCAGTTTTCCTCCCTTCCTTTTTTCCTTATTCCATTAACAAGCTAAATTGTTGCCACCTCTAATTTCTCATTGTTCACAGTGATTTTCCATTCTCCTGATTTTCTTTCTTTTCTCTACTATTTGAAACATTACCAATACACAGTTTATACCACTCTAATACCACAATGCCACCAAATCAAGATCATATCCAATAGGTTTTCGTTCTTTAACCCTGACTTCTTCTGAAACCTCAAGCTACTTGGAGACTGCTGTCAGAAATGTTTTATTTTTAACTCCTTTTAATTACCCAATATTATCTACTTATAAAAATCAAAATATTGACTTACCACTAAGTATTAAAAATGCTTACACTAAGTTTTTTGAAAGTAGTCCATAAACTATTCTTTATAAAAATAATTTTATATACTAAGTATAAATAATAAAGAATTGCCCCACTAGTCAGAACTATTCATAGTCATTCTTAACATTCTGTTGCTACTGAAATGTCATTAACTTCCTAGGCAAAGCGTTCCAATTCTCACAGAAGGAAAATCAGTAGTTCTTATTCAGATGGAAATGCAGCCACTTATAATTCCTCTGGGCTTACACCTACTAGTAACTTCCTTTTCTTTGGAACAAATGTTTGAACATATTTTTAAATATTTGTCTCCCAAAAGCACAAATTTAATCATTATATTGACAAATTTAACCTTTTCATCCCTTGACACGATTCTATGTAGATGTACTCCATCACATATGTTTATATGACTATAGTCTTTGAAAAACATCATACCTGGCGTCTTTTCAAATAGTCAAGTGCAATTTGTACATTCTGTAGTCTGTGAAAACGCATCCGACCTTTTTCTCTGGGCTAAGAATACAAAAATGCAGGGTATAAAAATACTATAGTTTCTGATACCACTGACCATGCTAAATATACTTATGATAAATATAATCTATGAATATACCTTATGCTCATCTTAGCATATGAAACAGGATTTACTATTTGAGTAATAAATCCATTAGATTTTTTAAAGATATTTTTAATTTTTGTATTATCTGAAACTGAATTTAAACAAATAGGGATTTCTCCAAATATGTTTTATTTAAACATGCTTTATTCCATTATGTTTTATTTAAATAAAAGGAATAGAGAAAATACCATAGAATGTACAGACTTTTTATAGTCATTATACTACAATTCCAGCCTACAGTTTATTAGCTTTGGATGCACAGAAAAAATTAAATACCATTCCCCATTTTGCCTTCTTAATAAAGTCTATTGTCAAGTGGGTTTTTATAATTATTTACGTATGGCATGTTAATGAAAATGACATAAAGTAGCATGCGGTTAGTATAAAAATCACCAATAAGGAAAAAGATGGAGTTTTACTTAGCCATGATAGAGGAAGAGAGAAAAGCAATTAAAGCCATATATTTCCTCTTTATTTTATTTTAGCTTTTTCACAAAATCAGTTGGACTGTAATAGTTTTACTGGTTAGGGATGGACATGACTGTTTACTGTCTCAGGAAAACTGACAATCCATAATTCTTTTCCTTGGTGCCGTTTTCCTTGAGAAATGTAACAAGTTAGCACACGGAAAACATAAGGAGATAGAGCTAAGAAGATGCTTAACAAAAATACAAAGAATGGAGTTGAAATTTTTCACATAAAATCTTCCAAAAGGAAGAAAAGAAAAAAAACTGACAGCTTCGCTTCTCAAATATGAATAGGTTATTGAAGCCAAAGGCACCATAATGAAGAGACAGCAGAGTACAGAATGGAAAAATAGGTTCTATATAAACAGGTAGAAATAATGTCGGTAAATTCACCCAATGGATCCTAAAAAAAAAAAAAGGCATAATTTCCAAATCAGGGGCACTTGGAATATAGATGACAAAAGAAGCATTATCTGTCTTGCAAAGGTGGGCTGAAGTCAACTAAGTGTCATGAAGATGAAGCAGCTCTATAGGATCTACCAGACTCCATATTTTAAAACTTTTCCCCCTTCTAAATAAAAATAAGACATAGAAAATATGTAAATAATGTCCATCAAATACCTATTGCCAGTATGATTTAAAGCATAAATTTAAATAGGAAATAAATTTCCATAAGTCCCTTCAAATAAAGCAATAGTTGCCACATTTGAAATATAAATTCCAGAAGTGGAACACATCTGCATAAAAATTAGCAGGCTAGTTGACAAGATGTCCACATTTATATAAAATGCATATAAAATTCTTCAGCTAAATGCCATCATATAATTCAATCACACATGTTCAATTACCATGCACTGCACAGTAATGTCTAAATAAATTTAAAGAGAAAATATTTCCTTTGTCCAATTTTTTTTGGTATACACACATCTACCTCACTGTGGGTTTTGGTCCTTTCTATAATTTTCTAAAAAGGAGCCCGAACCCGTGGGTTACTTCTCTATCACGTTAGAGCTCACCACACTGTAATTGCTAGGTTAGTCGAGTTATGGGGGCCGACACCTACCCCCTTATCCTCATCCTCCACATCCTCATGCTGTTCATATTCGCATGCTTCTGTTGCACTCACCAATCGTAAGGTCTTCAAAAAATCTCGCTCCCTTGGCTAATGAATATAACAGACAGAAGATAGGACAGCAAAGACACAAGACAGACCAGAAATGAAAAGAAGAGCATGAACAGAACATAATGAAGGAGAACAAGTAACCAAAAAAGGGAAGTAATGTTCACAAAAAAGGAAATGACACCTGTGGAATGGGTTAGACCATTTTCCAGAAAGCAATGTTTATTTCCTTGCTATTTGTGAGTCTTTTAATATGTAGTTATATTATGCATCCAATCTCTGCTAAGCAAAAAAAACACCAAAAACCCAAAGGTAAAAAAGAAGCAAGAACAAAAATAGTAGTTTAATTATAGAACTGATTACATAAGCAAAGTAGTCAAAAGGCTTCAATCTCCAAAATTCACATCATTTGAAGTCTGAAAATGATTAGGAATCTAACCAGAACTCTTTCCTTCAGGCAGAATTCACAGCTCAAACAGTGAATGTTGCAAAAATATGAACAGTCTCTACCAACAATACACTGGTCCATTGTAGACAGGATTACATGTTCTTCAAACTAAAGTAAGAAATTTAAAACTTACCAAGGTATCTCCCGAAAGAACCTCTAAAAGAGAGATTAAGTTGTGGCCATCCCTTAAGTCTTCATAGAGGTCATTCACATGCTTTCGAACCTACACAAAGAAAAGCAACTTAACTTTTGGGTCTAGAACCTAGGATCATCTTTAACACTCAAACAAGAACAAGGACAAGCAGGAAACATTCCTCATACGGTGTTCATTCTTGCAGCAATATTTTCATCTTGATTTTCTCACTTAAAAACTAAATCTAAAAACCTAACACTAAAAAAAAAGGTAAATTTCATATCAGTAATTCCTAAAGACAAACAGAATTGTTATCTTGTTAAAATACTAGAGTTATTATAAATAAGCTTGGACAACTACAGGAGGTTACAAATTTTTAAATACAGGCAATGGCAATAACTTTATTCATGATTCCTGATGTAACAGTCGGAGTCACCTTAGCAAGATGAGCAAGCTTTTACCCCTCCCCCCAACCAGAGCCAGTCTTCCTATTCTTTGTGCCACTAGATCCAGGAGGGTGCCAGAGATACACATTCCATACTTTAAAATTCTGGAAATCTAAGCTGGGTGAAGGGCACATGAGACTCTATATTCTTACTATTTTTGAAATTCCCTTACAGTCTATATTTCCAAAAAAAAATTTTTTTTTAATTCATGTATGTCAAGTTAGAAGACCTCTGCCCAAACCATCCTCTGCACAACATAAATCTCCTTGTGACAGGGGGTTTTTATAACCACATTAACACTAGCACAAAGTTAACACTTAATTTATAATAGCTTCTTCCTCCATTCCACAGGCCTGATTGAAGCTTGTGACTTTAGAGCACAAACCACCAAAGATTTCCCAAAAGCGTTGTTCAGTCTGCCAAGTAGGGATATCTCCCGTAAATACTTGGCCTGCTGTAAGGTTTATGCTAGAGAGACAAATGTCCAAGCAGGCGATGAAGACGGCTGCTCCACAGTGGGCTGGCACGTTTCCACTTTCTCACCTTTTAGTGATTCCAGGCTGCATTACTCTGCACTGATCTCATTAAAAGAGTCAAGAAGTGGCCTAGAGACTGAGGCCGAATCCGACCTACATCACACACAGGGCACAAGCCCCTACACCTTTGCCAGCTGCTGTAGTAAATTCTCAGAGGTTTTTTACGTATGAGTCAAACTTCTCTGCATTTACAAAATGTCAAGTGATATATAACACAAAATAATAAAAATTCTAAAATATGATCAAAACTATCTGAATACATAAGCAAGAAAAGGGCTAATGTAGGGGCACCTGGGTGGCTCAGTCAATTAAGTGTCCAACTTCAGCTCAGGTCATGATCTCACGGTCGTGGGTTCGAGCCCCGCATCAGGCTCTGAGCTGACTCAGAGCCTCTGTGCTGACAGCTAGCTCAGAGCCTGGAGCCTGCTTCAATTCTGTGTCTCCCCCTCTCTCTGACCCTCCCTTGCTCATGCTGTCTCTATCTCTCTCTCAAAAATGAATACAATGGTTTTAAAAATTTTTAAAAATAAGGGCTAATGTAATCTGGAAACAAACTTTTGATGGTTACGTTTTTCATCCTAAAAAACGTTAAATATTAATACAGTTTATTATCTTCATGGACTATATACATGTTTTGCAGTTTCTTTTATTCATGCCAGAAAATACTTTTGATTAATGAAGAAAAAATTCCCTCAAGAGTTTCATATTAAACTTACTAGTTCCTATGTGTTTTTGCCTAAATCACAGAAGTTTTCAATATTCAATTACCTATCTATGGATCATTAACCACCAATAGTGTAAGTATTAAACTTATTAAAATAACTGCTAATATCAATAGTACCTATAAAATGGCCAGTAATGCTGAAAGTGAGTCAAATTACTCTAAATTAAGTGTCCCCATCTTCACAGACTGACATTTTATTTTGATTTCCTAATTCCCAAGAAAAATCAGCAGAATCTTTGGTGTCACAAGATAATGATACAACAGTAAAATATAGTTTAAAAAATACCTTAGTATCCAAAAGAAAAAAAAAGAGCATAACATATTTTAGACAGTTCTAATTTAGAAAATTTATAAATATCCAAAAAAGTTATAAGGTGATTATCCCTTCCATTTGAATATTTACCTTGGGATGCCATTAAATGACAATCCCCTCAAGTTCTCAATTATATTTCAGAGATGAATCAATTTTCAAGAATATTTTCAGCAACACATCTACAACATGCATGACACATATGTATGCAGATAAGCAACTTAGTGAAATGAGTATTAACACTTACTTTGATTTTTTTAAATTTTTTTAAGTTTATTTATTTATTTTGAAAGAGAAAGAGAGGCAGGGAGGGGCAGAGAGAGGGAGTGGGAATCCCAAGGAGGCTCCGTATTGTCAGCACAGAGAGTGACGCAGGGCTCAGACCCACAAAACATGAGATCATGATCTGAGCCAAAACCAAGAATCAAAAGCTCAACCCGACGGTCACCTCGGCACCCATAATGCTTACTTTTCTAATCACGTATTAGAGCAGTGTAAGAATTCCCTTAGTTCCATTCCAAATTATGAATTTAATTTATAAGGCTAACGGTCTACTTAAAAACAAGGCAGAGGAGCTATGCTTATAAATTTCTGCACATCAATGCATCTAAATCTATGTACTTCCCTGTGCATGTCCAGTGTAACCAGAAAGCAGCCTAACTCTAAAATACCCTGAACCTAAAAAAAAGATCACATTTGTATAAACAATACTATGTAGTTCCTGATCCTGGCTTAATCTCTCAAAATAAATGACTTTACTGTACAGGTCTGACATTCTCAGCACACGATCAGGATGCGGCCTGCCATGACAGTAACTGACACATAGTGCTGAGAATTCCATGCTCTCTAGTCCACCAGACCTGCCCATGCCCTGCCAAAGCCACATTTCAATCCACATCCACTTCCTTTGTCATTCTCACCCCCAGAGAGTTAAAGATGAAGTGTGATTCTGAACACTTATTTCATCGGAAGGCAATTTCACAACTTGCTTTTTGCCAAATCAAACTAAACCTTCTTTCCTAACATCAGGGACAACTTCCAAAATCAGGTGTCATTTTTCATCATCATATTTATGCCAACAGTAAAGAAAATTAAATTAGGTATGTGTAGAGAAGAAGAAGAATATTATGCCATGCAGGGGCGCCTGGGTGGCTCAGTTGGCTAAGCGTCTGACTTCGGCTCAGGTCATGATCTCACAGTTTGTGGGTTTGAGCCCCGCATTGGGCTCTGAGCTGACAGCTAGCTCAGAGCCTGGAGCCTGCTTCCGATTCTGTGTCTCCCTCTCTCTCTGATCCTCCCCTGCTCACACTGCCTCTCTTTCTCTCAGAAATAAATAAAACATTAAAAAAAATTTAATAAAAAAAAATAATATTATGCCATGCAAAACCAAGTTAGGAAAACAGAAAACATGTAATAAGGGGAAAAAGAATGAGGAAGCCTGCTTTTTAGTCTTGCCTCTGCCACGGGTCTCATGAACTAGCACCAGCTGCCTAGTCTCTCTAGGCCTCAATTTTCTCATCTTCAACATAAAACCTGGAACAGGAGCCCTCTAGTCCAAACTAGAGAACAAAAATTCTATGATCTGAAAATGAAACTATCATACTTAAGAAGCAATGTGTCAACTTAAAAGGAAACAGGTAAAATAGAAAGCTGTTCCTTAAATCTTATGGCTTAATTTCTTAAGAATTTTAGGAGAAAATACGAAAATAGACTAATTTAATTCCTGTAATACTTGAAAAAATCCTAAGGCTATATCATGTAATACTGCCTATTTTTCCCACCTCAAGTGATTATTCTGAAGGTTCACAGTAATACTATATATAAAAAATGCTACATAACTGCAAGATACCATCATCATCATCTTTATCATCCTCGTGAAACAAATGTTACTATTATTAACAATAATAAATACAGGGACAGTTGGTTGGCTCATTTGGAAGAGCATAGGACTCTTGATCTCAGGGTTGTGAGTTCGAGTACCACACTGGTTGTAGAGATTACTTAAAAATAAAATCTTTGAAAAAATAGTTATAATAATAATAAATACAAATATACACAATGAACTATTCCTAGATACCTAAGGCTATCTGTGTGCAAGTGCTTGTATTTGCTCACTTTCCTGACCACCAAACAATGGGATGAAAGAGAATGTTAATTAACTATTAAAAATCAGCAAATCTGCATCATGTGGAATGAGTGGTTGTGGATGAAATGAGTGGAAATAATTGGGATTCTCTAGAAATATCCGTTCCAGTGACCAGTTTAGAAAGAAAAAAAGGAATTAAATAGTTAAACTGACACAGAAAAGCTTCTTATTTTCTCCTAAGCCTGAGTCATAGACATTTGGCCTGGTAACTTTCCTTCACAGATGACTCTACTAATTGCCAGCAGTCTTAACCTTCCGCTTCAATTTTTAATAAAACGTTCTTTCTTCTCATTTTGGAAATTTTCCCCTGTAGGGCAAAAAAAACTGTCTGAATAAATCGTGCTACGGGAAGTGATGACCAAAGTGAAAGCACTCTGAGATACTCTGGGATTAAATTATATAACTTCAATTACATAATAAGGATGAAGCATCATTTTCTGTATTTCATACAATTCTAGAATTTTGCAGCGCTTTTTAGGTGTGCGCTGCATTGCATCTGCAGTTCACCCCTAGAGGGCACTAATCCTTTGCTTAAGAAGAGTCTCCTAAAGAAGAAAAATAAAGTGGTGGGGAGGGCACACAGGGAGAGAGTATAAAAAAAGTGATAGTGATGATGACAGGCAATACTACAATTCAGTTTTGTGAGAGAGAAATATATATATTCTTCTAGATCCATATCATCTAAATGGCTTAACTAATCAAAAAAACCACTCTGAAAATTTTATTGTGTTAACTTTTAATTGTTTGTTTTTTTTGTTAGCTAAAGCAAATACAACTTTGAAGATAAGATCATCATCTAGCTGCTTATTTAAATATGTTTAAGACTGACTTTTTCAAAAGTCTGATTTTGTACTGGTCAAAATTCCACAAAAATGTTACTTCCCATATTTAAGTTTATAGTTACCATGTAGCTGTTCAGTTCAGGTCACTAAATCTTTACTGAGCATCCATTATATGCCAGGGTGTCATTTAACTTCTAAGGGTACAAAGATGAATAATAAGAGAGTGCCATCTCTCGAGGCCTGCAGACTGAGTTGACAGAAATGTAGAAAAGAACGTAAGGTTCCAAGAGGAGAGAAGAGCAAGAACAAAGAAAAACAGGCAAGCATGCACACAACTGTGCTGTGAGCTCCAAGGGAGGAAGGCAGCCTGTGAAATGAGTGAAATGAGAGGCAGAAGGTGAGGTCGGAAAAGGTGGGCTAAGAGATGTGGCATGGCGGCTTTGCATGTCACTTTAGTTGAAGAAGCTCAGACCTCTCCTGAGCAAAGAGAACCACAGAAGGCTCTTAAGCAGAACAAGGACCCAGTATCTCTGACCAATGTAAAAGCTCCCTTGTAAAGTATTACCTTGAACAAAAAATAAAGTAAAATAAAGTATTACCTTAAACAAACCCAAACCACAGATAAAGCTGTCGAGGGACAAATCTATACACAATAATGAGGAAAGGTCTCTCAGAAAAAAGCAGAGAGAGCATTCTATCAGTAAAGCTTGGGTAAAATGCACACATCCCAACACAGCAAGGAGTAAAACAGCAGCCACAAGAAGCATCCAAAGTCCTCTCTTAAAGAAGTCCTACATCCAAAAGATACAGTATTCTGGAAAACAAACTATCTTTAGAAAGGAACATAAAAAATAAAAGAAGGCTTGTCCCAAATAAGATCACCTCACAGCCTACTAATTGGGTGAAGAGAAGGCAGACAGTCAGCTTTAGTGAAAACTATGAATTAAAATGTTTTTCAGTGCATTATTTTTTTTACTTAAAACCAATATGCTCACGATAATAATAAGCTACCACATTCTCTTGGGAGAGCTCCTTAGAAGTTCTAGTTCAAAAAATAAATAAAAATAGGGGAGAGGAGCAATTATAAAATAAAAATAAAATAAAGTAAAATAAAATAAAAGTAATCTGTCAATATATTACCTTACCAATTACTGATGAGTAACTGATGCTTTTAAAGTACACAGAAATGTTTAAAAACAATATATTCTCTTGGGTAATTATGAGACAGGAAAACCAAAGGGTTCCCACAAAAGAAAGAGATGGCTTTTTTCCTTTGTTTCTTTTCATGCTTCTGCTCTTGCTAAGACCCTGCACACACACCCTTACACATGCTTTAATGTATATATTCTTAATAAAGGTCAAGGAGTTAATGATTTCTTTGGAGTCTTCCAACCAGCAGATAACATCTGAGGAGTAATGAACGAGGTCCTCACCAACGTTCTCCAGGACCACTGACTCCAAACACCTCAAGGCCAAGACTCCTAGCTCCAGGGAATTAATGACTTACAGAGGGCACCTGAGCACTTGGCCTTGTTGGACAAGTTCTTAGATGCCTGAGAGGACACGTACACCTGACCACCGACTTCAGTTAAAGACTCGAGATCCCCTCCCCCTGGGGTGCCTGGATAGCTCAGATAGTAGAACATGCCACTCTTGAACTCTGGGTTGTAGGTTTGAGCCCCACGTTGGATATACAGATTACTTAAAAATAAAATCTTTAAAAAAAAACCAAAAAACTCCAGACCCCTAAGCAAGATGAAACTCATGCTCCTTTTCCGTTCCAAGTCTCCCAGACGCTCTTGTCTGTAGCTGCTCTATGTCATCAATAAACTCAGCTCTTCCTTCCTGTCTGCTCATGGCTCATGTTTGATTTCCATCCTGTGAGAAGCCAAAAATCCTCTTGGCTGGTCCTGCAGGGAACCGTCTGGGTCCTCGGACTGGCCTGCCTGCATCAGTTAATTGCTTTATCTGAACTGTTTTCTTTACTCCAGTACTGTTTCTTCAAGAGGTGTGAAAGAATAAAAGCTACAGCTTACATTCTACTTAAATTACTTTAAATTCGAAATTGGTGCAAGCAAGTATAATGGGGAAATATTCTTGTCTGCTATGATAAAAGGAAGGGTCATGCTTTTTTTCAGTCAATATGTTAGGTCAGCGTTAAGGCCATACATAATGCATGTTCTTTAGTGTTTTATAAAATTATAAAATAAAGATATTTACTATGCATCTTAAGGTATCAATGAATAAAATAAGGGAGAGTTTAAAACAAATCACTATTGGTCCTGGCCAGTACAAATAATCTGTCTTCCTCATGCTGGACTCAGCTAGTTCGTTGACAAAGAAGATTTCCTTTTAAACTTTCAGGTTGATAATCTATAATCAGTTTTAAAAAACAAAAGCAAAAAGGTCTTCTTTAGTCTTTCACTAAAAGGTAGAACATAAGGTGGTTAAATAAAAGCATTTATTTAAAATGTGGGAACAGTTTAGTCTTCACCTACATATTTTTTATATTCTCTTTTGCACAGTTTCACTATTATCATAGGAATCTTTTTAAAAGGCTCCTTCAATTTTTAAATTCTTAAAAGCATGTAACTATTTTCTATAAAAATTTGTTTTGGCTTTGGGATAGTTGGTTCTGGTTTGGTTCAGGTAGAGTTTGAGTCCTCTACATTTCTTCCCAGTTCTTCCTTCTAAGGGAAGATGAGGAAAAAAATCTATTTTTGCGTTATTTCCCCATCAGCCTGCACATCTTTGATTGCTTGCAGAGCTGTATATTTCTTGTGCTAATTACAAATAATGTCACCGAAAGAGAAAAATTAATTCAAAAATCAATTACTCTACCTACTTTTTTGTATCTGTCCACTGTTTTTGGAATTAACTTTTATTAAAGATGTGGGCTAGACAACCTCCAGACTACAATGTCAGACCAATGAACACTGATTTGTAGACACCAGCATTATCCATTCCATGTAGTCTTTAAATGGAGTAAGGAAAAGATGGAATACAGTATTTTAGCTGACACTAAAGGATGTTTCTGTCCAGTGCTGTGTCACCAAGGGTAAAATCCAATGATGTTTGGCAGGAGGATATGGATGCACCTTTTAGAAGTTTTTTAAATATTCTCCTAGCTCATTACTTATATATATCTTTCTTTAAACCATTTATGACTTGAAAAAATCATGGTAATTTGTAAAAAGCACAGCTATTCTATCAAGAGCAGCTTTCAATAATAACATAAAGAGAAGGAATCAATCACTAGCATTTTTCTTTCAAACTCTATGCTCAACATGGGACTCGAACTCACAAATCCCAGATCAAGAGTTGCTTGCTCTACCAACAAGGCTAGCCAGGTGCCCTGCATCACTGGCATTTTTATGCTCACCTCTTTCTGTTTCACATTCTTAAAATTTGGGCAAAAGAAAGAAAAAGCTGGGAAAAGTGGAGAGGGTCATAATCACAATACTTCTCATGAAAAATTAATGAGCTAGTCAGTGAGACTAAATTTTTTTTCATTAGAAATTAAATTTTGATGTAAATGTAAATATGTGACAACAATAATCATTAAGACAAATCATGACGACTGAGCAGAACACTATTATAATAGCCATGTAGTAGATGAGTTCATATGTGCCAACTCCTAAAAAACGTAACTAGGCATAAATGAAGCCTGTTTAATCTAGGTAGTCTGTAACTACAGCATCAAAATCCTATCCTTTACCACCAACAATTTGAACAGATTCCACTGTATTTTCGAATTCTCACTTCAACTGAAAAAGTTTTGAAACAGAATTGTGCATATTTTTCAGTAAAAATCATGAATTTTTTTAAAATTGTTAATTCATTTTCATTACAGTTATGACCAAAACTTACAACTCATTCAAAAAATGCGTATTTTCTCAATAAACCCACACTTAAGGACTCTGGTAAGGTTATACCAATATCGCAAGTCAGGATCAGATTAACTACTAGAAAATGGTGATACATTCAGGTAAATATATTCAGTTCCCATATGAAAATGAAGACAACTCCTGGGATACAGAAACCTATCAGTCATTTGCCCCTTGATGCCAAGTCACTTTATCTGACTGATTTTCTTCTTAACACCCATTATCAATTTCAGAGACACCTTACATGGTTGATGAGTAGATGGAATAACTTTTGTGGGGAGGGCAGGGTGGGGAGTCTGAAGGAAGCACTGTAGTGCAGGGCATGGTAGGATTCCAGAGTAAGAGCTTTTATCACTAATAAGGCAGCAGGAGAACTCTGGGCAACTGGTGAGTGGGGACAGAAGAGTCCAGGAAAGAGATACAGAAAAGTGACAAATAAAAATGTCAGCTATTTCACAATTCTGATTAAAGTGCTGTTGTGGCACCTGTCTACTGAATACTTTTGAGGTGAATCATCTTCTTTGGGACATTTGTCAAATGCCCTATAGAGTGGCAATGGCTGACATGTTACACAATAATTCAACAATTAACTAGATACTTGTCCCCAAAAAAGAACTGTCCTCTCTCCTTGTGGCACCATTTAAAATAACTTTTACAACTGGACCACTTTCTTACACCATACACAAAAATAAACTCAAAATGGAATAAGGACTTAAACGTGAAAGAGTTAAACCATAAAAATCCTAGAAGAAAGCACAGACAGTAATTTCTCTGACACTGGACATAGTAACATTTTTCTCGATCTGTCTCCTCAGGCAAGGGGAAGAAAAGCAAAATTAAACTATTGGGACTACATTAAAATAAAAAAACTTCTGCACAGCAAAATGAAATTATTAACAAAACTCAAAGGAAACCTACTAAATGGCAAAAGATATTTGTAAATGGTATATCTAATAAAGAGTTAGTATCCAAAATCTATAAAGAAATTATACAACTCAATATCCCCCCAACAAAAAGACCAATTAAAAATGGGCTGAAGACACAAACAGTTATTTTTCCAAAGAAGACATGAGGAAGCCAACAGATACATAAAAAGACGCTGAAAAGGCTCATCATCAGGGAAATGCAAATCAAAACCACAATGAGTTATCACTGCACACCTGTCAGAATGACTAAAATCAGAAAACAAGAAACAACAAGTATTGAAGATATAAAGAAAAAAGAGCCCTTATACACTTCTAGGGGAAACTGGTACAGCCACTGTAGAAAACAATACAGAAGTTCCTTGAAAAATTAAAAACAGAATTACCATATGATCCAGTGAACTACTGGGTAGTTACCTAAAGAATACAAAAACACTAATTCAAAAAGACATACGCACCCTGGTGTTTTCTGCAACATTATTTATACTAGCCAAATTACAGATGCAGCCCAAGTGACCATTGATAGATAAATGGATAAAGAACATGCAGTGTATGTATACACACACAAACACACACACACAAAATGGAGTATTACTCAGCCATAAAAAGAATGAAATCTTGCCATTTGCAACAACATGGATGGAACTAGACACTATAATGCTAAGTGAAATAAGTCAGCAGAGAAAGACAAATACCATATGATTTCACTCATATTTGGAATTTAAGAAACAAAGAAAACAAGAGACAAAGCAAAGAACAGACTCTTAACTATAGAGAACACACAGATGGTTACCAGAGGGGAGGTATGGGGCATGGGTGAAATAGGTGATGGGGATCAAAGAACACATGCATCTTGATGAGCACTGAGTAATACGTAGAATTGCTGAATCACTATATTTGTAGGCCTGAAACTAACACTATTTTAACTATACTGGAATTTTAAAACAAATAAAAAATTAAAATTAAAAAATGCCTTTTATAACACAGCTCTATAAAGAAAAAAATAGGTACTATCTCAGCATACGTACAAAAAAGGGAGAATCAAGCTGAGCCTTCAAAAAGGAACTTCATCTTACTTCATGGATGATGTCTAGCATGTTTCTGCCAGTCCTCAACCAAACAGTGAGCCACTTGCTGGGCTGCTCAAAATAGGAGTCAGGCTCTAGGCTAGGCCCTCATAGAGAAGGGTGAGTGCTGGGCAAGTAATAAAATCCACCTGCGGAGAAGGGTCCAGGGAAGGTGAAGCCAGCAAATACAGATACCTCCTGGTCACACCATCACGGGTACTTCTCTTTTGGAGCACTGGGCAAGAGACTACCAAGGGAGGCAATCACAGAAGTGGCTGCTTTATCTCTTTTCAAGTATCAAGGGCTGGAAAATCTATGGTGTCTCTCAGTAGTTCCTTTTATAGTTGTTTTTCTTCTAATGTCTATTTCTTTGTTTTGAAAAAGAAAGCAAGCAAGCAGGGGAGGGGTAGAGAGAGAGAAGGAGAGAGAATCCCAAGCAGGCTCCATGCTGTCAGCACAGAGCCAGACACCTGGCTCAAACCCATGAACCGTGAGATCATGACCCCAACAGAAACCAAGAGTCAGACATTTAACTAATTGAGCCACCCAGGGGCCCCCTATATTATAGTTTTAAGGTCTTTACAATACTCTGATACTCTCAGATACTTTATACATCAACTAATTCACTCTTCTTTAAACATAAGCCCATTTCCTCGAGTCCTTACAAACAAACACTGGGAACAACTGGTTGTATCCTCTACATTAAACCTTTGAAATAACCCTGGATTATGATCAAGACAACTGTCACAGGGAGATGAACAGTGAAACTATTTTTACAGATACCCCTAGATGATGAGATTCTGCTATCTTTGCTACAGTCCATGCTAATGCTTAACACCTCTTTCCTGTTAAAAAAAAAAAAAAAGCTTCCTAAATCCAGATGAAATTCCAACTCCCCAGTACCATGAGGTATACTTCCAAAATAAAAACACTGTAAACCATATTTAGGAAACTGGTAATTTTGGACAGAGTTATAAACACAGCTTTATTCTGTTACCTAATAAAAGAATTTTGACAGAGGTTCTATAAGCTGTTGTTAAAATTAATCCCTGTAACAGAATTATACCCTCTATAGGAAGATTAAAGCTCTCAAAGATGTGTTTAATTTCTTCAAATTGATCATTTCTTCAATGACTACAATTTTGCCAAATTTCCAGATTCCATTTACTCAACCAATGCCTGGGCACCACAAATGCTCAACAGCTAAACCTCCTAGCTGTTAACAACCAGAGGCGATGCTGTATTTATCCCTCATACTGGAGCCTCAAATCTAAGTGTGAGTGATTTTCTCTCCAGCCTCAGTTCTGAGCACTCTCTCTTTTATTTAAAATTTTTTAATGTTTATTTATTTTTGAGAGAAAGAGACCGAGTGCGAGCGGGAAAGGGGCAGAGAGACGGAGACACAGAATCTGAAGCAGGCTCCAGGCTCTGAGCCCAATGTGGGGCTTGAACCCACAAACCATGAGATCATGACCTGAGTTGAAATCAGATGCTTTACTGACTGAGCCACCCAGGTGCCCCTGAACAGTCTCACTTTAAAATTGACAAGTTTCACCAAGAGTAGGCTTGAGCCAAGTAACACCTAACAAATCGGAGACCACATGTGCAAACGTGAACCACAGGACACAGCTGTAGATATACTGCAAGACATATGAGCCAGTGCCTGAACAATAGAGCTTTCTTCTAATCCTAAAGGCGAAGAAATGCAAAAAGAAAACTGAATGCTTGAGGTCACATTCTTGAAACTACCACTGTCATATCTCTCTGCTAATACTCATGGTATTCCCTCCACCCTAAAATGCTGCTGTGTTCCCAATCCTCTTCTGGCAATTGAGATCTTACTTTTCCCTTCAAGGTCAAACTGTCACACCACCCAGACTAAGAAGGCTTCTCTTCTGCACTCAAATATTCCATGGTTTATTCCAGGACACCAATAATCATTTTCCTTATAGAATAGTTTTATGTGCACGATGCACTTAAACATAAGCCCCTTAAAAGGACAGGGCCCTGTCTTAGGTTCACTTTGTAAATGTGTCATGCTTTGCACCATACTTTTCATATAGTCAATATTCAAAGACAGCTTGTTCAATAAATAAAAGATTAGTCATTTGCACTTTGCTTATGAACATAGCGATGCCCTCAGCTGTGGGCCCTTGAATGCCTGCCCAGTTACAGGAAGAAAAGAGCAACACAGAAAATAGATTCAAGAACTCTATTGGGCCACTTCCTAGCAAGGGATCTGTCTTGGCCCCCAGGGCCTATCATGGCATCTATGAAAGTTAATACCTGGCATAGTGTCCTATCACACAGCTGGAGCTAAGTAAATGCTGCTGAATTATTAACACAGAGAAAACTAATGTTCATTTCGTCATTCCAACCATCTAAGTATTTTCCTGTACCCATCTAAATTATTTTGGTGTTCTGATAAATCAGATATCAGGACTTAATTATTAATCTTCTAACAAAATGTTTTAAAATAGACACATACGTCACTGAATCATAATAGAGTCCTGAGAGACCCACATATTTATGGTTTTCAACAAAAGAACAAAAGCAATTCAGTGTTGCATCTTTCCAAAATGATACTGGGAAATTCAATATTCACATGTAAAAAGAACCTTTTCCTCAACATGATCAGAGACCTAAATGTGAGAGCTAAAAATTATACAATAATTAGATGAAAACATAAATCTTTGTGACCTTGGGTTAGGCCAAAATTATTTAGGGGCACCAAGGTGGCTTTGTCAGTTAAGCGTCCAACTTCAGTTCAGATCATGGTCTCGCAGTTTGTGGGTTCAAGCCCCACGTCGGGCTCTGTGCTGACAGCTCAGAACCTGGAGCCTGCTTCAGATTCTGTGTCTCCCTCTCTCTCTGACCCTCCCCTGCTCATGCTCTGTCTCTCTGTCTCTCAATAATAAATAAATGTTTTAAAAAAATTACTTATATATAGCATGAATGGCATAAGTGGTTTAAAAAAAAAAGGCAATAATAAAAGAACGTATGACCCAATTTAAAAAATAGTCAAAGATCTGAATATTTTACCAAAGAAGATACACAAATGATAAATAAATGTGTGAAATGAGGCTCAACGTCATTAGAGAAATACAGATCACTATCACAAGATAGCATTTCACATCCCCTAGGATAGTTAAAATTTTTAAAAAAGCCAATAAGTACTAGAAAAGATTTGGAGACATTAGAACCCCCACCACCACACACACACGGCTAGGGAAAATATAAAATGGCACAACCCTAGAAAATAGTTTGTCATTCTCTAAAACGTTAAACTAGATTTACCATATGACCCAGCAATTCCATTCCTAAATAAATATCGAAAACAAATGAAAACATATATCCATACAAAAACTTTCATGTTTATGTTTACAGCAGCACTATACATAATAGCCAAAAGGTGGAAACAATCCAAATGCCACTCAACTGTTAAATGGATAAATAAAATATAACACATCCTTAGAATGGAAATACTACTTGACAATAAAAAGGAATGAAGATACATGCTATGACATGGATGAACCTCAAACACATTGTGCAAAGCACAAGAAGCCAGACAAAAGGACACATACTATATGATTCTATTTTTGTGAAATATCCAGATAACGTGAATCTTACTGATAGAAAATAGATCAGTAGTTCCCTGGGGCCAGGGGGAATGGAGCGCACAGGGCAGATAGTTACAGATTTCGTTTTAAGGTGATGCAAATGTTGTAAAATTTTAATTGTGGTAAGACCTGCACAATTCTGTATTTATTAAAAATTGTTCAACTAAAGGGGCACCTACGTGGCTCAGTCGGTTAAGCATCCGACTTCATCTGAGGGTCATGGTCTCAAGGTTCCTGAGTTTGAGTTCCGAGTTGGGCTCTGTATTGACAACTCAGAGCCTGAAGCCTACTTTGGATTCTATGTCTCCCTCTTCTCTCTGCCCCTCCTGACTCGCACTCTGTCTTTCTCTTTCAAAAATAAATCAACAGTAAAAAAAATTTTTTAATCATGTAAATAAAAATAAGTAGTTCAATCATACAATTAAAACCAATGAATTCTGTGTGTAAATTATATCTCAAGAAAACCAGTTCTTAAAAATATTTTAATCACACTTTCTTTGAGTTATTGAATGGCAGCAATGTTTGCACATGAAAAATGTTTATACTCATCACAATTCAACAAGAGTTAACAAGTATTAATAACAGAATACAGGACAGGATGTTAGATTGTTCTAATACATCAGTACACACAGCTGAGATACATTTTTAAAAGACGCATGATTTATACTTCTTGAAAAATAGTTCTAAAAATAATCAATTAATACATCAAAGGACAGATTATAACACTAATAAAGCTGGAAAAGCTGTCAATGCCAATGACTATAAAACCTTTACAGCAAAAAGGAGGTACATATTAAAAGAGCAAAAAGCAAATGGAATAGTCATAAAGGACTAATTTGAGTGACAGAAGAAACATTTCATCTACTCTTATCAGTATTACTCACTGAACTTGCTACTTGAAGTGGCATCTGCAATGGGTATTACCTTTCATGACTATCTTGACTCGAGGAGGATGATCACAGAAATAAAATTTTGCCTTAGTAAAACATTATACTGAGCTGGCCTTTTCAATACCATTTTTTAAAGTAAATTAAAGAAGGAAGCTCATTCAGAAAGGCAGCCGTGATATAAAATTACATTCAGAGAATCAAAGCTAGCCTTACATATAGGAAAGGAATGCTACCTTCATAGAGGGATTCAGAGGAAACACAAGTTGCCATATGTCACCACTAAAGTGAATAAATACAAAACTTTCCCTAAAATATACGTTAAACCTTTCTGTCAGACAGAATCAACACACTTTTTCTACAAAAACCGAATAGTAAATATTTTTGGCTTTAAGGGTCATATGATATGATAGATAACACAAAAGTGAATGGGAGCAGCTGGATTCAATACAACTTTACTTATAAACACCAAATTTGAAATTTCATATAATATTTATGTGTCCCAAAATACATTCTTCTTTTGATTTGCTTTCAATTCTTTCAAAATGTAAAAAGAATTCCTACCTAATTCGCTGTAACAAAAAACAGGCAGTGGCCAGATGTGGCCCTGAGGCAGTAGACCTCTATGCCCTCCAAGAGTTCCTGGTTGAAATGCAAATAACTTTAGGACTAGCGGCCCATTCATCACTATCAGTACCTTTGGGAAAGAAGATGAACCCTACAATTGCCTTCTTTTGTAGCAAATTAAGAGTTGAAAAGACAATTTTTACAAAATAACATTATCTTGCTCTTTTCTAATAATAAAAGCAATACATGTCTTTGCAGAAAAACTGAAAAACATTTAAGACTAAAGGAGCTACCCTACAATGGAGAAAAGGAAGGAAGGAAGGAAGGAAGGAAGGAAGGAAGGAAGGAAGGAAGGAAGGAAGAGAAAGAAAGAAAGAAAGAAAGAAAGAAAGAAAGAAAGAAAGAAAGAAAGAAAGAAAGAAAGAAAGAAAGAAAGAAAAGATAAGTATATAGGCAAACAGCTCAATATGTACTAGGGTGCGGAGGTGAAAGGGAGGTAGACAGTAAAAACAGAATTGAGTTCTATGGATTACAGTAGCCCTTGCTCTAACTGTATAACTCTGATTACCTGGTAGATTCCTTCAACTCATTTTGTGCCTTCAACTCAAAAGTCAAATTTTTCAAATGGGGAAAACTGAAAAAGAATATGCTAGAAAAAGAAATGTATGAAATGAAAATTGCATAATATTAAAATAAAGGAAGGGCACTTGGGTGGTTCAGCTGGTTAAGTGTCCATCTTCAGCTCAGGTCATGATCTTGAGGTCCATGGGTTCAAGCCCCATGTCAGGCTCTGTGCTGACAGACAGCTCAGAGCCTGGAGCCTGCCTCAGATTTTGTGTCTCCTGTCTCTCTGCTCCTTCCCAGCTCACGCTCTGTCTCTCTCTCTCTCTCAAAAATGAATAAACATTAAAAACAATTTTTTAATAAAATGAAGGGAATGAAAATATCTGACAAGAAAACTTTTCTTAAAAGGAACAAAACAGTCTCTTCAGGTATTTAAGAGTTGTCGTATATGGTTTTATCATTCCGGAACGTTGGCCCAAAATAAGCGGGTGGGAGTCACAGTAAGCAAATTTTAGACAACGAAAAAAACAACCCAGTTACAACACAAGTGGACCAAAAATATAAGTTTCCCATTAATTAGAAAATCAGTGACCCATAAGAAAGGCTGTGAGAAAATATTCCTGCAATGACAACCATATTAACTAGATCTTGTCCAAATCTGGGATTCTAATTAAATCAAAATTAATTACATTTGCTTAAAAGCAGTCATTTTAAAATTCCTGCAGGATTTCCCAAAGGGATGTTAGTAGATACTCTTTGACTAAAAAGAATTCATGACCAACTGAATTTGTGAAACAATGAATTAAACAGGGTTATTTACCACAGAAGTTCTCCGTCTTTAATATGTTAATCTATACCATAAATCTCTTCAACCAAAGAATGCTGCTTTCCTAATTCTTTTGGCAATGGAAACTTTTTTTTTTTTTTTCCACCAGGGCATCCCATACCATCACACTGGTGTTCCTGGAACACTGATTTGAAAACTGCTACTCCTCTGCAAAAAAGTATGTTTTAATTTGATCTTGTCAATTCTGGAAAATTAATTTTTAAGTCTAGCAAGAAAAGTGTCAATAAGAAATTAAGTTTACAAGACAAAAGTTTGGAATTTAATAACCTAGATTAAACATTAAAATTGTTCTACTATATACAACGCTCAGTGTTAAAAAGAAAGCCACGGGCCCAAGATGGAGTCACTTAGGGCAGGCGAAGTCACAATACTGGCACTTAATACATAACCTAATTGCAATTTCAACCTCCCCCACCAATGAAATCTTAACTGGTCAGTCAGGAATTTTCTGGTCAGCACCAATAAGGAAATCTGTCACAAAGGCCTTCTGTATCCTCCAAAGAAAGATGAGGTAATCCACCTAATAAGAACCTAATAAGAACCCCCAGTTCTTCCCCCTAAGGGAAGGTGACCTTGCCTGGAACAATCTTTTCTTTTGCTAATAACTTCCTTGCCCCGTTCTCCTCCCTATAAAACCTTTCCATTTTATAGGACTCCTCAGAGCTCCCCTCTACTTGCGGGATCGGATGTTGCCAATTCATAAACTGCTTAATAGAGCCAGTTAGATCTTCAAATTTAGTCAACTGAATTTTTCTTCCTTAAGTAAAACCAAAATGTCTGAAAACACAGTTTCTTAAATTGAGATTGATATAAAATAAAAACTAAATGTTTAAAACACTTTGGGACTGTGAAAATTAATAAAAGGAAACCTCACTGATCAACTGCGGATTCAACAGTTGCAAGTTCAGCAATCTGCAAGTCAATTCAACAATTCAAATTCAACAATTTGCAAGTCAATATTACTTTTGCTACTACTTTTCTAAACCAGCAGGAGGAAGAAAAGGTTTCCTCTCCCCCAGCAACAAACAACAGCCCAGCCAATGAGAAACCATCACAAATCAGCCAATGAAAAGCCACTGTACCAGTTTACTCCAAGGGACTTTTTATTTATGGGACTTTTTGTTTATTAGAGCCCTCCCAACTCACCTCTTTCCACCATAAAATGGTGTTCCTCTCCTCTGTTCTCTGGACTTGCCTATGGCTTTGCCTGTGTTTTTTTTAAGTAGCTTGCTTGTACCATATTACACCTCTCTGCTATTCCTGAATAAACCCATTTTTGTTGGTAAAATAAATGGCAGTTTTATTTATTTAAGATTAAGAGGAACAATAACAAATTGTGAAATAAAAGGATAGGACCAAAACTCATTAACTCATGACAACAGATCTGCAGGAAACATTTCGACTTTTAGAACTTGTCAGAGAAACTATCTTTCTGGTATAACTGTACTTATATGTATGAAATGGGATGTATATACTGTTCAAGAATTCAGCAAGTAGTACTGCTTTTTGGAGATTTTAATATATTGGGGAGCTTTTCGTTTGTTTGTTTGTTTAAGAAATACTAGAAAGCTGCCAATGCTCTTAGAGAAAACAGAAGTGCCAGGTTTTCTGCTTCAGCAAACACAAGCTGTGTTGTGTTTGTGGCTCTGTGAATTACTTTATCTAGGCAAACTCGACCAGTGATGTGATGGCTCACAAATAATACAGTTAGCTGCCAAACACTCATAGTATCTCACCTCAAACTGTCATGCCCATGGGAAGGGGAAAAAAAAAAAAAAGGTGCCTTCAACAGACCATGAAAAACACATTCCTTTATTTAGAATTCACCATTTAACTGGCATCCATTATTTTAATATTACTATAAAACCACCACAGTTGTACATTTTAGGCAGTGTTCTCTTTTCAATATATAGGCAACGTTAGGACTCAATCCTATGAAAATGCAAACATTAGGACTATATCTGCTACTGCTATGGAAGACAGGACAAACCTGAAGTTTTTTGATATAAAGACAGCACTATTCTCTCTTTCTATAGAGATGAGTCAACAAAGGCATAGAAAAAGTCATGGTCACATCTCTAGTAAACAGTCAAGGGAAGATATGGGTCTGTGCAGCTCATCTGAAAGCCTGTGCTCTCAGCCACCACACCATATACCACCTTCCTCCCTGGGTTCCAAAGGACAGTGATAAAAGATGCTATAAAAAGTAAGTACAGGTTAGAAAAACTAAGCCAAGGCACATTCCAGGCATAATCAACTTACTTCCATCCTGGCCTCCTACCCACAATTGACCTTTTTTCTTGAATCTGTCCTAAATCCTACCAGGGATTTACCTTCCAGCAGGACAGCCAGAGTGCTCTATCAGTCTAGGGCTGTGGTGAGGTAGGCTCCCACCAGTCTTTCCCTGAGGCTTCCCTCCTGACCCCAGCTGATGCCAACTGCCCTGGGAGTCCAAGATGGAAAATAACACTCTGAAAAAAAGTGCCTTAGGAGGATACATACATGCACTGGGGCCTGGAGTTAACAAAAAAAAAAAAAAGGTGATTCTAAGAAATAAATAAAGATTTAGAGTGAGGTTTAAGCTAACACTGATTTGGGGTGAGGGGAGAGGACCTCTCTCTCCTCCAGTATATTATTTCTCCTTGATAATCAGGACTTGAGCTCTCAACATGAGTAAAACAGGATATGCATTAAATAAGATCTAGTGGGCTAGCCTGAGAAAAAGCAGCATTACCACATGTTTCAGCTGTATAGGGAAATGGAGGGCTCTAAAAACGATTTATAAAAGTCCCCATTCATATGTTAAGGACCTGTACAAATGTAGAATCAAAAACTGATCTATTTTTTTTAATGTTTATTTATTTTTGAGAGAGAGAGAGACAGTTTAAGTGGGGAAGGGGCAGAGAGTGAGAGAGAGAGAGACAGAGACAGAGACAGAGAGACAGAGAGAGAGAGAGACAGAATCCGAAGCAGGATCCAGGCTCGGAGCTGTCAACACAGACCCCAATGCTGGGCTTGAACCAAGAACCGTGAGATCACGACCTGAACTGAAGTCAGATGCTTAATGGACTGAGACACCCCAGAGTCCCTCAAAAACTGATCTTTTAATGAATACCATGGTCTCCCTAAATTTTATTTGAAAACCAGTAGTGTTATTTCCATGGAGTTTTATTGAATGACAATGAACAGTACAATTCTGAACAATTCCGATAAGAAATTCTTGACACAAATATCAGTGTCAGAATACATTAGCAGGGTAAATCAACAGTTGAGTGCCAACCGTCATTTATTACAGTACACATCAGAAGTATGCAAGTTTTCCCAGCTCCAACAATTTCCCTCTGAAGTCACCCTTCTTTCCCTTTTTCACAGAACAGAAATTTCTTCTATATTATATTAAGACCAAAAAGCTCTAGTGTATGGAACAGTCCATCTTGACCCACTGCTACCTTTGACAATCTGACCACTTTCATAATCAAATTATCTCAAATTCTCAACCCTCTCTGATTATTGACTTCTATCTCTTTTGTTACTTGTCTTGTTCTGTCAGCCCCTTTGATAAGCTAGCTTCTGAATTCTCCCTCAGATTTGAAGTTATAGCAAACCCTGACTCAGGCCTGGAAACAGGGTTTTCTAAAACAGGGTTTTCTATCAGAGTCTATGGAAAATAATATCTCAGACCTACATAGAAACTTAACTACATCTGCGTGATGGGTTCAGGACACATGACCCCAAAATACGGCACCGTGGCATACTGAACATTTCAAGGTGAAGTCCTGGAAGGATTCTCTGACTCCCCACATCCCCTTCTCCCCTGTAGCAGGTCATAAGACCTTCATGTGAGAGGTTCCCTCCCTTTACCAGGAGGAAAAGAGCATCCTTATCTAGAAAGACAAAGGGACACTGAAATGAACTGAACAACTAAGCCATGCTAAGTTTCCCTTCAGTTTATTACCCTTAGTTCATACCCTTTTGTCCTGTCACATTTTTCTATGACTTTCCACTCTTCATCAAATCTCCTATAAAAAGAAGCAGGTTTAACTATTTTTTCTGGTCTTCATTTCCATATGAAAGTTTCTATATCCCAAAACTTTTATTAAATATAGCTGTATGCTTTTCTCTCATTGAACTGTTTTTAATTGTACAGTCTAACAAAAAAATCTAGAAGGAAAGAAGTTAAAAAGGGTTTTTCTCCCCTACATGCCATAAGCCTACAGAGAATCTACTTATTTTACTTATATATTAGAGAATTTCCAAGGTATCTAACTCTAGCCAATATTCTTCTAAATTCCAAATTAATGAAAATAATAGTGGATAAGTACAGCAAAGCTAATTAGTACCTTTAGATAAATTAACCTCACCTATAAATATAGGTAAACTTCATACCTAGCCACAAATAGAAAAACTGAATTACACAGTGGAAATGACATGAAAAGATGTCAGAACATGGAAAGTCTGGCCCTGCTAATCATGACCTGTTTGGAACCTCAGTTTTTATACCTCCAAGGAAACAGATCTTTTTAGCTTTAAAAGAAGAAAGTCATCATAAATTTATTTTTCCTCCAGGAACCTTTCATCTCATTACTACCCAAAGCAATCTTTTCACTTTCCCCATCAAGGTAGTTACTATACTATAAACTGGGGGACATTTTCATTTGGCTTTACATTCTTTCCTTCTGCAACAAATTCCTTAGTATGGTCTGAGGAAAAGAGCAGCATAACAAACACTATACTAGGTTCTGGGGATATACTATTTCATAAGATAGACAGAGCTCTGTCCTCATGCAACTTACAGCCTAGTACCAAATAACAAACCAAATCTTCAGCTTTAATCTACCTACTACAGGATGCATACACTTCTGCTGTGTGAACACCCATACAATATGATTTAGAATGTTAGCACCACTGGGGCACCAGGTGGCTTACTCGAGTTAAGTAAGTGTCCAACTTCGGCTCAGGTCATGATCTTGCAGTTTGTGAGTTCGAGTCCCACATCAGGCTCAACACTCACAGTGTGGAGTCTGCTTGGGATTCTGTCTCTTCTCTTCTCCTCTTCTCTCCTCTTCTCTTCTCTTCTCTCTCTCTCCCCCCCCCACTCCCTCTCTCCCTCTCTCTCTCCACCCCTCCCCCACTATCTCTCCCTCTCTCTCAAAATTCTCAAATAACTGAAAAATTTTTTTTAAAAATATTAGCAACACTAATCAAAGTGTAATTTTTTTTCTTCTTCAAAAATGCTTGAGTCAATACCTTTCCTCCAAGTAAAACAAATACTTTCAGCAATGCTGTTTGGCTTCTTTGTATACTTTTATCTATATCTCTAAATTCTTGTAAAGTATATTGATTAGAGAAGAATGCAAATAAAGATTTATGGTCATATAAAGAGGCCAAGCCATAATAGCAAAGACTTAAAAGTATGGAGGGATATGGCTGAAAGAAATCAGAACCAAGTGAAGTGCAATATATCCCAACATATTGCTTTTTTCCCCTACTTCTCTGTCTTCATATCTTCATGATCATTCCTTAATTCTGTGTCATTTTGTTGTGGCATGATGTAATGGTATGACATTGTTTTTCTGTAGAGACAGAAGGACCCAGGACTAAAAAGCTCTCCTGACACATTCTAGCCACTTCATGCTGGGCAGGTAACTTAGCCTCCCTGGGTCCCTCTTTCCTCACTAGTAAAAACAAAGATTAAATTAGGTCATGTATGTTATGTACTCAGTCCAGGTTCTGGCACATAGTAAGCACTCAGTAAAAGGTAGCGATGGTGACAGAATAATAATAACAAATAAAGAAATCAAAAAGCAGAAAAATTGCTATTGATCATAAGGTGGAATTAAAATTATCTGATGAAATTACTGAGTAAAATTTTGGTTTTCTTAATTTGAAAAGGTAGTCCACTATATTCTCAATAAACACTAAACTCACTTATAAGTGTTTAAATGACCTTCATAGGAAAAAGTTTGTCTTCTTGTCATAAAATAACTTTAAGTTCAAAAGGTATTTTGCTATTAATTCATCTTCCATTCTATCCAAATAAACCACTGTTCTGTATTCTTCAAAAATGTTCGTGACATAGAAGTCTGTAAAATGGCTGCTCCCAGAACAGATTAAAGAAATATAACAACTAAATGCAATACCTAGGGTAGTTCTATTTTTAATTTTTTGAGGAACCTCCATACTGTTTTCCAGAGTGGCTATACCAATTTGCATTCCCACCAACAGTGCAAAAGGGTTCCCCTTTCTCTGCATCCTTGCCAACATCAGATGATTTTACTACTACTAGGTATTTATCCAAAGGATACAAAAATGCTGATTCAAAGGGGCACATGCACCCCAATATCTACAGCAGCACTATCGACAATACCCAAAATATGGAAAGATCCCAAATATCCATTGACTGATGAATGGGATAAAGAAGATGTGGTACATATATACAATGGAATATTACTTGACAACGAAAAAATGAAATCCTGCAATTTGCAGCAACGTGCATGGAACAAGAGGGTATTATGCTAAGCGAAATTAGTCTAAGAAAGATACATATCATACGATTTCACTCAGATATGGAATTTAAGAAGCAAAACAGATGAACATAGGGGAAGGGAAGGAAAAATAAGATAAAAACAGAGAGAGAGGCAAACCATAAGAGACTCTAATATACAGAGAACAAACTGAGGGTTTCTGGAAGGGAGGGGGGTGGAGGGATGGGCTAAATGGGTGATGGGCATTAAGGGCACTTGTTGAGAAGAGACTGGGTGTCAGATGTAAGAGATGACTCACTGGGTTCTACTCCTGCAGCCAAGACTATACTGTATGTTAACTAACTTGAATTTAAATAAAAATAAATAAATAATAAATAAATAAATATTTGCAGGAGGATAAATTGATTGATTGGTTAATTAATTAATTCAATACCTAAACATGAACTGGATCCTGTTCTGGAAGGAAAATGGTACAAAAAGATTAACCAACAAAACTGGAATATAAACAATAAAGTATTGTTCCACTGTAAATGTGTGAAGTTGATAACCATGAAAGAGAATACTCCTATTCTTGGGAAACGGATACTGAAGTATTTAGAGGTAAAGGGCAATGGTTTATATAACTTACCTTTAAATCTTCAGAATATAAAAGTATATACACTTACATACATACACACACACATACACACACAAACACAATGTTGGGGGAATGATATAGCAAAGAGGGTAAATGGTAGTAAGAGGTCAGTCTGGGTAAAGAGCATACAGTGGTCACTGTCCTATTTTTATTTTTGCAACTTTTTGAAACTTAAAATTGTTTCCAAACAAATAGCTTAAAAATATAAAAATAACTCCCTGGTCTATCCCTATTAATTAGTATTTCACACAACCTGTCATCTAAGTCATTTGAATATATCTTCCTGGTCTTGGAAAGGATCTTATATACCACCTAGTTCACCTTCCAACCAAAACACTAATCATTTCTAATCAGTCTCTGATAGACTCTAACTAAATCCCCCCGGAGATTTTGGTGGAAATTTGTTAATGGCTGGGGAGTGGAGTCATGGCTAATTGCATATCAGAGAGTTACAGTTGTCCATACATGCATTAGGCTGAGTGGTGACCCCAAAGAAACCAGGTCCTAATCCCTGGAAGCTGAATGTTGCCTTATTTGGAGATGAGCCTTCACAAATGTGTGATGGGGAGGTGATTCTGGATTATCCCAGTGGGCCCTAAATCTAACTACAAGTGTCTTATGAAAAGAGAGGCAGAGAGAAATGGAATAACACAGAACAGAAGGAGGCAATGTGACCACAGAGGCAGGCGAGAATAATGTGACCACAAGACAGGGAATGCCAGCAACCAGTAGAAGCTGAAAGAAGCAAAGAACAGATTCTCCCCCTAGAGCCTCTGAAGGGAGCACGGCTTTGTTAGCACCTTGATTTCAGCCCCATTAAGCTGATTTCAGGCTTCTAACCTCCAGAACTGTGAGGGAATAGGTTACATTGTTACAAGTCACCAAATTTATGTACTTTGTTAGAGCAGCCATAGGAAACTATAAAAATATACCGTTAGATCAAAACACTTACCTGACTAGTACTAGGCACTGAGGCTGTTTGCAGATACTTTTTTCTACCCAGTTTAAATCTTCAAACTTAAAACTATCCAGTAATCCTCTTTTTAGATGAAATAAACCCAAAACTGTAATCTTTCTTATAGGACTGTCCTATCAATATCTGAAAACACCCATCACATTTCTCCTTGATCCTGTCTTCTCAAAACTGACTTCCCACTGTTGCTCTCATTCTTCATCTGAGATGGTTTCATGGCCCTCACCATCATGACTTCTTCCTTACAGACACTCTCCCTTTCACTATCCATTAAAATGCACTGCCATGAACTAAACAAAATACACTGGATACAGCCT
Source organism: Hyaena hyaena (assembly GCF_003009895.1). NCBI lineage: Eukaryota > Metazoa > Chordata > Mammalia > Carnivora > Hyaenidae > Hyaena > Hyaena hyaena. Next base: position 1,552,053 of record NW_024080869.1, read on the forward strand.
AATCAGCAAACAGTGCAAAAGTGTTATATACTCTCAGCTCTATTAAGACAGCCTAAGTCTATTAAGACTGCATTTAGGTACACTACTGTTATAAATCGGGGGTCAACAACCCCCCTAGGTCTTATCACATGAACTACTTCTATACCAGAACCTCTGTATCCTACAAGTGAACATTTAAATCTTTGAAATACAGAACTTTACATCTTTCACTGTCAAATTTGGTCTTTTTGATAAGACTAGAGGTCTAGCTTTCTTGATCTATTACACTGAGTATTCTTCCCATGTACAGATCTGAACAGTGGGCCTTGTTTGATTTCATCCAAGTATCTGCTACTAAGCAGATTTATTAAATTAAGAGTCCCCTGGGGTAAGCCAGTAGTCATCTCCCTGCAGGCTCACTACAATATAGAGTTATGTGAACACAAAGTCAGTCATGTCATAAAATTCACAACAGTTATGTTTAGTTTCTTAAAGCCTGTGAAAACAATGCAAGACTCTCCCTAAAATGCCAGTTGCGTTATATCATTTTTGTCCTCAAAAACTTCCAACATTTTGGCTAACCAATCATATCTGCTTCTCAGTTGGCTTCATCATTTTCTATCCAACCTGATCTCCTTCCAGCAAATCCTAGCAAACCAACATCAGACTCACCGTGCTCCCCGCCCCCCACCTCCTGCTCTGTACCCAGCTTAAGTCAACTTCCTCCTCCTGGCACAGTCTCTGACTACTCAGAGCCACCCCAAGCCTCCCGTATCTGATCTCTTAAACCCCTTATAGTTTGCCACTCCTGGCACACTTAATCCTATGCTGCCTGCCTAACTTTAACAGTTTAAATGTTTAATAGTATTACACATATGGACATACTTAGTATCACTAACAAAATAGCTACATGGGGGCACCTGGTTGGCTCCATTGGTAGAGCATGTGACTCTTGATCTCAGGGTCCAGAGTTCAAGCCCCACAATGGGCAGAGAGCTTACTTAAAAAATAAAGCTGCATGAAAACAGAATAGTTCCTAAACTATATTTCAAAGACAGCTCTTATTATGCTAAGGTTACAGTACTATTGAAAGTAAATACAGTGTTAATCTGGACTTTTTTCTTGATGAGGAATTTATCACCAAGATATCATTATTCTTCATGATGAGAGGACATTCAGAATTTCTCAATCCTAAGCTATATTCATCTACATGGAACCATTTCATACTCTTCCATGTATCTCTTACTATCTAGAAACTCCATCTCTTCACATTTGTAAGTCCTGAGTTACTTCTCAATTCTAAACGTTGGGCCTTTAAACAGGCAGTTCCCCCAAAAGCTTTCAAACCTTCTTCTCTACCTACACTGTTAATCCCTTATACCACAACAGAAATGATTTAAATGTCAAGTCATATTTGTAGAGAATATCAGACAAATGTCCAAATGTCAAGCTCAGCTTCCCCTTCAGCTTTAATCATGCAACTCTAAACTCATCCTTAAGAGTTCAGTGTAGTCAAGACAGCAAAAGATCTGTAGTGAGGCAGATTGGGATGCATTTTTCACTTCCCTTTTAGACTACTGTCTAACCTATGGAAAATTACATAAGCTCTCTTAGCCTTATTTTCCACACAGTCCTAAAATTAGGTGTATGACCTTGGGAAATTATGGAAATTCCTTGTGTATCAGTTTCAACATCTGTAACATGGGGATAAAAACTGTCAGGCCAGACTATAAGGATAGTCATGAGAATTAAATAAATTAAGACATGAGAGTGACAGATCCTGGCACATGGTTACTTCTCAAGTACTATTAGCAGCTATTATTAATATTGGTAGTAATATTGTAAAGTACTAGCATACAGGCTCAATAAAACATAGCTATTGGGGTGCCTAGGTGGCTCAGTTGGTTAAGCACCCAATTTTTGGTTTCAGCTGAGGTCATGATCTCACACTTCATGAGATGGAGCTCTGTGTCAGGCTTTGCGCTGGGATTCTCTCTCTTCCTTTCTCTCTGCCCCTCCTTAACTCACACACTCCCTCTCTCAAAATAAATACGCTTTAAAAATAGCTACTATTTTCTAAATGTTATTAGAATATTTGCTGGTTGTATCAAATGAAACTGATGGTTAATTGAAATATTTATCCATTTGTCTATGACAGGGGTACGCAAAATATGGCCCCAAATTAGCAACATCAGCATTTTATTAGAAACACAAATTCCTGGAACTTGTTACAAATGGAAATTTTTAGGCCTTATCCCCAATCTAGTTAATCAGAAAATCTTAGGTAAGGTCCAGTAACCTATTTTAATAAGCCCTCCAAATGAGTCTGATGTAGCCAGAGTTTAAGAACCACTCATATAAGCCTGAGATCTTTAGAAACCATATCTTACTGGCAGATTTTAAGAACCAAAACACTGTCTTATACTGTCAGAAGATATATTTATCATTAACCCTTTATGAAGTCAAAGCTCCGAATATTCTCCAATCTCACCTGTGCCCAGATGTGAAATCACTCAAGAGGTATGCGATGGTCAAGAACACAGAGCAAATTAGAGCTTTCTCTCTATTCTCCAGAAGTTATCACTGTGTCCTCAGTCTGAGGATTTAGATTTCCTGCCAGCCACCAAATCAGAAAATAAAGAATGGTGTAATTGATTCAGTGTAGCCATGAAGTCACTGACTTTAAAATGTGGGCAAAGGATATCCATGCTATGAGTAAATGAAGCCTTCCAAAGGCATGATGGAACAGAGATAAAAATTGGATAGTCAGTTGGGTGTCTCCCATGTGGTAACCAAGCAGGTTACCTAATTGGGTGTGGTGCAATACTGGAATCCAGGGCCTCTTCCTCTCTAAATACATTTATGTATCAATAAACTAAAATTTAGACCAAATATTCTATTACACAATGTTAAGGAATAAATTTACACTATAGCTAACCAGTACTGAGGAACATATCTCTACTATAAACTGCAAGGTAGGTAGATCCAACGTAAAGAAAGCCCCTTATATGTGCTTCTTCAGACAACACCATTCTAAATCTTGTTCAGCCCCTTCAATTATTCCTCTTAAATACAGCCTCTCAACCACAGCTCAAGTTCTTTTTTTTTCTTTTTTTTTTTAAATTTTTTTTTAATGTTTTATTTATTTCTAGGAGATAGAGAGAGACAGCGTGAGCAGGGGAAGGTCAGAGAGAGAGGGAGTCACAGACTGAAACAGGCTCCAGGCTCTGAGCTGGCAGTCAGCACAGAGCCCGACGCGGGGCCTGAACCCACAAACGGCGAGATCATGACCTAAGCGAAAGTCGGACGCTTAACCGACTAAGCCACCCAGGCGCCCCATCCACGGCTCAATTTCTAATTCTGGATCCAAATAAACAATTAAAGGAGAATCTTCTGATCTTTGATAACTGCTGAAGTGCCTCAGGAAATTGGGCGCCTTTGGTGGCTCAGTCGGTTAAGCATCCAAGTCTTTATTTTGGCTCAGGTCATGATCTCATGAATCACGAGATCAAGCCCTTGGTCGGGCCCTTTGCTGACAGCTCAGAGCCTGCTTAGTATTTTCTCCCTCCCATACTCTACCCCTCCCTATCTCCCAGGCATACATGCACATGCATTCTCTCTAAAAATAAATAAATAAACAATAAACAAACAAACAAATGGCTTCCTTCTGTCTTGTTTTCCCCAGAATAAGGTAAAAGCTAAATCACAGGTACTTAAATTTTAGGTGCCATTTCTTATACTATTGTCTTGTTGATTTCTAGACAGCAAGACAGAATTGCTTGTGATCAGTAACAAAAAAACTAAAAAGTGATATAAGATCCTCTAGTTTATAAACTTCCATAGGTAAAATGGACATTAAAAATACTGTAAATAATAAAAGACTGTCATCAATTTTATGTTTTAGAACAATCCTCTGGGTAAAATTTAGCTAAGTGAAGTCACAAACATTTTTGGTAACAACCAGCTCATGTTTTTTAATACTATAATTAAAATTATGCTAAGAACGATACATAAATGTTACCTACACAAGTAGTTAACCTCAATATGCAATTTGCAAGGCAAACAATCCAGTCTCCTCAGGGTGTGAAGAGACTTGCAGAGGGAACAGACTTGTATGTGTCAACTGGATTTTATTATTAAAAGTATTCTTTAGAATACTGACTCAAAAGGAAAGCGCTCTTGCCAGAACAATCAGTTTAAAGAAGTCTTAGTCCTACAACTGAAATAAAGGAACACTAAAATTTAAATATATTTAGAAAAATGCCAGAGTCATCTGCTTGCAGCAAGTGGAAGTTTTAATTAAGCAATCTATTTACCTTAAATAAATGTAATGTTAGCTCTGATGAATATAAAACAAGGCTATATTGTTTTTAATACAGTTTTTTCTCCAAAAAAAATTCTAACCAAATATTTTAAGGAGAAAAAGTTTATACACATGGATATAATAATAACTCAATCAATCATTTATAAACTCCACAATGTTTACTTTTCTCCGTCATATAAACTTTTAAAAACTGACCATGCCAGAATCATCCCCTAAGCACTGGGTATGATTTTGCAGCTGCATAAACCATAACTTCCTAAATCACAGAAAGTAATTATGAGCAGTTAAAACTATAGGTAGAAAAAAGTAAACACAGCCTCATAGCCAAGGGGGACCTGCCTGCAGATCTGCAACATCTCAAAGCACACAAGGAAATCAAACACCAGACACAGCCCCTCATTCTAATTCATATTCTCATCTAAGGACTGCTAGTGCAGCTCTCCCAATAAAAGTTGGTGTGACAAGCTTTCCCTTCTGTAAATGAAGGAAGCAAATCGGAGGATGTGGAAGGTGCCCTCCAGTTGTGAATCTAAGTGAAATTACAACTAAGGAATAAAAATGGCCAACCTTTCAGAAATATGGTGGGTCATCAAGGATTTCCCTTTCTGTGAGGAAAATGTGTGGAAAAGCAGAAAAAAGAGAAATGAAAAAGACCTTCGGACCCCAAAGTCAATCCGTAAATGACTGGAGCGGAGGGTATAGGAAGGAGGGAAGAGGAGGGTACAGCTAACAGGATTACCTCAAATAAGTAATTCTTCAGTGTCCCAGCAGGACTCTAAGGCAAGAAGGCAACAGGCCAATCTATCTTTTCAGATTCTGAAACTAAACCCCTGCTTTTTCTAAAATGAATAAACTAAAAGGGAAAGTACTTGAGGCAAGAAAAGGGATTCGGATAAGGAAGGCAGAAGGGTTCCAGAGGCATCTTATACAATGTGCCAATTATCATGCTTTATGCTCAAATGGATTATATCCTTTAACTCCTCACACTAATTTATCACTGCCACCATTTTACAGATGAGAACCTAAGAAGGTTAAAGTCACATAAAAAATAAACTGCAAAGCCTGGACACAACCCCCTGTGTGTCTGACCTCTGTTACCTCCCATCTTTGGCTTATGTGTCACAGACTAGTAACTTTGAAGGAGACATTCTTCTTTCAAAGATAATTTGCTCTAAGTTAGCAGAATACATAATTTATCAACTAGAAGAAAAACTCAGTAAAGGTAAGTCTGTTCCAGGACTAAACCTCTCAATCACCTCATTGCCCAAACAAGCAGAACTACCAAGAACAGCTCTCCCTTGAGGCAAAACTGTGGTGGAGAGAACAGGGTAAAAGAAAATAAATTAAAATAAATAAAATAATAACTTAGGGCAAACTTTGTAAGAATTATTTCAGAAGATGGAGAATAAATCCTTAGCTGGAGTCAACACAGCCAGGCAGCTGAGCTAAGGGCAACATCTCCAGACCCTGGGCCCACAGAGCCATCCCAAGGCACTCGTAGTGCACAGGACAGCCATTCCTGCCCTCCCTTCCCCCTTTAACCACCTCCCTCAACTCTTCTCTCTTTTCTCCTATAATTCCCTGTTATCATCCTCCTTTCCCCATGGTCTAAGGACTACATGTGACTACAGCTCAAAGTGACAAAACATAGGGGCACCTGGGTGGCTCAGTCAGTTGGGCATCCGACTTCAGCTCATGTCATGATCTTACGGTTCCTGGGTTCAAGCCCCACATCAGTCTCTGTGCTGACAGCTCAGAGCCTGGAGCTTGTTTCAAATTCTGCGTCTCCCTCTCTCTCTGCCCCTCTCCCGCTCCTGCTCTGTCTCTCAAAAATGAATAAACGTTAAAAATTTTTTTAAACTTATTTTAAAAAAGTGACAAAACACAAAGAAGGCACACAGAATTATCCAATTATCTAAATGATTTCACTCCCAGTTGTTTTCTCCTTAACCGCTTTTACTTTACTGAACCCTTTGTCACGGTCATTTTTTCCCCATGATCCCATTTTATTACAAACTCTATAAAGAACATACTTCTCGTTCATTAAAAAGGAATATGGTAAGACAAAAAAGATATGGGACCTGCTACTCTCCTTTCTCTGTTTCTCCCTTGGAGATATTCAATATTTCAAGTCAAGAATATAAGAAAACCAATACGGAAAAAATATTACTAATATGAAAAATTTTTACTTAAAATTCATATACTTATTTTATATTTCCCACTAACTGGATTACAACCAAATGGCTACCTAGAATAAAAGCATCCAGTATTCCTTTTTTTTTTTTTTTTTTAGTGAGACAAAAGAGGCTGACCACATAGTGCAACATTCCTCAACCATTGCTTGAGTGAAACATGGAAAAGATCCCATGAAAGCTGCCCTTTCTCTGGTTATCTAATAACAACACAAACCTTAACAGCCTGGTGCCTCTAAATGTTTTAGGATATTTGATTATTTTTCTTCACTTGAGATGAAAGCTATTAACTTCAGATATAAAAGAATCAAAGATTAAAAAACTATGTTCTCACCTATTTGAGTTTTGTGCCAGAAATCTCAGTGCACAATTCTTAAGACTATAACGGAAGACTACTTTGAGCTGATACTAGAGCAAATCAGAACAAGAATGTAAGTAACTGACAGTGTTATTTAGCCAAGACTGTGTAGTCTCACTTACCCCCACTCCCTAAAATGAATTCTCATTTAATAAGAGTTAATTTTAAATTCTGGCCCTATAACATACTTCAAAAAACAAAGAAACTAATCTGATTGCAACCCTAATCAATTGGTTTGACATCTATCTGATACATGTTGCACATAAAATAATGTATTTTCCCCATTCTTGCTGTGTTGCAGCAGAAGTAAGCCTTAAATCTTGAGATTGGTCATTTTATTTAAAAAAAAAGGGGGCGCCTGGGTGGCTTAGTCGGTTAAGCGTCCGACTTTTACTTAGGTCATGATCTCGCGGTGTGTGGGTTTGAGCCCCGCGTCGGACTCTGTGCTGACTGCCAGCTCAGAGCCTGGAGACTGTTTCAGAGTCTGTGACTCCCTCTCTCTCTGACCCTCTCCTGCTCACGCTGTCTCTCACTCTCTCCCCTAGAAAAAAATAAAAATTTTTTAAAAAGGGGCACATATTCCAGGTAAATCAGGCTTTGAACCCTTCCTTGCTGTCTGATTCTGAAGGCTATGTGTGTATAACCACTAAATTAAACCATCTCGGGCAGTTGCCAGAAGAATTAAATGATTTAATGTACCCAACATATATTACACACAGTAAGAATAGTCTTGCCACACACTGTGATGGGGCTTAAGAGTAAACAATATAGCCTTGTCTTCTAGTGGCTCCAACGGTGTTTTGACATTTTAGCAATGAAAGTCTCCTTTTACTCAAACATTCAATTATGAACTACTTATAAGATGAATGGCCCAGTCCAACATGCCTGGCACACAGTAGGCACTCAATCAATACCTATCCAGGGCCAGTGCTATGGTTCCTATGGGACCTATGCTTCTACTTCTACTTCTCTCTAGAGTCCACTGCCATCAGTGTAACGTGGTTACCAACCCTGGAAGTAAAGCAGCTACACTCCAGAAGACGTAGGACAACCCTCCGTGCCCACCGACACGTCCACCCCCACACTGCCACAGTGTGGTTGCTATGGTATCAGCCATCAAAAGGGAACCTCTTCATCTAAAACTTTGATTCCCTTGGATTCACTTCAGAAATGGGGAAATCCTGTCAAAGTCTTCAGCTCCAAAGTTCCATACCCTTAACCTCATAATCTGTCCATCTCTGCCCTAACCTGTGTAAGGGTCCCACTCACACTTTGTGCATGAGTAGATAAAAGCTTGAAAGGGTAGGTAAACTGCTGGTATCCTTTGTTAGTATTCACAATATATCCTCACAAAATCATCATAAAGCAGAGTGTCTCAACCTTTTATCTCTTGCCAACACATCAAAGGATTCAGCTCCCAGCAGTAACAGAAATGATTTTCTCTCTCTCTCTCTCTCTCTCTCTCCCTCCCTCCCTCCATCCCTCCACATTCTCAGTTGGAAAATGGGTTACATGGCCTCCTTGAAGGACATAACAGAATTTGGGAAAATAATTTTGTCAATGGGCAGTGAGATAGAGAGAACTAAAACATCCCTCAGGTAATTTTGATATGCCCCTTGAAATAAGAGTCACTTTTATAAAGGTGCATTACTAGTACTACTTTGCTACATGATGTTTTAAATACAATTAGTAGAGTAGCTTAAGAATATAACCACATTTAAAATAATGTTTCTTTGTGAGAGAACTCTTTCTAAGTCTCAGACTTAAAACATTACCTGTTTCCAACTTTAGGACTGTCCATAAAAGGGGAAACAAGTATACAGGTACTTTAGCTGAGATCTATAGGGTGGGATCCATGAAACTGTATGCAAATTTTGTGTGCATGTGTATTTTTCTGGAGATCTTAAATCAGATCTTCAAACTGTCCCATAGCACACAAATAAATATTAATTTGAGAACCACAACTATTTACTACACAGAGAAATATACACATTAAGCACCAATATCAGGTCATACTAAGCACAAGAAATAAAATAAGTCTAGACTTCAGTCTCTACAATCCATCTTTATTCTCATGTAACTAACCTTCTGCCATCCAAATAAATCTGAGGCCAGAAACTGGTCTCAATCTTGAGAGAGAAAAAAATCTTACTGGAGAATTACAGTTTTTCCATGTCCTAACACATAAACATTTACATACTTTACTGCTGAGTTATTTTTTTTAGAGTCCAATAATTACAGGTTTTCCTAATGTCACAGAATGCGTTATAATCACTGGGTACTTATTTTCTCGCCTTCATCGTTACCTAAGGCCACACACCAAATAATCATAGATGTCTATAATGCATGTGAAATGCTCTGGAATTTAAACTTTCAAGTTGATACAGAAAATCTATGCTTCAGGGGCACTTGTGTGGCTCAGTTGGTTAAGCATCTGACTTTGGCTCAGGTCATGATCTCGTATTCATGGGTTTGAGTCCCATGTTGGGCTCTGTGCTGACAACTCAGAGCCTGCAGTCTGTTTCGATTTTGTATCTCCCTCTCTCTCTGCCCCTCGCCTACCCACCCTCTGTCTCTGTCTGTCTATCTCTCTCTCTCTCTCAAAAATAAACATTTTAAAAAATTAAAGAAAGAAAAACTATGCTTCAGAGCTATACAATACATTACTGCACAATAAATTAAAGCAAGCAAAACAATTCCAAGATGCGAAAATAATGTTAACTGACCTTCATGAGATGCTGATTTATCCATTTTGTAAATGTTTTCTTTTGAACTTTGTCCCGTTCATCTGGAAGGAGAAAAAAAGACATAAAATGAAGCTGCTAAAAACTCTGACTTTAACTGTGATTATGCAAGGTATTTAAAAAAAATACTGGTTAGTTAGTACATTTGAATTTTCCTGTTAAATTTTAGCAACTTACAGCTATATATAAGAAAGCTAGAGAGCCATCTGTCAGAATGATCTCTGGCCAGTGTTGTATTTGCCAATGCTAGTCCATTAAACAAACCCCTCTGTGAATTCTGCTGCACGTACTCCATCACAACTACCACTACCAGGAAGCTGTCTGACAAAAACCTTACTAGCTTCAGGTGAGCCCTTGTACTGAACTTCACAAAGTACTTGACCACAAATTACATCCCATCTGGTCTTCCAATTAAAAGAGGGAGAGTAGGTAGTGCCATTCCCATCTCACAGAAGAGGAAACCAAGACTTAAGAGAGGTTAAACCATGAATATTCAGCAAAACATTTAAAGCTGTGATAAAAGGCAGGACTTACATTCAGGTCCACTGGCTGAAATAAACTCTGGCTTAATGACTAACCACACTGCTTCTCTCCTAGACTCCCAGTTTTTAATTGTTTGGTAAAAAAACAAAAAACAAAAACAAAAAAACCACCCTAACTAGTTTCTCAGTATAGACAGTGATATAACCTGGTTAATATAGACATGGTACACAGAAGGGTGAGGGAAGGCTTCTTATGATTTAAGGAGAAAGAGCACTGGAATACTGTGGTTCTTCAAGTAATTATTTCAAAAGAGAACCATAATCTTCCAACACTCAGAACCGACATTCAACACTACACTACCTTCTTCTTTCCTGGTTCTAGGCAGCACATCCCTACATTCTTGTTTCCTTTCTTCCTCCTTTATGCATCTGGGATACTGCTTTCTCCTTCCGTGGTGGTCTCCTCCCCCTCTCTACCACAGTTTACAGCTCTCCATTCTTTCCCTAGGGGTAGTCTATGTCTCACTCTCTTCCACCTCATTCTTTATCCCTGAGTGCCCTTAAACTATTTTAATGGAACAGAAGTGCCTTTGAAAACATTTGCACTACTTATTAAACGTATTTATGGACACTGTTAAGGGGGTTGGATTCAGATGGCTGGGTAGCAGCATCCTGAACTCGCCTTCTCTTACAGACGTGCCAAATCCACAGCCACGTGTGGATGAAGTTCCTCTGAAAAAGACCTGAAAACTAGCTGAATATCTCCTCTACAACAAAGGACAAAAGAACCACACTGAGACAGGTAGGAGAGGCAGAGACATGGTCGCACTGGTGCAATGACACACAACTGGCAGAGATCTCACAAATATGGAGCATCTCTCTGACTAGCAAAGTATTTGTGTCCTACATCAGACATCACAGCCTTTCAGACTTGCACCAGAGAGATGTGCCCCCAAAACATCTGACTTTGAAAAACAACAGGGCTTATATCCAAGACACCAAAAGGCTGTGGGAAACAGAGAATGTCTACCCTTAAAGGACTCACCCAGACACTGTGCACAAAAGCAGCAATTTAAAAAGCACCTAGACCACATGAGAAGATTCATTAGCTCATCTTAAGACTTCTGCTGGAGGTACAGAGGCATACAGAAAATTTCTCCGGATATGGAGCCACTAAGCATCATTTTTGCCTTTTCACACCAGTTTGCCAGCACCAGTATTGGCAGACACCATTTTTGTGTTTCCTCCATCTTGTTCATCCCGTTGGGGTTGCCCCATACCCACACAACTTCTCTGAACTCCCCACCATCCTCCCCCCACCCACAGCTATCTTTTCTTTTAAGTTTATTTTTTTTTAGTAACTTCTACATCCAATGTGAGGCTCAAAACCATGACTCTGAGATTGAGTCACTCTTCCAACTCAGGCAGTCAAGTGCCCAGCAGCACAGCTCCACTTCAGGCATCAGTGGATTTGTACCACCCCAGGCTTCCCCAAAGCACTACTGAAGGTAGGTGGGCTTGCCCCCGCCCTAGACTCCCCTTTGACTCTGCCGAAGCCAGTATGCAGCGCATACAGGGGTGACCCCTTATTGTCTCTGGTGGCCAGTGTGGACTGCACTGCTGGGCTCCATGAAACTACAACAACGAAAGAGATAGTTTCTGGCAAGCTACCACTACCAGGGCAAAGCACAAACATTAAACTGGAACACACCTCCAATCTTTCTGTGAAAAAGGCCTATTTACCAGTCTTGGAGCATTAGCCAGAGGAGCAGGCTTCAGATTTACCATGTGGCTAGAAACCACAGAGGAGTTCTCAGACAATATAGTCTAGAAGATGCCATTTTGTACTCTCTCTCAGCCTTGCTACAGCTCATAGGTATGTCCCAGACAGGAGCTTATACACTTATCTGGAGCCCTGAGTTTTGCAACTGTTGCCAAAAGGACATCTCTAAATCATGTGTTCTGCAGGCCCAGCAGAAGTTAGGACTATGGTCCCACAGGACTGTATATATTTGCATAGTTTAAAAGGTGCTGCCTGAGGGTCTGGTTTCCAATCAGCTGGAAAATAAATGCTGACTGAGATCCCTCCCTTTGGAACACTGACAGGAATTTGCACAATCTCAACAACTGGGACCTGTCAAGAATAAAGCAGGCTGCTTAAACATCACAAAAGTTTGAGAGACAACCAACAGCTAGGGTAAGGTTGAATGATAATGCTCATTGCCTACACAAAACCACTCCTTCAAAACTAGGAGAGGTAGGTGATTTGCGTGATACACAGAAATGAACACAGAGAGACAAGCAAAATGAGGGAACAGAAGAATATGTTCTAAGCAAAAGTACAAGATAAGACCCCAGGAAAAACCTTAAAGAAATGGAGATAAGTAACTAACATGATAAAGAGTTTGAGTAATGGTCATTAAGATACTCACAGAACTTGAGAGAAGAACAGATGAACTTCAACAAAGATAAAAAATATATGTATGAAAATAAAAGTCACAGAGCTAATGACTATAATAATTGAACTGAAAGATACATCAGAGGGGTTCAACAGCAAATTAGATGAAGCAGAAGAAGAGCTCAGTAACCTGGAAAGCAGGGCTGTGGAACTCACCCAAATATAAAAGAAAAAAAAAAAAAACGAATTTTAAAAAAGTGGAGACAGCTTAAGGGACCTATAAAACAACATCAAGCAGTATAACATTTACATTATTGGAATCTCAGAAGGAGGAGGAAAGGAAAGAATGAGAGAAAGGGGCAAAAAACTTTTTTAAAGAAATAATGGCTGAAATTTTCCCTAACCTAAGGAAGGAAGAAGACATCCAGTTATCCAGGTCCAAGAAGTACAGAAAGTTACTAAGATGAATTCAAAGAAACCCACACCACGAGACATTATAATTAAAATGTCAAAACTTAAAGATAAAGAGAGAATCTTAAAAGCAGCAAGAGAAAAACAACTTGTTACATACAAGGGAAAACTGTGGGAAAGAAGGAAGTAGCATGATATATTCAAAGTGCTGAAAGGAAAAAACTTCCAGCCAAAAATACTCTACCCAGCAAGTTTATCATTCAGCATTGAAAGAGACAAAGAGTTTTCTAAAGAAGTAAAAGCTTAAGGTATTCATCACCACCGAACAGTCCTTCTGAGAAACTTCTTCAGGCTGAAAACAAAGGGTACTAAATAGCAAGAAGAAAATATATGAAATCAAAAATTGCACTGGAAAAGCAAATAATAAAGCAAATAATAAAGGTAGTGGATTTACCACTCATAATTCTAGTATGAAGGTTAAAAGATAAAGAAATAAAAATTATAACTACAATAGCAACAAAATATGTAAAATATGGTATCAAGAACACAAAACCTGAGGGTAGGGGGAAAGTGAAAAGGTAAAGTTTTTATTATGTCCTAAAAGTTAACTACTACGAACTTAAAATTGATAGTAAGATTGTTATATACAAAGAATGAAATAGGTAAACTTCATGGTAACCACAAAGCAAAAACTTACAGTAGATGGACAAAAGATAATGACAAAGGAAACTAAACAGAGCACTAAACAAAAGTCATCAAATTACAAGGTAAGAAAGCAAAAGATGAAAGGAATAGAGGGGAACTATGAAAATATCCAGAAAATAATTAACAGTACCTATCAATAATTGATTTAAATGTAAATGGACTAAATCCTCCAACCAAAAGACAGAGTGTAGCTGAATGGATTTAAAAAACAAGACTTATCTGTACATTGCATACAAGAGACTCACTTCAGATCTGAGGACACACACAAACTGAAAGTGAAGGTATGGAAAATATACTCTATGCAAATAGAAACAAAAAGAAAGCTGTTCTAGCTATACTTACATCAGACAAACTAGACTTTAAGACAAAGACCTTATAAGAGACCAAGAAGGACATTATATAATGATAAAAGGTCCATCCGACAAGAGGATGTAACACTTATAAATATTTATGCACCCAACACAGAACATCTAAATATATAAAGCAAATATTAACAAGACCTAAAGGGAGAAATTGAAAGCAATACAATAATAGTATGGGACTTAAAAACCCCACCAGTATCAATGGCTAGACCATCCAGACAGAAAATTAATAAGGAACCATTGACTTTACTTGATATAGTAGACCAGATGGATGTTTTATATCCACACACAGAATGGATGTTATATATATATATATATATATACACATATACATAATATTCTATCCAAAAGCAGCAGAATACACATTCTTCTGAAGTACACATATAACATTCTCCAAGATAGATCAAATGTTAGACCAAAAAACAAGTCTCAACAAGCTTAAGAAGATTAAAATTATATAAAGCATCTTCTTTGACCACAATGGTATGAAACTAGTAATTAATTACAAAAACAAAAGTGGAAAAATCGTAAGTATGTGGAGATTAAACAGCATGTTACAAAACAACCAATAGGTCAACAACAACAACAACAACAACAAAAAAAAAAATCAAAGGAGTAATCAAAAAATATCTTGAAACAAATGCAAGTGGAAATACAACATTCCAAATATATGGGATACAGCAAAAACAGTTCTAAGAGGAAAGGCCACGGCAATATAGGCCTGTCTCAAGAAACAATGAAAATTCCAAATAAACAATCTAATTTTACACCTAAAAAAAAACAGAAAATAAAAGTAAACAAAGCCCAAAGTGTGTAGAAGGAAGAAAATAATAAAGATCAAGTGGAAAATACTTCCTCAGCTTATAATGGGGTTATATCCTGATAACCCATCAAAAATTTTAAATATCTTAGGTTGATAATATATATATTACACCAAACCTATGTAACATCACAGCTTAGCTTAGCCTACCTTAAACAATCTCAGAACACTTCTTAGCCTACTGTTGGGCAAAATCATCTAATACAAAGCCTATTTTATAGTAAGTCTTGATTCATCATGTAATGTATTGAATACTGTACCGAAAATGAGAAATATAATGGTTTTAAGTGTATCAGTTGGTTAGCTTTGTAATCGCATGCCTGATTGAGAGCTGCAACTGACAATGCCCAGCATCATGAGAGAGTATTGTACCACATATCACAAGCTCAAAAAAAGACCAACATTCACGGCACCTGGGTGGCTCAGTTGGTTGAGCATCTGACTTCAGCTTGGGTCACGATCTCACACTTCATGGATTTGAGCCCCACATCAGGCCTCTGTGCTGACAGCTTAGAGTCTGGAGACTGTTTCAGATTCTGTGTCCCTCTCTCTCTCTGCCCCTCCCTACCTCTCTCTCTCAAAGATAAGTAAACATTAAAAAAAAATTATTTTAAGAAAAAGACCAAAATTCAAAGTTATGGTTCCTACTGAATTCATATCACTTTCACACTACTGTAAAGTCAACAAATCATAAGGTGAACCATAATATGTCAGGGATCATCTGCAAATGAAATAGAAACTAAAAAAAAAAAACACACAATTGAGGAGCCTGGGTGGCTTAGTCGGTTGAGCGTCCAACTTTCGCTTAGGTCATGATCTTGCGGTCCGTGGGTTCGAGCCCTGTGTCGGGCTCTGTGCTGACTGCCAGCTCAGAGCCTGGAGCCTATTTCAGAGTCTGTATCTCCCTCTCTCTCTGACCCTCCCCTGCTCACGCTGTCTCTCTCTCTCTCTCTCTCTCTCTCGTAGAAATAAATAAAAATATTTTTAAAAAAAAACACAATTAAAAAAAAATCAATGAAATTAAGAACTGGTTTTTTTAAAATAAAAGATAAAATTGACAAACTTTTACCTAGACTCACCAAGAACAAAAGAGAGAACTCAAATAAATAAAATTAGAAACAGAAGTTTTAACTGATACCAAAGAAAATACAAAGAACCATTAAGAGACTCCTACGAACAAATTATATACCAACAAATTAAACCTAGAATGGATAAATTCACAATTTTCCAAGATCAAATCATGAAGAAATAGAAAATCAGAATAGATAAATTACTAGTAAGGAGACTGAATCATTAATCAAAAATGTCCCAAAAGACCTAAGTCAAGACCACATAGCTTTCACTGTTAAGTATTTAGCTGTGGGTCTGGCATATGTGGCCCTTATTATATTGAAATATATTCCCTTTATACCAAATTTATTGAGTTTTTATCATAATGGATGTTGAAATTTGTCAAATGCTTTTTTCTCATCTATTGAGATAATAGAATTTTTATCCTTCATTTTGCTAATGTGGTTTGTATCATTGGGATTGTTTTTTTGAGAGAGAGAAAGTGAGTTGGGGGGAAGATTAGAGGGAAAGGGAGAGAGAATCTTAAGCAAGCTTTATGCTCAGCATAGAGCCCAACATGGGGCTCAATCCCAAGATTCTGAGATCATTACCTGAGGGGAAAACAAGAGCCATATGCTCAACCAACGGAGCCATCCTTGCACCCCTCATTTTAACCAATTTGTGAATGTTGAACCAGCCTTGCATCCTCAGAATAAATCCCACTTGATTATGATGTATGATCCTTTTAATGTATTGTTGAATTCTATATGCTAATATTTTGTTGAGGATTTTTGCATCTATGTTCATCAGTGATATTGGCCTGTAATTTTCTTTTCCATGATATCCTGATCTCGGTTTTGGTATCTAAGTAATGCTGGCCTTGTAAAAAGAGTTTGGAAATATTCCCTCCCCTTCAATTTTTAACAATAATTTGAGGATAGCTATTATATCTTTGAACGTTTGGTAGAATTCACAGATGACCAAAAGCACATGAAAAGACATTCAACAGCACTAATTATCTGAGAAATGCAAATCAAAACCACCAGAAGATATCACTACACACCTGTTTAAAATGGCTGTGATCAAATAAGACAAGACATAACAAGTGTTGGAGGGGATGTGGATAAAAAAGAACTCTCATGGCCTGCTGGTGGGAATATAAATTGGTACAGCCACTATGGAAAACAGTATGGAGATACCTCAAAAAAATTAAAAACAGAACTACCCCATGATCTAGCTCTTCCATATCTGGTATTTATTCAGAGAAAATGAAAACACTAATTCTCAATATAAAATCACTAGGTATGACTCTCCTTAAGAACAATGCTATTAATAATTGTTAACCAACATTATCATCCACAAAATATGTATTCATTCTTCCACTGGCCCTTTTGGGGTATCATTTATATCTCACTCACCTTTGCCTACCCAACAGTAGATGTCATAATGCTTTTATGCACTCAACAAATAAATATGCCCAAAATGTGAATTATGTTTCAAAAAGGACAATCAAGCTCAAGATAATAAAATATAATTATTTATATACATAAATCCTTACATACAATAAGGAAATAAAGCAATAATGGTGTCTTAAGTGTCGTTCAGCTTTCCCATAACTAACGAGTTCAGAATGCACCTAAATTACTAGTACATAAGACAAGAACAAAGAAAAAGAAGCAAGCTACTAGTCCTACTTACTAATGAAATGTAGATTCTATACATCTCTCATTTACTCATCCATTCCAACATCAGGCCATATGATGAGCCCAGCGTCACAGTGGTACTTGACCCCATGCTGACAGAGCACTGGCCTTGCTCTCTGGAGAACATCATCTAGACAGGGCACCTACCACGAAGGAAATGTAATGGGCATGCCAACTGAGCAAATGATGTGGCACTCACCATGTAAGCAAGGACAGAATGAGAGAACGACCAACCCTGCCCAGGGCAGTCAAATGGAGCTCGAAGGAGAACAAGCAGATTCGCAAGATAGAAGTCAGCCATGTGTCAAAATCCAAGTGTTGTGATTCCCTCCAGAGCTGCTTCTACTATCCTAAAATACTGTCATCTTTCAAATGCAAGTGCTGAGGGGCGCCTGGGTGGCTTAGTCGGTTAAGCGTCCGACTTTCGCTTAGGTCATGATCTCGCGGTTCGTGGGTTCGAGCCCCACGTCGGGCTCTGTGCTGACTGCCAGCTCGGAGCCTGGAGCCTGTTTCAGAGTCTGTGATTCCCTCTCTCTCTGACCCTCACCTGCTCAAGCTGTCTCTCTCTCTCTCCTAGAAATAAATTTAAAAAATATTAAAAAAACAAAAAAACAAATGCAAGTGCTGGACACATCTCAGTCACAGACTGGGTGCGAGAAATCTGGCCCTGCCGTGCCAGTGAACTTTGGACAAGTAAATGCAAACAACAGAACCAGTGCACCAAAGTCTAGCACTCATATCACCTTTTCAGCAGTGCTTTTCCAAGCCTCCAGCAAAAAGAAAACAGAGTATAGGGGAAAAATTACTTCTTAGCAGTATCCACATTATTCCTACCCAATTTATAACCTAGGACCCTAACGTAAAATCATTAAGAAAAACATTAACATATATTATTAATGAAAAAATCTTCATAATTCAAGAATAGACAGCTTCCATATCACATTACAGAATATGGGACTAAGGCATTCCTGTAACTCTACTCCAAAATTTTGTTACTTTATTGAATCATTACATAATAATACAAACTAACAAATTTACTCTGTCTCATTAAATTTAATATATCATGCACATTATATAAACTCTTCTCCTCTTGGGACATAACGGTTAAAAAATACATTTCTTATTTTCTAAATTAATAAAAAGTGGTTCTATATTTTACGGAATGTGAATAAGTTGAATGTATGTTCTAAAAACTAATCACATGTTGATTTATTTCTTATCTACATGATATATCAAGAATGGTGATTCAATCAATTTACCTCCCGGTACAGATGAGAGATTCACTTAAATAATACATAACTCTAAAAAGGGTATTTTGACCACTGAGGTTTGGTTGTGTTTACTTTTGCTAGAGGCTCAAAAACACTGCTGCAAATGTAAGATGGGCACTAAATATCCAGCAGGTAATGCTGAGGTAACACCTGGGGATTATGACCCACAAGTAAAGTAAACAAGTAAGGGAAGAAGACCAAAGCTAACTAAGTAACACACACAATTTGTAAATTCTGATACTGTTTTCTAACAGTAACAACCTAAATCTTTTTTCTTTTAAACTCTAATAAACCTAGATGACTCCCATTCAAGTATATCAAGGCAGGTTCCTTAATGCTAGAAGCCTCCCACTGTGCTACAATAATGAGGAAAGAGGTAATGTCAACTTTAAGGGCCTCCTCTTTCCTCAGGAAAGCAACTTACAATCAGAGATTAATTTAAGTCTCCGGAGAATGTGATTTGCCACTTTCCATAAGCATTATCTCAAAAGGGAGTATTCCAGATTACACCATCTAATTTTCCGATCACAAGTCTCATAATGGTTCTTTATTTCATTTCAGTAAGGGATGTCTAACTTTGAGATTTATATTTAGGGCAATGTTGCTATGACAACAAAAAGGGAAAACGATTCCTGAGATTTTAACTGATTTTACTGGTTTTACAGACTATCCAGTTGTTTTTCTGAATGAAGTTTTATAACATTCCTCTACTGGGAAACTATTTCATTTACACAGTAAGTATGAAGTAAAAATATATATCTATGATCATGTTATAAAGTACAACCTGGCTGAACTATATAATGACACAGATGCAAGGAACAAGAGAGTCTGGAAAAAACAAATAAATGTGCAAAAAGAGCAATGATTATTATTACAAACTACACTGCCTGGTCTTCAGTAAAATCCAATCAAAATTAAATCCACTTAGTATCACATGTAAAATAAACATTAAGATTATTTAAACACATATCCTATGACAACAGTAAGGTGAAAAATCTCTCTAGGGAGCCTCGGAAGTTGTTATGTGAGCCTGGCGAGATTTCTGAAGGGTGCCCCACAGTCTGCTAAACTCCTGCCACACCAACCAACACAGGTAATGCAACTTTCCTTTTCTCAGTTCTGAAAACATGAAAGTGATATTACAGGTGAAACTACTAACCCATACAGCACATCAGCCCCACCAGCTTTGCATTCCAGTCTTGATCATTTTTCATGAGCTGCCCCATCATTCTGCGAGAAATTTGTACAGCAGTTCCCCAATCTTTTCGTACAAACTCTGATGTGTCAGAGTCCTGTTAACTTTCTATGTAGAAAGAAAAACACTGACTAGACACTCCCACTTGCAAGCTGAAAACTAGTCAACTCCCCCTTTTAAACAAACATTAGCAAAGCCAGCCTCCTGCACTATTTTGTACAGGATATATACAACTATTATTTTTTTAAAAGCTAAATTGTCTATTTTTCCTTTTAATTTTAAGCTGTTCATATGAGGCATGAAAAAACTCTTTATAAAAAGAGTTTTGATTTTCTAAGTTTTTTTGCAATGAGGCAAACCAATAGGATGTTACATTTCACTGCTGAACTAGCTCATCACATTCTCTAACACCCCAGGCAGAATTCCCCTGGAATAAAAAACAACACCCAGCCTAACTTGTTTAACTCATCCCTGAAATGCATGCTATGAAGGTGATTTAGAAAGTTCAACTTTATATGTTAGACACATTTCCTTCAGGGGGAATTCCAACAGCAAGAATTTGTGTACATTTCACATATATTTTCACTTCATTCACAATTCTTTGAGCTGGATGGTACCTCTTCATTTTAAAGATATAAAAATCAGGGCACCTGGGTAGCTCAGTCAGTTGGGCATCCAACTCTGGCTCAGGTCATGATCTCACAGTGTGAGTTCAAGCCCTGCATTGGGCTCTTCACTGACAGTGCGGGGCCTGCTCTCTCTCTGCCTTTCCTCCACTTGTGCTCTCTAAATAAATAAATGAATAAATAAATAAACTTAAGTTTATTAAACTTAACCAAACTTTATTATTAAACTTAAGTTTATTTCTTTGAGAGACAGGGGCAGAGAGAGGGAGAGAGAGAACCCCAAGCTCCACACTGCCAGTACAGAGCCCAACAGGGGGCTTGAACCCATGAAACCACAAAACCATGACCTGAGCCAAAACCAAGAGTCAGATGCTTAACCAACTGAGCCACCCCCATGAGCCCCAATAAATAAACTTTAATATAGATATAACAAAGCTTGGGGAGATTCAGAAACCAGCCTAAGATTCCATAGCCTAAGTGGAATCTTAAACATGATTCCAAAACCCACTTCTTTTCTATGTCATCAAACAACAGAACCCTAATCTAATAATGCAGGGAAAGTTAGGGGTATCCCTCAAATGTATGAGATCTTTGCTTCTAAGCATGAATGAAAAAATGTCTAGAAGCGAGAACCCCTGGGGTGTCTAGCTGGTCCTGAGTTTGAGCTCCACACTGGGAGCAGAGATTACTAACATGAATGAATGAATGAATGAATAAAATTTTAAAAAGAAAGAAATGAGAAACTCTGTTCTAAAGAGGCAACAGACCAAGCATCTTCAATACTCATATTTGTCTGAAACATTAAACAAACAGACCTACCTAAATAAAATCATATAAATCATAACTCAAAAGCAACAAACAGTAACAAAAAGATCACTAGTTATTTTCAGCAAATGGGGAACTAGCAAATGTGCTCATGCAAAAGGAAAAAAACTGCAACTATAATAGTTGCCAACATGCTTTGAAATATCCACATATGATGTTTAACTCTATTCTCAATATATCATAAATGAAAAAAAATATCAATTTTTGCAGAGAAGTTTAAAGTATCTGCTTAGTAGATATCCTTCACTTCATTTTTCTCCCTTTCTAATTGTCTATTTTATCAGAGCCTCTGTCTCCCCTATAGAATAACCTGAGCCTACCCATTTCACTGAAAGAGGATTATAATAGTAGCAACATGAGAGAACTTACTATTTGCAGGTAATATTCTCAGCAACATACATAAAATATACACATACTGCATATTAACCTCACAACAATTCTTTGAGATTAATAATGCCTATTTACAAAAGAAGAAACAGAAGGTGAGAAGTTAAACAACTTGCCCAGGATCATACAGCTACTAAGGCAGGGGGTAGGAAAAGACGCAGTTTGCAAAAGCACATTCAATATTATAATTTAATACTTGGAAAACAAAATGTTAACTGCTTAATAAGTTAACAACAAAAAGTAAAAAATGAGAGTTGGACAATTCCTCAGTGGTGAGGATTCACAAAAGATGGAATTTGCCTTCTGCAGGTCAGTCATTCTCAAGAGTACAGGAAAGTTCATTGCAATGCTTTACGATTTCAAGAAGTAACATCTGAGTTTAGGGCAAGAACGGGTTTTCTATTTATTAATAAGGTTCAGATGTGAATTTCAAAAGAAGCCTGGGCAACACTTTGCAAAACATTCTATCTTTAAAGAAGGAAAGAAAAGATGAAATGTTGGAGTCCTGTGGAATAAAGTTCAAGGAAGGGAGAGTAAGGAGATGGATCTAGTCAGTTTCCCTTACCATTGCCCAGAAATAGCTCTGTAGGGTAATATAGTAAAAATAGCAAGGGAAAAGCTCTAAGATTTCTACCATGATAGAAGGAAAACTGGCTGGAATAAATACTTGGAATCAGTGAAAAGACCAGCTCAGAAAACTGATGACAATGTACAGCTGATGACCAAGGAGCTGGGTAAGAATGGATCAGATCTGATACACATCACCACCCCCTCCCCCTACCCAGTCCCACCTCTGGCCCTGTGAGTGACAGCCCACACCCAATCATCACCTAGGGGCTCTGCCCCTCATTCTCCAAAAATTCTCTTGCCCACTTGATGCAGCCCTAGCCAACATCACCTGCGACTAGAGGTTGTAGGTGAAATGGTAAGAGGAAGGGAGTCCCTGTTCCCATTTTAGTTGAAAAACCTTACCAAATATTTCCAGAAAAATTTCATTATGGCTTATTTCTATGAGTATAAAGTTATAACTAATCCAACTTTCCCCCACTGTTCTCTGTGACCCAACTCTGTAGGAATACACACCTACAGGAAGATACTTAACATCTCCGACCTTAGCCACAACATCTACCCTACTGCACCTGTTTTGTTTCTTATTTGGAAAATTTCACCAAAATCATGTCATTAAATTATTCATCATTTAAAAAAACTTACAAACTGTGTAAGGCTCCATGGGTGAAAGTATACCAATGTTGTTCCCAGTAATTTCTTAGGTTAAGCTTCTTCACTACTGCAAAGTCCCATATACTTCAAGCCTATACCTGATCTCCCAATCATGAGTACTGTTCTGCCTCTGTTGAAATTACTTTCATATTACGGGCTATATCAACTTAAACTCCGAATGTTGATTATTTCTCAGCTTTTGTTTTTTTTACAAGTATTATTTGTTAAGATCTGAATCTAATGCTTTGATGAAAGCAAAATCAGTCTACTGCTTCTGTGCTAGATAGTAACTATGGTTAAAAAATCACATTTTAAAAGGTTATTGGCATATCTAAAGTACAATCTTCATAAAGAAGCTCTTTACATATTTGAAAATCCTTAATCCTTCTGCCAAGAAAATGAACATAGCTTTAAAAGGAGATATTTCAAGATAAAAAAGGAACTGACAATGCATCTCAAACATACAGCTATAATAAATTCAGAGTTATACTATCTGGAAGTACATGAAGAAATTATACAATATTAGAAATGGGAATGAGAAACAAATTTTTATGATTTTATTTCTTAAAAAGATTTTATTTTTTTAACATTTATTTATAACAGACAGAGAGAGAGAGAGAGAGAGAGAGAGTATGT
Source organism: Hyaena hyaena (assembly GCF_003009895.1). Classification (NCBI taxonomy): domain Eukaryota; kingdom Metazoa; phylum Chordata; class Mammalia; order Carnivora; family Hyaenidae; genus Hyaena; species Hyaena hyaena. The sequence goes on from NW_024080869.1 coordinate 1,575,742, forward strand.
GTGTGTGTGTTTGTGAGCAGGAGAGGGGCAAAGAGAGCTGGAGACACCATCTCAAGAAGGATCCAGGCTCTGAGCTGTTAGCACAGAGCCCAATGTGCAACTCGAACTCATGAGCCCTGAGATAAGGACCTGAGCCTAAGTCAGACACTTAACTGCCTGAGCCACCCAGGCACCCCTAAAAAAGATTTTATTTTTAAGTAATGGGGGCTCAAACTTACAACCCCAAGGTCAAGAATCACATGCTCTACCAACTGAACCAGCCAGGTGCCTTGAGAATGAGAAAATGTTTTAATCAAATGAAACCATAAGAAGAAAATACAGAAAATTGTGCTTTAAAAATAATTGGGTAGCAAAAGTGTTTCAAAACAAGTTACAAAACCCCTGGGAAAAAATGAACACATAAAGGCAGACAAGGGGCACCTGGGTGGCTCAGTCGGTTAAGCATCTGACTGCGGCTCAGGTCATGATCTCACAGTTTGTAATTTCAACCCCCATGTTGGGCTCTATGCTGATAGCTCAGAGCCTGGAGCCTGCTTCAGATTCTGTGACTCCCTCTCTCTCTGCCCCCACCCCACTTGTGCTCTCTTTCTTTCAAAAATAAATAAATGTTAAAAAAAATTTTTAAAGGCAGATAAATTTGACAAAGTATTGATATAACAGTAGCACTATAAATGATGCTTAAAAGAAAGCATGACTGAGGCGCCTGGGTGGCTCAGTCGGTTAAGCATCCGACTTAGGCTCAGGTAGTGATCTCACGGTTTGTGGGTTTAAACCCCGCATCGGGCTCTGTGCTGACAGTTAGCTCAGAGCCTGGAGCCTGTTTCAAATTCTATATCTCCTTCTCTCTCTGACCCTCCCCTGCTCACGCTGTCTCTGTCTCTATCTCTGTCTCTCTCAGAAATAAATTTTAAAAATTATTTTAAAAAAACATGACTAAGAGAAAATGTATGCTACATATGTAATATACACCAAGAATATCCAAAATATATGAATAATTTCTATTAATCAGTAGTAAAAAAGACAGTCTCTTTCCAATTACAAATGATTTGAACATCCAATTCAAAACAGAAGGCATGCAAATGGCAAATTAAGACACAAAGAGGGGCACTTGGCTGGCTCAGTCAGTGAGGCATGCAACTCTTGATCTGTTGGGTCATGCCCACGTTGAGTATAGAGATTACTTAAAAGTTTTAAAAACTTAAAGAAAAAAGACAAGGGGAAATGCTCAAACCACCCTTCTACTCAGGAAATGCACATGAAGCAAATGATTTAATATCAGCATAAATTTATAATAATAACTAATGCAGAGAAACAGGTGTTCCCAAACAACCCTGGTGAAAGTATATACTGGCAAAAACTTTTTTGATGGAAATTTGTCAGTATACAGTATAAATTAAAATGCCTATGACTTCCTGAACCAACAATTCCACCTGTAGGAAATTTAAAGCAATATGTGCTTATACTCGAATAGCACACTAGGATTTTTACTGTAGCAAAATATTTGAAACTACTTAAATGTCGATCAATAGGAGGCTAGATGAATGAATTATATGTTTCATGTCCTACAGAATGTTAATAATGGAAACCTTGCACATTGTGACATGAAAAAGAGCAGTTTCATCAGAACAGGGTGGAAGATGGAAGGAGTGGCAATCAGTGTAATATACTGCATATTTCATTCTTCGTATATCTATATTAAGTGTTTGAATCTTCCACAAGGAAAATGCATCTGTATGTTACATGAATAATAACTGTGAGAAAAAACATGTTTCAAGTTCTTTCATTCATTTATGTATCAATACTCTGGCAGACTCTATAGAAGATACAGAAAAAAAACTAAGACACAGGCCAGACTACCCCCACTCACATCTGAAGATAGAGCTAAACACTTCAGGTATGATTAGGTTGCTCCTAGGCTGCTGGCTGCAGAAGGAGAGGGCGAGCAGGGGAGAAGGGGGAACGGAAAAGGAAGGGGGGAGGGAAGGAGAAAGGGGAGTAAGAGGTTGCGAGAACAGGCGGAGGCTCAACTGGTGACATCTTTTCGAAGGATGATTGCCCAGAAGAGGATACAAAGTGATAACACTGTAGAAAGTCTCTGCAAGAAGAATAAATAACTGAGAATGTACTCAGAAATTACCATGCTCAGAGGGTATCCTTGTTTGAAGTTTAATTGCCACAGAACAAAATACAGGAATCATGCTGCTCTCCTTTGCCAGGAATACAGATGCAGGACAAGGAGACAATGTGCTAAGTAAGCTGAGGCATAGATGATATAGAACAATAGAGTCCGTCAATCTCTCCACACAAATGCTTTTTTGTATATCCCCTCTCCTACAATCAATGATCAGATCCCATACTTTCCCGTCAGCACAGTGGCTGTGGGCTGAGGATCCACAGTAGCAGATCCACATTATCAGTGGCTAGGCAGAAAAAAAGTATTGGGGTCTGCTCTGAAGGACGTACTGGTATCTGTTTTCATAACTGCCCAAAAACTGGAATATAAAACACCAACAATTTTAACCTAATTTCTCCTACCTGAGCACACTAAAAATATATGCACATAAAGAACTTTCTAATTATAGTTACACCTCTAGAACATTTAAGAATTGTGTATGTTCTAACTACTGTCATTCTGAATCACAGTTAAGGGTAGAAAGTTGTGGATTTTTTGTTTTTTTGGGTTTTTTTTGTAGGCTCTATTTCTAATATGGGGCTTGAACTCACAACCCTGAGATTGAGAATCACATGTTCTACTGAGTGAGCCAGGCAAGCTCCTCAAGGGTAGATAGTTTCTGCAATTCTTTTTCTGTGTTACATGACTTAAGAAAACTAGAGTTCTTTTAGAGTTTTCAATCTTTGCCTTTCTTTCAGATTCAAAGGTCTGGTTAATAAATATCCCACGGGTGGCTGGTGGCTTGGTTAGTTAAGCATCAAACTCTTGATTTCGGCTCAGGTCAAGATCTCATGATCGTGAGATCAAGCCCCACATGGGACTTGGTGCTGAGCATGAAGCCTGCTTAAGATTCTCTCCCCACCCCTCTGCTCCTCCCTCCTCTTGTGAGTGCACATTCTCTCTCTCTCTCAAAATATATATATATATTTATATATATATATCCCCAGATGCATAGTCATTATAAAAATTGACAAAACAAATTAAATAAACATCATTTCTATGTTATTTATATATGAGAAAATCCACCAAGATTATGAATACCTGAGATTATGTGGGGTTTTAAAGTCCTTAGTTTTGAAAACTTTTACAATTCTACCTACCATATGGAAGGAAAACAGAACCACTCACTTTAAAATTCAAATCAATCCACGATAACCTCAAAAATTAACTAAGACCTCCAATAGCTCAGAGAAAAATATAAAGAAGAAATTATATGAATGCATATAGTGTCTCAAATTTCCTTCAGACTGTATGATTTGTTGGTTTCTGAAAGAATAATTCTTCTTTCCTTTATGTATTTTTCTGTCCCAACCAATACCTTATTTAGATAATATACAATATATGCCTATGCAAGTTTTTGTGTTTACTTATTCATTTAGAGAGGGAAGGGATGGGAAGGGGCAGAGAAAGAGGGAGAAAAGGAATCCCAAGCAGGCTCCATGCAGTCAGTGAAGAGCCCAACACAGGGCTCAAACTCACAAACTGTGAGATCATGACCTGAGCTAAAACCAAGAGTCAGACTCAACTGAGCCACTCAGGCAACCCCAGTTTTTTTTAAATGTTTATTTACTTATTTATCTTGAGAGGAAGAGAAAGAGTGCCTATATAAGTTCATTAAGTAATCAGGTGCCTCTAGACTTTAAGACATAAATTATAAAAGGAATTTCCCTTTATATATTTCACTATCTGCTCCATTTGTTAGGCTATAAAGACCAGGATAAGAGACCTACAGAAACATGAGTCCAAATCCTTACATTAACACCAGCTAACAACTTCAGACTGGGAAAATGGTTTAACTTCTGTTAACTCAAGTTTCCTCGTGTGTAAAATCAAGGGACTGTCATCAGGTACATTACTACATACCAAGCACATAGTACTAATATAAGCACCAAGTAAGATGAAAATAGTATAAATATGATAGAGCACACCTCAACAAATACTACTGGCTTCCAAATCATTTTACTTCAATTAGAAATATGTATTAAGCACCTACAACAAATGTCAAGTGTCAAATTCATGTCAAGTTACTATGCAATGTAATACGGAATTTCACATCGTCTCACAAATACTACTGTATTTATGTACCATGACCTTCACTTTACTCATTAAAAATAAGTAAATATCAAAGAATTTACTCTAGTCCAGGGTTTCTCTGAGCAAGGAAGAAGCAAAACTGGGATCTGACCCAGAATTTTGAATGCCCTTTCTACTTTTTACTACTAGGAATAAGACATAGGGTGACTCAAACCCATATACTCTCTAGAATCAAGAGACTTAAGATAAATAGGTGCTTTGATTTCTTATCATACCAATTCCAGAAAAAGAATAAACAAAATAGGGGCACCTGGGTGGCTCAGTCGGTTGAGCGTCTGACTTCAGCTCAGGTCATGATCTCCCAGTTCACGGGTTCAAGCCCCACATCGGGCTCTGTGCTGACAGCCAGCCCAGAGCCTGGAGCCTGTTTCAGATTCTGTGTCTCCCTCTCTCTCTGACCTTCCTCTGCTCACACTGTCTCTCTCTCTCAGAAATAAACATAACATTTAAAAAATAATAAAAAAATAAAATGTCCTCAGTTATTGAAGAACTATCCCTTTAGTAAATAAACTGCATAAAATTTCTCTGTATGGCAAAGTAGAAAAGGAAATAGAGAAATCCTTAATTCTTCTCAAGGTGACAGAGTAAATCAATGCAAGGGACAAAAATAACTTGGGAGTTTCTATCTCTCTAAGGTAATAGATGGTGGATTGTTGCACAATAGAACATTCTTACTCTGTTTACCTTGAATATAATCAGTCTTTCTTGATAAGTACTGGCTGATACCATGAACATTTCACAGTAGCCCAAGGAACAAAACCAAATATAACTTAATACATGGTCTAATATTCATCCAACAAATTTCATTCTTTATGAAAGAGAGTGACCTAAAATTCTTTTTTTTTAAACAGAGGTATAATTGATATCTAGAAGTCTTAGTAACTTCTTTTATACAGTTGTGATTTCTTTTACTTTGACCATGGATTTGAATATTATTTTCAGGTTGTGAGGCTACATTTCTCAAGTCACAGGAAACTAGAGGGTGATTCACAGGCACAATACTATTCACTCCTTTAGTACAACAAGGCCAGTCATGGAGTGAGTCAACAGCAGGGATAAAGGGTGGGGAACACCCAAGACAACTACTCTGAACCACTGGAAAAAAGTTTCAGCCTGGGCTTGTTTTACAATGAAATTACCTCCTACCCAAAGTTTTGTGTTTAAATGTAGTTTCCAGCTTGTGGGGCAACTGCTTCAGTTACAGCATCACCACACATGCCCTACTGGACTTCAAAACCCAAGCAGCCGTTGACCTAAATTCATCCCAGAAGGGCTGTGGCAGCGGCACCACCACGCACGCCCCTCCCCACTGCCACACCCGTGAGCACAGATGAGCAAAAGGGAAGATGCACATACTCATAAGCGTCTGGGGTGCCAGGAGACTGACTCTCCCTGAGGCTTAATTCCTCTGGGGAGGTGGGGGGTAGGGAAAGATCTTCAAACTTGTTTTAGCCAGAGGTTCACTCTGCCAGCCAAAGCTTACCCAGAACACAACAGGTAAAAAGGATGGAGATGAAATGGCTCTGACTGAAATGTCAAGAGAAAAGAGCTTCTCCCTAAATTACCCCCCTAGAGAACATCACCTTTCCACGCCACAACTTTCTACAAGGACTCTGTTCTTGTCCATCCGCTTTTGTTCCTTGAACATAAAATTTTGAAGAAGTGGATACTCTTCTCAGATATCCTTCCAGCCATTTAAAAAATATTCTATGCACCTTTACTTTCTACTATTAGAACAGTGATCTCAAACTTCCAAATTCCATGACTCTCCTACTTATCTTCATAAGAAAGTAACATGTCACAATCTAGTCCCCTAAAAACAAAAGAAGAAAAAAAGAAAATATATCTAAGAAAAGAATAGTTAATACAATTTCTTTTTTGTTTCCACATGTATTAATGAGTTGATAAATGATATAATGAAAATCACGGCTAGCAGAGCTAAGAAGAAACTGAATACGGATGCGCCAATAATAACAGATGCATATAAGGAAGTTTTGCTAATAGCTAATTCTGTGTGGTAAAAATAGGCACCCTGAAGTAGTGCTGATGGGAAATTCTAGTGGCAATTGGGCAACACTGATATAGAAGCTTTTAAAATGTTTTTAAAGTTCATGTGTTCTGACATAGTAAATACAACGCTTAACATTTCTAGAATACTTACTGTGTGCCAGGCCCTGTCCTAAACATTTTGTTTCTTCACAGTGAAGGTCTATTATTATTCTTAATTTACAGAGGCAGAAATGGAGGCACTGAGAAGTAATCTGTTCAGAGAACTGATAAGTGGCGAATCTGGTACTCAAAACAAGTCAGTCAGGCCTACAATCCATACGTATCTTCTGATGCTATACTGCCTCAGGGACACTGTCTAGAAAATCCGAAATTCAGAATACCACTTATATAAAAGAATATTCATTCCAACATTAAGTACGATTCTTATCTGATACTACTCAATATTTATAAAGGCATTATTATTACCTATTAATAGAAAAATGTAAAATAATCTAAATATCCAAAGATAAAAAAACGATTGTCATTTATGGCATACCCACAAAATGATTATGCATTCATTAAATAAACTCTTAAGAGTTTCAGTGACATGAAAATGCCTGTTTACAACATTAATATTTTCTTCCAACTTTTCTTCAAGAAAAATATATATATATTACAATTGAAGAGAAGGTTGCACAGCAGGTATTCTTCTGAGATTTCTATTTTGAGAACTCCTCAATTTCTACAGTGTTTTTTTTTTTAACTTTCTCATACCTTACCTCCCTCACTGCTACTGGTGTCATCCTGAATATGTGCAGCTAACTATGAACTACCAGACTCAGGCAGCCATTTATAATACAGAGGAGGGGTGCCTGGGTGGCTCAGTCGGTTAAGCATCCGACTTCGGCTCAGGTCATGATCCCACGGTTTGTGGGTTCAAGCCCCACATCAGGATCTGTGCTGACAACTAGCTCAGAGCCTGGAGCCTGTGGGTTCTGTGTCTCCCTATCTCTCTGACCCTCCTCTGCTCACGCTGTCTCTCTCTCTCTCTCTCTCTCTCAGAAATAAATAAAACATTAAAAAAAATTTTTTTAAATAAATAAAATACAGAGGAATTTTTCCCAGGAGACCAGCTACCAGGTTTCCTCAGAGAACACGGCACCACCATGTGGTCCACTAGCTATAAACCAACTGAGCATTCAGCAACCTCTGCCTTGGTACTTAAACGGAATTTATAAACTAAAATTTATTTCAATAATAAGGTACTTTCAAGTCCCCTAAGGATATCAGTGATATCCCTGAGAGGTATCACTCAGGGATCTGCTCCAGCCCAAACTTATTCCTAAAGAAAAAGTGGAAGGAAAGCATAGAGAAATTGTTAGTTTGAACCTCAGACATCAACTGACATCTAGTGACTAAAAGACTCAAAAGCTAAAAACATACAAATTTAGTCTCCATGTTTTTAATATACAAATCTATAACTAAATTAGTAATGGCTTGAATTGCATCTCCTACAAAGCTTAGATTTATATGCCTCTAAGTATTTAACATCTCACTAGAGTCCCTACTATTTCCAAACCTACTCTTTTTTTTTAATTATTGAGCCATGCTTTTTTTTAAGAAGGTAGCATCCCATTAATTCAACCAGCATCTCTTGAGAACCAACTAAGTGCCATGCAAGTGCTTCGCATGGACAATACAAAATGGAATGAGTCATACTAATTGCCTTGGTCCAGTGGGAAAGAGATTGGGAAGCCAAACTGCAAAACCACGTGATAAGCTACGACAGAACTGTGCAAATGAACTTAGTCGACTTTTTTATTTTTTTAATGATTTTTTTCAGTTTATTTATTTATTGGGGGGAGGGCAGAGAGAGAGATTCTCAAGCAGGTTCCACACTGTCAGTGCAGAGCCAGATGTGGGGTTCAAACTCATGAAACATGAGTCAGACCTGAGCCACAATCCAGAGTCAGACACTTAACTGAATGAGCCACCCAAGCACCCCTTAGCCAAATTTTTAAATTGAGGTTTAACTAATAAAATAAAACAAGTAAATATTAAGTGTTCAGTTCAAAAAGTTTTAATAATTGTTTGCACCCTATACCCAGCACCCAAAACAAGATATATAACATTTCCATCCCCTTTGTGGTGCTCTGCAGTCACTGTCACTGCACCCAAGCAATCTGATTTCTATCATTTATAGTTGGTTTTTCTAAAATGTCATATAAATATTCTGAGTCTAGCTTCTTTCACTCAGCATAATATTTTTTTAGACCCCTTCATGTTGTAGTGATTTGTTCCTTGTGATCACGGAAAGGTATTTCATTAAATGGATGTTTATTCATTCACCTGCTGATAGATGTTGGGGACTTTCCAATATGATAGCAATTAATGCTACTACTAATAACAATGCTGAGTTTAATTTGTTGTTTCAGCTTTTTGATTTATATTTGTGCGTTTTTAATGTAGGGGGCAGGGAAGGTGGAGAGTATAAGGAAAGAATGAATAGGGTTAGCAAAGAAAATTGATAAGGAAAGAAGGCAAATTTATGAGAGAATTAAAGGCATGGATAAAGTATGCAATGCATCTGGAAGAATCATGGATGGTTAGACCAGAATAAAAGGTCTGTAAAGATATGCCATGCTAAGGAATGGGGAACTCCATCAGCAACAGAGAACAGTAAACACAACTTTCAAATGGCTACCAGAAGTGTTTTCCTTTCAGCCTGAGGCAGCATAGAACATACCAACTTTGAAGACAGAAAGACCTGGCCTTAAATCTTCACTCTGCTACAAACTGTAGGCAGACGCAACTTAATAACACTCCCTAAGATTTATTTTCTTAATCTGAAAAATGGAGAAAATACCACCCGTTTCAAAGAGTTATAGAGATCTGGAAAAAAAAGAATAATGAATGTTATGCAGCTAAGAGAATGCTCAGCATAAAATGGCAGCTCCTCTTAATGCTGTCTGATGGATTTAAGTGCACTCATCTCAAACATTTACAGGAATCTACATGACGGCAACATCAACATCGGAAGCATCCTTGATGGCTTCTGCTAACCGCACACTACTTCAGTGATTGCAGACATCAATGAGATCTCAGGTAACCCACTTCTGAGTTAAATTAACCAATTTTCTCAGGAAAAGATTTTTAAGGAAGATATGAAAAGAGTGAGCACAAGCTAACAAAATGAGGTTTGGAAGCAGCAACGGAAAATGTATCATGGCTACACATTTAACTAGACATGTGTTCATAGGCTATAGGTACCCTAAAGAAACAATTCTGATTATCCAGTTACAGTAATGATGCAACAGCATAACCAGTTAAACGCTCCCTAGCTTTACCCTGGGGCAAAGAAGAAAGTGATGCTTCCTAAAACAGACCCTCCTCTTGGGGCACTTGAGTGGCTCAATCTAAGTATCCAACACTTCGTTTCAGCTCAGGTCATGAACTCACTGACAGTGCAGAGCCTGCTTGGGATTCTCTCTCTCTCTTTCTGTCTCTCTCTCTCATAAATAAATTTTTTAAAATAAACTTTAAAACAGACCTTTCTGTTTACATAAACCATTTCAGAAATTCAGCTAGTATTACTGATACTACAAAAGAAATTAAGACTGTTTTAGCAAAAGGGATGAGAAGGAAACTAAAATATTATATAGTGATACATGCCACTCCAACCGACCTCTGCTGGAAGCATAACAACTTTTATGAAGTGAAACTCTTTAAAGGAAATTAATTCAGCAGAGGAAATATCTAACTTGTTTGCAGATAATGACCGTGTAAACAAAATACGCTGACATTCATACTAAAGGTAAATTTTTATCTGACTTTGCACAATTTTTTTAAATTCTGTTTCTGCAGATGGGGTCTGCACAACGCATTCATTTTAGAGTCTGTGCTCTTAACTAAGAGATCCAGACTTAATTTACTTAATTTACTTTACCATGTCATCTACCAAAAGGCCTTGAGAGTAAATGTACTCAGTGGATTCTCACTATAGACCATCTCCTTTATCACCAGTTTCACTCTCCTGGCAGCCTTATGAATATTTATTAGCTAACTATATGTGGAATGGCTTAATTATAGTAACTGAAGCTATAGCCCTTGAGAAGACCAAAGAGCTATATAAATATGACCACCGAAATCAAAATGTTACATATATTAGCTCTGGATTCAAACAAACTAACTGAGCCATGAATATTTTAGTGTGATAAAAGAAATGACATCATAGTTTCAAGATAAATTTCCAAAACCATATATATATGCATATTTTTTAATTTTAGAGTGGGAGAGACAGAGAGAGTATGCACAAGTGGGGAGAGGGGCAGAGGGAGAGAGAGAATCTTAAGCAGGCTACAGGCTGAGCAACAAGGGGCTCGATCCCACGACTCTGGAGTCATGACCTGAGCTCAGAGTTAGATGCTCAACCAACTAAGGCACCCAGGTGTCCCTCTAAGACCTAAAAATAGGAAACTGGATTATGAAAGCAAATATAATTAGATTATATTTTCTATTTCAATGGTTTATGGTAATGCCACCCAATGCCTTTTTTTTTTTTTTTTTGTAGCTTCAAAGTGTGTCCCAAGACTATAGAAAATACCCAGAAAAGCATGTTCTATAAGAAGTGGAGAGGACCGCTGAAAGGAGCACAAGATATAAGGATATTAAGAGATATGACAGAAGTATATAAAATATAACTTCTACCACTGAAGAAATCTAACAGAGGAAATAAAGCAAAAAATAGTATGTGGCATGAAATGGGAAGCTTCTCGACCCCATGTAGAATGGGAACTGAGAGCACAGGACCAGTGTAGTCTTGAGCACTCATGACAGACTTGCAGACAGATAGGGGAAGCTGCACACACTCAGTAGAAGGAACTAGAGCAGATGTACACAAAAGGGGATGGGCATAATGTGAGATGAGGAAACTAGTATTCATAAAATCACACTGCACTCCAGAGTCTGCAGGAAGATATTTATTCACATTTAAAGATGAAGAAACTAAGATACTAATAGATGAGGATGATTTATCCAACATCACCTACGTGGTAAGTAGGACTAGAACACAGGTGTTTGGATTACAAAGTCCCATAGTCCTGCTAAACACTACCCGCAAAGAGACAGATTTCAGTGATGTCAAATTTAAGAACACTAAACTTTCACACCCCCTAAAAGCAAGTGTAATAAGGTAACATTTTGAAAATGACTTATACGCCTTCTTTTGCCTTTTGGCATGAAGTGTTCATCACCTGAAAAAAAAAAAAAAAAAGTTACACTCAGGGGCGCCTGAGTGGTTTGGTGTGTCCAGCTCTTGGTTTCAGCTCAGGTCATGATCTTAGGGTTCATGGGATCAAGATCTGTATGAGGCACTGCAGCACAAGGAGCCTGCTTGAGATTCTCTCTCCCCTTCTCTCTCTAGCCCTTCCCTCCTCCCTGTCTCTCTCTCAAAATAAACAAACTTTTTAAAAACGTTACAGAAATGCTACAAAAAGATGAATAATCACTTCTGACTTATAAAATAGGATCATTCAGCAACACTGTATAACTTTGCTAGCCATGCTTTCTGTTTATCTAGAAGAGTTTGACAAATTGCTTTATTCTTTCCCCCATCTCTACCTCCTTCTAATTAGGGACCTCATGTGGCTCACAGAATTCTCCTCCAGCATAGAAAAGATAACCCCCTTCCAGAGGTAACAGCAGGGGCGCCTGGGTGGCTTAGTCGGTTAAGAGTCCAACTTTCGCTTAGGTCATGATCTCACGGTTCGTGGGTTCGAGCCCCGCGTCGGGCTCTGTGCTGACTGCCAGCTCAGAGCCTGGAGCCTGTTTCAGTCTGTGACTCCCTCTCTCTCTGCCCCTCCCCTGCTCACGCTGTCTCTCTCTCTCTCTCCTAGAAATAAATAAAACATTAAAAAAAAAAAAGTAAGCAGAGGTAACTGCAGAGCCACAGGACTAGTTGAAAGGAACATTTGATACAGGGATATGCGGGATATGAAACAGGTATATTGTTGGAGAGAAGATAAAGAGGCTAGACCAATTTCTATTGCCCAGACTTTGACCCTAAGAGAAAGAGGTTCATTCACAGTAATGAGTGGTGTGGAAGGCAGAGGGGACTATTGGCCCTGCACTTTATTGGGTACCCTGTAAAGGAGGGCATATTTGGTTCTACTTAGAATAGACCAGACACAGAAATACCTGTGAGTCTAGCTGGGGCAATTGGCCAAAGGGTCATCCCTGGCAAGAAAAGGCAAGGGCTGGAGAACAGATCATGTGAATCAAGAACAACTGAGGATCCCAGCCAGACTTTAGACAGTTTGTAGCACCAGCAGAACCAACGTGAAGTTAAGTAAATGATGGGCTGGACTAAGCCACAAGAATGGGCCCCAAGTTCACTGCTTGTTGAGTTGGGAATTGGTGGTGCCAGGCATCAGGCAGAAAAGGGGCATCTCCCAGGAGGTAGAGGTAACAAAAAGGAAGATAAAGACACTGGTAAGTGTGGGTACCTTGTTTCCCCATAAAGGCAAGGTTTCAGAAGCCACATCTCTACTTCTAGATGCCCAGAGAAAAAGAGAAGGAGGGAGGCTACTCCCTAGAACTAATAACCATTTTTATTCAGGAGAGTCAGAACAACAGAGATTGTTCAAATGACCAAATCAGACTAAGCTTTACAAGAGACTGAACTCTAGTAATTTTCTTGACTAATCAGAAATGGTAGAACTCATGAAGACAGCCAGAGATGTTATAAAATTAAAGAAAAAATTTTTTGGCATTTCCAAGTTTAGTCATGAATTAAATCTTTCAACCCTACCACAACAGGGCAGAACATTTGCTCTATACAGAGCACAACAAAGAGCCATGCTATTTTTTCAGGAGAGGTATCAAGACAAAAGTTCTCTAAGCAACTGTATGTGGTATGGGGATGAATCACTGCCTCACAGCTAGCCCAGTCTTGCACAAGAAATAGCTAATATATTCATTCAGACTATTTCAGTTTTTTAAAAAAAGGGGGGGAATCCCTTGGGGGGAGCACGGAGAGCCACACCTTTAGAAAAGTGGAACCTCAAACAACACAACTTTGAACTACTGAGAAGTGGTGACAGCCCCATTATGTCCATGCTAGAGATGGGACTGTTCTTTTACAGGAAAGGCTTTGAGAATTTAAGCTGAAACAGTTATAGTCTGTACACAGCTGTGTGCAGTCTGCTAGTAAACATCAGATATCCCTACAAACCCAAGTGTTTATAAGGAAGGAATGGCTAAAAGTCGTATGTGAACACAGATGTAAATCAAAACATTCTAAGCCTACTGTGCATTTTCTAACCATTTTCTGACTATGATGCACCATATAATGTGGCCCAAGTTCTGGCAAACTAAATGGTTCTTTTCAAATTAACAGTGTGTAGCAAAGACTGTTGATGACTCTCGGCATAATCCCGAGTAAGAGAAATCTTTATTTTAATGGGGTCACATGGTTGCCTAGAATAAAAATTCTACTTCCCCAGCTTTGCTGTCAGCAAGAGTGGCCAAATGACAAAATTCTGGTCAATGAAATAAAAGCAGAAGTATCATATGGCACCTCCCGAGACCTGGTGAACTCCTTATGCCTTCTTCCCTCTTTCCTCCTCTCTCAGGCTGGGAAGCCAAACCGATGGAAAAAGTCTACGTGGTCATCTCGGACCACAAAGCTGTTTCGGGAACAAGGTAAAAGGAGTCTAAGTAGCTGATGGTGGTGGTATTCATGAGCGCTGCTGAGAAAGAGCTTAGCCAGCCCTGGACTAACTCTGGCTATACTTTCTTTACATGACAGACAAGTAAACTTCATTCTAAGTCAGTGTTGTTTCAATTTGCAAAATAGGGTTATTATTAAACTAATTCTAATCCCAACCAAATACAGTGTTTTCCAGCAAACCCACTACTGAGTCCTTTAAAATGGAAAATTTCTGAGAAGAGAAAAAGATAGCATGTATCAAATACAAAGTAAAGATTTAGTATAATCATGTATACCATATATCCTTCTCTCTCAAACAAAGAGATCCCCTAATTTTTAGCTAGATGCCTGGTCACCAGGAAGAAATATACATTTCCCAGTCTTCCTTGAGTTAGATATAGCCATGTCTTGGCTAAGTTCTGGCCAATGAATGTGAGAAGTGACTGTGCTGGGTCAGGGGAGTACCCCTAAAGAGAAAGGCAGTGCCTTTTCCGGTATTTTCTCAGTCCTAATGGCTGGAATAGAGCTGTAGTGACCACCATCTAAGAACCATGTGAGGGTAACAACCCAGGATAGTAGAGCACAATGACAGAAGGAACCATGTTCCAGTTATTACTGCTGTGTAACAAACCGCCCCAAAGCTTAACTATATAAATTTTTTTTAATGTTTTATTTATTTCTAGGAGAGAGAGAAAGAGAGAGACAGCGTGAGCAGGGGAGGGTCAGAGAGAGAAGGGGTCACAGACTGAAAAAGACTCCAGGCTCTGAGCTGGCAGTCAGCACAGAGCCCGACGCAGGGCTCAAATCCATGAACCTCGAGATCATGACCTAAGCGAAAGTCGGACGCTTAACCGACTAAGCCACCCAGGCACCCCAAAGTTTAACTATATAAAATAATCATTTCATTATGCTCAGGAATTTTATAGGTCAAAATTCAAGGGGACATCTTCTCTCTGTTCCACAATGTCTGAGCCTCAACTCGTAAAACTCAACAGATAGAATGGCTGGCAGTTGGGGGCTAGAATCATTTGGCAGCATCTCCATGTCTGTAGGGGACATTATTTGGGGCAGTCAGCCAGATCACTCACAGGCAACCTCCATACCAGCCTCACAGAAGAGTGACCTCAGGGTAGTCAAACTGGTTTTGTAGTAACTCAGGGCTCCAAAAGCAAGTGTCTCAGAGGACAAGTCAGAAGCTGCATCACCTTTCCTGACCTAAATTCAGGAAGTCATGTAGCATCACTAACCCTACATTCTACCAGTTCTAAGTGAGTCAAGTGCTCAACCAGATTCAAGAGGAGAAGACAAAGACTCCACAACCTTTCAATGGGAAAATCAGCAAAGAAACTAAACATATGTTTTACCACCACCACAGTCTGTGATCCTGAGCATCATACTAGCCCTGGCCAAATGCATGGGCCTGAGCTGCTTACCAGCCTGGACTCCCTGACTTAAGTGGAATTAAAAGTGATCATTTTTTGAGCCACTCTTAATTGTGGGTTTCTGCAGCAAATTAAAAAAAAAAAATACTATGCACCAAATATTTAGAAATAGATCACCAAACACAAGTAGCAATAATGTCTATCTCATAAAACTAATATTATAACTACGAGAATGACCTTGTAGTTACAATTCATTTTCTATTATCAGCAGTTGGCGTATCTTCTTCAGTCAATATTATTAATGTAAATCAGAAACCCCTAATAAACTACAATCCAGTCATTAGCATGCTGCCAACTTCCCTTCCTGGTCTGGTGCATTATGGGGTTTCTGAGCCCAGACAATAAGGATGCTGACTTAGCCAAGAAACTGCAGCCTGAAAAACAATGAATTCCAGTTGCATGTGCTGTGCAAATGTGACTGAATGGGCCCCAGAGCCTTTTATATCACAGCTACTCCCCCAAAGACCCTAATCTAGGTCAAGTAAAGCACTCATTACACCTGCCTTTCTTGTCATGCATTTATAACTAAGCAAAAAGAATCAACAGTTTTACAGGATCATTTCATATTCTAATCATCTAGTATACACTGGATATATCATTATCCTTTTAATTTTTTTAATTAACAAAAAACAGAATTTCCACATCCTCAGATCCACTCAAAACAAAGCATGTAAAAGGATCACTGTTTTCTTCATTCCCCTCAAAACAAAAAAAGGAAACAAATTTTGAGAACATTCTAAATAATAAACTGCAAGTCTGATTATTCCAAAATACATTTAAAACCACATATTACTTTGAAATATGTATCTAGAGGTGAATATTTTAAAATCAAAATCTATGAATGCAGTATTCAGAAAAATAAAGGTTTTTGAAACAGGTTAAGTTAAAATCAAGTCCTACGACTTACTAGGTACGTGACCTGAGCTACTTGCTCTCCCTGAGTCTTAGTCACATAGGTCTATAAAATAGAACCCACTGCCAAGAAATGTCACAAGGATTAAATACAGGACCCGGCACAAGGCAGATATTCAGTGTATGTTAGATCCACTTCAGGTCAAGGACCACTAACTCACTAAATGACCATGCATACCACCTAATATTTCCACAGCTTCCTTTCCAGATCACAAAGTATTCTATCTCACTTGCAAAAGATTGTATTAGGCTGTACCGGGTTCCAGTAAATAGAGAATACAGGCAACATTCACTGAAACAGAAAAATCACAGGTTCCCTTTGATAGAATGGCACTATGACTAGACCATTTCGTGCACTGCTGTTGCTGGATGACACAGACTATATCCCCAAGAGACGGCTGACTATTCTCTATACTGTCTTTGTCAATCACAGGCAGGACCAACAGAATGCTGTTTCATCTGCAGTCTGGCATGGCCGGTGCTATCTCCTGAAGCACACTGGAGACAGCATGGCAGTCAGGCAATGCTAACAGTGGTGTTTCCAACAGGGCTTGGAGTTCATCTTTCTCACAGGTTTTCACCTATATTTAGCAAGTGATACTAAGAGTGGTGTCTGTGGCTCATGAAACGTAAGTCTATTACCTTTTTAAAGGAGACCTCACCTGCAAGATGGATCTCTATATATTGAGCTTCTGAGGAAAAGTCTGAACATGACTTTTTTAAAGAAGCTCTTATTACAGAAAAATTATTAGAAAGTATTGAGGAGAGTAAAATAAACTGCCATAGATCCATCACAGAACTTAATTATCAACTCACAGACAGCCTTGGTCCATCTATATCCATCTATGTATCCATACCAACTCCTTCCCACCATTAATTATCTTGAAGTAACTCTAAGACAGCATATCATGTCATCCATGAATATTTCAGCATATGCCTCCAAACAGTAAAATATTCCTTAATATCATGAAATAAGAGTTCAACTTTCCCTAAAGGATCTGTTAGTTTCTTTTCAGTTTTTTTTTTCTTTGTTTGATGTAGGATCTCAATGATTTAAATACATTGCAGCTGACTGATAGGTCTCCTTACTCTCATCCAATCTATAGGTTTCCTCCTTTTCTAATTCCCTACAATTTATTTGTTGAAGTGGGCATATCATTTGGCATATGGCTTCCCAGTTGGAATTTTGGTGATTTTACCCTCAATGTACCAGTTAGCACATTCCTAATATTTGCTATGATTTAGAAGTTAGATCTAGCTAATTGATAAGAGTCAAGCACATAAAATCTGTCTTTTTTTGTAGCAGTCATTAATGATCATTGCCTTGAATGCATTAGGCATAAAATTGTAGCAATCCAACTCTTGTCGCTCATTTTTTCATTTTAAAGCCAAACTATTTCAAGACACTTGCTGGGATGGGCACTGGGTGTTATACATAAGGGAAGAATCACTGAAATCTACTCCTGAAATCATTATTGCACTATATGCTAACTAACTTGGATGTAATTTTTAAAAAATTTTTTAAGTAAAATAAATGAAATAAACTTAAACTTGATAGACAGGGAAAAAATGAAAATAAAAGTTAAACTATTTCTGTAAAGAGAATCTTTCTCCTATTAAATATTTGTTTACTCTCACATAGAGGTACAAGTTCATACACATAAATGCTTGATACCGTCACTTTACTTCAAGTTTTCAAATATTGAGCTGGTTCCTAAAACTTTCCGGATAAGATGGCTGCTAGACAAAAAAGGCGGAGATTAAGTAGGAAAGCTTTGTATTTCTAAATTCCTAGATTTTGTTAAGCCAGGTTTTGAGACAGAGAGAACATAGGAAAAGCTTAATAGGGAAGAAGATGGTCTATTCTGCACATAACAAATGAAACAGTTGGCTATTCTAGTCTAAATTTATCTTATATTTTAACTTTTCAGTTCTGGTATAAAATCTTTGCTTTATAGTTAGTAAATCTCTTTGGTAAGCCATATGCTAATTGCTAGAGGAAAACTTGACAAAAGTTGATGAAAAAAACTTAAAGATTTTTTGCCACTTAGAAAATACTATGTTGGTTTTTTCCTTTTCCCTCTATGTGGTAAGTTTAAAAAAATACTCTACAGGGGGGTGAGGGAGAGGGGAAAATCAGTGATGGGCATGAAGGAGGGCACTTGTTGGGATGAGCACTGGGTGTTATATGGAAACCAACTTGACAATAAACTATAAAAATTTAAAATTTTTTTTAAAAAAGGAAAAAAATACTCTGCAGGAAGGGTATAATCTTGTTTCAAAAAATAATAAATATGTATCTATAAATGGAAAACATAAAAATGTGAATACATATTTCACACGTTTTATGACAAAGGATGGGAAGAATGTACAATAAACTGTTACTACTAGTTACTATGGGAAGGGCGCCTGGATGGTTCAGTCGGTAAAGCCTCTGACTTGATTTCAGCTCAGGTCGTGATCTCATAGTTTGTGAGCTTGACCCCTGAGTCGGGCTCTGCACTGACAGCACAGAACCTGCTTGGGGTTATCTCTCTCTCTCTCTCTCTCTCCCCGCCCCCCCCACTCATGTTTGCTCTTTCTCAAAATAAACAAATAAACTTTTGAAAAAAGTACTAGTTACTGTGTGAAAGTCTAAATGAGAGAGAGGAAAACAACTTTGTACTGGTTTGCTTGTTACAACAAATTTGTGTTGCTTTCCTAGCTTGGAAGCTGATGGTTGGTAGCTATAATATATAATTTTCAGAGTCCAAGAATGATAGAGGAGATTCCTTTACTCCTACATGTTGAAAGACCATCCATAACATGAAAAGCCAGCAATAAAGAGATGAAGTAGGAATATAGTGCCTTCTGAGAACTGCTGATGGACTGATTACTGAAAAGTGACAAAAGACTACACAGAATCACTCCATAAGCCAGCAGCAGCGCAGGACAGGATAACTGATAAGCTAAGACTTTATTTTGCATAAGATACTCAAAGGAAGAACTAACTCTCTTTTTAAGAAGATAAAAAGTTATGTACCATAATTTTGGTATTTTTATGTCTGCTTTATTAAATAATATTACAATGTTTTAAATTACTAAGTTGTTTGGCATTCAAGTAAGATTTTTTTTTCATTTTTAAGAAATAAAGCACTTCAGGGGTGCCTGGGTGGCTCAGTCGGCTAAGCGTCCGACTTTGGCTCAGGTCATGATCTCACGGTTCATGGGTTTGAGCCCCATGTTGGGCTCTGTGCTGACAGCTAGCTCAGAGCCTGGAGGCTGCTTCTGATTCCATGTCTCCCTCTCTCTCTCTGACCCTCCCCTGCTCAAGCTGCCTCTCCCTCTCTCTCCCAGAAATAAATAAAACATTAAAAATTTTCAAAAAAGAAATAAAGCACTTCAGGGGCACCTGGTGGCTCAATCAGTTGGGCATCCTCTGACTCTTGATTTTGGCTCAGATCATGATCTCACAGTTGGTGGGATCAAACTCCATGCTGGGCTCTATGCTGACAGTGTGGAGCCTGCTTGGGATTCTCTCTCTCCCTCTCTCTCTGTTCCTCCCCTGTTTGTACACACACACGCTCACACTCACTCTCTCTCTCTCTTTCTCTCTCCCTCTGAAAATAAAAATAAACATGAAAGAAAGAAAGAAAGAAAGAAAGAAAGAAAGAAAGAAAGAAAGAAAGAAAGAGAAAGAAAGAAAGGGAGGGAGGGAGGGAGAGAAAGAGAGAGAGGGAGAGAAAGAAAAAGTAAGAAAGAAAGAAAGAAAGAAAGAAAGAAAGAAAGAAAGAAAGAAAGAAAGAAAGGAAGGAAGAAAGGAAGGAAGGAAGGAAGAAAAGAGCGAGCGAGCATGCAATTCATGACTACTGGCTCAACCAGAAAGCTACCATCACTGGCTTTGGATCTTTGAAGTAGAGAAGATTAAGAAAAGATGACAATAAGGAAGCCAGAAGCCACACTACAGCCATCTTCCTGGCCCAGTATCTAGGAGTTGGAAAATGGCTACAGATTATGGCCTTGAATATTCAGTTGTGATAGAATAGATTCAAAAGGAACCTTATTTACTTCAATAGAAAAAAATCAAGTGGACAGTAATTCTGAAACTTTAAATATAAAAATTTTCAATGAAAATGCACCACATAAACACCACATAAAACTCTCCAGAGACACAAAGATAGAATTCAAATAGAAATTAATCCAAAATCTATCTACCAGCTGAATAAACACCAATGTAATACAAACTACAACTATCTTTTTAAGGAAAAAAGAAATAAATCATAATGATTTCAAAATGACTAATGAAATCACAAGATGATTCTCTACATACAGGGAGCATCACACCCAATGTTGTCCATGAACCAGGCCTTCCTGGATCCCTGGTCTTCCAATCACATCAACAATCCTTCACTAAAGGACCAACCCTTATAGCAGCACAATGATAATAGTTAGGTCCTGAGAACCAATCTGTCCTTTTCCAGAGAAAACAAAGGTAGATGAAATAAAGACAGAAGCCAGTTATACAAGATCCCATATTACAGGATTCGATTTATTTGAAATGGCTAGCATAGGCAAATCCATAGGGACAGAAAGTATATTCATGGTTGCCTTAGGATTGGGGAAGATGGATAAAATAGAGAGTGACTGCTAAAGGCTATGGGGTTTCTTTTCAAGGTGGTAAAAAATATTCTAAATTGGGTTATGGGAATGTTGCACAATTCTGTGAAAATTCTAAAAACCACTTTAACTGGGTGAATTGCAGGGTATGTGAATTATATCTCAGTAAAGCAATTACAAAACAAGGACTAGGGGGTAGCTAATTCTCTAAAAACATGTTCCTTACAGAAATTAAGACGTAGAATAATCACAGTTACAATGACCTTTCTGACTATAGAAGGAAGACACTTCCCAACAAGACTGCAGAAAGAGGATATGTTGACAAGTTTAGTACACATAGGACAGCCAACTCTGTCCTAATTCCTCATATAGAAAAAGTGATAGACCCTAGTTTTTAAAGCACAAGGACAGTACCATTGCCTAAATTCAAGTAAAATGCATCATAATCCATGAAGACATTCAATCACTATACATTACAAATCTACATATAGATATTATATGTGCGGTTTTTTAGTTTTTTGTTTTGAAATAATGGGACTTACAAAAAAGTTACAAAAACAGTGAAAAGAATTCCAATATACTCTTTCATTCACATTCTCCAAATTGCAAGATCTTTCACCATCATAACATTAGCAACACACTCTTCCTGCCTAAAATGATGAGAGGCAAACAATTTTTAAAAGAAATACTCCATTTCCTAAATTACAACCTTTCTCGGAGGCAGGGGGAGACAAAGAAATTGACATAGTCCTTAATGGCAACAAACTCTTTCAATGGTTTCTCCCTGGTCAATAACTAAATGAGAATTCCAACTGCACACAGAGATCTAATGTAGCTGTCAGATACTGATCAGAAGATCCTTGGAAGTAGTATGCAATTTGGCAAGAGTCTAAGGCAAACGTAATACTTGCTTGTATCCGTCATCACCCTGACACCAAATGCTTTTATAACCATGCAGTATAGAAGTATATAAAATCAACACACTGTACTCCTTAAACTTACATGATGTTATATGCTGATTTTATCTTAATAGAGCTGGAAACAATCGTTTGTACAATTTTTTTAAAATACAGGCGGCTAGGCTTCACCCTAAAAGATTCATAGATGCCTGGACTAGGGTCCTGACATGTTAACCCCTGGTTAAAAACCTATGAAAAAAACTAAGCTTGAATCCTACAACTGTGCTTAAACTTCCTTCTGACAAATCAGGAAAGGATTAATCAGGTTTTCACTCAATGACACATCAAATCAAGAAATAAGATCTTCCACCAAAATCACTTTTTACCCAATAACTATATACAGAATCTTGACTTATGAACATGAACATAGTTTTTGCTTTCAGTATTCATGTGCTATTATTTAATGCACCTTACAGCGGAGCATCCAAAACCACCAAATTTCTATTAGTTAAGCAGTATTCTACCTATTTATGCCACAGACCTCAAACCTGAACAACAGTGTAGAAATTTTAAAACAGACTCACATAATTCAAAAGTGAAAAGGAGCTTTGGAAACCATGTTGCGTGACCTGTCCGCCTTCTCCTAGCCCCAACAGAGGTGGGCTTTAAAACCTGCTCCTCCAGATTCTAGCACCAGAGTGCTATCTGCAAACTTTGAATACACTTATCTCCACTCACAGGTCACACCACATCCCTTCATACTATGTATGTGTGCCCATTCATATCCCTCTCCTGATTACACTTCTTTACAGACAGGAATCCTGCCTTAACTCCTTTGTTCCCCTTCCTTCAGTGTCATTCACAGTTTCATTTAAGAGACAAGCAGTAATAGGGCACCTGGGTGACCCAGTCAGTTAAGCATCCAACTTGACTTTTGATCTCAGCTCAGGTCATGATCTTATGGTTTGTGAGTTCGAGCCTTACATCGGGCTCTGCATTAACAGTGCAGAGCCTGCTTGGGATTCTCTCTCTCAAAATAAATAAATAAAGTTTAAAAGAAAAAGAAAAGAACCTTTAAAAAGAAGACAATCAATAATAACAATAACAACAGTAATAATAATAATCATGCAATAAATGTCTGCTTAACGAAACACTGTAAAATAGTTGCACAACTATTTTCTCCTTACCTTTTTTTAACCTCTTACATATTTTTAGGTTGAAATAAAAAAAGTGATTTCTTTTTCTTGATTAGTTTATTGTAGTCATTCAACAAGCACTTACTTTAACACCCACTATGCACTGTACCACAGCTAAAACAAATTTATGAAAATAACACATTACAGAAAGTAGTTCCTTCTCATTTATTCTTAGGGATTTGGCTTCTATGGCTCTATGTCCTAATTTTCTCCCAACATATACCAGGCATATTAACATAAGCATTAATTTATGCCTCATTTCTCTGATCATTTGCCTAATATATGAAATGCTTCTTCTCTCTGCTTAGATTAAGTCTCTAGCTTTTTCTCTTTGAGCAATTAATTGAGAAACAGAAAAAGAAAGGGAGAAAGAGAGAGAGAAAAAGCAAAGGGGTCATCTACCATTACCTCCAGACATACAGGTTCAACCTAACAAGGAACTCCAGTGCTTTATCATCTGTATTTTTACCTTCAAGAATGTGCTCAGAATAAGTACACAGCTAACCTAAGGTCTGCAAATATTTTTGCTATCTAGCATCAAAGTAACTGTCTAATATAACTGAACACCACAAATCTACAGGTTAATTATAATCTGCTATCTAGCATCAAAGTAACTGTCTAATATAACTGAACACCACAAATTTACAGGTTAATTATAATCCAACCTAACAGTAGTGGCACTTCAATTATAAGAAGTCTCCAGCCAAAATCTAACCACTCATTCTTGAGTTTCCTTCCTAATACCAAAACCTCTTCCCAGAGTGCACACATGCAGGTACACATGCCACACACAGTCCCAGAGGCTTTAAGAAAGACACTATCTGGTTGGACCACTTCTACCTGGACAGGAGCCTCTCTGAACATCACTTCCCAGGTTTCCTGCGCTCTCCAGTGGCTAAACTGAAAAATGCAAGTCACCAACAAGCAAAGCAACAAGCACATTTTCCAAGACTATTTTTGGTCAAATTACTTTCACAGCAAATAACATTTGCTATTCTGGGTGGCAGACTTTTCTTCTACCTCCTTTGGTCTCTGTCAATATTCTGTAACTTCTAGTGCCCCATTCCCATGCTAGTTGGCCTTCGATGCTCCATCTGCACCAGCAGTCTGAGATCTTCTAGCTTAAGGTCAGGCGTCTTGTTTCAAGTCCAACTACCTCACTATTCATGGTACTATATAGAAGAATGACCTTGTTTCATTTATCTTTGTATTCCCAGCAATAAGTACAGAGATGATACAGAAATACTTATGTAAAGAAGGAAGAAAGTTGGGGTGCCTGGGTGGCTCAGTCGGGTAAGCGTCTGACTTTGGCTCAGGTCATGATCTCATGGTTCGTGAGTTCGAGCCCTGCGTCAGGCTCTATGCTGACAGCTAGCTCAGAGCCTGGAGCCTGTTTCAGCTTCTGTATCTCCCTCTCTCTCTCTCTCTGACCCTCTCCTGCTCACGCTGTCTCTCTATCTCTCTCAGAAATAAATAAAACATTAAAAAATTTTTTAAATAAAAAAATTTTAAAAAGGAAGGAAGAAAGTTAGGAAAAAGAAGTTAGGAAAGGTGTTAAAAAGGAAGTAGGGAAAGGAAGAAGAAAAATACACTAATTTCAGACCCAGCAAATCTACGCATGATTGCCTACCACTAGCTGGCTACACGAGCAGGGACAGCTTATTCATTGGGCCCAGTTTCATTGCCTATAAGATTACTGGACTACAGTCTGTGACCTCTAAGGCTCTGTGAACTGAAAATTCTACTATCTTATTGTCTTATACATATGCTCATCATGCTAGTGAAGGTCACCACGAGAAACACCATTTTCAATGAAATTTTTAAAAGCAAAGCCTCTACCTCCTTCACTACTTTCCCATTTCTGAAGATGTCATGCCCACCCTTACTTTTATGTTGCAAAATATTTTTAGTTTCACAGTAGATGTGGACATGGAAATCAATAATTGAGAACTTGTATTATTTTTGAATTATGGATTTGGTGAGAATTGTGGTACATTATTTGTAGAATTATGGTAAGAAGTCACTGCAGGAAGATGTTAGATAAGAACTGGATCTACCAGGGCTCCTGGGTGGCTCAGTCTGTTAAGCATCTGACTTCGGCTTAGGTCATGATCTTACGGTTCGTGGGTTCGAGCCTCGCTTCGGGCTCTGTGCTGACAGCTAGATCAGAGCCTGGAGCCTGTTTTGGATTCTGTGTCTCCCTCTCTCTCTGACCCTTCCCTGCTCATGCTGTCTCTCTCTCAGAAATAAATAAAACATTACCAAAAAAAAAAGAACTGGATCTACCAAGAAAAGGAATGAATTCTGATCAACCATTCAGTAGAAATAACATAGGAAACACATGCATGCCAGGACATCATAGAGGGGAATGTGACAGAATAAAGGAACATACAGAAGTCAAAGATATGATTTTGGGTCTGAGTCTTGAGGCACAGATCATTAGAGGCAGCAGAAACTGATCTGCCTAGAGAGTGGGGATGTGGTGATGGTGAAGTATGAATTATCGTATCTGACAGAGAGCTTGAAGCCTGCCAAGCAGACCTAAGTTAAAGAATTACTAGTGTCTGGAAGAACCTCCAAGGATTTGACTGAGACTCAAATTCTTAGTCCCTGACAAAATACTAGCATCAAACTTTCCAGGAGCGAAGCTATGGTGGCCTCCCCTTCAAACTTCCTAAGCAAGAGAAAAGCCATCAGTTCCTTCGAAAAATATCTACACTCTAAATATTCTAAAAACACCTGAATAATATTTCCTCTCAAGACTTGTCAAATTTGATTTAGGGCTCACTGCATTTACATGAACTGCATGTGGGCAAAGAAAATCTGAGCAAAATTATTTGTCTTACTCAGCTGTGCACATGCACAACTTCTTACACCATAACTTCAGGGGACCAAGAACCCCAATCCATCTATGCTAACTATGGAAGTTGAACCTCATTTCCCAAAGATACATTAACCAAAATATTGCCACACATTGTGTTAAAACTTACTTGCCTGAATCTTTAAGTCAAAAACAATGCAATTTCTACGATAAAGTGTGAAGAGCATTTTCTTATAAAACACAAATGCCTGGCTATCACTGCCCCATGTTTCATGACGTTTTCACATCACAAATGTCACTCATTCACTGACAATGTCTCTTACAGTCATTCTTTCAAAAAACACTCATTGAGTACCTACCATGTGCCAGGTACCAACCAGGTGGAGATGTAGCTTTGAAATCCTGACTATCAAGCATTGCCAGCTTTCTACATCTCAGATATAGAAGGCCTTTCTCTGTGATTGTTGTAGCACCATTAATAGTTTGGATTATACAGGGGAATCCCAAGTCTCTTAATCAAGAAGCACAAGCAGGCTACTAGTGTTTTGGAAACCTACTGAGTCAGTGGTTTTTCTTCTATTTTAATGCGGCCAATGCCCTTAAGCTACTCATAAATAACACAGTAAGAAAAGCTATTATTACCATCACAAGCAGCTGCACCTTGTCAGTAATCAATAAATTTTCTCAAACACTATTTTGGTTTAGTTTAAATATTGACTTCATCTTATAAGTTCCCAGGTTTAAGGATCAGGTAAGATCAAATGACTGGGCACCTAGCATCCTTTCACACAACTAATGCCCTATCAGTCACCAAATCATTCTTTCATCATTCATTGTTGAAAATTAATATTTATTAAAAACCCACTATGTTTTATGAGCTGGGGACACAAAGAGCCCTGCCATTTGGAACTAAATTCTAGCAGAAAAAGAGAGACAATGAGCAATAACAATAAACACAACAAGTAAGTAAGTGTATCAGATGGTAAAAGTGATGATAGCTATGGAAATAAGCAGAGAAGTACAAGAAAGAGTAAGAGTGTACAGGGTCAGGGCAGGGAAGGAGGCAAGTGTAAGTTCAAATAAAATGATCTGAGAGTCATCACTGGGAAGATGACAGACATTAAAATAAGACTTGAAAGAGATGGAGTCAGCCAGCCAGATATCTGGGAGAATGACATTCAAGGCAGAGGCAACAGCCATTGCTAAGGCCCTAAGACAGGGTGTGCCTAGTGTACTGAAGCAAGATCAAGGAGACCATTGTGTCTAGAAGGAAGAGATTGGAGGGGGAGAGCATTAAGAGATGAGGTCAGAGAGTAACAGAAAAGCTGGGAACTGAAGGACCATGTAAGTCATTTCAAGGAACTTTAATTTGACTCTTCCTGAAAGAGAAGCCACTGGAAGGAATTTTGGTAGAAGAATAACATATCTGACTTATGTTTTAAAAGATCCCTAAAGCTTTTATATTGGGAGAAAAAAAGATTTTCCAAGACAGAATATTTAACAAGTCCTTATCCCTGAGGTAAAAAAAATTAATCCCATCTAGAATAGACAACAAAATACTAAAGGATAACAAAGTAAGAGGACTGATACTACTCAAATTCAAGATTTACTATAAAGCTACAGTAATCAAGACAGTATGGTATTGGCAAGAGAACAAAGAGATCAATGGAAGAGAATAGAGAGCTCAGAAATAGACCAACACAAATATAGCCAGATGATCTTTGACAAAGAAGCAATGGCAATTGAACAGAGAAAGGATAATCTTTTCAACAAATGGTGCTGGAACAACAGGACATTCACATGTAAAGAAAAATGGATGTAGGCACAGACCTTTCAAAGAAATTAATTCAAAATGGATCATAGACAGAAATGGAAAATGTGCAACTATAAAACTTTACAAGATAACAGAAAAAAATCTAGGTGACCTTATATTTGGTGGTGACTTTTTAAATACCATAGCAATAACACAATCCATGAAAGAGAAGTGATAAATTGAACTTAACTAAAATTAAAAATTTCTGTTCTGTAATAAACACTGCTCAGGAAATGAAAACACAAGCTACAGATCAAAAGAAAATACTTGGAAAACACAGATCTGAAAAAGGACTGTTATCCAAACTATATAAAGAACACTTAAAGCTCAATCATTAAGGGGCATGTGGGTGGTTCAATTGGTTGAGCATCCAACTCCTGATTTTGGCTCAGGTCATGAACTCACGGTCATGGGATCAAGCCCCATGTCAGGCTCAGTGCACAGTGCAGAACACAGCCTGCTTGCGATTCTCTCTCTCCTTCTGCCCCTCTCCCGTTTGTGTACCCACATGAGCACACACTTTCTCTTTCTCTTTCAAAATAAATAAACTTTCAAAAAACACTCACTCAACAAAAATAAGAAAACAACCTAACTGAAAAGTGGGCAAAAGATCTGAAGACACCTCACTGAGCAACGAATATCTACAAATGGCAAATAAACATATGAAAAGATGTTCCACATTCTACGTTATTAGGGAATTGCAAATTGAAACAACAGTGAAATACCACTAAACACCCAAATGGCCAAATTCTAAAACAACTGACAACATCAAATGCTGACAAGGATGTCAAACAACAGAAACTCTCATTCACTGCTAACAGAAATGCAAAACCGTACAGCCACTTTGGAAGTCAGTTTAGCAGTTTCTTACATAGTCTTACCATATAGCCCGTTAACACGCTCATAGATATTTACTCAAATGAATTGAAAACTTATGTCCACACAGCAATCTGCAAATCAATGTTCATAGCAACTTTATTCATAATTAACAAAAATTGGAAGCACCAAGATGTCCTTCAATAGATGAATGAATAAACTACGGGACATCCATACCATGGGATATTCAGTGTTAATTAAAAAATGGATAAAAAGGGTATACATTTTTTTAATTTTTTAATATTAACAAAAAAGAAAAAGAAAATATGAGCTATTAAGCCACAACTAGATATGGAGGAAACTTAACAGGATACTGCTAAGTGAAAGAAACTAGTATGAAAAGGCTAAATACTGTAGGATTCCAACTATTAGACAGTCTGGGAAAAGCTAAACTGCAGTGACAGCAAAAGATCAGTGGTTTCCAGAGGCTAAGGAAAGGGAGAAAAAGAGGGAATAAACAAGTGGATCATTTTATTCTTAAGGCAGTGAAATTCATCTGTATGATACTGTAAAGGTAGATATTAGATATTACACATTTGTCAAAACCCAAAGGACTATACAACAATCCAACGTAAACTATGGATTTTAGTTAATAATAATGTTTTAAGGGGCACCTGGGTGGCTCAGTCGGTTAAGCAGCCGACTTTGGGTCAGGTCATGATCTTGCGGTTCGTGAGTTTGAGCCCCGCATCGGGCTCTGTGCTGACAGCTCAGAGCCTGGAGCCTGCTTCAGGTTCTGTGTCTCTTCTCTCTGCCCTTCCCCTGCTCACGCTCTGCCTCTCTGTCTCTCAAAAACAAACATTAAAATAATAATAATAATGTATCAATATTGGTTCATTAATTATAATCAATGTGCCGCACTAATGCAAAATGTTAATTTAACAAGAAGGAAAACTATGAGGGAGAAGGGGTATATGGGAACTCTGTAGTTTATGCACAGTTTTTTTATAAACTTAACTGTTATACAAGTCTGTTTACAAAAAAAATTATCCTATCCTCAAACCAGTATTCTCTCATTACTTTATTATACATATATCTTGCCCATTTCCAAAATGGAGTTAAGATGACACACAGAAAAAGGATAATACAAGTAGAAATAAAACTGATGTCTAAGGCAAGTAATACAATTATACCAAAACTTCAGCTAAAGAATTACTTTCAATATTCTTTTGCTTATTTCCTTCCATCGAACCCCATTATATTTTCTCATTGCTCCATGAATCTGCCCTTCGTAGCACCTATTCCAATTATAATTTTATCGACATGATTTCATCAATGTCCTCACATTAAATTCCTTAAAAGCAGATAAAGAAGTTAAGTAATCCAATAGTAACCAGGAAGTTATAAATTTGGTAAAGAAACTGAGGTTTAGAGAAGTTAAGTAATGAAACGCCCCAGCTTAAAAATGGCATAGCCGGGATTTCAAAACCCGACTGATTTCAAGGCCTCATGGTCTTGGCATTACACCATGAAGTATGGGATAATTTCTGCACCGTATGTTATCTTCAAGCTGTCAAAGTGATTCAATAAACACAACTCAGTGGTTCAGCTGAAAATCAGCCTAACTCAATCAAAAATGATCACAATTGGTCCTAACTATTAATTGATTAAAACCCAGAGTGTGAGATGCCCTATTTTATTCTACACATCTGGCCAGAGTTTGGGGCTCAGGTCTACTGCTGACAGAGCACAACTCTGCCATACTCTCTTTTTTTGAGTCCTACCAAGTAATAAGGGTTTCAAAAGATGAACTAGAATTTTCCCCAGACTTGTTTCTGCTACACCGTCAACATGTGACTCACAGTAAAACATGCTGCCTTTAAAAATGTAAACAAATAGCCAGCCAGGAAACTAAATTATCAAGGGGTAAGGTAGGAGTTTGAGAAAAGGAAAGCTCTATTTATAAAAGTATCTCTTCTGGACAATTTACACACAGGTCTTAGAGCTACCACATCTCAAAATAGCTTATCATTTAAAATAACTCTGTGACCACACAATTATCAAGAGATATCTTAACCACATTCCTGTTAGATAATAGAATCTCTTCAAAAGGGAATAGAATTATAAACATTACCTAAGAAAACTGGGTATTACTTTAGAAGTTCATAAATTTGTTCACAAAGAGCCCCCAATTTAGGCTAATGCTAATCCCTGCACTGGTATGTGACTAAAAATGTCTGCAAAGAGCAGTTGTCCAACTGACATTCTGGCTCTGTCTGTAATGTAATAGTTAAAGAATGTGGTGTCATTTAAGGAGACACTATAATTTTCTGCACTGAATGTAGACTATTAAAATGTTTGTAAACCACTAAACAATAAAAATTATTACTTTGAACAATTCTAAATGTGAAAATAATCACCAAATGAGTACAAAAACCTGGATCAAAACAGTCAGGTTTATGTTTGGTTTCTGAGTATTTATAGGCAAAATGCTAAGATTCCATTTTCCTACCCCAAAAATGAGAAATATCTGTACACTGCCTGCCATGAACACAAACTCCACATACTAATCACACCTACAAGACAAAACTGCTATAAGTAAACAGGAGTCACTAATAGTTTTGGGATCATAGGTACCTTTAAGAACCTGATAAAACCTGTCAAATTTCTTCCAAATGTGCATAGTACATGTACATGAAGGCAAACTTTTACCTATAAATGTAGGGACTACCTAACTTTAAACCTCAGTTTAAAAACTTCTAACCTGGAAGAAAACCCCATTGCAAGACTGCTAGACTTACAATAGCTTGTAAAACACTGGGTTAGTGACTTCTATGTAAAATGTTAATGCTGCAGGTAAGAAAATCGAAGATTAACAGTATCACTAACAAATTTCACTCTGAAAGAGAAACCACAATGGAAGCAGTGAAGGGTTACACCCTACCATGTGAGGTCCAGGCTGTTTTAAATATGAAGTCTGCAAGAAAAGCTAACCTATCAAAATCTCAACGTTTAAAGTAGATATAATTTTAGACTTTTTAAAGCCAATTTCTGTTACATAAGCACTTTATCATTTGGTAAAACCATATGTCAAATTTATGCATTTAAAAATACAGAGCAAATTTTAATTATAACATCTGAATTATTTCATGTGATAGAAAATAAGAATAGGGGTACCTGGGTGGCTCAGTCGGTTGAGCGTCCGACTTCAGCTCAACGGTTTGTGGGTTCAGGCCCCTCGTCGGGCTCTGTGCTGACAGCTCAGAAAGACTGGAGCCTGCTTCAGATTCTATGTCTCCCCTTCTCTTTGCCCCTCCCCTGCTCCTGTTCTGTCTCTGTTTCTCAGTAATAAATAAATGTTAAAAAAAAAAATTTTAGGAAAATAAAAATAAAAATACTTAAGTTATTTATTAGCTAAATGATGAGAATAAGTCTCTTAAACTGACATTTTTACTGCAAATAATACTCTGCATACTAACAGAGCACAGGGTAGGAGGCTGCCCAGAGGAAACAGTACTCCACTATGAGTCAAATATCTTCAATCTATTCCTTGAATTGCAACTGATCGGCCATGTGACTCTGATCACGTCATTACCTTTCAGCATCTCAATTCTAAAAAAATGATAAAATTGAGGGAATAAACTACATGATCTTTAACAATCCTTAATTATATTTGAATTTATGGGCATATCCAAAGTAAACAATGAGAGTCAAAGTCAATTAGTAGAACAGAACAATTAGAATTAACTTTATTACAGGCTGCCCTACAATAACATTTCAAATATGAACTAGTTCCCTCAGAAAGGCTGGCCTGTAAATAGTTAGGTCCACTCAGAGTCACTGTGGTAACCAGCCTCCAGGATGACTGCCGACAATCAACACCTTCTGTTATTCCCACACTTATGTAGTCTCTTCTCACACTGTGCCAGGGCTGTGCGTGTGACCAACTGCCTACGGTCCAAGATTAGGTCATAAACAAAAGAGTCTTGCTCTTGGATATCTACTCTCTCCCCCTTGCTCTTGGATCTCTGGCTCTGAGGAAAGCAAGCTGCCATGCTGTGCATGCTGTGGCTTATGGCCAACAGCAAGCAAGCAAAGAACTGAGGCCGGACAAAAAGCTCATGAGAGAGCCTGGAAGCAGATTCTCTCTGGCCCCCACCAACCCCTGAGATGACTGCAACAGCTTGTCTGCCACCCAATGGGACACCCTGGGACAGAAACGCTCAGTAAAGCCATTCCTAGTTTCCTGACCCTCAGGAATTATACAATAGTAACATGTGTTGTTTTTAAACTACTAGCTTTGGGGGTAATTTGTTATACAGCAATAGATAACTGCTACAGTATACTTTTATTTTTTGAGCCTCTTAGCCTTTATGTGTGATGGGTCACAAGATTTATTTAATTTTTCTTTCACTCTGACTCTTATATAATCAACATCCACACACATAACTTTTTAATATCCTCTGCAACAACCCAGATGTGGATCCATTATAACTTACTTCACAAATACCATAACAGCCTACACATCTTTACACTAAAGCCTACAGTCTATACGCCTCTGAATCAAGGATCCCAAATTTGAATATATACAGCAATATACAGGAGATACTCAGAAAGTGTCAATGATTTAGTTAGAGTGAACCAAGTATCCGGTAACAGAGCTGTGGGAAATACTGGTGGATATTAGGGTGGGTGAGCCATCTTCCACTCAACTCCTGCCAACTGTTGCCATTTGAGGATGTGGGCCCAGTGTTACAAGATGGCCTCTTTTTCAAGTGGAGCCTCAATTCTGGATTTTTAAATGAAATTCACCAATTTTTAAATTTTGATTTAAAAGTTTTACTGTAGTACATGGGACAAAACATACCTATAGTCTAGATTTGGCCAATGTAATACCAATTACCAACCTATACTCTGTATATACCTTTCTTAGAATTTCCCTTTGATCTTGATTCCCCTCAAAACCTCCAGTGGATACCCATGACCTACTTAATTAAGACCAAACTACTTAACCTGTTATTCACATACCTCTTCAATAAGACTGCCATTTACCTCGCCAGTTGTTAAGTCTATAGAAACATTCTATTATAGCAGACTAGTCTATCTAGCACCCTCAGGAAAAGCTTTATTTCCCACTCATGATATTTCAGTCAACTGCCCCATCCACACCTTACCCATATCTTAAGAACCAAACCAAATGTCACTTCCTCTAGCAAAGCTTCTCTTGCTATGCCATACTCTGTCATCCTACAACAAGGAACTCTCAAGATATCCATGTACTCACTAGTCATTTATCAGTTCAGTGACTCTTTTACTACCATTGGGAATATTTATTTGAACTTGATATATTTATTTAGCTTTGAAACATTTATATTGTCTACTAACTATTCCATAATACTCTATGATACACTGAATTCAGTTCACCTAAAAACTTGAACAGTGAAAAGTCATCATCGACTGTACTCTGTACTAAAGATTAGACAAAGATGAGATATAATCCTTGACTTCAAGGAGCTTACAGATGCCTGGGAAAGCAAGATGCAAATAATTTCCATAGTACAGTGTGACAAGTGATGAGCAAAAGATGAGGCAATGGTAACTGAACAGTTCTACAAAGGAGAGAAGAACTACAGGGAACAGGTTACAACTGAGCTGGACAAGGAAGGGTAAGTGATTCACCAAAATAAAGAACCTGTCTCAACACACTTTAGCCAAGGCCGATCCTCTAAATGACTCAGGCAGTCACTGTCAACTACTCCTAACTGCATTTACTGTCAGCATAATTCACAGCTAACATAATTTAAAGCTGCTTTGTTTACTTAACCTTAAATGTCTTCTCTCTAAGCCAAAGTCTGGCCATCAAAATTGTGCACAGAATGGGTGCCAGTCAATATTTCACTTATTAACTAAAAACAGAAAGTTTTATAAGACATGGTTCCAAAATAGCAACATGACTCTTAAAAACAGATGACAAAATATTTCGAAGGGCCAGTGGTCAGATCTTGGTTTCCAATACCAGTCTCCAACCAAAGGAACCAAGGCTCCTTGGAGAAACGGCTGACTCTCCAGGGGTAGGGAACACACAAAACAAGCCTGGAACATCTTATAACTTCAGAAAAGTAAGGAAGTGCTCAAAAAACAAAGCAACAGGGGCATGTCAAAGACACACAGGGGCCACCTGGGTGGCTCAGTCAGCTGAGCATCAGACTCTTGATTCCGGCTCAGGTCATGATCTCACAGCTTGCAGGATCAAGTCCCATGTCGGGCTCTGCGCTGACACGGCAGAGCCTGCTTAGGATTCTCTCTCTCCCTCTCTCTCTGCCCCTCCCCTGCTCACTCACTCACGTTCTCTCTCTCTCTCTCTCTCTCTCTCTCTCTAAACATATAAATAAACATTTTGTGGTATCCTGGATGGCATCCTGGAATAGAAAAAGGATATTAAGGAAAAACTAATGAATCCAAGTCAAATATGGAGTTCAGTTAAAGGGAGTATGTACCAATGTTAGTCAGTTGGTTGTAACAAAGGTACATACTACCATAAGATGCTAACAAGAGAGAAAACGGGACACAGGGTATTCAGGAACTATCTGCACTGTCCTACAACTTTTCTACAACTTAAAAACTTCTAAAAAGTCCTTTTAAATTTTTTAAAAATTTCAAAAAGGTTATGTATTTTGAAAAATGTTCTGAGTAAAAACAAGACTCTGGACCTAAGCTTTGTACTAAAAATATTTTTTAAGTAGACAAATTCTACACCTAACCTATTCATTTTTATTTTTTAAATCTTTAAAAAATGTCTTGCTCACCAAACCTCCTTTATCATATCTAGGGACTTTATTGTGTACAGCATTACAACACAAACAGTCTACTTAAAAACCACAGTCAAATCAAGACATGAATGTCTTCTACATACCAAGCAGAAAGAGAGTTTCAAGGAGACAGACACTATGACAGCTTGATTTGAAAATTTTAACAATTACACTAGTGGAGTTACTGTTTGCGCACCCTCACAGGGCTCATTATGCCTTACAAATTAATTTACTAGAAATTAAGAATGAATGTTGCTCAGCTTCATGCTGAGATGAAAATGCCTATTTTTAGTGCTTATTGTTCTTTCCTTGATAGTGATTCCTAACACTTTACTTGAATTAACCCTGCTTTCTCTATGCAAATACTAAATGGCATGTAATTAAACTAAGAAATGCAAGGAAGTAAAGAAATGTAAGCCATTTATGCCTTGAGATGCAACAAATAGGAAGCTCTGCTTCCTGCCCAAACTCTGAACCAAATGAGAAATGAGATAAAATGGATAACAGAGATAAGTTTTAAGAGAAACAATTTAAATTGGTGGATAAGACAGGAGAAGTAAGAAAGCAAATAAAAGACCAAAATGTCATCTTTATTGCCAATAAAACCTAAATCAGAGAACATTACTTACTACAGACTAGGAGGTAGTGTCCAAATACTGAGACTCATGAACAGACTTGCTGTCCTAGTCCCAGGCAGTATGGTACCTTGAAGATGTGACAGCAGGTCCTATAAAACTTAAGGCATGGTGGAACAGGCTGAGCTAGGGGCGGCTTGTTCATAAGAGACAGAAGAAGTAGCAGGTCACACAGGCCTGCTTCCTCATTTCAAACTCACCAATCAGATTAAATCCCCTCCACTCTCCTGAAAAGGTACAGGAAGGTGTAAGTCCTATCCAAATGGAATCTCCATCACAGGAATCAGGAATCGGCATCCTTCTCACAAGAACAGTGAAACAACCAACCATGTTAGGTACTATATAAAATACTAAAAAATGCAAAAGAAAGCCTCACAAAATGTAAATATGCATATTCTTTGGCTTCAGTATTCCACTGTTGCAAATTTATTCTATGTATGTACAAGCGCAAAGCTTGAATAGATCTAAGAAGTACTTGGATTCAATGGAACCAGATTCCAAGGAACTGGGAGATTTTCATTTATCTCTGTATCCCCCAATCAACACCATGAATTTTGAACACAAAAATAAAATCACCTAGGGCAGTATCACTGTGCAGAATTGAGGCAGGAATATAACATAAGGCTTACAGACCTGAGAGCCTGCTGGAGCCCAAAGTTTTCTTTTCTTTTCTTTTTTTATTTTTTGTTCTTACTTACTTTCCTTACGCTTGAAGGAAGCTGAGCATCTATGGGCCCCTACATCTATCTATATTCACATATCATCTTTATCCTTCTATAACCCTACCACTGTACTAGAGCTAACTCTCAGAAATCATCTTCTCACCCTTGACACCCATCTCAGTGCCTATCATACATGAGTTAAATAAGTGTGTGTGTGTGTGAGCGCGCGTACATACACGTGCATGGGCACGTGTGCGTGTGCATCTCAAATTTTGTAAAAACTAAACTAAACAAGAGTCTGCTTCCAGGACATGATTCATTCCTCCACCTCCAAGCCTTAGATTGTGACACAATATAGTCCTTTTAATTTTCAAGTTCACCCCATTTTTTAAAGATCCTTCACATTTGACAAATATGTACTTGTTCTACTAGCAGACAAGAAACCTGACTTCTTCAGAATTGAACACTAATCTTGTCTGACCTGGTTGCAGTGTCTAAGTTCCTGATCAGTCCACAGTGAGAGCTGTGTGTTCATCACCAAGCCCTGTAGTTCCTGATTACTCCTTCCATTGAAATCATGCTCCTAACATTCCATTCCTAGTACATTTTTAACCCAAGATGTCCCTAAGAATAATGAAATGTCCTATGCACAGATAGCAAAGGTCCATCAATAATGGGAAAGAAAATCACTCATCGCTTGAATGTGTGCCATGTGCTGCCTTTTTAAAACTCATACGCTAGACGATCAGACAGCAACTGCCATAACACAGATGGCTGAGAAAATGGGTTCAGAAATATTTTGTGGGCATCAGAATATTCATGAGAAAACAGCCTAAATTCTCAACTCCAAGGTCAGACAGAAATCCTGACTATAGGAATCTTGTACTTCTTATGCTCTTAGTCTACTATAATGAGAAATCAGTTGCCTGGAAAAGCCGAATCTAAGTAGATCATTAGGCAGAATGCAATTTTCCTGAAACCATGATTTACTGCATAGTAAAAAATATCTACCAATTTGTAGATTTTAATTTATTGAAATGTTGAGTTTTGAATTAGAAAATGTCATCACAGGGGCACCTGGATGGCTCAGTCGGTTATGCGTCCAACTTCAGCTCAGGTCATGATCTCATGGTTCGTGAGTTCGAGCCCATCGTCTCTGCTAACAGCCCAGAGCCTGGAGCCTGCTTCAGATTCTGTATCTCCCTCTCTCTCTGACCCTCCCCTGCTCATGCTCTCTCTCTCTCTCTCTCTCAGAAATAAATAAAAACACGAAAGGAAGGAAGGAAGGAAGGAAGGAAGGAAGGAAGGAAGGAAGGAAGGAAGGAAGAAAGAAAGAAAGAAAGAAAGAAAGAAAGAAAGAAAGAAAGAAAGAAAGAAAGAAAGAAAGAAAGAAAGAAAGAAAGAAAGAAAGAAAATGCCATCACAGAGTCTGAACAAAGACAGTTAACAGTAACACTCATTGAATTTATTGAGTTATCATGCGCCAGGCAGTATTCCAAGCAAGCTACTCATTTCATCTCACAATAACTCTATGAAGTAGGTACAATTACTACTCCCATCTTATAAATGAGGGACATGAGGCACCAGGATGTTTAACCTATCACAGTATGAGATGGTAAAATGGACTCTGCAACTGAGCCTATATAGTGAAACTTGTCTAAGGTAAATGCACCTGGAATGAACAATATTCTGTTAACAAAAATTAAGTATGTGCCTCCTTATTATCATCTTTGCTTTTACTTCAGATGAGTAAACTGATGCTCAGGGAGATACAGTAATTTAACCAAGGCCACTTAAACCAAGGCTTGAGTTGGAAGTACCAGATCTCTAAAACAAACTAGACTAAATATTTTGCATTCCTAGACACTGGAGAAATGATACAAAATAGCTTGAGGTATTTTATGAACTGAAGTACTTCATTATCTAAGACAGGCTGCAATTCTCACCAGGGTTAGCATGGGAAAATATGAAACACTGTAACATACACCACAGAAGGCAACATTAGACTTCCAACATTTCACAATTAAAATCAAAGCTTACAGAGAAGAATACTAATTAATCATGGATTTTTTTTTTATCATATCTGGGGATTATTAATGATTCAATAAATGCCAGACTTTGTTTTTCAAAAAAGAACCATGGCTATTAAGGGATTCTAACTTGGAATGGTTTAATAACTTCCTTTGTACAAGTGAGTACTATAATATTAATGATAAAATTAATATTAGGAAAGAAAAAAGACAACTTTCATGAAATACATACTCTTAAAAATGAAACTCTAAGCATTTAATTTTAATTTTCACAGTTACAAAGAGAAATGATCTATTAAATTCTTCATCATAAAGTATTTTGAGAAGCAAAAGCATATGAAATAATTGTGTATGATACAGTATTAGTTGGTCTCTTGAAAAAAGGACTAGAGATTATTTGCACAATTAAGAGAAACACTGTTATATTGACTATGAGCAAAATACAGAGTTTAGAAATTTGAGTTCTGTCATTTAGACATGGAATCTAGTTTTTTTCAAGTGTTAACAGAGTCAAGGTATTTTTCAATGTCAGTATATATTTCTGTAACACTCTGTTCCAATGAAATGATGGATGCACCATAATCTATTTAACAAATTTCCCAATATTAAACAATTATACTTGTTTCCAACTTTTTGTCATTAGTATATATAGTGCTGTAACAATACCCTTGTTAGCCCTTTCTGTATGCTTATTTTCCCTTATAATAAATTCTTACAAGTGAAATTTTAGTCCACATGAATACATACATTATCCTGCAAAAATACAGTATCATTTTTAGTATTAGCAGAAATACAGTTTGAAATAGCACAATATGAAATACATTGAGATCTAATTTTTAAGGATTTATATTTTATAACCATACATATATAGAAACATACATATTTGTGTGTATATGAATACATACATACATGCACACAGCACACAAATACATTTCTGTTATATAAACAGTATCTGCTTAAATGCTGTGCTTATTTTATTTATTATTTATTTATTTATTGCTATGGTAAAAAAAAAAACTGTGTAACAAGATTTATCATCTTAACCATTTTTAAGTATACCACTGTCGCACAATCTCCAGAACTTCTTCACCTTGCAAAACTGAAACTGTACCCATTAAACAGCCATTCTTTTCCTGCCCCCACCTCCACCCCCACCTGCCATCCCTGGCAAGTGCCATTCTATTTTCTGTTTCTATGGATTTGACTAATTTAGATACTACATGTAAAGTGTTATCTAACAGTAATTGTGGGGGTTTTTTTGTGACTGGCTTATTTCACTCAGCATGATGTCTTCAAGATCCACTTACACTGTAGAATGTGTCAGAATTTTCTGCCTTGTTAAGGCTGAACAATGGTTTTGTTTATCCACTTGCCCAACAATGGACATCTGGGTTGCTTCCACCTCCTTGCTATTATGACTAGTGCTGCTATGTAAAATACTGTGCTTATTTACAAATATTCATAAACACAGTAAAATTCTATATTAGGAGTCCTTGGCACAAGGAATTCCAATTACTTCATTAAGAAGAACAGATAATTCCACTTTATATGGCTGATAACTTCACCCTATCGAGGCGGGAGGTGAGGAAGGGGGGAGAAAAGAGACAGCAAAGTCTACCCCTTCCACTTCTCAGCCCCCAGAGTTCTCATATTGAGCATGGAATCACTGAATCACTACCGGGAACAGGAACTCTTCCTTGCCTGACCTCAAAAGGTATCAGGCTTCAGCCTCTACCAGACAGAGTTCTAGCAGTCCACCTCCAGCTATAGACACACCCTCATTTCTCTGTACACACAGGCTGATCCGTGGGTGTTCAGATCACACTTCTTGGAGACTGTCCTGTTACTCTTCCTGGCCATGCTTTCACTTACTAACATTGGGAATCTATTATTTATTTCTCCAGAGCTGGTATTTCTCACTTGCCAGAAAGTTAAAACAAAATTTTTTTTTGTTGAATCCCTATGATTTCTCACTTATAGTTACTATCTACTATGATAGATAGTAGGTGCTATGATGCCCATTTTACAAAAGAGAAAACTGAGATTCAGAATGCATTCGTCATTTACCCAATGCCACAAAATTTGAATAAGCCATGTGAAATTTGGAACTCCAGTCTATAAAATTTAAAGCTTATAGTCTTTTCACTATTTTATGCTACATCTTACAAATTCTCTTGTTAATTCTGTCACTAACACCTATGGCAGATAGAAAACCAGTATTCTCATAACATCAAGTTTACACACTTTGAACACTTTCTCATTTAGAAATCTATAGCGAACACACACCTTTTTCCTCTTTTTGGGCTACCTCTCAGAATATGTCATCAGTAACTAAATATATTTGTCCTGTGTATTTACTTTCATTTGTTCAGAAAGAAACCACAGTGTGCTAATTGGCAAGCTGGAAACAAACCATATTTCGTTACCTTGTTTTCTAAATTATTCGTGAGCTTAAAACATAGCATTAACCACACTTCTGGATGAAGGAATCTGTAACTTCACTAAAAAAAATAAAAATAGGTTTGTACTACTCCAAGAAACCTAAAAGCACTCAAAGTTTACAAAGATCAAACAAAAGAAAGCAGCCAGATGCTTTCAACAGAAGAAATGCCCATTTCCCCGCCCTTGGCCGACAGTACCAAAGGTACTTTGATCAGAAGCTGCCCAAAAGGAATGATACTTATTAGAGAGTAAATAAGGAACCTAATGAATTCTTCCACACTTGGGAAGGTTTAAGGTGAGAGATAAAAAGCAGAAACACCTGGAATGAAAAAGAAAAACCATTCTGGGCCAAGAGAGCAAGTGGATTGAGTGCCA
This sequence comes from Hyaena hyaena, assembly GCF_003009895.1. Classification (NCBI taxonomy): domain Eukaryota; kingdom Metazoa; phylum Chordata; class Mammalia; order Carnivora; family Hyaenidae; genus Hyaena; species Hyaena hyaena. Next base: position 1,617,154 of record NW_024080869.1, read on the forward strand.
AATACCAAAGGCTGCAGTAGATCTGAGGCCACAGTGCATCCTCATGCTAAATCCTGTATCTTTTTCCAGTAGCCTGAATGAAATCTCTGTACCCTGAAACCAAGTAAAACTGGTAAGAATAAGGTGCAGTAACTGATACACTATTTTTTATATGCTATAGGAGACAGCATTCAGGGAAACATATGAATATTGCTGGGAAGCATGGAGAGAGAATGGGAGGAAGTAAAGGGCCCCATGGTATCAGATTTGAATAGTGAGTATTAGTAATAAATTTATAATTTGTAAAATAGACCTCTATATCCTTGCTGTTTCTATTAAAAGGATCTAAAACAATGATGACCAGGGAGCAAAAAGCACATCTAGTGTCCAGATCTTGATTGTGAAATACAAAGCCCCGCTGAAATAAACTAGAGCTCCTTAGAGAAATAATTGATTCCAGATCTGGGGCAAGGAAAGCACAAAGTGAGCTTGAAACATCTTGTTATTCCAGAAAGGAAAGAAATGCTTAAAGATTAATAAGAACGTAATAAAAAGACACAGAAGCCAGCTTCAAGGAGCTCCTATTAGCTCAACATTGGACAATTTAAGCATCAAAAGAATGGCAATGGCTGGGGATCCTGGGTGCCTCAGTCAGTTAAGCATCAGACTTTGGCTCAGGTCATGATCTTGCAGTTTGCGGGTTTGAGCCCATGCGTCGGGCTCTGTGCTGACACTCAGAGCCTGAAGCCTGCTATGGATTCTGTGTCTCCCTCTCTCTCTGACGCTCCCCTGTTCATGGTCTGTCTCTCTGTCTTTCAAAAATAAATAAACATTAAAAATTTTTTAAAAAAGAATAGCAATGGCAATGGATTTTAACACACTGAATAAAAAAAGAATCCATGAGTCAACTGTGAAATTTAAAAACAAAAAATGGAGAGCAGGGGCAGGGGAGTCTGGGGATGAAGGAAAGCTATTCTTTACAAAAGAATGTCAGCTAATAAATGAAAGAGAAATGACCATTTTTACTATTATATAATTGAATCAGGCAAGGATCAAGGATCCTGATCATCGGGTAAAAAGCTATTGGGGAAGAAGATATGCACAAACTACTCACAGATAATGCATTAATTATAAGAGAGAAAAAATACCCAGAAAGGATAATGTTACAATGGAGATCTGGCAGACTACACCTTAATTAAGTGATCAGATTTAATGGGATATACTGGCATATACCTCCTGATATAATCCAATAAGAAATAAACACTATCACCTCTACAACGTGTTTGCCAAAAATGGTTCATCTGAATCCAATCATGAGGATATATACACATAATTATTTGGGGACAAAGTAGCATGACATATAAATTTAATTTTTAATGATTCAGTAAAAATTAAAAATAAGCAGACAGGGTGAGTGCCTAGGTGGCTCAGTTAGCTAAGCATCCGACTTCAGCTCAGGTCATGATCTCACAGTCCATGAGTTTGAGTCCCGCACAGGGCTCTGACAGCTCAGAGCCTGAAGCCTGCTTTGGATTCCGTGTCTCCCTCTCTCTCTTCCCCTCTCCTGCTTGTGCTCTGTCTCTCTCTTAAAAATAAACATTAAAAAAAGTCTAAAAAATAATAATAATAATAACAATAATAAAATAAGAAGACAGCATACCAAAATGTTAGTGATCACTGAACCTAAGTGAAGTATACATTCTTCTAATCTGTCTACAGATTTTAACTTCTTCAAAATAAAACAATGGAGGGAAAAACAACCTACCCACAAAGAATTCTAACAACCAAAAGAGGTTCAGAGATAGAACCCTGGGCTTTGAAGAGGAGAAAAATATTTTCAGGGGTGCTTCGGCCGGTGAAGCATCTGACTCTTGATTTTGGCTCAGGTCATGATCTCATGGTTCATGAGATAGAGCCCTGCATCAGGCTCTGAGCTGACAGTGCAGAGCCTGCTTGGGATTTGCTCTCTCTCTCTGTCTCTGCCTCTCTGTCTCTGTCTCTAAATAAACAAACAAACAAACAAACTTTAAAAAGGGGGGGAACCATCTGCTAGAAGAAAAAGAGTTTCTGGTTAGTGTAAATATTAAAAATCTGGCTTATTCTCATTTCAGCAAATATATCCTAACTTCAGACCAGCTTTCTAAATTTAAATGAAAATGCAGTGAAGAATGTACACATTGCCCCTGACACAGAAGTAATAATAAGTAATAGTAAAATACCAAAAAAATAGTATTTTTATTAAAAGTTCCTTAAAATACTGTACTAATCCCTAAAGGTCTTAAAATGAACTATTACATAATAGAGTTTATACTTTAAATGTACAATGAAAAAAATCATTAGGAGCTGTAATCTCTATAAATTTGCTTTGTGACCTCTGGTTGAGGTACACAGGAGAGTGAGAAAAGAGAATGTTTAAAAATCCTAATATAGTCAATGACAGATTTAAGGATAATAATTCAAGCTCTTTCAGTTGAAACCAACACAGGGTTTTTAAGGTTTCTAAACTAAACATTTTATTTTAATACAGGCTGTCAACCTGCATTGCAGCAGAAGACTTTAAATAACTTTTCCAAATTTAACTTTCAGTCCTACTAATTACAGCATGATCTTCCACCAAAGAACACCAAATGCAAGCTATTGCCAGATCTCTGCAGACATTACATATACCAAGTAATCTGACTGAAATTCAGAGTTGACATGCAAAATGGAATCATTATGACAGTTTGAGGCCTTTCATTATTATATTTCACTTATAATCACATTATTTGTTTCTGATTGAATAGATTAAATTAAACTACCAGCTTGCCTCCCCACTCTCCTGAAAAGACATTACATTGGCAGCAATTGGATTTGTTTGTAGGACACACCCCAAAAACAAGGCTTGAAAGGAAAAGGAGCTGTTAAAAAACATGTGGGAGCTAGAAAGCAAACAAACTGGTGTACCTGAACTAAAAGACAGAGAACTGAGTCCTAAGCCAGTCCTGAGGAAAGCTGAGAGTAGGAACCTGATTCACAGCTTGAAACCCCCAAAAACTACACCGGAAATTCATGGTACCAGGTAACCTTATAAATTAGGGTGGAGGTGGGCCTTGAAACAGAAGGGCAAGGTGTAAGAAGCAGATTTCCCTCCCTCAGACCATTTCCCAACCCCCAGGAGAGATTTATTGTCTTGAGAGAGTGAAACAGAGACAGGGTCCCTAATCTGCATGACAAGAGTTACAGATAAGGCTGGAGACTAAGAATGAGTTCATACACTAAAAACGAACAGCCTCCAGCCATCTTCTGCCTACTCAGTTCCTTCAGCTAGAGTTGAAAGCATTATTTTCTGAGGAATCTGACCAGCCCTTGAGAGAGAACCTTGAGACACTGGCAGCAAGGTTCCCCGCAGTGCAGTAGCCCAGGCAAATTATTCTACAATAAAGACCAAGACTGACAAGTCTGTTACACTGCCAGAGCTTCCCGTCAGCTCTTAAACATGAGTAAGCAGGCAGCCAAGGAAAACTTCTGAGGAAAGCCTTGAATATAAAAGGAGGGGCTGAAACAAGTAACTGATTTTTAAAAATTAACTTAGAGCAGGGGCGCCTGGGTGGCTCAGTCAGTTGAGCGCCCCACTCTTTTTTTTTTTTAAATGTTTTTTTTTTTTTCCCTAGGGGGGAGAGAGAGAGAGAGAGCGTCAGCAGGGGAGGGTCAGAGAGAAGGGGAGTCACAGACCAAAACAGGCTCCAGGTTCTGAGCTGGCAGTCACCACAGAGCCCGACACGGGGCTCGAACACACGAACCGTGAGATCATGACCTAAGCAAAGTCGGACGCTTAACTGACTAAGCCACCCAGGCGCCCCGAGGTCAAGTTCCATTTGCAACAATATGTATGAACCTTGAAAGCATTATGCCAAGTAAAATAAGACAGGGAAAGACAAATAATCTATGATCTTACTTATATATGGAGTCTAAAATAACCTAACTCAACAGAAACCAAGAGTAAACCGATGGTTGCCAGCAGATGAAGAAATGGAAAGATGTTGGTCAAAAGGCTACAAACCTTCAATATAAAAATGAGTAAGTTCTAGGGACCTAATGTGCAGCATGGTGGCTATAGCTGATGCTGTATTTCATATTTGAGGGTTGCTAAGAGAGTAAATTTTAAATGTCATCACAAAAAAGAAAATGTGAACTGAAAACTATGTGAACTGAAGGATGTGTTAACTAACCTTACTGTGGTAATCACTTCACAATATGTACATATGTCAAATCATCACGTTGTATACCTTAAACTTACACAAGGAGATGTGTCAATTTTATCTCAATAAGGATCATGGCAGGGATGGGGTGGAGAATGGAAGTCCATAAAAATTAATTCTTGGAAAATAAAAATAGGAAAGAAAAATTCAGTGGAAGGATTGGAAGGTCAAACTGAAGAAATTACTTAGAAACCAAAACAACAGGAAAAAATTATAGAAAATAAGAGACAAGCAGAGGGCCTACAAACAACAGAACAGGGGAACTTGAGTAAAGGAAATAAAAAACTTCCCAAAATTCCTTTTGCCTCGTTGCATCTGAGACTGCAAGATGGGTCACCAGCAGCTCTACTGCAGCCATCCGAGATTCTGGAAGGACTCCCGTTCTTACTGCATCTGCTTAAACTAGCACAATCTGATCCAGAAATATAGCCTCAAAATGTGGCACCAGCGTTTCCATCAGTACGCGAAGGATATAGGTTTCTCTGTAAGGTGGATTAAGTGAATTTCCTTCAATGGGTCTTCCAAGAGACCTACTTTAACTGCAGATAACCAAGATACCTGCCTTAATGCTAACTCACTGTATATCAAATAAAAATACTTCAGTTGTAAGTCTTCTCATGTGAAAAAGCAATTTCTCAAAATTAAAGGATGTAAATCTCCATACTGATGGGACAATCAAGTGTGTAGCTCCACATCACAGCATATCATGAAATTTCAGCACATTGGAGAAAAAGATCTTGAAACAGTAGTTCTCAATGTTGGCTGCATATTTGAATTAACTAGGGAGCTTTACAAAATTAGCATGTTTTGGCTCCCCTCCAGACCAACTATCTCAAAATCTCTCATACTAAGATTTGATTGAAGTTCCCCAATGATTCTAAAGTACAGCCAGGATTGAGAATCACTGTCCTAAATTTGTCCAGAAACTAAAGAAAAACAGATAGAGAGAAGGGACAAGAACAATTTTGAGACTTTTTAACAGCAATAATGAAAGTCCAAAAGATAACAGGTCAGCACTTTCAAAATTCTAAAGGAAATTTTATTCTCAATCTCGACATTAGCAATTAAATGTAAGCACATACCAAAATCTTTTCCAGAACACTGAGGACTCACAAGATTATGTTCCCTGCATCTTTCCTCAGGATACTACTTGAGAAGGTAGTTCACCAAAACAAGGTTGTAAATCAAGAAAGAGGAAGGCATGGGATGAAGCAAACAAGGAACTAACAGAGGGGACAGGCAAATGGTATCCCAAGAATGAAGGATAAGTGTCCCAGGGATAGAGAGCTACCAATCCAGAATGGATTCCCACAATTCTGTGGGGATAACATCCAGAAAGATAAAAAACCTCAGGTATTTGAGGGGCACCTGGGTGGCTTAGTCGGTTAAGCGTCCGACTTCCACTTAGGTCATGATCTAGCGGTTCGTGGGTTCGAGCCCTGCGTCGGGCTCTGTGCTGACTGCCAGCTCAGAGCCTGGAGCCTGCTTCAGATTCTGTGTCTCCCTCTCTCTCTGACCCTCCCCTGCTCACGCTGTCTCTCTCTCTCCTAGAAATAAAAANAAAAAAACATAAAAAAAAAACCCTCAGGTATTTGAATGTATCGAGACGGAATCTTAACAGCTGCAGGACAATCTGGGGATGGATTTGTGATAAGTCCCTAGAAAACTAAGCAAAGAAGCAAGAAAATTATTAACTCCTGAGAACACAAAAAATTGTACAAGAAAAGTCATCATATTTTACTCAGTGCCTCAATGTGAACAGCATTTACTAAACACAATAATGTGAACACACAATACTGATTGGACAAAAGAATGACACACCTACAGTGGCAGAGAGTGTGATGTGTGAGGGAAGAAGAGAGTAGAGTGGGCTAAATGCTCACCTTCCACAGAAAAAATCCAATAGACAATGCATAAAACAAACAAAACAGTAAGACAATCTAAAAATCTGTTATTTAATGATACAGTTCAAATCCCAAAACAAACAAAAGTCTGAAGTATTTGTCTCTACATGCAAATGATAGTTGGGGTAGTGGGTGTAAATGGTTATGGAAGGGACTACTGGTTTTGTAATAACTTGTAATAAGTTTTATAGAAAGTTATAGAAAGTTGTAATAAGTTTGTAAAACTATTTCACTTTTAAATTACATGAATGATCCATTTAAAAGCAGATCCAATAAAAAAATAAGACAATTGTAAAAAAAAAAAAGCAGTCTACAAGCAAGGTTCATCTTCATCTATATAACAAAAATAGAACATGCCTATAGACAGCATATTTTTTGAAATAACAATATAAACATTTCATTTAGAAACATGCAAGTAACCACCAGAAAAACTAAAACATGATTCCAAATGGCATTTAAGGACAAGGAAAGACAAGGGAAGAGTTTGGAGCTGAAACTCTTCATTTTCATTACAAATCCTTCTGTACTGTTTGATTTTTGTAACCATGTGCATATATTATCATGTTTAAATAAAAAATGTATTTAAAGACACATTCTAAAAAAGAGGTTTTTTTGATAGTTTGCTATACTTACTGACATTAACTTTAAAAGTTAACTGTTGATATAATGCTAGCTTACTTTTCTGATATACCGTAGTACTCACTACCCAATTATAAAATCACTTATTTATCCATTATAATATTGATAGGCATTTAGGTGATTTCCAAAGTTTCTCTATTAAAAGCAACAGCAAGATTTGGGGGGAATAAACAAAAACAAACCAAAAAAAACCCTCTTGTATCTACTTGTACACATGCAAGATTTTGATCTGCTCAGTTGTCTTCGGACATTTTTGTCCCATGTGCCCCAAAGAATTTTAACTCCTTACACATTTTCTAAAAACTGGACTCCAGACTTTATTTGGATTTCACTAGGTTTTTCACAAAGTCCTCTTTCTACTCCAGGACCACATCCCGAGTACAACATCCCGAGTACACATCCCGAGTACAACAACGCATTTATTTAGTTGTCCCATCTCCCCATCTAAAGGGCTATTTTTCAATTATACTTGGGAGAAGCTTGTTTAAGGAATGTCCATTGCTAAACTTAAGCAAATCATTTTACTCACTAAGACACTGTTTCCTTTGCTGTGAAGTGAGAAAATACCATTACTGAGAATATCTAAGAAAATAATGATATAAAAAGGCCCTAAAAACTTTGTTTTCTAAATTGGGAGTATGTATTTGCTTAATATATATTACTCACAAGCTAGACATGGATCAGAAACCTTCCTAGGGTGCCTGGGTTGCTCAGTTGATATAACAGCTGATTCTTAATTTCGGCTCAGGTCATGATCTCATGGTTAGTGAGTTAGAGCCCAACATCAGGCTCTGCACTGACGATGACCAGCCTGCTTGGGATTCTCTCTCTGCCCCTCTCTCTATGCCCCTCCCCTACTTGCATGCACAGGATCTCTCTCTCTCTCCCCAAGTCTCTAAAAAATTAAACAACAACAACAAAAACTAAGACCCTCCTTTTCCCCTAGAACATACAACTTCATCTTTATAACTACAAAGAGAAACCAAAGACTTGACGTATTCATAAAGGGCTGCCACATATAATATTGTTGAGAAACACTTGGGTAAAAGAATCATAATGATAAGTGAAAAGAAATGACACGAAACTTACTAAGTGTTCTAATCTTAATGACATGTCACACAATAAACCTTAAGGGAGAAACTAAAGCTGATTCCTAATTTCTTTTTTTAAATTTTTTCTTAATGTTTTTATTTTTATTTCAGAGAGAGAGAGAGAGAAAGAGAGAACTCGAGTAGGAAAGGGGCAGAGAGAGAGAGGGAGACATAGAATCTGAAGCAGGTTCTAGGCTCTGAGCTGTTAGCACAGAGCCTGACCCAGAGCTTGAATTCACAAACTGAGAGATCATGACCTGAGCCTAAGTCAGACACTTAACCAACTAAACCACCCAGGCACCCCACTGGTTTCTAATTTCTTAACACTATTCTCATTGTTACTTATTATTTGTTTTTTCACTAATCTATTTATATTTTATATTTAAGAAATAATCAGAAGACAGGTTTGAAAACAGCAGTCTAAGTACAATCGATCATTACATGAATTAAATGACATAATAATGAGAAATAGAAGGATTACATTTTCGGCTATCCATAAACTATGAGCAAAAAGGTTCTTAAATTTATGGATTCAACTACCATTTGTCTGAAAAGTCTTGGGAAAAAAATATTTAAATAAATCTTTTAATTTGGGAAGAGGAATAAATTCAGCAAATATCACTTAAACAAAACACAGGCATGTAAGATTTTGATAAATATTTTTATTTGGACTTTAATACCACCAGTTTTTTGACAAACTCAGAACATCCTAGTAACACTCAACCACTGAAAAACATACCAAACATTGACTCTTTACTGCTAGCTAGACCCTAAGGACCTCAAGACAAAGACATCTTTTAGGACACACATGAGCTCATGGGAACATACTAACTTGTCTCAGATAGTGCATTGCTCTACTTTTTAGGAGCAAGACCTTTCCCTTGCTGTACACACATAACACCCATTGATATCCATGCGAGCCTGATGCGGGGAAAGAGCACCATGTGGCCTCTTCTAAAGAAAAAAAATTATGTCTGCTTTTGAATGCTGTTGACCACCTGGCCCCAAGCCAAGCCAATATAAACATCACTATTCATGGAGTACTGGATATTTCCTTGTCTTCAGTGAATTCCAGACTTTTGAAAAGGTCAAAATTCAATTTGAAAAGAGGAAAATCATTATACTTAGGAAGGTCCAAGGCACAGTAAGAATATCATACAGTACAATGCTGGCAAATGATCCAAAATACTGTAGCTGACATGAAAATCTATGGAATAACAGCTGCCATTTGGGGGTGTTTTTATTATGTGCTAAGCATTAAGTTAATTGCTTTATATACATCATCCCATTTCATTCTCAAAAAATCCTATAAGTGGATATTATCCATATTTTGCAGGTAAGGAAAGTGAAACTTAGGTAAACTGGCATAGCAAGGTCATAAAACCCTTGAGCTCTTAAAATACTATGGCATATTTACCACTGATTCTAGAGCACAGACAATGATATGAACTATTTGGAAATAGCCTATTCCTTTGGAAATCACTCTTAAAATCCATCCTACAATCTTAGTGGATATTTTGCTTTGCTTTCCAAAGGAGGCTTTTTAAAAATTTCCTTAATCTCTATAATAGCAACACTACTGCTTAAATAGATCTTCAGTCTCTTAAGTATTCAGGAGACTGCAAAATATAATAAAGGATGTATAGATAGTCTTAGACCGAATCTGAGTGCTAACATCTTTTACTTAAATTCATCATTGCCATTTTCTTTTGATATAATTATCAAATGTCTACCAATAGTTTTCCTGACTACCAGAAGCAGAACTCACTTTCCATGAGAAAGCTCTGAGAAGAGAATCCATCTCAGATAGCCTCTAATATGGATATTACAAGCAGACCAAACTGGCCATCAAGTCCACACTCATTCTAACACAGCAAGAGCTCAAACATTGTTTAAGTATTCTGAGATGTTACCCTCCTCTTATTAAAGCTTTAAGACAACTCCCTAGCATGCAGTGCCACAGAAATTTCTGTGGTTCGTGGGGAATCTGGACAGCACAGATACAATTTCTTTGTAACCCACTCTCCTAAAGTGGGAATCATGGTGTAGGAAACAAAGACAAGGTTTTCCTATCACATGAATGCAAAGAGCAGAAGTCAAGGGCCATGATCCCATTTCACTGAAGCTCCTAAAGTCTTGACTATCAAACACAAGACCAAATTCAATCTTCAAATATTACAATTAAGTTGTTTTCTTCAGTGCATGAATCTGAACATCTTTAAATCAGATTTCATTCATGAAATCAAATTATCAAGATACAGGCTACACGAATGAATGTATACTGAGTAATTAGGTAGCAAAACATGCCAAGAGCTCTAACTACAATAATTTTTTACCCTAAAGATTAAACAGATGGCAATTAGATATAATCTGTGATTCTGCAATCTGAAGGATTTAGAAAATTTCCAAATTCTCAACACCATGTTATTGCAATTACTTTTAAATTCAGTTTTGCGAAAACGGGTCATTAAACAAGATGAAAAGTAAATGTTAAAAAAAAAACTTTAAGGTAGTTATGGCCATAGTTAGACAGAAACAAAAATATGTATTTTGGCACCACTGAAATTTCTCATTACTATACCAATTTAAAATCACGATACATGAAATATTATATTGCCTACTCCAAAAACTTCTCAATATCCTGGGGCTTCAAAATATATAGCAGTCTTCCCTGACAATTAAAATTTGAGAAGGTAAAATACTGCTTTTCCTGAAATCCACTACAATAGTACATTTCTCAAGAAGCATAACACCGAAGTCATAGTACATAATAGCTACAACGAAATAGCTCCATTATACACATTTTCACAAAGGAGAGAATCATAACCGCATTAGAGCAAATACAGATCCTCTACAGATCTTGTTAGAGCAAGCCTTTTAATCTAATGATAATAATCAGTAGACCCTTACAAATAAAAATACTTTTTCTACATGACTGATTCATAACTAGTAGAATCAACAACTTTTGCTATTGTATTTTTGTAGGTGAAATTAAATTTTGTTTTCTACCTTAATGTGCTCTATATTCCCTTTTTACTACTTCTTTGCAATAATTTTCCCAGGAATATTTAATGTTATTAATTTTTTTCCAAATTTTGTGACCCTGAAAATCTTTATGATCTGGGGCTAGGCAAAAATTTCTTAAATAGGGCATCAAGAGCATGAACCACAAAAGAAAAAAAACAGATAAACTGGACTTCATCAAAATGAAAAAAAAACTGCTCTTCAAAATGGTCTATGTCATCCCCACTTCCTTATACATCATGGCTTCTCAAGTAGCTCTTCTCAGAGGAGAGGGAGAATGCTCTAGTCTTCCATCTAGCACAAATATCCAATCCACTTGGCAACCGCATTCTTTCCACTGGATGTTAATAAACTGACATTCTTGTTTATACATTGGTGTCCTGAGACGCATTTACCTTGAACGGGTCAGTCTTCCTGAGTGGAGACAAGACTTTCATTTCTACACGTAAAAAACTAAAACCCAAATCCTGGGCTACAGCGACTTCATCCAAGTAACACCCCAATGACAGCGAGGCTACCCACTGAAACCCTAGTAAAATCTCCTATCTTTTATCTATAACAAACAGTACTTTTGCAAACCAGTGCTCTGTTAAAGAAATCAATTGAAATTTCCTACACTGATTTTTCCCCCAAAGATACAAACATTTTGCTCCAATCTACTGGAATAGTTGATTTTTTAAATACACTTTTAAATTATTTTTTTTTTATTTTAGAGAGAGTACAAGTGGAGGAGAGGGGCAGAGAGAGAATCTCAGGCAGGCTCCACGCTTAACGTGGAACCCAGCGCAGGGCTCAGTCCCAAGGCCCTGGGATCATGACCTGAGCTGAAATCAAGAGTTGCACACTCAACCAACTGAGCCACCCAGGCACCCCAACTTTTTTAATTACTTCACATTTACAAAAAAGTTGCAAAGATACTAAAAGAATTTCTGTATACTCTTCACTCACATTGTCCTAAATGTTAACATTTTATCATATTTGTTTTGTTTCCTCCTATCTATATCTACATCTATCTACCTAATCTATATCTATATATATATTTGTGTATATGTGGGTACAAAATATTTTAATCATTTGAGAGGAAGTTATAGGCATGATTTCCCCTTACTTTTAAATACTTCAGTGTCAATATCCTAAGAACAAAGATATGTAATAGTTATCTCTGATACTAAATACTCCAGCAAGTCTGAGAACAAAAAGAACAAAGAGGAATGAACAGTTTGAAATGAAAACAAAGAAATCCAGAGTCATAAATTAACAAAATTTGATACAGTCAAGGGAAAAAAACCTTGCAATACAGGTTGGTCATTATTATATAGGGAAAAAATCATGGACAAAGAAATAGGAAAAAAATGATCCACCATTTACCTAATATCTTGTGATCATTTCCTAAATTAAATAATGAAATTATATACAACTGCATCTAACCAACATTTGTTTAACACAGAAAACTACATAGACTATGGACCAGTGGTTACAAGAATTGGCATTCTATTTATTAATGCTACTCTAATTAAGCTGATTTCACAAACTGGTAAACATATATATTTTTTTTCCAGTTATGTAGATATACACATATACACACGTATATATCCTACAGTACGTTTTCCCTTAGTATGCTTCATTCGAGAGGTTTAAAAAAATGAGCCATTGATATTTTTATAATTAGCAGATGGAGCAAGCACAATCTAATAATAGAAACTGGACATTTTCTACCACCTGCTGGTAGTCTGTGTTTATGAGTCAGTGATAAGGATTTCGGTAATTTCTGAATAATGGCTAGTCGGCAAATTTGTTGCATGAGGCCTAACATGATGGCAGATGCAGACTGGGAGGTGGATCCCGTGGCGCTGTGTAGCCTTCTCCATCACCTACTGCCCTCTGTGGCTGCCTGGGATGTCAAATCACTCAGCATCTGATGGCAAAGGGAACAGCTGGGAAGCAGGACTGTGTGAGGATTACCCACCCTACTGGCCCACTGCTCACAAACCTCCCCACCCTCTCTTGAAAGGCACTTATCCATCCTTTGCTCCCAGATTTGTTCCTTTATGCTCTCCCTTTGGCTCCCTGATACCATCTCACCCCAAATTCCTTCAATCTCTCCTCCTTCAAGTGAGTCCCATCAGTCACCAAATATTCCTGGAATGGGGCTGGCCTCAGGAAACAAACCTCAACTGCCCCTCCCTGAGTGAAGCATAACTTCTGGATGGCTCCATGCATCTTTTCCAAGGAGGTCTGAGGGTACAGTCTGAAAGGAGTCTACAAATCTTTCAATTCCATATTAAACAAGCGTGTTGCACATTTGGGTGGTACCATAAATTAAATTTTAAAATACTGCTCCATTTTAATTTATTATGTAATAAAACATCAGAAACCAGCAAACTAGAGCCTCCAGTATTCCATCTTCATAGCTCCACTTGAAAGAAAAAAACACAAATAATTAAAATATAAATTGACTGTTGGTTGGTGTCAGCACACAGTTAACACAGTCTCCCATCTTTCACGGGGACAGCTGGCAAAATCACAGTACATGTGCCCAGGGATGACTCACTCTGTGGCAAATTCTTAAAGCCTCGGTTAGGTCTACCACCCTAAACTAAGACTGGAAAAGAGACAGATTTTAGACTTTCAATTCCAAGAGTTTAACTTTTATAAATCTTTTTTCCAGGGGTGCCTGCATGGCTCAGCTGGTTAAGTGTCTGACTTCAGCTGAGGTAATGATCTCGTGGTTCTCAGGTTTGAGCCTCGCGCTGGTCTCTGTGATGACAACCCGCAGCCTGAAGCCTGCTTTGGACTCTGTGTCTCGTTCTCTCTGCCCCTCCCCTGCTCATACTCTGTGTCTCTCTCTTTCAAAAATAAATCAAAAAAGTTTTTTTTAATTTTTAAAATCTTTTTTCTGCTTCTTTTTCACATAACAAATTTCATGAACCATTAAATTTTGCACATTTTTAGGAATTTCAATTATAGCATTTTTATTTATCAAAATTGCTTTACTCTCTTTTATGTGTGTCTCCCAGTTGTACTTAATGTTGGGTTGCAGAATATAAAAGAATGATAACCTATATATTCAGTAAACAGCTAAAATGTGTATGTCTGCTAAAAACAGATATAATGTTAACATCATATTTCCATACAACAAGATTTTGCCCCACCAGACACTGTGGCATCTTATTAGTAACAGATTATAATGTCAGTTATTCATAATTATGCAACTCTAAACATCCTAATTTTCATTCAGTGATGAATAAAAATTTGTGTAGTCTGTGTGAAAAATCCTGATTCCCTATCTTTTAAGAACCTAATCATTTGTAATCCACATTGGGAAATATATGATCATTGCATATAATGTTAAAGCAGGAAAGAACATTAAAAGTAACTTAATACAAGGGTGCCTAGGTGGCTCAGTCAGTTAAAAGTCCAACTTTGGCTCAGGTCATGAACTCATGGTTTGTGAGTTCAAGCCCCACATTGGGATCTGTGCTGACAGCTCAGAGCCTGGAGCCCGTTTCAGATTCTGTGTCTCCCTCTCACTCTGTCAGATTCTGTGTCTCCCAACCTCTCTGTTCATGCCCTCTCTCTCCTTCAAAAATACACATTAAAAAAAATTGAAAATAAAAAAATAAAAGTACCTTAATACAACCCATTCACCAGACACACTAAACTACTACCAGAACCGGGGCTCCTGGGTGGCTTAGTCGGTTAAGCGTCCGACTTTTGCTTAGGTCATGATCTCACGGTTCGTGGGTTCGAGCCCCACGTCAGGCTCTGTGCTAACTGCCAGCTCAGAGCCTGGAGCCTATTTCGGAGTCTGTATCTCCCTCTCTCTCTGACCCTCCCCTGCTCATGCTGTCTCTCTCTCTCCTAGAAATAAATAAAAATCTTAAAAAAAAACAAAAAGAAACTACTACCACAACCAAAAAAAAAAAAGTTAACTGATTTACCCAAGGTCTTACAGTGAAGAAATAGCCGTATCAGGCTAACTGTCACGTATCCTGACTCTGTATGTTTCATTCCTCCTGCTACATCATATTGTGTTCAACAGAAAGACAAGAGGCCAGTCCCCCTCAGGCTAGAAACCCTCAGATTTACAAGGGACCCTGTCCAGCCTTCCCCTGCAGCTGCTAGGAGCAGAGCTGTCATCCTGGGGGAAAGCCACGTGTCAGCTGTATAAAACAGGAAGCCATGTCTCAGCTGACCCCAGGGAGGGATCCAGAGAAAAGCATGCTATTCTCCCCATGCTCCCAGATGGAGGAAGGTCATGTATACAGGTGTTTGAGTTTTCTGAAGGGATCTAGGGGATATACATTTCCCACAGCAACCACAGGATGTTGTAAAACCAAAAGACAACTTGATTCCTAACGGAGCACTTAAGGAAATAGATTAGGTGGTACTGAAACCCTATCTAAAAAGAAACTGTGAAACAAATTCATTTGTTAATTAGATACTGTTGTTCTTTTTCAATGGGGGGTGGGGGTATGTTCTACAAGCTAATAACGAAACTATGTGTCAACTTCATTTTTTCTTTTGCCAGGTAAACAGAGTGAGTGACCTGTCAAAGATCTTCCTCTTTTCAACAAGTGAGAATCTGAGATGTCAACGTCAAGGCTGTGCTGAAAACAGAAGAGAGCATTCACTTGTCTACTATTAGACATGAGGAGGAACATGAACTCTTTCGTAAACAAACGACAAACACACTGCTTGGTTTAATGATTCTGGTCACTGACAGGAGTCTAACAAAAATTCTCAGCACATGTGCGAGGCATATCTTTTTAACAGCTTAATTTTAAACTAGAGTTTTCAATTGATTGAAACTATTTTTAGTCTTTTAAAAATTTACTTTTTATAATGTTTTTACCTGCTTAAGAAAAAGATAACTAATTCTAATTAAGATGAGAATTTACCAATAAGTCTAAATTAAAGTATTTTCCAAAAAAAGTCTAAAAGCAGAAGAAAATATAAACTTGAAACATAAACTATATTCCACAAAAGGAGAAAACATACTGAGGTAGGGCCTAGAAAAGGCAAAATTTTTCAAAGGGCAATTCTAAACTAGTATCTACTTGCCAAAAAACCCACAATTTTTAATATTCTAAAACATGTATGTGAAATAAAGTGGATTAATGTTTTAAATGACACATTGTCAAAATCTCAAATTCTGCCATTAACAGTGGATTGAGTCACATTTATATTCAAACCTGAGAATAATATTTACACAACCCTTGCTGTAACTATACTCATTTCATTTGAGCTATTCATTTATGAAGCAAATATTTTTAAAATTCTGTTTTAATAGATTTAATTTTTATGCTACTTAATGTATTTGCCTAAATGAACTACAAATACTAAAAAAGTCCAGTTCTTTTATCCTCCATCAACCAATCTTTTTACCATATTGCAAGTAGAATAAATGAAATCAATTATCTTTCATTACTCATTTTTATTTTTTTATTCTGTTTTAATGTTTTTATTTATTTCTGAGAGAGAGAGAGAGAGTGCGTCAGCAGGGGAGGGTCAGAGAGAGAGGGAGACACAGAATCTGAAGCAGGCTCCAGGCTCTGAGCTAGTGAGCTAGCTGTCAGCACAGAGCCCAATGCGGGGCTCAAAACCACGAACCGTGAGATCATGACCTGAGTTGAAGTCAGATGCTTAACTGACTGAGCCACCCAGGTGTGCCTCATTACTCATTTTTAAAAACTACTGAACTTAGGGGCACCTGAGTGGCTCAGTTGGTTAAGCTCTGACTCTTGACTTAGGCTCAGGTCATGATCTCACAGTTTGTGAGATACAACCTGTATCAGCTCTGTGCTGACAGCATAGATCCTGCTTGTGATTCTCTCTCCCCCTCTCTCCCTGCCCCTCCCCATCCTCTTTCTCTGAAAATAAAGATAAACTTTTTAAAAAATTAAAAAATAAAAATTACTGAGCATAAACATTCTTCTTGTATCAACTCAAAATAAGTGGATTCCCAAACAGAAGATGATTTAAGAATGTGAATGCAATAATTGTGATGGTACCAACACACAAATGAAATCACTTATTATTTATTATTACATTTATTATACAAAAGAATAGGTTTATATAGGGAGAGTATGCTTCTATAGGACTTCCTTTTTAAAGTATAACATTCAGGTATGGGAAAAATGAGCAAAGACAATGAGCTATTTTACTTTGCCATATTTTATTTTTATTCTTACACAAGATATTTCTATATGCAACATGATGCTGTGTCTCACTAAAAAAATAAAAAGCAAAAAGCACCCTTTGATCAAAATCCTTCCACAAATGGAAGGATTGAGAGAATGACAGAATGCTTCTATTTGGGGATGTCACTGCATTAAAAATTAGCGGAGACTATCCTGGCAAGAGAAACAGCACCTGCTGTTAACAGTCCTTCAGAGCAGGATCTGACCTCCTATGAAGTCTAGGACAGACCAAAGAAAACACTTAATTGAAGCCTATCTCTTGAACCCTGTTCACCACACAGCAGTTTTCTCCAATAGCATTTGTCACAACAATAGTTACAGCTGTGCTTTCAGAGAAAGAAAACCTAATTGCACCACACAACAGAACTATCAAAAGCAAATCTGAAAAACAGAAAACAAATTCACTACTCTTAAGACATTTATCGGCTGATGAGAGAACTGGACTCCAAAGCTGATTCTTAAATATATTCTGGTCAAGATATCTCATGATATCTTAGAAGTGTAATTGCTCAATAAAAATATTATTGAACAAAAATGGAGGCAAAGAGGGGCGCCTGAGTGGCTCAGTTGGTTGAGTGTCCGACTTCGGCTGAGGTCATGATCTCGCAGTTTGTGGGTTCAAGCCCTGTGGCAGGCTCTGTGCTGACAGCTCAGAGCCTGCAGCCTGTTTCAGATTCTGTGTCTCCCTCTCTCTCTAACCCTCCCCCACTCATGCTCTGTCTCTCTCTGTCTCAAAAATAAATAAACTATTTTTAAAAATGGAGGCAAAGCATATGCTAAAGGGCTTTATCTATTTATTCACTGGTACATTCACCATGTAGGTTCCAAAGATGATCTGAAGTTAACTTGTAAGATTACAGCCAGATATCATAAATGAGAAATGGGACTGTGGTAAAGACAGTGTGGTGTAGGTGGGAGAAGAGGGAGCACAGACTCCATAGCCAAGCATCCTGCACGTTATCACAGCCCTGCTACTCACTACCATCCCTGCGTCATCTTGGGTAAGTCACTTATCCTCTCTGTGCACCCATCTCCTCATCTGTAAAATGAGAATGAGCCCTTAGCTCCCAGGGCCGTTATGCGGATTAACTTAACACATAAAGCATTTACAACAGTACCTTCGCAAATAAGGAATTGGCATAAAAGGGTGAGGTGGGGAGGAGAATAAGGTAGGAATAGAAAATGGATCCATAAATAAGGCCCATGCACACAGCCCCTTATAACGTATATGACTTGTTTTTATCTTAGCCATACTTTTACCAATTACACCAAAGTATAAAAATACAAAGCTAAAATTTGGGTGTTCAATACCCATTACATTTTTACAGGATAAGACCTCTTTAGTGATGGTGTCTACACTGGCCAAATTAATTAAGCACTGTATTTACCCATCATGAGTTTATCAAAGGAGTTTGACCAATTCAGGAAATTTTTATAGTACACTGGAAGCATTCCATTTTGAGAACTGGGTGAAAGGTCTGTGCATATGCATTTAAAAATGATCACCACAAAGGGGAGGAGAAGAGACCTTTGAAGCCCAAATCCCAGCACTTCTGCTCTCCCATGTTTAGGGTTTGAGGCCATTTCAGAGGACAACAGGAGTGCAGATGAGGTTAAACTAAACAGCTAATCCTGAAAGTAAATTATAAAATATTGTAAATATCTAATTTCCCACTTTTTCCAATTTAAACACTTTAGCCAATGATGGCCCAAACAGTATTTTCAATTATATTTCAATTTAAAAAACTCTGCAAAATTACATGAAATGTAGTATAATCTACTCTTAAAAATATCTGCTAAATCTAGACAGCTACAGACAGGCCACAGTGATTATTCCATATAATTATTATAAATTATAATTTATAATAAAACAATGGAGGTTTATGGTCATATTCCCCAGCTCTGAACAAAGTTAAGATTGAGTAATTTATTCATCTCTCCTTTCTTCCTCAGCTTTCCATAAGAACTTAGGGTTTCTAACAATAAAATGTATATACAGGGAATCCCTGAGTTTTGACCAAAGGGCAACTTTAAGGTAGGAAAATAAATAACACAAAAGAATATGCCCCCAATCTCTTTAATGTCACAGTCCCACCCTCTCTCCCTGAAAATGCCTGATGACTTAGTTCCAGTTTTATACCCCTATTTAATGAATTCAGTTCCATAAATGAGAGGAACCCAAAGTCACAGGGTGTAAGGTGTTAATGAACTGACAAAAATTTACAATCCTTGGGAAACTGCTTACCTGTTATTTTTCAGCTTCCTGTAAAAATCAACCTAATGCAAAAAGTCATCTGATACTCCCTGAGAAGATCAGGGAGACCTGTGTTTCTACAGCTCCTTCATTATACATGTCCCACTCTGCAAAAAGAGAAGGCTGCACCACTTTATAGTCTCAGGCAAGTACACGGAGTTAGCAGAGCACGCAAGACCTACGGCATGTGTAAGGACACTTATCTTCATCCCACAAGTATTATTATAGGCCTATGGTTCAACTGCATAGCAACAGCACTCTATTGTAATTGCTCTGCTTGCTCATTATAAGCATCCTGGCAATTTATTAACAGGCCTTATCTATGAAAAAACACATAGGAATCCCCTCTTCCCTTGCAAGGCTGTGGTGGTGGCAGTAAGCAGGAAACACTCAATGCGCCTCCAAGGTCCAAGTCCGATCAATCTGTGCCTCCCGGTTAGCGCAGAGCCCAAGGCAGGGCTGTTTCCATGAACCATGAGGTCATAACCTGAGCTGAAATCAAGAGTTGGACAATTAACTGACTGAGCCATGCAGGCGCCCAAGAAACTGTTTCTTTCTTTCTTTTTTTTTTTTTTAACGTTTATTCATTTTTGGAAGACACAGAGAGAGAGACAGAGACAGAGACTGAGTGGGGGAGGGGCAGAGAGAGGGAGACACAGAATCCGAAGCAAGATCCAGGCTCCAGGTTCCAACCTATCAGCACAGACCCTGATGCGGGGCTTGAACTCAAGAACCATGATATCATGATCTGAGCTGAAGTCGGACGCTGAACAACTGAGCCACCCAGGCGCCTGGAAGCTGTTTTAAATAACACTTCTTTTTTGTTTTTTTTTAAATATATTCTCCAGGATCTTTCTACTGGATATAAAGTGTGGTTTGTCAACAATAATTTTCATATTAAAATTTTTAATTCTCTCCTACCAAGATCTTTGTGGTCTCTGCTCACTTTTAAGTCCAAACTGTTCTAAAAACCAAGTACAAATGCAGCCCTCTGAGATCCTGTGCAGAGAACTCATCACCAAGCAGTGTCCAGACTTCTGACCCATGGAAATTGAGATAATAATTGGGTGTTGTTTTAAGCCACTTAAAAGAAAAAAAAAAAGGACAAGGAATTAAACAGATATTGAAAAAAAAAATGAGGGAAAAAAAGAAGCCTAAAAAGTACTTATAAGAAAATTTCAAAGAGGACTATTTTCACTTTGGCATTTCCCTTTCTAAAGATACTTCTCTTCAGGTAACCTTGCTGATCTAATCATCTCCTTGGATGAAGAATTTTTTTAAAGGCAACTTCACAGTTTAAACCAACTGAGAAAATAGTATAGCCTTTCCAAGAGAATCTAAGAGCCATTTGATTTTATTTTCCTTTTCAGAAGAAAACAAATTATATTGTTTATATCGCAGGTTGGATATCTGAAAAACAATTTGAGAAATGGCTTTTCATGGGGTACTGTGAGATAGACATTCAGTTTTATTTTTTTTCAATAGCAAGAGTATTTTATCACTAAACTCTAGGGTAAGAAATGAAGTCACATCTCCTTTGACTTTTTGCCTCCATTTTTACTCAAAACATCATAATACAAATTAGTCAAACTTATATTTTATTTTTTATTAAATCATATTTTTGTGTTAAAGGGACTCATGATAATTTTTCTTTAATTTTTTAAGTTTATCTATTTATTTTGAAAGAGAGAGAGAGCAGGAGAGGGGAAGGGGGGGGAGAGAGAGAGAGAAAGAGAATCCCAAGCAGGCTCCTCACTGTCAGTGTGAGGCCTGATGTGGAGCTCAAACTCATGAATGGTGAGATCATAGATCATGACCTGAGCTGAAACCAACAGTCGGACGCTTAACCGAATGAGCCACCCAGGTGTCCCTAAGATGATTTTTCTATTTTTTTAAATTTCTTTTTTTGAGAGAGAGAGAGAGAGAGACCACATGAGCAGGAGAGGGTCGAGAGAGAGGGAGACACAGAATCCAAATACAGCTTCAGGCTCTGAGCTGGCTGTCAACACAGAGCCCAACGAGGGGCTCAAACTCACGAACCTCGAGATCATCACCTGAGCCGAAGTCAGACGCTTAACCGACTGAGCCACCAGGCACCCCCCATGATGATTTTTCTAAAAGTTAGTGGACATCACCTCTGGTCTCCATTATGATCAACTAATATAGGAAAAGTTTACTATCTGGTATTTTACCAGTAACCTCTAAAAATTTCTGTGGTAGTCAGAATAAAAGTACCACAATAATACCCACATCTGAATCTTGCAGAACCTGTCAATGGCAAAAGGGATTGTGGCAAGGTGATTAAGTTAAGGATCCTGAGGTAAGGAGACTGTCCCGGATCATCCAGCTGGGTCCAATGGAATCGTAAGAGTCCTCTCAAGAAGGAAGCAGTAAGATCAGAATGAGAGGAGATGCCACAAAGAAACAAGGGTAAGAGATGTGGCCATCCCAAGGAATGAGGGCAGTTTCTAGAGGCCAGAAAAGGCAAGGAAACAGATTCTCTCCCCTACAACATCTAGAAGAACAGTTTTGCTGACAGTCTGATTTTAACCCCTAAGACCAACTGTGGACTTCTGACCTCTAAAACTAACTGTAGGATACCAAATCTGTATTACTTAAGCTACTACATTTGTGGTAATACATTATTGAGCAGTAGGAAACTAATACAACTTCCTTCCAGGGCAAATTGTCAAAAAAAATTTTTTTAAATAACATGAATCATGCCATTATGAGAGGAAGGACCAGAGGGAGGAAAGAGAAGGAAGGCAAGGTTTCTGCCTCCTAAAAAGTTCACCAAAGGACACCTTAACATGAGTGTTTTTAGCTTTTAATGGATTGTTCTGTGGCACCATGAGAAGTCACAAGACAAACCAAATGGGCCAACAGTCATTTACCTTTTCAATATTAAATACCCCTTTTACTCCATCTTGTGCCCCATTCTTCAGGAGTTCCATGATCTCAAGAGTGTGTCATCTCCCAAATAAACTACATTTGATAAATAATTTTCCTTTATAATTAGATAAAGTGTACTGTCAAACAGATATGGTGATTAACATAAATTTTGGAGTAAATTAATGTAACTTCTGCCAAAAACAAAGCAGCTTGATAATCTGGCCAAACTTATTTGGAATGTTTTTGGAATACAGAGAAAGGTCCATTTATCCCAAGTGTTTCAAGAACTCTGATGTATAACCACCTACACAGAGCAATATCACCACCTTTTAGTGAAATGCATATTTTCTAAAGGAACCAGTTCCCCACCACCTCCCCCAATCTTTTCCAACTGCTAAATAAGAAAGCTTTTACTTTAATGATAATGCATGTACACACTTAGCACTGGATCTGACCCTGGGTCATAAACCAATTAATATTTGTCTCTTTTCCTCTTCTACTCCCCCCTTACTGCCTTTTCCACCTTCAGAATGAAATACTATAGCAAATCCCAGATGACATGTATATCAACGTAACAAAAACATTCTTTCAAACCAATTCTGAAATCTCACATTCCTAGTCTCCAGAATTCAGCTGTCAGCATCAAAATCATTATTCTGATATGCTTTATCATTCCTGAAAATAATTCACAACATCTACCAGAAGTACAAGTGAGCTCTGAAATGGCCAAAACAGCATTGACCAGAGAGAAGAAAGAGAAGGAAAACTGGGAAAAACCACAGAGTGAAACATTAGTCACTAAACTGTCCAAGGGAAGCTGTACATTTGTCGAAAAGGTCTGCAGAAAAACAGCTCAATGAGTTAACACATTGCTACTTGTAACTTAAAGGTTCTCGAAATAATACAGCAATTTCTTATAATTCCACTGGGTCTCATAAATTTAGGAGTATCAGTTTTACTTCCTGAAATTATATAAAACAGCATACATTGATTTTTAATTATAATTAAGAAAAAATAATTTATTGGGTCTCTTCATCCTTATTTAAAACTTAGGATTTTTTAATAATATCTCTAACAATACAATCAGAAATGCCTTTTTAAAAAATGCTAATTCTTTAAGGCAAAATTAGGAAGTAGCTTTATATACACAAAAGGTCAAGAAATCTTTATATATGCTTCATTAAGACATGTACAAAACTAACAGGTGCGAAAATAGTATTTATGGAGCCCCGCTGTGTGTCAGGCACTCTGCAACGGTTTGGTTACTATTGTGATGAACAAAATGGATACTGTCCTTGCCTTCAATGTTTACAAGCCATTGTTAGTCATTATGAACTGCCTATTGAAGTCTTTGGTCTGTTTTTCTACTGAAGAGAGTATCTCTTTTCTTGTCGATTTAAATAAACACATTTATTTATATAAACATACCATGTAGTAGGATCGTAACACTTTGTCATAAATAAAAACTCAAATAAAATCTAAGCAATTATTTAAACAAGTCAAAAGATAATTTTGAAGCATGAGTAATTTACTTAAAATTTATCATACCTACCACTGCCTCCCATTCAAGAATATCTTTACCCCTGGGGCGCCTGAGTGGCTCGGTAGGTTAAGCATCCAACTCTTGGTTTCAGCTCAGGTCATGACCTCCCAGTTCAGGAGTCTGAGCCCCGCATGCATCTCTCCACTGACAGTACAGAGCCTGCCTAGGATTCTTTCTCCCTCTTTGTCTGTCCCACCCCCACTCGTTCATGCACTTGTCTCTCAAAACAAATAAATAAGCTTGAAAAAAAGGAATATCTTTATTCTCAAGAGAGAGTTTGCAAGATGGTTAAGAGCACAGGCTTTTGAGACAGGTGGACAGGTGGCCGAGGTTTGAATCCCAGCTCTGCCACTTTTGCCAACTTCTATTTGGGCATGTTATTTAACTTCTATCTGCCTCAACTTTATCTACTGCAAAATGGAGGTAATTCAAGCACCTAATCCATATGGTTACTTTGAGGATGATGTAATGCACACAAAACACTTAAACTATGCCCAGCAGATATGTGGGCATATTATTACCTATTACTAAGTATTACCTATTTTAAGTAGTATGTTAGTGCCAGCTCATAACAGCTTGAGTGAGAGCTGACTGTTGAATTTTCAGGATTTTTTTGGCCAATATAGACATCATTAAAAATTAAAAATTAAATTACATAAAGCTACACTTAAATAAACTACATTAACAAAAAGTAAATTAAAAAATAATATTCAAAGCTCACCACTAATGGTCTACATTTTGCTATTATCTATGATCATGCATTTATTTGCACCTATTGCATCCACTGTATGTATGCAATAGTGTGCTACTGTGCAGCTCTTTCCAATCTAAAGTCAGTGACATCAACTTGGTAGCTTGAAATCAACCATGGTCAAAGTATTTACAGTATGGAAAAGAACAAATGCTATAAATCAAGGTTTTTTTTTTTTTACTGATTGTCAAATATTTATCAGTATACCGCTACCTTTTATTAGAGCAATTATTATGGTAAATCATCTTTAATTTCTTTTTCACAGGAAAAAATGGGTGGCGAATCAAAATATTAGTTATCTCTAGTCTACTTCTTCTTCCTGTTGGTACTATGTATGCAAACTTGATTGCCAAGCTCAGGTTCCTTTTCAAAACTGTGTCCCTAAAGGACCATATACCTTTGTCTATAACTGCACCAGACAGGGGCCTTGCCTTTTCTGTACTACCAAAGCCAGTGAGATTCAGTATTCCTTAAAAAAAACAAGGCTAATCTTCCATGATTCACTATGAAGGCCACCTTAAGGAGATAAAAGCTAAGTGCCAAACTGTCATCAGATACAGTCCACACATTTCTTAAAATTGTTTTGACCTTCTGACATTACTTAGCAACTCAAGTCAATATCAAACAAGCCCACAGTCAAATTGAAACACAAATATTATCTTTCAAACTAACGGTCAAGTACTCAACTGCCCATTACATTTCATATGTTAAGACATAATGCAATATATAAATACATAAGGTGTTCAAAGAGACCCAACTAAATGTTTCGATTTATGTTAAAAGTGTGGCAATGTTTACAGAATAGAGCTTGCCAAGGAAACAGGTTGGCTGGGCCCTTGAGACTTACCCTACTTGGTCAGGAAAAGACCGAAGGGGAAGTATGGCACATGTATCTATCTGGGTACTTAAGGAGCAGAAGGACTCTCTTAGGGCGGTATGATTAAGTGGAAAAAGCATTAAACTAGAAATCAGAATATCTGGGCTCCAGTTCCAACTCTGATGCTAACTAGTTCTATGAGCTTAATATTTCTGATCTTAATTCTCAGACATAAAATGCAAGAGCTAAATTACACCATCTCAGCTCTATGATTCTGATCTACTGTTCTGAATAAATGTGCTGTCACTATAAAAAGAATCTTTTCTTCTGCCTGGCTTACTATGGTAACATAGTTTTATTAAGCTGACTCAAATTTAACTACCACATAAACAGAAACATTTACATTTAATGTAAAAATATAGAAATCTTATGTGTCATGTCTTAATTTTCCAGCTACACAACTTTTACATTTTTAGGTTTATACCAACCCAAAGGCAAATTCATGAACAAAGACCATACTTTTTTCCTTTCTGTACCCTTCACCAAGCTGAGTTCCAGAACTTCCATCAAACAGAAAGAAGTTAATAAACATGGGTAAATTTATTAGCCTTAAAGAAAAAAGGAGGACCTTCTACTTCTGAGCATCATAAAGTAACTGGGGCTAGATTTACTCTTCCATTTTACAAAACTATTTTTGCCTTTAAAAAGAGAGATAAGGGGCACCTGGGTGGCTCAGTTGGTTAAGTGCCCAACTTTGGATCAGGCTATGATCTCGTGGTCTGTGAGTTCGAGCTCCACATCGGGTTCTGTGCAGACACCTCAGAGCCTGGAGCCTGCTTTGGATTCTGTGTCTCCCTCTCTCTCTGCCCCTTCCCAGCTCATGCTCTCACACGCGCTCTCTCCCTCTCTCTCTCTCAAAAATAAACAAACATTAAAAAAAGTAAAAAGAGACAAGGTGAACCCTACTATCACCCCAGTTTACTGTCTGGAGTGAGTTTCCAGGCTACAGTGTGTACGTGTGTAGATTGGGGGGGGGGGGTGTACAGCTAAGGATGGGAAGAGAAAGGGGACAGCCAGTGAGGCTCAGTTGAAGAGACAACATTTAATCTGAAGAGGTTAAGACGACCATAATTTGAAAGGCAGAGAACCAGAAAAAACTGCACAAGAGCAAACTCTAAAGATAATACAAGCAATTATTCTTTATCTGACTACTGTGTACACTATGCATAAGGAAACTAACAGAGATCAGGTAAAGAACCATCAGAAGGCAACAGGCAGAACACAAAATGTATTGCCTCTGTAGTGGGGAAAATCAGCCCTATCCTACAGCCTGCTCTGGTCCTGTCTAACAAAACCTTAAAAACAACCCTTGACAAGATGGCTTTATTCTAAGTACTTAACTATATCACAAAACAAAACTCAGAAACACTTAAAACGACACATTAAAAAATTTCATCACCTGGGGCACCTGGGTGGTGCAGTCAGTTAAGCACATGACTCTCAATTTCAGCTCAGGTCATTATCTCACAGTTTGTGAGATCAAGTCCTGTGTCAGGTTCTGCACTGATAGAAGGAAGCCTGCTTGGGATTCTTTCTCTCCCTCTCTCTCTGCCCCTCCCCCACTTGCACTCTCATTCTCTCAAAATACATAAGCATTTTTTAAAAAGAAAAAAAAAAATAAACTGGCATCTATTTAAAAAATTACCAGGCATGTAAGGAAGCTGGGAAATAAAACCTATAATGAGGAAAAAAGTAATCAAAGAAACAGATACAGAATGACAAATAATAGATGTAGGAGACAAAGAATAAAATAGCTATTATTAATATACTTCATATGTTCAAAAAGATAGAGGAAAGCAAATTAAAGAAAGACACAGAAGACACAGAAGAAATTTAAAAAGACCCAAACTAAACTTCTAGAGATGAAAAATACACTGTGTTGGATTAACAGCAGATTAGACACTTTAAAGAAAAGATTACTGAACCTAAAGACAATAACTCTCGTTGGTTAAATTAAGAAACTGAATTTGGAAAATCTTAAAGTTCAAAACCTTCAGTGGGAATTCATTCATTCAACCATTTACAGAACAAAATAATTAGTGTCTAAAATATGCCAAATATCACGATAAGCACTGGATAGATTTAAAAGACTTACATTAAAAAATATTTCCCACAGTTTCCCATAGTTTTGCAAACCTCAAAAGCTTTCAAAATTCCCTAATTTGATGATCTTATAAACAAATACGCATTTTGCTTTCCTTAATCTCCCAACTGTATTTCCATATCATAATTTACTATCAGGTACTAAAATAAGTATATTAAGATGATGGGGTTAGTTTCTATTTCAATCCAAAGAAAAGAAATTGCACTATAATAGGGCTCTACCATAATTTCTTTACTCCTACTTGTCAGAGAAATAAAACTATATGAAACAAGCTAAGGAATATAGGACATACTAGTTTCACCAGGTAAAGGGTATACAAAAGTTACTCATAAGATACTTTATTCCTACTGAATATATTGCACCTTAATTGTTCCAGAAATCATCTTGTTGGTTTTCCCTTATAGCCTGAGATTTCCTAAAGGAAAGCAACATCATCCTTTTCATCTCTGTATATGTCATGGGCACCCAATATTATTAAATAAATGAATGAAAAATTAAATCAGATTAGAAACAAAACAAACAGCAACTCTGGCCAAGGATCCCACTTCTTAGAGATCATTATTACATTTCTCTGCCCTATCCAACTCAGGGCCTTCTCGCCCCAGTGGATTCTGCCTAAGAAGACAGCCTGCAAGTGTACAATCAAATCAAATGCTGAAAATGATAGCTGAGGTCATAATGAACCACCTCAGCCATAAACAACCACACAAACCACAAGTCTGTAAATTGTTTATGAAAGTGCCAGATGGTCTGTTAAGGCAATGTCACTTAATACCCCCAATGTTGCTTATATATTATACCCGTCAGGATCCCATGGATGAAGATTTTCTCAAAAACCAGCACTGTTTCATCATATACAAGCAAATATTTAATAATTTTCTTCTTTTAACCTGTCTATGTTATTAGTGATGGTATTTATATTTATTACAGAAGTAACAGATACTTTTTTTCAACTGTTAATTACAGAGATTGAAAAATAAAATCTCACCCCTTGGAGTTGACTATTAGTAACAGTTTGGCTCCGATCTTTTCTACTTCTATGTTTTAATACAGATTTTTTTCTTTTTTTAAATAAAAATGCCATACATATCAGTTTTCTGTCTTTTAATTTTCCTTAAGAATACATCAGAGAAATGTTATAGGGAAATACTTAGAGACCTCACTCATATTTTTTTTTCGTTTAACAGGGAAATATCAAATTTTAGTCAACTATTCCCTACTGAAAGTCTTTCAGTTTGTTTTCAGTATTTTGCTATCAAAAACAATGTCACAATAAATATCTTAAATTTTACCGGTTGCAAAGATTCTAAAATTGTGGTGGGTCAAAGAGTAAATGTGTCTTCAGAAGCAACCTCCCCTCCCCAAAGATGGTAACAAATTACATGTTATAAAAATGCATGAGAGTAGTGTTTCCCTATATTCTTGCCAGTACTGGATGTTATACTATACTAAATTATTTTGGAAGATGATGATAGGAGTACAAGTCGTTACTAACTTTAAAAATGTATACTAGTTCTGGAGCACCTGGGTGTCTCAGTGGGATAAGCATTCGACTTCAGCTCAGGTCATGACCTCACAGTTCGTGGGTTTGAGCCCCATGTCAGGCTCTGTGCTGATGGCTCAGATCCTAGATCCTGCTTCTGATTTTGTGTATCCCTCTCTCTTTCCCTCTCTATGCCCCTCTCCCACTAGTACTCTGTCTCTGTCTCTGTCTCTCTCTCTCAAAAATAAACATTTAAAAAATATATATGTACTATTTCCAGTTTTCTAAAATCCTTAAAATTCTCCACAGATTTGCCCACTGTCAAATATTTGCCAGTTGTCTTCAGTTAACCAATGAGCAGTGTTCTAGAAATTTACTTACAAGTTCCAAACAACTAACTTATAACACATTTTCTCTTTAAAATGCTGTCTGATGAGCTATACTGTTAATTTTAAAAATGGTAAACAAAATTACTGATGTATAATATACACTGACACTTTGTGGTTAATCCAGAAAAATTAAAATATATAACATTGGATCTATTCTCTAAGAGTTTGATAAAAACACACAATTAGAGTGTTGCAATTGGAAATACACTTTCCAAATCACATCCTTCCCAACCATATACCTACCTGCTGTTATCATAAGAGGGAACTGAGGAAATTGGGACCCTCAGAAGAAAAGCTACGATCAGGGAAGGAGTTGGATGTAAAAGTATGGAAGGAAACCCAAAAGTTGAGGAATGGAGTCAGGCCACCATTCATCTAAAAACCCCTATCTCCCAACCTCCTAAAATACCAAGAGATAACCTCCCTCTCTTTTTTTCTCTACTCTTTCCTTCTCCACAGCCAGGTCTCACACACACACCATATGCCCATTTGAGGTGTGAGCAAACTTTCCATCCCTTCCACTGCTGTTCCTACCTACTTTCTAAATATTAGAATTCAGGCCACATACCATCATATTCTCCTCTTTTCAGTCCTGGTCCACAGCAGAAGAGAAGGGTATGATTCCACCCAATCCTCATAATGCAGGTCACAGGGAAGGGGTAAAGTATGGGTGTCCTCAGTGGCCCAAATACCACCTTCCTGGAGCCTGTATCTGGTGGTTAACTACACAACAGCCAAATATTGACATGCTGATCAAAAAGCTGCACCAAATTGTCACTGGACCTTTCAAGATGAAGGAATATTTTAAATGCATATTATAATTCCAGTTTATATTAAGCCCAATCTATTTCTTAAAGCCCCAGAACACTGATGAACCTGCTGCATTACTGACCTAACACAGGTCCCTAAAATATATAAACATCAGGGGCACCTGGCTGGCTCAGTTCATGGAGCATGTGACCTTGATCTCAGAGTTGTGAGATCGAGCCCCACGCTGGGTATAGAGATTACTTAAATAAATAAAAACTTAAAAAGAAAAAAAATACATCAAATCCAACACTGAAAACTCAGCATTCTTCTTGCTACATGTCTAGAATAACACAGCCATTATGACTTCTGCTATTGCTGCACTTTCTCCACTCATTTCCTTACTAATTCTCTAGCCAGACATGGCTTTTTCATTAAGTGACTTAGATATATCCAATGAAAGCATTCTTTCTATCTACCAGCAAGTAAAGAAGGAGACCAAGCAATGTGCAGAATCAGGTATCAGGAGACCCCAATTTAGATCTCGCCTTTCCCTTTGCTGGTTCCACTTCCCTGGACTTCAGTTTTCTCAAGTATAAAACGAAAGGACAGAAAGTGAGCACCCTCAATGTTTCTATCTTTTCCCTACATCAACCATAAGCCATGGTACTTCTCAAAGGTGGGCAGGCAGAAAAGTATAGTCAGGGTTAGATACAAGAACTATCCCATAGCTCTGTTCCCTTGCGAGGTGGGGGAGAATAAGGGAAGGGAAAAACAAATCTAAACAGTGTGAGCAAACCCCCAGAATGAAGAAGCTTTAAAACTGAACACCACAATCCATAGTCTTGAGTCTGTAGCTCCATCTCAGACTCAAAAAAACAGCCAGCCAGGAACATTTTGTTCACATTCATTACTAAAGAATTATAAGTACCATCAAAGAAATCTTCTGTTCAACCAGAGATGAAAGAAGGAAGCTAGAAGGAAACAACATTTAGGACTTTCCTCAAAATCACATATGGGTACCATTTAACTAAAACCAAAAGAAACACAGACCTAGACATGTAAGAACAATGCATAGTGACAGGGCAGATGACAATTTTAAAACTTCCAAAAAGAGCTCATTTGCACACATCTGAAGTCACCAAGTTTACATATCATTACCAGATGTGATAAGAATGAAAAAACTTTAAAAATATGAATTTCTTCCAAAGTTCTACTCCAATCAATGTTACAAATATACCTGACCCTCCAAAGCACTGCTGAATTCAATATCATTAATAAACAATATAGTCTTGAAGACTAGCACAAGTAATGAAATACATATGCAATCAATGATTTTCAACCTATATCAAAAACACTGAAGGCATTTAAAAAAGGTTTTCAGGAGTGCCCAGCTGGTTCAGTCAGTAGAGCATGAGACTCAATCTCAGAGTCATGAGTTCAAGTCCCACATTGGGCTTGGTGCCTACTTAAAAAAAAAAAAAAAAAAGGTTTCAAAAAGAATCAATAATAGTTTCTGAAAAAAATAAAACCATGCATATGGTGATCATTTCAATTATTTAAAAAATTAGACAGATGCCATAAACAATAAATGGAAAATATGTCAGAAAGTGAGCTCAAGGATAAACAGACAGATCAAATCAGTATAAAGTGAAACATTCATGACTCAACAAAAATATAAAAGTTTACTAACTTTCTTATATCTATCACCTCAAGGATCTAACATACTTGCTGGCACACAAAAACACTGAATAAGTGTTTTTTAATTAATAAATGATGTATCAATTCATTAAAGCATGTATTATAGGATGATAAGAAACCATGGCAATCATTCATTTTAATTTATAAACCCTTCCATATCTAGTTAGTTGGCATAAGATTCAGGAATGGAAACCTGACTATTAGTCATTGCTTCCTTTATTGCTGAATTACTAAAACTCAGAGTAATAAGGATTTTTAAGTTAGAAAAATAACTCAAGAATCCACTCAATCATGAATTAGGCAGTTCCTTAGAAATAGTTAATTGTTAAGTGCCTTATATAATCTATGATTTCTTTATTATTTTGAAAACTTGTATTTTTGAAGTTTATAATTAGGTCAAAATATATCACTATAATATTTAACTAAATAATAATTAACCAAAATCCACCAGGATACAAAACTGCTTAAAGGTTTGATGACATTGTTTATCCCACTACATAATGGAATACATGCAAGTCATTAAAAATGTTTTGAAATAATATTTAATGGCATTAGAAAATGCCATGATATATTAAGTGAATAAGCAGGATACAGAGCTTTACACACAGCAGTCCAAATTTTTAAATATTCTATATTAAGGAGAAAAAAGAAAAGGAAAAAGAGAAGCAAATATGTCAGAACATTACATATTTGGAGAAAGGAACTACATATTATTTTTATTCATAGTCTGTATATTTATTTTCCAAAAACGTTAGCAAGTTTCCATCAGATTTTTCTTCTCACATTCCCCCAAGTAACTAAACAGTTCTTCCTTTTCCATTGAGTAATACAGAAATTCACTAAATACACCTTTAGTGAATAGGACAGTTTTTTCCACCTAAATGTTAAACCCTGTAATTTTAAGAGTTGCTTCTATTAACAATGGAAATAAAGGAAAACAGATTTTTTCCCTCCAGGAACTAAATCCTCAACAGCCAGGAATAGAGTTTCTCACTAAAACTGATAGACTATGGATAGCCCAAAGCCATGTTAAAAAATAAGGTGTACAAATTATGGATAACCCCAATCTACATTGCATAAAAAGTAAACCAGAGCGCCTGGGTGGCTCAGTCTGAGCTGAACATCCAACTTCAGCTCAGGTCATGATCTCACTGTTCATGAGTTCAAACCCACATCAGGCTCCATGATAACAGTGCAAAGCTTGCTTGGGATTCTCTGTCTCTCCCTCTCTCTCTCTGCCCAACCCCACTCACACTTTCTCTCCCTTTAAAAATAAATAAATAAACTTTATTATTTTTTTTAATGTTTTATTTATTTCTAGGAGAGAGAGAGACAGCGTGAGCAGGGGAGGGTCAGAGAGAGAGGGAGTCGCAGACTGAAAAAGGCTCCAGGCTCTGAGCTGGCAGTCAGCACAGAGCCCGACACAGGGCTCAAACCCATGAACCGCGAGATCATGACCTAAGTGAAAGTCGGATGCTTAACCGACTAAGCCACCCAGGCCCCCATAAATAAACTTTAAAAAAAAGAAGTAAACCATACTTCTCTCCTTCCTAAACATGGACATCTACCAATAGGACATATTCAATGGCTATTCACTCAAACAGAATATTCAGATACATTACTTATAATCTATACTATTAATAATAATTTTGTATATAAAGATGGGCCACAATTATCCATAGTGGAGTGCTCTTCCTGACCAGCTATCAGGGGATCAAGATTCTAGTCTCCAGTCAGCTACTGAATCAATGCAACCATAGGAGCCTCTTTTCCTTGGCTATAAAATAAGGGCACTGCCTTTTATGTTATAACAACTGAGAGAGTTGTTATATGAATCATATTACATCATACATGTAAAGATATGACACATAAGTTACTAAAGTTATTATGATCATCAGCCTAAGTCAGAGTTTCCTACACCATGTTAAGAGTATCTCATTCAACCTTTACATTTGCTGAGCCACACCTTAGAGTTACTTCTCACTACTAAGTCCTCAGACTTTATAATATATGTGATATTAACAGAGTTCTTAAAAACAGAGGATAAAATTTTTGACTTAACACTGATACCTAAAAATGAAATGTGTCTGGTTCAAAATATTTATTAAATCATTCTGATAATACTTTTCCTACAATGCAGAGTGAATGAAACACAAGGTCATACTGTCCACATGAAATGGTAAGGTAGAGAAAGCCCTCTGCTGATGCCATCCACCCCTCACAAACAACACTAAGTCTTCTCCCATTACTGAAATTGTTCTTTCCTCAAATAGCCAACCCTGTTAGTAAAACCCTGGAATATTCCCATTACTCCCCTTTTGTGGCACTCACTTATAGTATGTAGAGCTGGTCCACCTTTCTCACCAAAACTGTGCTCTTTGGGACACTACAGTCCTGTAGTCCTATATTCCTCTTCCTTCTGCAGACCCTAATTCCTCTGCACAGTTTTCAAGCATGTGATCAATAAATACTTAGAATTAAACTACATATTCCAGGGACACCTGGGTGGCTCAATTGGTTAAGCATTCAACTGTTGATTTCGGCTCAGGTCATCATCTAACTGTTGGTGAGTTCAAGGCCAACAATGGACTCTGCACTGACTGCGTGGAGCCTACTTGAGATTCTTGCCCTCTCCCTTTCTCTCTGTGCCTCCCCTGCTCTCTCTGTTTCTCTCTATATATCAAAATAAATAAGCAAGTTTTGGAGGGAAGGAAGATCACAAAATGAACCACCAAATACTCCTTTCATCATTCACCTTTTCTCCTTAGCAAAGGTAGTCAATGGTGTTTCAGCACTCATAAATGTTCACAGTCTGTGGCTCTTCTAAATTACGCTGCAAGAAAAATCAGGTAATCTTGTTCTACCTCTTAACTCACATGATTTTTAAAACTCAAACATGATCATTTAGGTAAAAGCACTGTCTTCAGTCTTAGAGACAAGAGTAAAACTTTGTGTTCTTAGATATTATATACATATAACATTATACCCAGCCTATAATCAAATCACCACAACAAAAACTTGCTAAAAAATTAAAACTAACAATTACCTATGTAACCCTACTTCTGATTACATTTTAAAAAGTAATCCAATATCCTAAGAGTTGAACTTTCATATGTTTTGCAGGACATGGACTCCTAATTTCAGTTTATCCTTAAAATAGAACAGTTCAACTAATTTTAGACTCGAGTGCTATAAAGCTCATAGCTGCCAACCAACTGGATACCTGAATCATAGCAGCAGCATATGCAGATATACTGAGCAAACTGTCAGCGCACTAACTCTTGAGACCCCACATGCAATCCTCTGAAGTAGCTACAACATTCAACGCATACCCAAAACAAAATAGTACTTAAAAACAACATGACTGTATGAAAGGCAATAATCAGGGCTTTATCTATTTAAATAATATCTACAATATGCAATGGTTTAAAAGTGTCAAAAGGAGGTAACTATATAAAAAGCTAATAACCATTTGCAAAACACGTATCTAATAAAAGACTTTTATCTAAAACACACAAAGAATTCTTAAAACTCAACAGTAAGAAAACAATTAAAGTGGGCAAAAGGTCAGAAAAGACACTTCACCAAAAGATATATACAGATGGCAAATAAGCATATGAAAAGATGTTCCATCATCATATGTCATTAGGCAACTGCAAATTAAAACAATTCAATATCATTTCACACCAATTAGAATCATTAAAATCCAAAACACTGACAACACCAAATGCTGGTAAGGATGTGGGGCAAAAGGAACTCTAATTCATTGCTGGTGGAAATGCAAAAGGATACAGCCACTTTGGAAGGCTATTTAGCAGTTTATTACAAAGTAACAAAGTAGCAGTTTATTACAAAGCCTTACCATAGGATCCAATAGCTGTGCTCCTAGGTATTTACCCAAATGAGTTGGAAACTTAGGTCCATACAAAACCCTGTTCACAAATGTTTATAGCAGTTTTATTCATAACTGACAAAACCTGAAAGCAAGCAAGATGTCCTTCAATAGATGCGTGGATAAACTGGGGTACATCCAAATCATGGAAAATGATTCAGCAATAAAAAGAAGCCATGAAGGGACACAGAGGAACCTTAATTGCCTATTACCAAATGAAAGAATCCAGCGAGAAAAGGCTACAAACTACATGATTCTGACTATAGATCAGTGGCTGCCAGAGGTTCTGAATAGATAGAATGCAGAGTATTCGGAGGCAGTGAAACAATTCTGTATGATAGTGTAATGGTAGACACGTGAAACATGCATTTGTCAAATCCCACAGAACTGTACCACATAGTAAATCCTAATGTAAACTATGGATCCTCATTAATAATAATATATCAAATACTGGTTTATCAATTATAACAAAAGTTATCACACCAGTGCAAGATACCAAAAGGGCAAACTGTGTGGGGTGAGGAAGGAGTATATGGAAACTCTGTACTTTCTGCCCAATTTTTCGATGAATCTAAAAGTACTCTCAAAGTAGTCTATTCACTTAAAAAAATAAAATAAAACAAAACAAAGCAGACAAAATAAAATAAAATAATAAAATAAAATAAAATAAATAAAATAAAATAAAATAAATAAAATAAAAAAGGGCTACTGGCCTAGGAGCACCCAGAAGACTTGAGTCATCTATGTAATCTCTACGGCTCAAAGTACTTCATATGTACTACTTTATCCCACCTTCACTGAGCCAACGAGGTAGACCTGATGCATCATACCTCACCAGGTTAATAAACATAGTATAAAATAAGCCAACAAGTGGTAGTATTTCATGCCAAGAATCAAGAATACATGTAGTCACACTGGCATGGCCAGCATGGAGAACTATAACACTGCAAAATAAGGACATGTTTTAATTCACTGGGACAATAGTATCTTTGTATAAGGTCTTTAATACCAGGATTCACTGGGAAATATTTTCACCCACTAGAGAAAAATCAAGACTTTGTCAATTCCCTTTGACGATTCTTTCCAGGAAACATTTCAGGCATGTATCAAAGCAGCCACATTCACTGGTGACATTTACAAAACTTAATTCTTTTCAAAATCTCAACCTAAATACACACTGAAAATGCTCATCTTAAAATTTTATTTTCCTTTCATGGACATCTAATAATTAGAATTTACAATCCAGCTGAGATATAACAGCTCAAGCTCCAAAGTCTTTTTAACACTTGACTTGAAACAAATCTCTATCAATTTTTAAGCTATTAATTTTAATTTCATGCGTCCATTTAACACATCTCAAGAATTCTAGGATTAATCAAAATCAGAATCCTAATAAAAAATTTTTCATAAAAACAATTTCTGCAACATTTACCACTCAAAGTAATGAAACTCAAAATATACAGTTTATGTCAAATATACATTTTATGTTCAAATGCCATCACTTTTAACAATATGATCTCAGGAAACTTAAGTTCTCTAAGCCTCAATTTCCATATGGGTAAAATGGCAGTAGTTGTAGACAAGATAAAAGAATTATGAGAATTAGAAATGAGACATATATGATTCATTTGCAATACTCAGCACTGTCTGGCATATAAGTAGGTAGGCATATAAATGGTAGCTATTATTTTTACTATTTTCAGTTAGAAATTAAAAGCTTCACCCATAAATTCAAGGATGGCTTAGAACTTACAAGATCATATAACTACTGAACTTCTTATATACCAAACAAAACTGACTACAAATCTGAAGTGTACATAGGGGAGGGGAAAAGACTTTTTTAAATAAAACCAAACTTTAAAAATTACTGAAATAATTTTTACTGAAATTATTGAATACCAAATTTCAGATACTGAAATTACTGAAAACCAAAATATTTGGTTTTTAATCATTTATAGTTACTTCTACAAAAGATCTTAAACCAATAACTGTATTTGCTTAAAGAAAACAAAATCACTGCTCTAAGATACAAGTGTTTCTCAGAGGATTCCCAACAAGACTGATAAGCCATTACTTAAGGAGCCCTACATTAAATAGAGCATTTCAGTTTTCTAGGTCACACTGCTTGCTATACTTCCAAGGTCAAGCAAAACAGCATTCATACCATTTCATTACCAAAGAAGGTCTAATAATGATTAATATTAAAAATGTGTTTTGGAGCACCTGGGTAATTCAATTGGTTAAGCATCCAACTTGAGCTCAGGTCATCTCACAGTTCATGAGTTTGAGCCCTGCATCGGGCTCTCTGCTCTCAGGGCAGAACTCACCTCAGATCCTCTGTCCCCTTCTCTCTGACCCTCCCTTGCACATTCACTGTCTCTCAAAAATAAACATTTTTGTTTGATTATTTCAGGGGCACCCATGTGGCTCAGTTGGTTAAACGACAAACTCTTGATTTCAACTCAAGTCATGATGCCAGGGTCGTGGGATCAAGCCCTGCTTGGGGCTCTACACCGTCCACACACGGAGCCTGCTTGGGATTCTCTCTCTCTCTCTCTCTCTCTCTCTCTCTCTCTCTGCCTCTCTCCCACTCACTCACACTCTCTCTCCTCTCTCTCAAAATAAATAAACTTTAAAAATAATTGTTTCAAAAAGATATTTTCTAATTAACACATTCCATTTTTTTACACACATTAAAAAGAAAATACTCCAGGCTTCTTCAAATGTAACTTCAATGATGGAAGTTGTTGCACCCATTCCTGGTCCCACACACAGAACCAGTCATCCTATCAATTTCTTTAATTTTTCTTAAATCAGCCTTCCACTCCAACCACCATAATTATACAGTGGTCTGTCTCCCTAATGTCACCAAAGTTCTCTCTCTAAAAGCTATTCTCACTGGTAACATCCTACTGATCATCAAGGTTCTCTTCCCTACCTTCAGAACAAAACCCAAACTTGATCTTCAGTGTGGCATTCAAAACCCTTTCGATGTGTCCCAACATAACTCTTCATATTCGCCCACTTCCATTTTCCTACAACCTCTACACACTCCCATCTCAAAAACTTACTGTGCATTTTAGCCAAACATTCAAAATGGATTCTATGGTTATACTAATGAAAGAGAATAGTCACATTAGTCTTTCCTCTTGGAGCGTTCCTCCCTGATAACTTTCCTTCACAGGATAAAATCCCTTTAGACCACAGGTACAACGTTTTCCCCAGCACTCAATGCAAGCAGAATTATTTGCTTCCTCTTCTGAAAGAGATAAGAGTAGGTTGAAAATAAGAGCAAATAAAATTGTATTAAAGAAATAAACCAAAAAATAGGGGTGCCTGGGTGGTTCACTCAGTTAAGCATCTGACTTCATTTAGTTCAGGTTGTGAGTTTGAGCCCCACGTCAGGCTCTGTGTGGCCAGGTCAGAGCCTGGAGCCTGCTTCAGATTCTGAGTTTCCCTCTTTGCCCCTTCTTCAGTCACATTCTGTCTCTCTGTTTCTCAAAAATGAATAAATGCTGGGGCGCCTGGGTGAGTCAGTCGGTTATGCGTCCGACTTCAGTTCAGGTCATGATCTCACAGTTCATGGGTTCGAGTCCAAAGTCGGGCTCTGTGCTGACATCTAGCTCAGAACCTGGGGCCTGCTTCAGATTCTGTGTCTCCCTCTCTAACCCTCCAGTGCTCACGCTGTCTCTCTTAGAAATAATTTTTTTTTAATTTTTAAACGAATAAGTGTTAAAAAATTTAATAAAAAAAGAAATAAACCAAAAAATAAATAAATCCTTATTTAATCTGTTACAGAAATAATGATATGTTGCAGCAGATAGCTGCCTGAAATTCCTTTTTGGAAGTAGGTAGTATGTAATTCCCTAATTTACTAAGAACTGAGAAATGGACAAAGTCTTTTTTTTTTTTTTCAAAAGCCATTATAGACAGAAAAGTCTCATGTAACAGAAGCACCCAAGTTTCTTTTTAATTAATAAGAAATACTAAACATTCTAAACTACAAATCCTCTCACTCAATTCATTCATCAGACATATACAGACAGATAATCTGATACATTTTTATACTCAGTTGTGGAGTATAGAAAAGAACACCTGACAGTCTAGATACGCTCCATCTTTTGTCATCTCTATAGCTTTGGATGTTTTTACAATCTTCAATTTCATGAAGACACTTTGGTCCACCAGTCCAGCTCTCCAAAGAGCCAGGCTCCTGGGCACACGTGACACAAATGCAGAAACACAGAAGTTTCTTTTCCTGACTACAGATTAACTGTAAGACAATAAATTGTTCCCACTGCCTCTCCTTACATGTCATTTATTACCTAAAAAATTACCACTGAGCCAGTTAATAAGTACCTCCAAATTATTCAAATAAAAAATTTTCAAAAGCATAAAGCTTTTTTAAAGTCCCTGAGTAAATAAATGTTAAGATATCTACAAAAGTCTAAGTCAAAACAAAAGAAACCAGTATCAGAGCATTGGCCTGATATTTTGGGTTCAGTGTTAAATTCACTAATATCTAGGAATTGCTTACATTCCTACACTGATATGTGTTCCTTATGGTAGGAGGCAACGAATACATTCTTTGGCCCACTTAAATCCTAATTATTTGGTAAGAAATTACTTTCAAATCCATGTTGTAACATTATAAAACACTCAACTGTGTCATTTTGAAAATCCTCAAATATTTCAGCAAAGCTCTCAAATTCTCTTAAAATTTAGCAAAGTCAAATACACTGTGTTATGGGTCGTTAACATGTGTCTAAACTCTAAGTTTCCAATTTCAGGGCAGATACTTTACCCTCTGTGTGCCAGCCACTGCTGGTTGCAGACTCTATAACCATTTTTTCCTTATTCTTTAACCAACACAACTTCAACTGTGTTCAAACAGCTACTTTCCTAGTCTGCTATGCAGATAGCAGTGGCCCCTTTAATAATTCCAGCCAAGGAGATACTAGTGAAAGTTGCTAAGTGGGCTTATAAAAAAGCTCTTTAAAAGGAGGCTGACTCAACTAGTTTGCACCTTTTGTCCTTTGTCCTTGCACTTCTTCCTCCATGTGGAAGAAAGACACAAAGGATGGAAAAGAAGCAGCCATCTTTTGATGACAGAATGACCACATGATACACAATTGGCTAAGCAGCATCATAGAAGTCCAGGCCCTACTGGCAAATAGAGGTACCCTTCAACTCTGGTCTGTCTACCTGCCTACCATGACCTCTTAGCACATGAGACAAAGAAATACTATCATCTGTTTTGTTACAAATAATCAAATACAATCCTAACTAACCCTTATTACCAGATTAAGCCTATTTCATTCACTAAGGAAAAGAAAAAGCCCAGACTTAATACTGTTATAACTAGCTACAATATAACACTATCATGATGCAGCACAGTTGAAGTTCACTTATTACACAACTATTATATTAAGCCATGAGCAGAGCATGAGCAGATGAAACATGAAATCAAGTTTTTGCAGATTCCTGGAATTCAACAAAACCACTGAGCAAGATATCATCAAAGACTACACAGTATGATGAGAAGGAAAGTTCCTGGAAACCTTTATCCTCCAACTTTCAAATCAGATGGCACCAGAGTAGTTTACACAGCAAAAAGACAGGATTTTTGCCAACCGCACATCTATGCAAGCCATAAAACTGAACTTGAAATGAAAACTACAGGTGTAGTGGTTCTGAGTCAATTCCTCAAAGTTTTCACAGAAAACAAAAAATTTTGCCTTTTTTTCCTAGGTAATCAAAGATAATTTTTCAGTTATGTTGCAGACAAGTAACGAATCTGGTATGCACCTTTATTTTTTTAATGTTTTATTTATTACTGAGAGAGAGAGAGCATGAGCAGGGGAGGGTCAGAGAGAGAGGGAGACACAGAATCCAAACAGACTCCAGGCTCTGAGCTAGCTGTCAGCACAGAGCCCGACGCAGGGCTCGAACCCAAGAACCGTGAGATCATGACCTGGGCTGAAGTCGGATGCTTAACCGACTGAGCCACCCAGGTGCTCCATGGTATGCAGCCTTCATAGAGAATGATAGTGAAACATTTTGTACAGTTATGTGGCGATAATTGATTAATTTCCAGATCAATGGGAAAATACCCATTTTGCTGGACCAAAATAATCTACCTTCTTTTAAGTCTAAACTGTATAAAATAAGACTTACTGGGTTCATATTAATGATGTCATTTTCATATTTAACATCCTTTTCAAAAAATAAAAATGTTAAGAAAATTAAATCTTCCAGTGACAGAGTTAAATAGCATGATTTCACAGATTAAGGTAACAGCTAATAAATATTAATAATATAAAAACATGTAATTAATTATAATAGTATACAGGTTAGTTTCCTTACACTGACCCAAAAATAAACAAGAAGGATCATTCTGTTGTTTTATGCTAAGCTACTAAACATGTTTTGTATTACATGGTAAATACACCAGATAATCTAATATATGTAAAAGAAAGCCACTGACATGGGTGATTTCTAGCAGAAACAATAATAAGTAAATATGTTTTATTTGTAAATAAATGCCTTTACTCACCCTGAATGTGCGTTAGCTGAAGTAATATGATATTTTTTCAAATTGGATGCCCTGAATATTTTGACTGTATGTTTTACAAGAGGACTAGAATATGAATCAGAGCACTGCCCTCTTTGCAGCAAATAGCTCTGTGTTATTCTAATTAAGCAAACAGTTGCCTATTTTTACTCAGAAGTAAAGGACCAAAGCAAGACACAAGAATAGGCTACACCATAAGTAATTAGGGCTCACTCACTTGCCACCACTAGGTTTTCTACACAGGACTAGGCTGGAAGTCCTTGCAAGGCCATCTGAGGACTAAG
Organism: Hyaena hyaena; assembly: GCF_003009895.1. Lineage (NCBI taxonomy): Eukaryota > Metazoa > Chordata > Mammalia > Carnivora > Hyaenidae > Hyaena > Hyaena hyaena. Next base: position 1,659,723 of record NW_024080869.1, read on the forward strand.
CCTAACAAAACCCTCAGCTTCTAAATCCAATACCCATAATTGCTGACAGTATAGATTATTACAACTCTTCGTTTCTGACAACGGACAAATTTTGGATTTGTTCCAGCTGACTCCACCACCACTTACACTATTCAACAGCTGGGGCATAAGATAACTTGGCAACCTGATAATACTCTAGCCGAATGCAAACTCATTCTGTAACCAAGGAACTCTGTCAGAAATAAAAGTCAAAATAACCTCTCAAGTTCAAATGGGAATGTGAAATGTTTGAACAATGCATGATTTCAGAAAATGGGCAACTGTACTTTGAAAGTTTAGTGAACTGACACTCCCTATTCAGAGTCTACAATTCTTTCCTGATTAGATCAGCCCCCATAGCAAGTCATTGGGATCATAAGCACTATAGTGAAGTCATCGTATTGGATACTGATGGGAAATCATAACTGACTTCAAAACACATTGGGAAACAATGAGTTTTCCAGGTCTCCAGCCTTTCATATAATACACTGGCCAATACTCTTACTTTCTTTTCCAAAACTAAATGAAACATAGAACATCTATAAAGCCAAGTACAAATTGATGACCTAAGCATTTTAAAACCACAAAGAAAATGAAGGAAACAACCCTCAGTTTTTCTGTGAAATTTTGGACTACATGTTTGAAAAAGTGTATGTTGAAGTACAATACTGATCATTAGGTCATAATTAAAATGAAGTGTTGTGAGAACTGCAAATAGCCTTTAGATTTTTAATTTTCTTTTATTTCCAAATAGAAATAGAATAATAGAAAACAAGGCAAATAGAAACAAGCTTTTAAATAATGTCCACTTCCTTAAGACAAGTCAAATCAGCACTTTAGTTATTGTTTTCAAAGTCATCTGAAAACAGCCACGTATCACTGAGGCAAAACTCAATGAGACAAAAATTCATATAGCCATAATTTTTTCGAAAGTATAAAATGTATATGCTTTAGAACTTTACAACTTTTTTCTTTTGGATTTTAAAGCACACAGGTGTGTGTCCTCAATTAGGTTTACAAGTCTATATTGCAGTGTTTCTCATTTTTAATGTTCTGGAGACAACTGATTAAGAAAGACATAAACATGAGTCTATCACACACGCACACAGACACAAATGCTACCAATGTGCTTTCGCCTAAAATACCATTGCACTTGCTCAGTGGCGGTATTACACACAATAGAGTCTTGGCACAAAGGAATTCTGATTGTGCTGTTTACAAAATTCTACATGGATTAAAAAAATGTCAATAGTGAAACGCATTCTAGAAAGAGAAAAAACATTTCTCGGTGGGTTTTGAGCTTTTTGGAGATTTGGAATTTATTTATTCAATTCGGCATTTTATATTTCTACTTTCTACTAATAGAAAACTATTAATGCTGGCCATTTTAACCATATAATGCCCATTCAATTTATAGAAATTGAGTCTCTTAACCCCAAAGCCAATATTAGAAAGATATAAAGCCATTAGAATCCAAGGTATGAATCAGACCACTATTCACTATCAATATATTAAGACTCTGTGAGCTAGCCTTGGGTGTGCAGTGTTTTGGTCTCCTTACTCTGTCTCTTGTCTGTATACACTAAAAAATGAATTCCAGAGACAAAAAACCCCTTTAAGAGGAGACAGTGCACTTTAAGATCAACGTAAACAATACTAAAATATGAAAAAATATCCGATTGGCACAGAATTTCCCCAATATAAAGTATAGGCCAAAAATATTCTCAAAATATATTGCTTTACATTTAAATTTACAAAACAGTCGCTGACTTAAGTCTCTCATCCATCACACAATCAAATTCAAATAATTTTTATGATACATTAAGAACAGGTATATAGTCACAAACCATACACTTTTTTCAAATAAAATCATTCTAAGAAACATGATTTGGTGATGCTCTCACTGGTGAAACAGCCCATCTATTTAAGAACCCCAGAACCTTTTGTATAAGGTTAACCAATATCCCATGCAAAGCAAGAGCACCAATGCCTTAGTAATTCCACGGAGAATTAATCGGTACCCACCCTCCCAGGAAGAATTATGATTATGCATAGTACTTAAGAGCTTTTACAAGGGAAAGAAAAATGCAATGTGCTCGGAACCCAAACCCCTTCCCCCCACTCCACAGCCTATCAAAGGGCGTCTCCGGACCATCGCCCACCGCACCACTCTCTGTGAGTCAGGGTTACTGAATCCCATCCCAAAAGACCTGGTCCATTCCCAAGACTGGTCCAGACACCTGTTTACCTATGCCCAAGCAGTAGTGGCTCTGGTTAAGCAAAGATAACGGTTACTCGGTTGGTGCGTGCCAAGCCCCGCAGCCCAAGCACGGAGGACCACATACCTTTGTACCTCTCCAGAACATCCTCATAGGCCTGGAGGTACTCCTGCTCCTCCACGTACAGGTAAGCAGCTGGCGAGAGGTACCCCGCCATGCCGAAGTTTATCTAAGCGATGACTGGCCAATTCCCCTTTCCCCCTCCTAACCCCGGGAGAGTCTCGTTGTCAGCAAGACGCAGCCTTGGGAACTGGAAAAGCGGAAGGAGCGGCTGGCTGGCGGAGAGCACTGAAGCAGGAGACGCAGAGCCCGGGGTGTGAGGGGGCGGTGGGCGCCGGAGCCGGCAGAGGAAACGCCCAGGCCCCCTGGCTGGCTGCGGGTGCCAAGCCGCCGCTCCGGGGAGCCAGAGTCCCTCTCAGGTTTCAGCAGCAGCAAATCTCGGCGAGCCCGGGGGCGGCGACAAGCAGCGCCACACCACGCGGAGGAGCCTGGAGCACGGTGGGGACAGGCGAAGGGCGGCAGGCGCCGGGGCCCTTAGTGGCCAACGCAGTGGCCACCCTGGCCCTGCGATGGGCGCCTGCTCCAGGCCGGGCCGTGGCCGCCGCGGCGGTGCGAGAGGACTGGCGCGCTGCCTCCGCCCGGGATGCTGCGCGGCGCATCTGCGGCATTTCCTGGCCGCCGCGCCGCAGACACTCGCCCGCGCCCCCGGAGGAGGGGGGGGGAGGGCGGAGGGCGGAAGGGAGGGGGCAAACGCGGCGGTCAGCGCCCAGGCTGGCTGGGCTCCGACCCCGGGGAGGCTCTGCCCCTCCCTCCAGGCAGCGCCGGGAGCCCTGGGCCCCCTCCTAGGCCCGCCCACCTAGGTCGGTCTTGCTGCCAAGCACGCCCACCCCCGGACACTGGCCGGCCGGCCCGGATCCCCAAGGGTGAGGTTTCTATTTGGGACCCACAACAGGTGCCTGGGAAACAAAGCCGCAGATCGCAGTCACTGACGAGCTGAGGACACCACCACCCTCCGCCCCCCGCCCCCTCCCCCCGAGCAGTCGCAGCTCTCCCCGGGAAAGGGGTGACAGATAGGAGAGTGGAAAATACTCTTCAACCCAGCTTATAGCACAGAGGGACTCAGGTCACTCGGTGGCAGCAGCACGGGACCGGGCAAGGGGGACAGGGGGAGGAGCGGGCGTCCCTGCTCAGGGCATATCTCGGGGGCGGGGCGGCGCGGCCTCTGCAGGTGGCCCAGCACGTCAGGGCCTGACAGCCTGGAAGCCACTACGCTTGCGCCACCGGTGGACCAGCCCTCGGTTCCTCCCTTCCGCCCCCCAGAGCCGGTCGGCGCATCTGCCGCTGTGCTCCTCGGAGGCGGCCCCAGGCGGCCAGTTCACAAGGTCCCCTGCCTACTTTGTCCCCTCCCTTCTTCTCTCTACCCATTATTCATTCCACACAGTACTGGTTCCACTGAATATGAGTAAAATGGACACAATTCTCTTAACTGTGACATGTCATATGCTAAAGTGGTGAGTTTTAAGGGTCCACTGGTGGAATCAGTTGGTACTCAGACATGGACACGGATGTGTTTAGGAGTACTGATTGAAGTACCTTGGATGGCATCCTGCCTCCTTTCAAACTGTGTGACGCGGCCAAGTTCCCTGTCCTCTCTGAGCCTCTTATCAGTAAAATGGGGATAACCGTGCCTACCTTACAAAGTTGTGGCATTATACGTGTTAGCTCTTATTAATAGATAAATCAACTTATTGTTGATCATCTGACTTAAGACAGCTTCACCTTTTGCCCACATCTTCCCTCCCTATTTCTTCCTTTCATATGTACTGACCTTTTGTCCTTGATTATATTTTTTTTCTTTCCCTTTCAGTGTTGCAAATCTGGACCATTTTTCATTAACTCTTAGATACGAATGGGTACTCCTGAAAAACTTCATACTTTCAAAAAAAAGACTTATTTGAGTTATAATTGGAAATCTTTACTTCTCCTGAGCAACTGGCCTACTTTTGTTATTCCAAACAAAGCAAGACTATATCTCGCTTTTCTATCCTGACCACTGGCTTATAATCTGAGTTTGAGCCCATGTCCCACCAAGCACTTAGGATCACTAGTTTTCTTACAACTTGGTAGGCATTTATGTACACATTAGTTCATGAAGTAATATACACATGTTATTTGTAATACCTTCTTGAAATTAAAGAGTTAGCAATTAGATCCCTGAGAGTCATTCCATTTATAGACCATCCAGGTACACAGATCTCTCAAAACGGTTTTGTGCCCTTCACAATAAGTAGGGTCATTGAGGGTACAGTCTGAGTCTTCATCAAAGACTGAAACCCAGTAGCACTCCATTTTGTGAATATAATCAGTGCACTCTTAATTGATTTTAACTCTCTGTTTAAGGAGCCAGTCAGAATGAACAGCAGCAGCATTTGGGCTTTTCTATAAAAACAGCCTTTGCCCCATGCATTCTTGGAATGGTAATATTGGGTCAACCTGCTAATAATATATTCCATATGGAAACAGCAGTTAAGAGACTGGCATCTGGACTCAAGAATGTTTGAATTCAGAACATAGATCCACTACTTCCTAGTTGTATAATCTTAGGAAGAGTCTTCCCCTCTCTCCGCAAATTTCTGAGCTGAAAAATGGAGAAAATAATTATACCTACTTCATAAAGTTGTTGGGATACTAAATGAGATAATGTAGTAACTGCCTGTAAGAGCATCTGGCCATCAACAAACTCATTTATACGGCATTTGCCATGTGGCAAGGAGTTTGCAAAATGTTTTACATTCACTATTTTATTTATTCACCACAGCTATAACCCTTTGGTAGAGAAAAAGGAGCTAGGAAAAATTCAGGAAATTGCCAAAAAAAATTACAACTAATGATAGAAGGAGAATTAAAATCTAAGTTTACCTGAGTCCAAAGTCTGACTCTGCTTGGATCCTTCAGTTCCAACCTCAAAGAATTTATATGGGACAAAAATCCATATTTTAAAACAGCACTGTCACCAACAGACCATGTACCTTTAACAGGCACTTCAAGACTAAAACACCAAACTTACAAAACCCCATAACTAAGAACAGCAGATCTATATTGTTCTTATGTAAAAGTCATTTATACAATGGATATCACAAAGCCCCATTCCTCACACTTTGTCTTCTTATTCTCACATTGACCCTGTGAGAGAAAGGAAAGGTATACAGTCTCAGATTTTAAAATGAGAAAACTACACCAAATGCAAAAGCACTTTTAAAATCATGAAGTGTCAGACATGCAACACCATCACCAATAAGATTCTCCAAAATGTAAACCTGATTATGTCATTGTACTGCTGAAAACTCTTTCAAGAATTCCCCCATCCCTTACAGCACAAATAGTCCAGTCCCCTCAGCACTGCACTCAAACACTTCTATAGTTTCTGCTGTTCCCTACCAAACTCCATGCTTTACTATGCATATTACTTGAAGTTTCCATTCATCCTATTTTCCCACTTTTTTTAAGCACTTAAATCGGATTTCTAGATTGCCTTGAAATTTCCATTTAAACACATCTCCCTACCTTTGTTCTTGTGGTACCATCCCTCTGAAGTGGCGTCCCCATTTCCCCTATTTCCATCAAGCTCTTCAAATCTCACCTCAAATGGCACTTCCCCTCAGAAGCCTCTCAGGACCCTCCCATGCCTTCCCTCTCCGTCCAAGTTAGTTAGACTCTCCTCTAGATTCTTTTCATGTTAGGTACTTATAGCCATTACAACTAATCTCTCACACTGTGTTGTAACCATCTGACAACACATCCAGTTATCATATTGGACAAAAACTTCCTTAAAGGCAACAGTATGTGCTTTTCTTCATTTTATTTCAGGACTTGATAAATTTTTATTAAATGTGAATGAATTAAGGTATCCCACAGACTATAAGGTCTTTTTGACTCTAGGCATTTTCATGTTCAATTCTATTTTTATGACCTTAAAAACAAATAAAAATCTTAGACTTTCAACTCCTTTATTACTAAGTAATGAACACTATGGACATCCTCATACCATTTCTTTTTTTTTTTTTTTTTTTTTTTTTTTAATGTTTTATTTATTTCTAGGAGAGAGAGAGACAGTGTGAGCAGGGGAGGGTCAGAGAGAGAGGGAGTCACAGACTGAAACAGGCTCCAGGCTCTGAGCTGGCAGTCAGCACAGAGCCCGACGCGGGGCTCGAACCCACGAACCGCGAGATCATGACCTAAGCGAAAGTCGGACGCTTAACCGACTAAGCCACCCAGGCGCCCCTATCCTCATACCATTTCTGAACCTCATCCCATCTCTTACTAGGGATGAATTTCAAAGATGGGGTGAGTTTCGGGCAGTGTGAAAATATCTAATAAAGTTAAGAGTCAAAATCTTTTAATTCCTTCATCTTATCTTCACATGGGGTGATGGGTGGTGATCTTATCTTCACACGGGGTGATCAGCGGTGAAATTAACACATAATATATCTGAATTTCATATTTTAGCCACATGATTATTAAACAGATATTTGAAGACCTGCCTCCAAGTCCCTGCTCCTGAGGTATGATTATTATGATTGTGTAGAAAACAGCCAACTTATCAATATTTATTTTAAATACAGTAGCACATTTCCATAGTAAGGCTGCTTATTCTATTTGTAATTTTGTTTTGTTTTTGATTAATATCTTAAAAGGATGTAACTAGAGGGGCACCTGGGTGCCTCAATCAGCTGAGCATCCAACATGGGCTCAAATCATGATCTCATGATTTGTGAATTCAGGCTTCGCATCAGGCTCTATGCTGACCGCTCAGAGCCTGGAGCCTGCTTCAGATTCTGTGTCTCCTCTCTCTGCCCCTCCCCTGCTCATGCTCTGTCTCTCTCTCACAAATAAACAAACATTTTAAAAAAGGGTTTTTTTAAAGTATGTAATTTGAAGTCTCAAGTGTATTAATAACCACTAACTTCACAGCTATCCCCACAAATAAGTCAGTGAATATTTTACAAAGAGTAAGACATGGCCCCTGCCCTCAAACAATCTGCATTCTACTTGTCCACTGCATCCCACCAGAACTGCCAATTCTGTTTCTCCCCCACCTGCAGGGTACAATGACAGTCCCCCCAGCTTCTCCTGACTTCCTGCCTAGTCATCTTCCTCAGCTTGTATAATGTCATTCCCCCTGACAAACACCTGATCCATCCTGCTTTCATAACCCCTTCCTGCACTAATGAAAGCAAAATATCCACTTCTGCCACCACTATCAAAACCCTTGAGCCAGAAGCACCTTTTCCGTCCACAAAAATGCACAGAACACAGGTATCCTGTTTTGATGGGCCAGGCTTTCCACAAAGGCTTGACAACTTCTCTCAGTATCCTCCTTTCACCTATCTTCCCTTTCTGCACAGCCAAAGACAGGGTGCAGCCACTGTCTCCTCCTCTCCATGCCCCAGACCTGCATGTATTGGGGGGGGGGGGGTGGAGAAGCAGGGAGGTGCAAGGAGTCAGACCTCAGTGACTAAACATTTTTTAGTACTTGAGGAGGGTGGTGAGAGCTAGGTCTGTCCCAGCTCCCCCAAGTCACCCCTGCTCACTCTCACTTGGCTCCTGAACAGTCTCGCTCCAGATCCCCCTCCTCCTACCCTTTCCAGGCTCCACCCCTCCTCTCAGAGGCCTGGAAGAGACCAGCCAGCACCTCACAACAGAAGCCAGAAGAAGCTCAAGGCTGTTGCCCCAGAAACCCAGAGTAGAGAATGGCTGGCTGGGCGCTGTTTGTTTTTCCCGTAATCAGAAAATCCCACTGCGGGGACCATAGGGGGAGTCTCAGCTACAGTGGTGGCTGGGATCTGGACTATTCCCCACCAACCCCCTCAGAGGACGACAAAGTACCAACTTTGCATTACAGTGGGAGGCAAAAGAAACTGGGTGGGCACCCACACCCCAGGAGTGGGGAGGAAAGGAGGCCAGATCCAGGCTGCAGAAACTAGCTCCGGAAAAAACCTGACCTTTGGCCTTTGCAAGAGCCCCCAAAAGACTTAGTCCATCCCACCCATTACCATTTCTGAGAGGAAGAATTATTGATGGAATTGAGGCACAATCACCCCAGGAAGCAAATCTCATGCACAGAACACAGAAGAAAAAAACCACACTAGCACTGCAAGGTTGGAGGGCTGGCTTCCTCAGTGTTCTTAGCTTTCAACTGGGTAAAACAAGCCATCCCTTCTGGTTCGACTTTTACAGCCAATCCAAGGGAACACCGGTAACAGAACAGAAATGTTGGCACCTCCCATAAATTAATTAATCAGGAATGCATGATGGCTAAACCCTGAAAAGCACCAGAGACAGAAAGCTGCTATGGACGCATGATGCTGACAAAGATGCTACATGGAAAAAAAAAAAAAAAAAATGGCATCCAAGTTGCGGAAATACCAAAAAAATCCTGGGTACCAAAAAAACCCCCAGGAATCTACCCCAGTTAAATCTGCGTAGCTCAGTATCCCTGGGCAAAAATGGAAAAGAGGGCGGCTTTCTCACAGCTTCTTGCAAATGCACTAGGAATCATATAAGTTAATACTTTCAGAATGTCACAGTAGCTACAGCGTGTAAATAGGAAAGTTTAATGCAGATGTCTGTAGATATCTCCTTGCATTTCAAAGGTATCAATTCATCCAACCAGAAGACAAGGCCAAACAGCTTAGTCACCAGCAGGCTGGGCAAACTGCTTTCTCGATATAAATCGGGCATAAAGTAAACATGGTCATCCTCCTCCCCCACCTAGAGCACCAATCTCCGCCCTGGTGCATCAGCTCCCAGCTACGGCCCCAGGGGGTAGATGGGTGAATTTTCCAACTCCCGTCCTAGCTCCATCTCCTCCCCGGACGCTCTTACCTGCTATCCTAAGCACTGCCCTCTCAGCGGGGTCCAGCACGGAGCCCCCGTGAATCTTTCTTTTTGATCTCTCATGTTTAGGCAAATTCCAGGGTAAGGTGTCTCCCGGCGCCGGAGATGCCGAGCCGGATTTCTGGCTGAAATCATCCTCATCGGAAAAATCCGCAGAGGAAGACATAGAGCAGCGATAGGACGCGTTCCCGGAACTCTACAGAGAATGACACAGAAAAAAGCATTAAGAGCAAAACACTCACATATGCTCATCGATTTCAACAGCCCCCTCCCTGCCCCCAAACGGAGTCTGGCATCCTGCACCATCCTCAATGCTGTGGGGAAACACAAACAAGAAATGAAACCCAAGGCTCACCATGTTCTCTTGGCCGCGTCTCCAACGGCAGAAACAAAACCCAGGTGGTCCCAATACATGGGAGATTTGCACAGAAGCGTGTGGCCTGCGGTCCGGCCACCGGCTCACAAATGACTGGCCCAACAATGAAGCCAGAATCAACAGCCTTCCTGTTACAAATCTATAGTATCTGGCTCCCCCACCAGGACAGGAGAAACATTTTCCATTACTAGACTGCTGGTGAATTCATTAATGCAACTAACTCAAAGTTTCAAAAACAAAGCACAAATGCAGGATGTTGAGTCCCTATTCCTTTCCGTTTCAAGCTGCCTCACCACTCGAGTCTCCTTTCTGACGAGCTGTAAGCCCCTGGTCCCTTTATTTAATTTTCTTCATAAGATTGAAGCAGGTTCCCAGAAAGGAGCAAGGAGGGAGGAAGGGCAGATTCTGAGAAGAGCTTTCCTTAAGACTGGGCAGAGCACAAAAGACTGTTTTCAGAAGCCCAAGACAGCTCCAATAAACAAACATCTGAACTCAGTTGAGAGTTCTTCAGATAATTTAAACTTCTAGCAAAGTAACAGCTGCCAATAATGTAAATGAGGATGATGCAGCGCAGTGACAGGAAACAGCTCTTCTCAGCTCTTGGTTATTACACAGTGAAATGAGAAGAAACAGGATGCTTCTACCAAAGCACTTTGCCTGAAGGTTAGTACTACCGTCGTCTAGCAGGAACAAATCTGCGGGATTGTATCTTGCATCAAAGGGTTCTATCTTCCATACAGGGAAAAGGCATAGAATCTTATTCCTGCCTTCTTAATTGAGGTAGGTTTGTGATTATATAGAGAGCCGCCGGCTGACTGTGGAAATAAGGATGTTATCTGTGCTGTGAACAGAGATATATATCAAGTATGGAAGGGAAATCTTTACTTTCCCATTTAGAATTCCACTTTGCTAAATAAGTAAGCCTCGTTGTAAAGATGGCAAACTGGTGCAACTCAAATTCCTGAAATGGACCTTGCAGTCAAGATTCCTAAGAAGCAAGTTGCAGACAGGAATCAGTGAGGCATACTCCAATTTGAGCAAAAAAACACTGGGCTGCTCACAAAAGCGGTGGCGACCGCAGCAAAACAGGCTGTGTGAGCAACATCCCAAAGCACTCACTCATGGCCTGTGAAACAAACTATATGTGAATCAGGACTATTAATCTTGCCTCCGTCTATTCAGGCATGCTGCTGCACATGATCAACACCACCATTTTAAAAGTACACATAATATTTCCCACCAAGTAAAGTGTCTAAGATTTATCTTCCGACCTATTCTTTCTCAAAGAAGTGGTCTCCTGTTTTATATTACCTGAAATTTTATCACCTTGGCTAATTTATGTATTTAGATTTTTGTGTGTTTCCCTCATGGCAATAATGTAGGAGGCAAACATGACGTAAATAAATAAAATTGATTTTCTATATTGTAGCTAGAGTCCACAGAGAGTTGTGAGTGGTATTAAGTCAGTCACAGAATGCCATTATGAACCTAATTTATTTTCCATGCTTTTCTGAAAATTCATCGTGCACTCTCTGATGCCACGTTGTTGGCTAGATCTGTGGAAAAGGGTGACTTTCAGAAGGGTATTGGGTTTCTTTGGTTGCCTTGTCTTTCTTAAAATGGCTTCCTACCTGTCCTTACTTAAGGTCATCCTTTATCTGTGAGATTATATTTCTTGTTGTTGCCCACACAATTTCAGTGACTATAGTAATTTGATTGTTTATCTTTACGGACAGACTTAGGGAGTAACTGTTAAGGAACTGCTCCTTTCCCAAAACCACTGCTTATTGATTTTTGTAGATAGAGTAATTTTTTATAATGGCCAGAGTCTCAGCTGATTGAACAGTAAAATGTGATTTATGCCATGACATAAGCACCATTAATCGCACGTAGCCAGATGGGAACAGTTACTACCCTTGGACCCAAGGGTGTTGACTGGGTCAGGCTCTAATCTGGTAGTGTCACTGGTAAACAGATAAGAGAAAAGGAAGAAAAGACCATCAACAACACCTCTTTCAGCAATATATCATATGAAAATATAGACACAGACACACAGACCAAGGGAAATCATGCATATTTATATTTGGTAAAGTCTCCCAGGTTACATAATAAAAGCATTTTAAGAACGTATTGTCTTTTTATATAAAAATTTCTATAAATACTTTTAAAAATGTGAGTAAACTATATAAAATTAGGACCATGTGAACATTGAAAATTGAGAATGGATTTAGACGAGGCTGCTTTGAAGATGATTGATCCTATAAAACTGTTATATTCCTTATTGATTTGAAATGACTTTCCAATTCATGTCAGTATCTTAGGGGTGGATGGAAGATTGTTAAGAATACAGTTCCTGGGGTACCTGGATGGCTGTCAGTTAAGTGTCTGGCTCTTGATTTTGGTTCAGGTCATGATCTCACAGTTCGTGAGATTGAGCCCCACACTGGGCTCTGCACTGACAGCGTGGAGCCTGCTTGGGGTTTTCTCTCTCCCTCTTCTGCCCCTCCCCCACTCGTGCTCGCTCGCTCGCTCTCTCTCTCTCAAAATAAAATGATTAAACTTAAAAAGAAAAAGAATACAGTTCTCTTTTCTTTTGGCAAAAGCTAACATAGCTAACATGTTCTCTGGCTCAAAATCCATAGTCCCATGTTTGATGTGGGACTTGCAAGGATTAGACAAAGGAAGAAGCTCTTGTGACCAGCAAAAGCCCCAAGATCGTATCTCTTGTTGCTGATGGTTTGATTCCTATTAAAATATAAATATGTCTGTGAATAAGAGATTTGATAATTACAGTATGTTCATGCAATGAGCTACACTGCAGCAATTTATAAAAAGGTTACCAATATACCCTAGGATTTCTTTTAAAAGGTGTGTGTGTGTAGATGGATAGATAGGTGATTGATAAATTGGTAAACAGAGGATAGGTAGATAGATAACTACTTACCAGTATGTAAACAATGGTTTCTCCGAGTGTATACTAATATTATCAATGGATTTAATTTTATTCCTTATAATTTTTTGATCCAAAAAAAAAATGCATAAAAATATTACTAAAAAGAGAGCCACTATGCCAAGAGTCAGAGAAAATAGCAAATACCCTAGGAAGAAATAACTAGTTAGCCAATGCTTTTAACCACTTGGGGCTCAGAGGCAACCCTGAAAAGCTGAAGAAATCTATGGAAACATCTTTCCAGAACAGAAACATGGGCAAATAATACACAAACTCTGCATATGATTTTATGGAATTCACTGACCCACTGACTCCAGGTTAAGGACCCCAATTTACACCATCATCTGTCATCACCATTTGGCATTCACGTTGAGTACAAGAGAAATAGGAAAGCACTGTGGAGTGTGCAGGAGAAGAAGAAAGGGTAATTAGGAAGGTAAAGACAAAGTTGACCTAGGTCATAATATTTTTAACATTTGGCCTTTTTTAAAATTTTTTTAAATGTTGTATTTATTTCTGAGAGAGAGAGAGAGACAGCGTGAGCAGGGAGGGTCAGAAAGAGAGGGAGACACAGAATCGGAAACAGGCTCCAGGCTCTGAGCTGGCTGTCAGCACAGAGCCCGACACGGGGCTCGAACCCACAAACCATGAGATCATGACCTGAGCCGAAGTCGAACACTTAACCGACTCAGCCACCCAGGCGGCCCATGGCTTTTTTTTTTTTTTTTTTTTAAATAAAGGACTGTGAACCAACTCCAGACTCATGTTGGGTTTTCTAACCAAAAACACCAGGCTGTGAGAAATCTAAACACCCTGTACTGTGTCTTATTACAACCTAGTTATTAACGCAGTCTTAACAATTGAATTAGATCACCAAAACTCTAAAATGACTTTCCTAACAGCCAGTGCATTCACATGGTATAAAAACACCCCAAATCTCTTAAAGCCAAGTTAATTACAGAATGCAACATTTTTAGAAGGGGATCTAAACAATAACTTCTCTAACTGAAACCCCGGTGGGAGATCTGAGATAAGTACAATGGAACTGCCTAAATTGGAAGCCGCCCAGCCTTAGCACCCTGATCCGCAGGAAAGTGCCAGGAAATTGTCTCTGCACTAGGCATTCTCTAAATGCAATGGAGAAACAAGTGCAGAGATAAGGGTTTGTAAAAAAGCCAGACTTTAAGGATCCCAGAGACTGGAAAAGTAACTTCCACAAACCTGCATACCTATATTTTATGCACACTTCTGCAAATATATTTCCAGAAGTGTACCAAAAGATTAAAAACTTAAAAGCACATACAGAAACAATTAGAAAAATCAAGATCGTGGGGCATTCTACAAAATAACTCTCCTGCACTCTTCATAAAGGTCAATGTCAAGAAATATACCAAGAAATATACACACCCAACAAACAAAGCATGTTCTAAATTTAAAAATAAATGAAGCATACCAACAAATACATGAACGTTGATGGGATTCTCTATTTTTGTTTTAAGTTAAAAAAGACATGTTGGGGACAACTGGGAATATCTGAACATGGATTATGGATTGTTTAGGATACTGAGAAATCATTGTTTATTTTCTAATGTGTGATAATGATATTGTGATTGTATAGGGAAGTGTCCTTAACCTGGGACACTTTATCTTTATGCTCCAGGGTGAAGAAATGATGTCTGCACTTATTTTCAATTGTTTTTTTAAAAAAACAGAAAGAACTTGTAAATATAGCAATAGGTTATTGCCCAACAGATTATCAGCCCTTCCTGTGCTCACGCACAGGTGGGCACAGGCATGCTCGCTCTCTTTCGCTCTCTCTCAAAACAAATAAATAAATAAAGTTTTAAAAAAGACCATAAAGTAAATAAGTATTCACTACACTACTCTTTTAACTTCTCTACATATTTGAATATTTTCAAAATGAAGATTTGGAGCGGGGCGGGGGATGGGGGAGGACACATAAGCAAAACCCTTCTCAGTTTCTCTGAGTGTTGCTTCATCTAGGCCTGTTCTCACAACATTGAGATCCCAGAACTGCAAGTACACAGTGATAGTGTCCGTCTCAGTAATTTTTCATAGCATTTCTAGACATACACTTTGAGAAGCACCAAAGTAGGGGCCTATGTCCACATGAGAAGCACCAAAGTAGGGGCCTATGTCCACAAGATACCAGAGAAGGTGATGTTCTTGCCTTAGTCCTAAACACAGTTTTAGATGAAAGAACATAAAAGAGACTTCACTGTTACTCATTTAGTATACAGTCCAGGGAACACAAAGTTGGTTCAATATATTATTTTTTTAATATTTTACATAAACAAAGTTAAAGACATCAAAACTTTAAAAATGTGATCTGGGGCAGCTGGGTGGCTCAGTTGGTTAAGCGTCTGACTCCTGATATCAACTCAGGTCTTGATCTCAGGATCATGAGTTCAAGCCCCCTACTAAAAATAATAATGATAAAATTAAATTTAATTAATTAATTTAAATTAAAATCATGAAGATCTAATTTTGTTTAAAAACCCATTGATTAGGTAAATATATAGTAAGGCCCAAGACAACTTATATGCTAGTTCTTTATTGGAAAATAAGTCAAAAAAGCAAGGGCCCATTATCTGCTTTACAGATCCTAAAGAAAACAATCTCTACCACAAATAAACAGATGTTGAAAATAGTTAAGAAAAATGTAAGACAGTATATTTAAACCCTTGAAGACAAAATGGGTTATGACAAACTATGGAGACTATGTGCTTGTTTTAAATTTTTTAAAGCCTAGTTGAACAATTCAAGTACTATCTCATCAAATAAATACTTTTTAATTAGCCTCCCAACTAGAAATCACTTTTAAACAGTAAGAGGGAGGGAGCTTCTGGTTTGACGAGACATCAGCTATCTCCCACTCTCTCCTTTTAGGGGAGATTTACAGGAGCTCTTGACTGAAAGGGGAAGAAGAGCCAAGGTGGAGTCAGGGGGAAAGAGAGGTCAGAAGGAAGGGAAGCTAGAAGGTTCTTGGATCTCACTTCAGGGAGGAGACTTTGGGCAAAGAGTTAAGGAAGTCAAAGGTTTCTTTCTAGGTGGATAGGGAGAGTTTGTCTGCCTCTGAAAGAAGACCACTGGAATTCAGGACCAACTCTTCCTAGAAAAACTGTGCATTAATAGTGTTCCTTAGTATTATGTTTCTGGGGGAACTGAGCTCACACAACATCATTTTCCTCTAGCTGTGTAGGAAGCTCTACAAGATAAGCATCAAAGACTCATTTCTGGGAGCAGCATGGCTTAGATTCTAGGCAGTCTTGGCTTCGTACTAAAACATTCTCCAAGACTTCCTTCCTTTCAGTATAACCGTCATGTTCTAACTACATCATTTACTGACTGACCATAGTAAGGGACTATACTAAGCATTTTCATTCACTCTCTTACTTAATATTCACTGCAACCCAAGAAATAAACAGATGTTTGGAGAGGTAAAGCAACTTGTCCACAGTCATTCCATCAGTACAAAGTAGGGCCAGGATTTCCATATGGATCCTTTGACCCCAAAGCCTGTGCTCTCAACCGTGTGTTATTAAATGACCTAAAATGTGTGTTAGGCACTGGTGGGGTACATCTTAACATACAGCCCTCAAAGGTCTTACCATGTATTTGGGGAGCCCAAAAGAAGTACACTTGTTCTGTGCTCGGTACTAAGCCCAAAGTATGGAAATGATCAGAGACAGCTGTCAGTTCACAACAAAGAAAAACCATACAAAAATATACAACCTGTAAAGGGGAAAGGACTCAGAGCACCTGGGTGGCTTAGTTGCTTAAGTGTCTGGCTTCAGCTCAGGTCACAATCTCACAGTTCTTGGGTTCAAGCCCCACATCAGGCTCTGCATTGACAGCTCAGAGCCTGGAGCCTGCTTCAGATTCTTTCTCCTTCTCTCTCTGCCCCTCTCCCACATGCATTCTCTCCCTCTCTCTCTGGCAATCACTCTCTCTCTCTATCTCTCAAAAACAAATAAGTAAAAATTTTTAAAAAATAACATTTTTAAAAAAAGTGGAGATGACTGCTTTGTATGATACTGAGCACCTTCCTACTCCAAGGGACCAAGTCTGTGCTAAGAGAAACACTGCGTTTTACTCTGGTCTCTCCCAACTCTAAGATTCCTTTGTCCTCGGTGTTCTGACACTGCCACAAATCTTCTTCCCAAAAAGACTGAAATAAAATAAAAATTATATTAGGTATCAAAATGCCAATTTTTCGAAAATTATAAAAATCTTTTTAAAATAGCACATTTTTTTCCAAGTCCAGCTTAATTCAGTCATATTAAAATTATAGAAATAGTGACATCAAGAAGAGTCTGCATTTGAGGACCTGTAGGTAGTCTTTCCAAACTCAGAAAAGACATTTCAAATAAGTTGCCTAAAGGAAAAGCAAATGCAACACTGAAAATAGCCCCACAAAACAGAAGGACATTAGGAAGACAAACTCAAATGCCAAAAACGTCTCTTTAACTAGAGAATACTTAATCTTATATTTTAAATGGATACATATTTATATCAGTCAATTAAAAATACATCTTAGGCGGGGTCACCTGGCTGACTCAAATGGAGCATTCAACTTTTGATCTCAGGGCTGTGAGTTTGAGCCCCACGTTGGGTGTAAAGATTACTTAAAAAATAAAAGTCTTAAAAATAAATATGTCCTAGGCACACATAGGCTTCTGCTTTGAAGGAGCTTAAAAATCTAACTGGCAGAGCACAGGTGATAAAATAGTCAACTTCTATTTAAATATTACATCTTAATGTGTTAGGCTGAAAAGTACCTCTTCTGTTAACATAATGTAAATATGTACATGAAGATATGATTAATAATATAATGTCAGGAAATAGATTACTGCACATATAGTCTCTTTAGAAGCCAGGATAGAGATGCAAGTGTTTCTCACCTGCCTCATTCCTCCAACAGTATCATATCCAAAACTGTCAACTGCTGATACACCCATCCTACAGACACTTTCTGACTGGCCTACTCCTTTTTTAAAACTAACTAATCACAAACATTTAAAAATTGGGAATTTTATATGAAAATTTAGATGTGGAGCATTAAGCCTGGCAGTAATTCTTTTTAGAAAGGACATGTGCTTTCTAGTCTGATACAGTCTATACCTGGCCCACTTCTTTTACTTATGATACTTGGCATAGCATCCAGCATAAATTAAGGCATAAATGAAGGGATGGGTGATACTGTTGCATTCAGAAAGTAAAGGAATCACAGAGGTGAGGAAAGTAGGGGATAATAATGGTAATCAACAGAAAGAGGATGACCATTTAGGGATACCTGGGTGGCTCTGTTGGTTAAGCCTCCAACTCCGGATTTCAGCTCACATCATGATCTCATGGTTTGGGAGACCGAGCCCCACATCGGGTTCGGTGCTGTCAGCACAGATTCTCTTGGGATTGGTATTGGGATTGTTGGGATTCTCTCTGCCCCTCCCCTGCTCGTGCACGCTCTCTTTCACTCTCTCAAAATAAATTAACATTTAAAATTTTTAAAAAGGGGGATGACAGTTTAAAAAACAATAAGGAGAAAACCAGAAAGGAGGGGACAAAACAAAGGAAAGAGCTATCAAAATAACTCAGTTAAATTAGTGACAAACAGAAATAGAGGACTCTATGTTCCTGTTGACATCCAAGTGCTGATCTCATTCTGCTCCATCCCCGAGAACTCTGGTTAACATTTCAAATGCCCAGGAAATGGAAGTGAACTGTATGACTTGGTAAATGCTGCCGCATGATCTCTATGAATCTGGCAGGACCCTGCACCAGTCACTACGGCTGCTGACTCCCACTGTTGTTTGCTCCTGCCCCTCGCCAGGGTCAAATCTGCTCCCAAAAGTTTCTCCTATCTTTGTCTAGATCATGGAAGAGGTTTCGATTCCAAATACTTTCAATAGCCAGGATAGAGTTCTGGCTTCTGTTAAAAAGAAGATGTAGGCTATGATCACACATGTGGGGCCCTAAGATATAAGCACAGGACATTTGCAAAGACCAAACCCCAACTACTATCTATTCTGACCAGTCATAAAGTTCAAGATATGTGCATATTATGACAAAAATTGAATGCTGGGTAAAAGCTATATGACCCTGAGAAAACTGCTTGGCCTCTTTGGGCTTCGGTTTTCTCATCTGAGAAATGGGAAACATAACAGTGCATAAGACATAAGGTTGTTGGAGCAGAATGAATAATACATGAAAAGTGCTTATAGCAATGCCCAACATGGAGAAAGCATTAAGTAAATTTTCGCATTAAGTGATGCTACCTAATCACATTGGCATGATCCAGGGGTAGATGACTAACTCCAGTTAAGCCAATATGATTGTCATTTCAGGGAATTTGAAGCAACAAACAGAGACAGAGACTGGAAGTTATTGGAATTAGGTCACATTAGTAACAGCTCTTAGTAGACGAGGTCCATGTGGTTCCCATAACTATCTTTCCTATCCTTCCCAAGCTTGGTTTTTGAAACTTCAGTTCCTTGAGATGTCCTTGTATCTTTCCATTCCTCTTTTTTTTTAATTTATTGTCTCCATTGTTGGAAACAACAACAACAACTTAGATAAACACATTAGTTATTAAAAGAAAGAGCAATTATAGGTATCCAATTCTTCCCTGTAGAAACATAAGCAGGGTTATGTCTTTATACCTTCATTTTCATTACCTGTCTTCATTAATGAGACTTCAGAAAATTGCTTTTGATAATAGGTTTTACGTAGTTATTCTCTCACTTCAAACAGTTACTGCTTAAATTAAGTGGAAAAAATACTTTTTTATTAAAAAAAAACAGCCTTATTATTGCACTGAAACCAAGTACATGACATTTTAAGTGCTTGGTACTTCCACTGTCCTTTTCTGAGAAAAACAGGGCTTGATCCAGGTGTATTAAGTGATAATGACCCTGCGACCATAAGCCACATCTGATTGGAACCATGCATCACTGACTGAACATAAGGAGGCTCCCTGACTCTGAGCTGACTTGCCCAGCTGGCATGTTTCATACTGGATAGTGGTAGTCCAATCCAATCACAGCCTCTCCTCTGGTACCTTCCAAATGCCCTTAACTAGTATTTGGGTTTTCCCAAAGATGTGCTGTACATCCCATTCTTAGAACACTTGAGATCCATCTGGAACAACTGCGTGGTTCAGAGCCCCTGCATCTGCACTAAGTGCTATCTCAGATTTCATTTTCTTTTTGTAATAGATCTCCCTTTCAGAAGGTAATCTGGGTCTGTTCCTTCTTTGCTTTATCGCTAGGGGAAGCTATGTGTCAGGGCAGGAAGCAGAAACAGCCTACAAGAACACTTGGCTGTTGAGACTAGGGTTATAGAAAAGGGTAGAAGGTTCTGGAGAAAATAACTTGCCCCAGCCTATAAAGAGGCCCCTTAGGCTACAAGGAACATCTGTGGATACTGTAGCAGGGGACTTCTTGAATCCCAGAAGATAAACCATAAAGAGTGGCTACTTAGTATATACAGGGGTACCAATCCTATGGTGCACCTTTCAAAAGATCCCTATGTCCTGAGAGTAATCCAGAAATAGCCTGAAGGGCCTAAAGGAACAGTCACATCACAGGACGTGTGTCAGCATAACGTAGAGTCACAAATATTCTCTCCCATTCGTTGACACTTTGGCATCTTCTAAGAACCAGAACATTAACACAACTCCAAGATGGAAGAAGCAAGGAACATCCAACCCAGCATAATGGGACAGTAGAGTCAAAACCTAAGTTGAGATGAAAAAGAGAGAGAGAGAGAGAAAGTGATATATCTTACACCGGAGTTTATAGATTTACACTTACAGCGTGGGCAGGACTCTTTCATATTTACATTAGAATACCAGTTCTTGGGAGGGGGCCCCTCATGAGTATCTGTTGAATGGATCTACTGGCGTATACTTGGCTTCAGCAGCTGGGTCCCATGTGAGTACAGAGTCAAAGAGGAAGCTCTGCCAACTAGGACTACAAATATCCTGGGTATCCATCTGTCTGCCTCTCTCTGTCTGTCTGTCTGTCTGTCTCTCTCTCTCTCTCCTTCTCTCTCTCTCTCTCTCACACACACACACAGCCCACCAACAAGATCACCACAGCACCTACCTTCTCCTATATCTTCTTCTTCCTCCAGCATCATTTTTCTTTTTAAGCCTACCTTGAATTACTCTAGAACCATAGTAAAAGGGAATACACTTGCTTGCTTACTTCCTTATTGCCACCTTATTCCAAAGTGGGTATTAAGGTGACTAATAAAATTGTGGGGAAAGGAGAAAAGGATGTTGAGACCTACGAGCTATTAAACCAATACCCCAGAATGAGACATAGGAAAAGTATAAGAAAGCTTTAGAAAGCTTACAGTGGAAGTAACAGCAGATAAGGCTGGGCAAGCAGGTGGGAAAATAATACAATGCTACTTAAAACATAAAAACAGCAAGACCCCTATTTTTCTGACTTCTAATTGTCTATAACAGGCAAATTGTTAACTGTTCTCACTGTGCTTATAAACCAAATTCATCCATTCTTTTACAGTGTTCACTGCGGGGCTCTCTTATCAGTTATGATCTTGTGCTCTGGGTCTGCAAGCCCACCCCTCTCCTCCTTAATCATACTACACACCTATGATTTGTGTGAATTCCAATCCCCTGACCTTCCTCCCTCCTTGAGATTGTTTTATCCTCCCTTTCTTGACTGGGGCTTTCCAGCCAGTCTGATAGCTTCCTCCAAAATAACTTAAAACCTAGAAGAGTTTTTAAAAATGCATACTCACGTCCAGAAAACAATATGATGAATT
Source organism: Hyaena hyaena (assembly GCF_003009895.1). NCBI lineage: Eukaryota > Metazoa > Chordata > Mammalia > Carnivora > Hyaenidae > Hyaena > Hyaena hyaena. The sequence goes on from NW_024080869.1 coordinate 1,681,060, forward strand.
CTACCAGAAACACACACACACTATGGAATAAACAGAGAGCTGTTCCCTTGGGCCCTACTTCATTTCCTCCTGCACTGGTCCTGTGTCTCTATCCACAGCACAGGAACCAGCTGGAAAGTTGGCAGTAAAGAATCCAGGGACCTTAAAAACTCTATTCAGTGAAAATCATTGTTTATTGGTGTGATGGTTAATTTTATATGTCAGCTTGGCCAGATGATGGGTGTGGGCCATAAGAGCAGAGACTAAGGTTTCCCGTAAATGAAGGAATTTTCCCCAAGACTACAACACAGGAAACTTGCCTGAGTTTCCAGCCTGTAACATCAACTCTTATCTGAATTTCTAACCTCCCCACCTGCCCGACAGATTTCAGATTTGCCAGCCCCACAAACACATGAGCCAATTCCCTAAAATAAATCTGTACGTGTATCTGTCCAATTGGTTCCATGTCTCTGAAGAACCCTAATTAATACAACTGACTTCAATACTATTTCGTAAGAGTTTTATAAATCACCTTTACTGCATTTCAGGGAACTAGAAATACACGGTATAACTCACACTCTACACTTTAATGGAAAGAAAGACAATAGAGAAATTTTATCAGGCCAAGGTAGAAGGCTACAATAGTTTTCCAATTCTACTATTCACCACCCATACTACCTTTAGAAAGTTATTGAACCTCTCCTACTTTCCCACATTCTAAATGTAGATAATCATACCTTCTTCATTAATGTTACGCAGGATAAAATGAGAAAATGGGGGCACTTGGGTGGCTCACTTGGTTAAGGATCCAACTCTTGGTTTCAGCTCAGGTCATGATTTCATGGTTCCTGAGTTCGAGCCCTGTATCAGGCTTCCCGCCTGACAGCACAGAGCCTGCTTGGGATATTCTCTGTCCCTCTCTCTCTGCCCCTCATCCGCACACTGATGCATGTGCTTTCTACCTCTCTTTCAAAAATAATTAAACATTTTAAAAAAATAAGATAATGTATGTAAAGCATCTAATATGACGCCTGCCTAGCACGTAACACTCAATATATTTTATAGCATTTCACTCTAAGAGGAAAAGATAAAATAAAAACAAAGTAAAAATTACTTAGAATAGCAATGATTATAGTTACATTACCAAAAAGTATACCATATTGAGGACTTCAAAAATAATTTCCCAGCATTAATGAGAAATAATTTACATTCATCACTGTATATGTTTAAGGCATACAGCATGATACGTTGATTATCAGATAGTGTGAAATGACTACCACAATAGGTTCAACATCCATCTTCTCATACAGATACAATAGGGCCTCAGTCGGTTAAGTGCCTGACTTCAGACTTGGGTGGTTCGAGCCCCCCATCTGTGCTCATTGCACAGAGCCTGGAACCTGCTTCAGATTCTGTGTCTCCCTCTCTGTCTGCCCTTCCCACACTTGCATTCTGTCTTTCTCTCTCTCAAAAATAAATAAATATTAAAAAAAAAAAACTCAAACAGATACAACAAAAAGAAAAAAAGAATAAAGGGGGTAAATTGCCTCCTTCTGATAAGAACTCTTAGACTTTACTTTCATAACAACTGTTCTCTATATGACACAGCAGTGTTAGCTATAGTCATCATGTTGTATTTCATATCCCTAGTACTTATTTATCTCATAATTGAAATTTGTAACTTTTGACCATTTTCCTCTAATTCCCCCTCGCTCCACCCACCACCTCTGGTAGCTATAACCCTGATGTATTTTTCTGCATTTGGGTGTTTTTGTTTTGGGAGGTTTTGTTTTGTTATTTTGTTTTCATTTTTGAGAGACAGCAGGAGGCAGAGGGTGAATAGGGGAGGAGCAGAAAGAGAGAGAGACACAGAATCTGAACCAGGCTCCAGGCTCTGTGCTGACAGGCTGACAGTAGTGAGCCTGATGTGAGGTTCAAACCCACAAACCATGAGATCATGACCTGAGTCAAATCGGATGATTAACCAACTGACCCTGTGTTTGGGTTTTCTGGGATGTATATGTTTATGAGTGTGTTTAGATTCCATATACAACTGAGATCATACAGTATTTGTTTTTCTCTGACTTATTTCACTTAGCATAATGTCTTCAAGGCCCATCCATATTGTCACAAATGGTAGGATTTCCTCATTTTTATGGTTGAAAAATATTCCATTGTACATACATACCATAATTTCCTTATCCATGCACCCATCAATGGACACTTAGTTCATTTTGATGCCTTAGCTACTATAAATAGCACTGCTAAAAACACAGAGGTGCAAATACCTTATTTTCTTTTTTGAGTTAGTGTTTTCATTACTTTTGGATATATTCCCAGAAGTGGAATTGTTGGATCATATGGTAATTCTATTTTTAATTTTTTGAGGATCCTCCATACTGTTTTCCATATTGGCTGTACCACTTTACAATCCCACCAAGAGTGCACAAGTGTTCCCTTTCCTCCACATCCACACAAGCATTTATCATCTCATCTTTTTGATGATGGCCATTCTAACAGGCTTGAGGTCACATCTCCTTGTGGTTTTAATTAGCATTTCCTTGCTGACTAGTGATAATGAGTATGTTTTCATGTATCTGTTGGCCTTCTGAGAAACATCTATTCATATCCTTTGTCTGTTTCTTAACTGAGTTATATGGGGGAGGGGTTTGGCTTTAGTTTTTTGTGTTGTTGGGGTTTTTTTTGGAAGGGCAAGTTTTTGCGGGGCGGGGGTTGTTGCTGGGGGTTGTTTCATTTTGCAGTTGAGTTGTACTACTTACATGTTTTGGATATTGACTCCTTATGAGATATATGGTCCGCAAATAGTTTTTCTCAGTCCGTAAGTTGTTTTTACTTTGTTGATGGTTTATTTTGCTGCACAAAAGCTTTCTAGTTTGATGTAGGTCCACTTGATTATTTTTTATTTTGTTGCTTGTGCTTTAGGTGTCATATCCAAAAGATCATTACCAAGACCCAAGTCAAGGAGTTTTATTCCTATGTTTACTTCTAGGAGTTTCACTGTTTCAGGTCTTACATTTAAATCTTCAATCCATTTTGAGTTAATTTTTATGAGTGATGTAAGATATGGGTCCAGTTTCATTCTTTAAATGTAAATATCCAATTTACATATAAAGATCCAGCACAACTTTTTAAAGAGACTATCTTTTCTCCACAGAGTGTTGTTGTTGTTGTTGTTGTTGTTGTTGTTGTTGTTGTTGTTAAGTAGGCTCCACACCCAGCATGGAAACTCAATGCAGGGCTCAAGCTCAAACTCACAACCCTGAGATCAAGACCTGAGCTGAGATCAAGAGTCAGACATTTAACCATCTGAGACACCCAGGTGCTCCATCTTAGTATTCTTAGCTCACCTGTAAAATATTAGTTGACTGTATATGGTTGGGTTTATTTATATGCTCTCTATTCTGTTTCACTTGTCTATTTGTCTGTTTTATGCCACCACCATATTGTTTTGATGACTATAACTTTATAGTAAAGCTTGAAATCAGGAGGTGTGATACATCCTGCTTTGCTCTTCTTTCCCAGGATTTCTTTGGCTATTTGGGGTCTTTGGTAGTTCCATATAAATTTTAGAAGTGTTTTTTCTACTTCTGTAAAAACAGTATTGATGTTTTAACAATATTAATTCTTCAAATCCATGAACACAGGATACCTTTCCATTTATTTGTGTCTACTCTGATTTCTTTCATCAATGTCATGATTTTCAGTGTAGAGATCTTTCACCTCCTTAAATTTATTCCTATTTTATTATGTTTGATGCTGCCATACATAAATGGGGTTCATTTATTTCTTTTTCAGAAATTTTGTGGTTAATATACAGAAATGCTACTGATCTCTGTATGTTAATTTTGTACCCTGAAATTTTACTGAAATTGTTGATTAGATTTAACCATTTTTTGATTGAGTCTTTAAGATTTTCTATCCATAAAATTTTGTTGTCTGCAAATAAAGACAACTTAATTCTTCCTTTCCAATTCTGATATGTTTTTTTCCCTTGAGTAACTACTCTAGTGAAGACTGCCAGTACTATGTTGAATGCAGGTAGTGAAAGTGGTCACCCTTGTCTTGTTCCTGATCTCAGAAGAAAAGTTTTCATCCTTTTACCAGTGAGTATGTTACATATATAGCCTTTATGTTGAGATATGTTCTTTCTATGCCTAATTCGTTAAGAGCTTTTTATCATGAACAGATGTTGAATTTTGTCAAATGCTTTTTCTGCACCCATTGAGATGATCATGTAATTCTTTTCTTTCATCCTTTTATTGTGATTTATCACAATAATTAATATGTGTATGTTGAACCATCTCCTTGCATACCAGGGATAAATCCTTCTTGATCATAGTGAATGATTCTTTTAATGTGCTGTATTCAGTTTGCTACTATTTTATTGAGAACATTTGCATCTAGATTCGTCAGGGATACTGGGTTGTAGATCTCCTTTCTAGTAGTGTCTTTTCCTGGTATTGGTATCAGGGCAACTTGGGGCTTGTAAAATGAATTTGAGATTGTTTTCCACCCCCCTTCCATTTTTTGGAAGAGTTTAAGATAAATTTGTGTTAATCCTCCTTTAAATGTCTGTTTATGGGCACATGAGTGGCTCAGTCGGGTTGAGCATCCAACTTTGGCTCAGGTCATGATCTAGCAGTTCATGGGTTCGAGCCCCATGTGGGCTCTGTGCTGACAGCTCAGAATCTTGAGCCTGCTTCGGATCCTGTGTCTCCCTCTCTCTGCCCCTCCCCTACTCATGCTCTGTCTCTCTATATATATCAAAAATAAATGTTAAAAAAATTTTTAAATAAAATATTAATTCTGTGCCTCCCTCTCTCTCTGCCTCTCCCTCATTCATATTCTGCATCCCACACACAAATTAATAAACATTTTTTAAAAGTTAAAAATAAAAAATAAATGTCTGCTGAAATTTAGCAGTGAAGGCATCTGGTACTGAACTTTTCTTCATTGAGAGATTTTTTTATTACTTATTTAATTTCCTTACTAGTATTTGGTCTATTCATACTTCTCTTTCTTCCTGATTCAGTCTTGGTAAGTTGTATGTTTCTATGTATTGTTCTACTTCTTATACGTTGTCCAGTTCATTGCATATAGTTGTTTATATTAGCATCTTATGATCCTTTGGATTTCTGAGGTGTCAGTTGTAATGTCTACTTTTTAATTTATAATTTTGTTGATTTAGACCATCTCTTTTTTCCTTGATAAGTCTAGCTAAAGGTTTGTCAGTTTTGTTTACCTTTTCAAAGAACCAACCCTGAGTCTGGTTAATTTTTTCTATTGTTTTCTTGTCCCCTATATCATTTATTTTTCTCTACTCTTTATTATTTCTTTTCTTCTGCTAATTTTGGGATCATTTTTTTCTTCTTCTAGAAGGCTCCCTAAGGCATAAAGTTAGATTGTTTATTTAGGAGCTTTTTGCTTCTTAATGCAGGCTTTCATTGCTGCGGACTTCTCCCTTAGAACTGCTTTTCCTGTATCCCATAAGGTCTGGTGTGTTGTGTTTCCATTTTGGTTAGTCTCAAGAAACTTTTTTTTAAACAGAGGTTTATTATAAATGTTTAGATGAAGACACAAAACTGGGTACAAACGGTGGTACAGCTGCCCCTGAAGAGCCAGGGTCACAGCCACTGCACCCTCCGGAAAAGCTGCTACACCTGCCTGCACCACTTCCCTCCAGGCAGCCCTTGCCACCAGTTCCACCTCTGTGCACTGCTGGGCAGTAACGCAGGCCACAGGGGTACCTAAGCCATAGGGGGGTCTGGAAAAGGGTTTCCGCTTCAGGAAAGCACTAGAGACACTAGAACAAAAGCCAGATGAGCCACATCAGGTTAAGAAGTTTTTCCTTGGGGCGCCTGGGTGGCTTAGTCGGTTAAGCGTCCGACTTTCGCTTGGGTCATGATCTCGCGGTTCGTGGGTTCGAGCCCCGCGTCGGGCTCTGTGCTGACTGCCAGCTCGGAGCCTGGAGCCTGTTTCAGTCTGTGACTCCCTCTCTCTCTGACCCTCCCCTGCTCACGCTGTCTCTCTCTCTCTCCTATAAATAAATAAAACATTAAAAAAAAGAAGAAGAAGTTTTTTCTCTTCCTCATTTATTGACGGGGGGGGGGCGTTCTTAATCATGAACACATACTGATTTTTTTTTTTTTAGAATTTTTTTCTGTCCTTCATTAAAAACGTCGTGAGTTTTTCCTCCTCCCTTTTCTCTTAACACATCCAGACACATGAGAAGGTATTCTGATGATAAATCACAGTGTATTCCTGGTGTTTTTTTAATGCCCTCGGATGCTGTCTGCTGTTATTTATGACTTCCACAGCTTTGCTATTTTTTTAGAGAAGATGCTAAGCTGTTAATGACAAACGCAGGGGGCTTCAAAAGTCAGGTATCCACCTCTCCAATGGATCATCCGGTCCTGCTGCCCACCCCCCAGCATGTGACTGCTCCCAATGACTCAGCCCGGGGGGCGGAGCTCACGGTCTTACGCTCAACCCGTTGGCTGGAACCCAGTGACCTTGCTGCACAGCGGAGGCTGCAGGCTGCAGGCACAGGATGCTGAGAGGAGCCTCTCAGCTGGGAGTTTCACTACCTAAAGGGAAGCAGGGTTGCCTGACCTCTTCAGCGGTGTGCCGACTTTGCCCTGTTTTGTCTCGTTGATCCCCTCTACTGATCCTTAGGATTCTGTTTCCTCATTTCTGCTCTTTATTATTTCCTTCCTTCTGCTTCCTTTAGATTTGCTTTTTCTCTCTCTCTCTCTTTCTTGGGCTGAGTACTGAAGTCATTTTATTTTACATCTCTTTTGTTTTTAAATACGTTTGGGGAAAGGAAGTTTCCTCTAGTCAGGGAGATATTTCCAAGATTTAAGTGGTGCAAGGGGAGTACCAGCCAGAATGGATTCTGGCACAGGGAGAGGGTTCTGTTGTTTACCCGCTGCCTGGACATGCGGCAGCCCGGCTGTGGCAGCACTGCCCCTGTGCGTCTGCCACCTCTCCAGCTGTCCTCCCAGGGTGCGCTGGCTGCCTCCCACGGGTGGGCGCGGGCCGTTCGGGTCTAAATAGTTCACAACCTGCACTGGATTTTCTAACGCATGAGTCAGTTAGGGCGCGCTCTCCAGTCTCCATCATCTAGGGGGCATTCAGCCGCCTTTTAAGTGCTTATCTAATGCACCTGCCCTGTGTTCAGAGAACAAAGACGGTACCACACCGTTCTCTGACATTTGCGGCCACTTCCCTTATCACTGAACATGTGGTCAATGTTGTGGGTGTTCCAGAATGAAAAGAGTGGGTGGTGAGCACATGGGCTCAGTCTTCCAGAAACTTTTTTTTTTAATGTTTTATTTATTTTTAGGAGAGAGAGAGAGCGTGAGCAGGGGAGGGTCAGAGAGAGAGGGAGTCACAGACTGAAACAGGCTCCAGGCTCCGAGCTGGCAGTCAGCACAGAGCCCGATGCGGGGCTCGAACCCGCGAACCGCGATATCATGACCTAAGCGAAAGTCGGACGCTTAACCGACTAAGCCACCCAGGCTCCCCCAGAAACTCTTTAATTACCCTTTAATTTCTTCTTTGATCCATTGACTGTTCAGAAGAGTGTTGTTTAACGTGTGTTTGTGAGCTTTCCAGTTTTCCTCTTTTACTGACTTCCTGTTATTGCAATCTATATAGACTTCAGGGCGCCTGGGTGGCTCAGTCAAATGTCCGACTTTGGCTCAGGTCATGATCTCGCGGTTCGTGGGTTCGAGCCCCACGTCGGGCTCTGTGCTGACAGCTCAGACCCTGGAGCCTGTTTCAGATTCTGTACCTCCCCCTCTCTCTGACCCTCCCCTGCTCACGCTGTCTCTCTCTCTCTCTCTCAGAAATAAATAAAACATTTTAAAAAATGAAATCTATATAGATTTCATGCCATTTACGTGAGACAAGATACCACTACCATTGCCATCTTGTTAATTGTTTTCTGGTTGTGTTATTTTATAGATCCATTGTTCCTCGTTTCTTATCCTGCTGTCTTTTTGTGTGTGTATTGACGTCTTCTGGTATTGGTATGCTTTGATTTCTATACCATATCTGTTTGTATAATTATTATAAAATTTTCCCTCATGGTTACCATAAGGCTTACATAAAATATCTTAAATTCCTAACATCCTATTCTAAACTAGTAACAACTTACAACAGAATTCATATACTCCACAGTTTTACTTCTCTCCCTCACATTTTAAGTCACTGCTTTTACAGTTGGTCTGCTTTTTACAACATGTAACTAATAACAAATAATTGTTTTTATAGATACTTTTGCTATTTTCATTTGTGTCCCTTTTAAGCTAAAGTTGTGAGTTATACACCATCACTACCATGTTGCAGAATCAATGACTATATATTTACCATTATAGTGAGATTTATACAATCTTTTTGTGATTTTATATTACTTTGCTAATTAACATGAAAGTAATTATGTAATTAAGTAATTCTTTTACTTCCTTTCAAAGAGCTTCCTTTAGGGGCACCTGGGGGGCTCAGTCAGTTAAGCGTCTGACTTCTGCTCAGGTCATGATCTCACAGTTCGTGGGTTCTAGTCCCGTGTCAGGCTCTGTGCTGACAGCTACCTCAGAGCCTGGAGCCCGTTTCAGATTCTGTGTCACGCTGTCTCTCTCTCTCAGAAATAAATAAAACATTTTTAAAAAGTTTTTTTTTAAAACAAAGAGCTCCCTTTACCATTTCTTGTAAGGCAGTTCTAGCAGCCATGAACTTCCTCAACTTTTATTTGTTTGGGAAAGTCTTTATCCTTCCTCATTTCTGAAGGACAGCTTCATAAGATAATTCTTGGTTGACAGTTATTTTCTTTCAACATTTTGCATATGTCACCCCATTCCTTCCTGGCCTAAAAAGTTTCTGTTGAGAAATCTACCAATTATCTTATAGGAGTTCCTTTGCATGTAACTTCTCTCTTTTTGCTTGCTGCTTATAAAATTCTTTCTTTGTCTTTGGCTTTTGACTCTTTAATTATAATGTGTCTCAGTGTAGTCCTATTCAGCTTCAATCTATTTAGGGTCCTTTGGGCCTCGTAGATCTGGATGTCCATTTCTCTCCTCAGATTTGAGAAGTTTTCAAGCATTATTGCTTTAAATGTATTTTTTGCCCCTTTCCCTTTCTTTTCTGGAATCCCCATAATGCAAATATTGTTTCTATTCACTATGTCTTATAACTCCAGTCAGCTTTCTTCACTTTTTTCTTTTTGCCCTTTAACTAGGTAATTTTTTCTGCATAGTCTGCATCTACCTTTGAAACTCTCTATTGAATTCTTCTGTTCAGCTTTTTTAACTTTTCAACTCTAAGACTTCTGTTTGGTTTTTTGTTTTATATTTTGAGAGTTGCTGTTTCCATCAAACTTAATTTGTTCATGCAGTTTTCCTTATTTCATGTAGTTTTATCTATCTATGTTTTCTTGTAGCTCACTAAACTTCCTTAAGAGGATTATTCTAAATTCTTTGTCTGACAGTTCATAAATCTCCATTTTTTTTAGTTTTTACTTATTTACTTTTTTTATTTTTTTTAATGTTTATTTATTTTTTGAGAGAGAGAGAGAGACAGAATACAAACAGGAAAGGGGCAGAGAGAGAGGGAGACACAGAATATGAAACAGGCTCCAGACTCTGAGCTGTCAGCATAGCACACGGGGCTCAAATTCATCAACCGTGAGATCATGACCTGAGCCACCCAGGTGCCCCTATTTATTTGATTTTTAAGTAAGCTCTGTGCCCAACATAGGGCTTGAACTCACAACCCTGAGATCAAGAGTTGCATGCTCTACCTTCTGAGCCAGGTACCCCATACCGAAAGGCATCCCATAAGTCTCCATTTCTTTAGGGTCAGTTATTAAAGTTTTATTAGTTTCCATTGGTGGTATCATATTTGCTTAATTTTTCATGATCCTTCATCCATTACATTGGAACATTTGAATAATGGGGCTTTTCTTTCAGACTTTGTAGATTTGCTTTGGGAGAAACAGTTCTTCACCAATCATCTCAATTTAGGTTTCTGGGTATGTCTGCTGGTAATGTCTTTGGACAGAAGAGACCTACTATTATGGTCTCTATTTGGGCAAGGCAACTGTTCAAGCTCTGAGGATAGGGATGGGGGAGTGTGCCACTAGCTGTGGATAAGATGTTGGCTTGGTTCCTTCCCCGAGTGAGGCTGTAGGATGGGCTCCACTGTTGCCTGACCTCTCTAGTGAAGGCTGCTAGGTGGTCAGAACTGGAGATTATATTCAGTAATAGATGAGGTTATGAATGAACTTCTTTGCCTTACAGGGTAGCAGGACAGAACCCAGGGTATGTGCCACTAATTGGGAGCCTGGATCAGGCCTGGGTGAGCACTGAATTCTGTGAGGCCACTGGTTTCACTCTGCAGACAAGGAAAGTCATAGGCTGTGCTTTCTCTTAAAGTGTCACTGTATATAGAACTGCTCTATGGGCTTCACAGCTTCCCAAATGCTCTGATTAGGTTCCCTGGTCAGACAGGCATGAATGGGACTGTGAATTCAATTCCCTGCCCAGGCACTGCAGAGAAAGCCACTTGAAAACTAGTAAAGTTCTTTGTTACCTTCACTCAAGCTGACCTGCAACCCCAAGTTCCCTACCTGAACAAGGCCACTAGCTTTGCTCTGTAAACCATTGGCTCTGTGTGCCTTTCTCTCAGTTCAAGTGCCTCTGGCCTACAGAGTTTCCAAGAGTTGTCTCCAGCCCTTCTCATCGGATGAGACAGAAAGACACTCTCCAAGTGGGTGAAGCTGTGACTCAGCACCTTGCCCGGGTATATGCAAACTGGGCTCTAGAGCCAGCAAAACTTTTCATTGGAGAATCTGAATCAGGCAGATCTGGGGCCACGTCTCAGCTCCCTTGCCTGGAAAGGAGGGAACAGGTTGCTGTGGGCTACTCCCAGTTTCCCAGAAAAGCGCTCCAGGTAGCAGGGCCTGAGAGCTACCCTCAATCTTGGCTATGAGTTAATCCCCCTACCTGTGCAGCAGCACGAGAACACTCCATAACCGGTACCGGCTTTACTCTGGGGACAGTCTGCACTGCTCACTCACTTCTTGGTTTGAGTGCCACTGGGCTACACAGCTTCCAGGAGTTGTTGCTAACCCTTCCAGTCAGAGGGAGCTGGAAGGCACTCTCCACGGTGGGTGGGGCGGCTCAGCAAGTTGCCTGGCCACATGCCAACTGAGCTCTGGGGCTGGCAAAGCTCCTCATCTGAGGATCTGAGTCAGGCAGATCTGCACTCCACCAGGTTCCCTGGTCAGAGTACATGTCCAGGTTGGTTCTGCATATGAACAAAACTGCTGGTTGGCATTACTACTTGGGCACTACAGGTATTAATAAGTCAGCTTGCTAAGATCTGTGTGCTGATTGAGGCATACCCTTCCCCCTTCAGTCAGATTCCTAGTGGTTGCAGATTCCCCTGAAGTCTCTGTGGTGCAAGATCCTACAAAATGACCCACAATGCTGGCAGAGGCTGCTTGTCCCCCTAGGTTCTCTTTTCCTGCTGGAGAGACCAGAGGCTCAAGGCAGACCAATCCATGTGGTACTGCACTGACCTGGGAGAGGGGTAATGCAGTCACCGCTTCTCTTCTAATGTGTCTGCCTTGGTCTCTGGGGTGTAGGGAGGCTTCAACCTCACCCCTGTGTCCTAGGATCCTCTCAGGGGTGTCTTGTTCTAGAATATATGTTAGTTGTTGTTCTTGTGATGGAGAGCAAAGTCAGAAATGACCTATGTCATCATCTTGGTGATATCACCCTTAAAAAAAAAATCACCCCCTTTCATATCACCTACACACTGATACCTAAAATTCCAGTAATAATGATTCATTCTTTGGGTTTAAAGCTTTTTATCACTAATCAAGCTTCTCATAGATAGAAAACAGTGATATCAGTCATTTTTACATTAGTGTGAATAAGACCATCAGACTACATCCTAAAGAAGTTTTTTTTTTAATTTTTTAAGCTTATTTATTTATTTTGAGAAAGGGAGAGAGCATGCAAAATCAATAGTTGGATACTTAATTGACTGAGGTACCCAGGCACCCCCTGAAGAAATATTTTGATAAAAGGAAGAGGGAGAGCATGAGTGGCTCAATTGTTAAGCATCTGACTTTGGCTCAGGTCATGATCTCCTAGTTCATGAGTTCGAGTCCCACATCAGGTGAGCTTGAGCCCCGCTTTGAGTGAACACAAGCCCAGCTTCAGATAAACACAAACTCAACTTCGGGTAAACCCTACTTCTCTCTCCCCTCCTCCCCCTCCCCTCCCGGGATGGGATTCTCTCTGTCTCTGCCCCTCATTCACATGCGCCCTCTCTCAAGAGAAAGAAAGAAAGAGAGAGAGAGAGAAAGAAAGAGAGAAAGAAAAGAGAGGAAAAAGAAGAGGGAACACTGGCACTCTTAGAGGTAAAGCAAGTTAAGCTTTGCCTACCTCACAATTTTTCCTAGAGCCAGTCTATCACAGTACAGAGATGCAGTGAGCCAAACAAGTCTCTGTACTAGCAGAAATATAGGCTGGCCCTAGTTCAGAATACTACTCAAGGGAAATACTGTGTAGGGCAGATGCTTTTACTTTAAATGCAACAATCCACTCCTCTGTTTCCCTCATTCAGAGTAGAGGCTCATCATCACCTCTCTGCTGAGTCACAGAAGCAGATGATGGCCTTCTCTTCTCACCTGCCTTCCTCATTCTCCAGGGAGAACATAATCTTTCATGTGATCCGATGGAGTCAGAAGATCTACCAAAACTGGTGCCATAATGTCTGAAATGCTCCCATTAGAGATTCACTCTTCAGTGTTCTTATCCCTGCGACAGGCTTGTAAGATACACATGCTTTTAGGAGGGAAATAAAGAACTGAGGTCTGGAGTCAGACAGAACAATGTGCCTCCTGGCCCAGCTTCACCACTTATTCGCTATATGATGTGGACTTAACCCTTTTAAGTTTGGGTTCTCTAATGTATAAAGAAAATGTACTTCTGAGAGTTGCTGTTAGGATTAAGTGAGGTACTGTCCATTGCCTAGCACAGGGCCTGGCTCACAGGAAGTACTTAAGAAATGCCAGCCACTGATACTGTCCTTAACTAGAGACAATAAAAATGCTGTCGTCATAAAGTCTGTGTCTTTGTAACTTCTTTTCTTGTACAGTTTCACTTATTTATGGTTATCTCTGGAAGTACAGAGCTGATAATATCTCCAAACTGTTTTTAAAAGGATTTAAAAACAGGAAACAATGGTAGTCATTTGTTTATAAAAAGCACTGTTCTTGTTTCAGAAGAAGCTATTTTTCACTTCCCTAGTATCCCGAGATGTCTGCATCTCAGACTTCCTCATTCTTTTGCTCTAATAAACAGACAGCTTTGCCCAGAGTCATGGAGATTACATGTATTCTAGAAATAAACTTAAGAAATCTCTATTGCCTACTTATACTTCCATAAATTCCAAAGATTATTAGAGTTTTTTAATGTGAAATGTCTAGGTTTTCCAAATTAATTGTAAACATGGGGAGGGAGTCAGTTCATTTTATAAAACACATAAATATTCATGTTTTTAATTTATAGAAATAAAAAAACTTGACAAGCTTAGTTCAACATGACATTTAAACAGAGAAACAATATGGCATAAAAGACAGTATTCAACTTGGAGGTCCTCTTTCCAATTGTGACTCTGAAGGTTTCAGGACACATGTGTGGCATCTGGGGTCATTTTTCTGGGTCTTGCTTCCTTAAAGTGCCAACTCAGGCTGGATGACTTGAGATTTCTAAATTGTCCGTGCGTGGATCCATCTCTAAAATTTTTTTAATCACCGAATTCAAGTATCTTTAAAGTTCTGCCTTCAAACTTATAGAGTTTATATAAGCCTGTTTATATAATAAGTTTATCCTGAACTAAGTTTAAAATCTAATGGATTAGAGATAGCATGTACCGAGTATCACATTTAATAAAGAAAATAGGGGCACCTGGGTGGCTTAGTTGGTTAAGCATCCAACTTTTGATTTCAGGTCAGATCATGATTTCATGGTTCATGAGATTGAACCCCGTGTTGGGCTCTGTGCTGACAGCGGGGAGCCTGCTTGAGATTCTCTCTCTCCCTCTGCCTCTGCATCTCCCCTGCTCATGCTCCCCTCTCTCTTTCAAAATAAATAAATAAACATTAAAAGAAAAAGAAAAAAGAAAACAAAAAATATCCTCTTCTAATCCCATAACTCATCCGTCCCTCTAAAAAGTGTATTTTGGACTACAACATTTTTTTAAAGTTGTTAATTACCAAAAACAATACATAAAATTAATAAAGAAAATAACTTAATGATGACAATTGCCATTTCATTCATTTATCTGGATTTTTTTTTGTCAGAAACATTTTCTCTATTTGATGTTTTATATTCAATTATAACAAAACATTTTACTGTTAAAAAGCTGATTTGGCTCAACTCAAATGACAAGTATGTACTAAAATACATATTTGACACTTGAAAATCAGTCAGTCACTAGAGTATTTCTCAATAACCTATATGAGCATGAATTCTACTGTCTGCAGGAAATGAAGGTGCTGTGTCATCTGCTTGAAGGGTAAGAGATGAGAAGCAGCTGGCTCAGTATACTACACTGTCCTGCATAGAAATGAAATTATACTAGAAATGTTAAAAGTCATGTCTTGACCCCCCCTCCCAGCTGGAGGAGGGGGGAGAATGAACTGTCATGATCAGATTTTTTAACTCTTAACGGCTTTAGGGATAGACGTTAGAACTCTGGGGTATACAGAGCTCTGACCTGAGAGAACCCATTTAGGGGAACCTCTTTAATCACAAAAATAAGCCCAGGGTTTCCCAGATATATTGCAGACTTGACATCCTAAATGCCTTCCTACTATACGATACATTAAAATGCTGGATCAATCATCATATAGAGATGATACACTGATCCAGGAGGCCTACAGGTCCACCTTGATGGCCAAGGGCAAGGACAGAAGGCAAAGAAGGAAGACAGTCTGATCAGAACACAAATAAAGTCAGGGAAAATATCAATGAGAAAAACTAGACACAATACCCTAAGAGAGCAAGGACACTTGTCTGTTTGAGGCCTGAGGCTGGACACAGTAGGAAAAACATTTTCACAACCACAAGCTGGTTCTCATGTGTGTTATATGGCCAAATACAGCACCTATGCAGTATGAAAAGCTCTGGCACTTTTAGATTTCCCACAGTTAATAAAGCCTGGCAAAAATAAAGGAGATCCTCTCTGGAGAAAGGTACCTTCAATCCAAGCCTCAAAAACTACCACAAAATTCCAGCAAAGGAATGATCAAAAGGAATGATAAAAAGTTGCAAAGCAGAGACAGGTAGGGTAAGAGAAATGAGTGAATGGAGTCAAAAGGTACAAACTTCCAGTTATAAAGTAAGTCATGATGCCATAAAGCATGGCAACTATAGTTAATAATACTATATTACATATTTTGAAAAAGTTGCTAGGAAAAAATCTTAAAAGCTTTCATCACACACAAAAATTGCTACTCTGGAAGTAAGTAAGGGGTGTTTAGATTAGACTCACTGTGGCAATCATTTTGCAATATACACAAATACTGACTCATTATGTTATACAACTGAAACCAATATAATGTTGTATGTCAATTATACCTCAATTTTGTTTTTAAGTTGTAAAATAGGGCTCCTAGGTGCCTCAGTGGGTTGAGCGTACAACTTCAGCTCAGGTCATGATCTGCTGGCTCGTGAGTTCGAGCCCTGGTGAGAGCACAGAGCCTACTTTGGATCCTCTGTCTCCCTGTCTCTCTGCCCCTCCCTTGCTCCTGCACGCTTCCTCACTCTCAAAAATAAGTATTTAAAAACAAATAAATACAAGTTAAAAACAAATGAGACAAGGCCCCACTGGTGGGACTGCAAGAATAACACACAGACACAAACCCATAGACAAAACCTTCGGATATATTATCAGATACCAAATAAAAAACAAGTGTATTTTATCCATATAAAGAAAGAGGAAAGGCATTAAAACTAGAAGCTAAGTGTAAGAGATTATCAAAAATAACAAAGCAATGAAAAATATAAGAACAGAGTTTTAACATAAATTTTATGGAAATATATAAAGAACTCCCACAAATCAGTAAGAGAAACATTAACAACCAAATGAGGAAAAGGGCAAATGAAATGGACATTTTGCAGGAAAAGAAACACATCTGGCTAATAAGCATATGAAAAGATGTTTGGCATCATTATCGATCAGAGTAAACCAAATCAAACTCACAATGAGATAACACATCACATGAATTCAGTTGGCAAAAATGTTTTGAGTCTAGTATCACTTTGTGCAGAAAAAAACATGGCTCCTCTTGCTCTCTTACCCATGGGAGATGGAAGTATAAGTGGTACAAGTACTTTGAAAACCAGTCTGGCATTACTTCCTACAGTTTAACTTTCACGGATGCCCTATCATGTAGTATTTCTGCTAGGCATATATCCAATAAAAACCTGCACGTGCAGTATAAGTGGCATACGCGAGAGAATGTGGAGTAGCACTAAAATGAGTAAAGGCCTGGAAACAAATGCCCATCTACAAGAGTGAATGCACAAGCTGGCACATTCACACAAAAATCGAAATGAATACACTATAGTGGCGTGCAACAGCATGGCTGAACATTGGCAAGGCAATATTAAGTGAAAGTGAGTTCCAAGGGGCGCCTGGGTGGCTTAGTCGGTTAAGCATCCGACTTTCACTTAGGTCATGATCTTGCGGTTCGTGGGTTCGAGCCCCGCCTCGGGCTCTGTGCTGACTGCCAGCTCAGAGCCTGGAGCCTATTTCAAAGTCTGTATCTCCCTCTCTCTCTGACCCTCCCCTGCTCATGCTGTCCCTCTCTCTCTCCCCTAGAAATAAATAAAAATATTTAAAAAAAAAAAAAAAGAAAGTGAGTTCCAAATAATTACATAAGGTACACTCATCTTTCTTATTAAGTTAAAAACAACTAAAAATTTTAAATATGAATTTTTTAAGAATATGTAGAGATGCAATAAACTCTGTGAAAAGGTAAACAAGAGAATGATATAAATGTTTCAGAATGATGGCTACCTTGAGTGCTGAGAGTCAGGTGGCTGGAGAGACCATACGGTTAGACAGAGATGAGATCCTAGCCAAGATCCTAGCTTTTGTTTTGAATGATGGGTTGTGGGTACTAGATAGACAGACAGACAGATAGATAGATAGATAGACAGACAGACAGACAAACCAGGCATACAGTCATGTAGTAAGAGGATGTCAGGTATCAAACATCTTTCTTTTCACCCCTCTTTATTACCATCATGCCACCCCAAACCCTGCCAACCATAACTACATTTATGAGGCACTTTATAGCTCATAAAACCTTGTCAAAATACTATCTTGCTGAACCTCTGCAACAATCCTGTGACGTGTAGATATTGCTGTTATTCTCATTCTACATCTAAGAAAACTACAGCTCAAAGAGATGAAGTGATTGTTCTAGCTTAAATGTAGGTCTTAAAACTCCTAGTTCTTTATCCTTTCCTACAAGAGCCTGAAAAATACCTGTCCTTTCTAAGCTTTCTCACCTCACACTGCAAATCACATGACCCTGAAAAGATCTCAGAGAAATAATAAATTAAGCCTCCAAAGCACTGAAGGCAGATACCAAAATTAGCATGTTTGAGAGAGAGAGAGATGATTCCTCAGATTAGTGGATCCCCTTCCCAAGCACCTAAAGAAGGTCATGTGAAAGGCCTGGTTATCTTTACTAAAACCTTCGGAACAACTTCTCACGGAGCTTATATTTGGAACCCAAGCCAGAGAGGTTTTGAGATGTTTAAGATTGTTTTAGAGGTTCTTCCTATATCATACTAGACTTACAATTAGATACATTTTACATATTTTTTCATCAAATGTTTGAAAGAGCTTTATTATTTCCATAAATTTTGTTGAAATAACTTTTTGAATTGATTTTAAATTTCATTTTATGTACAATTATATAAAAGTTGAATTACAGCTGCCCGTTGAAATAATGATTTATTTTGCAGTCATTTAATTTAAGATTCAAGCTCCAAACCTTCTTAGAATCAATAATATATTTAAGTCTGTCAGCCTACAAACAGACTAGAACCTAAGGGACAGATCACCTGGCTGTCTGGTCTGCACCTAAGGCTGCAGACCGTTGGTGTGGATGACTTCACTGAGGTCCATTCCTCAAGTTGCTGAGATCTCTGCACAGGTGGACTCACCCACCTCTGCCAAACTTAGCTCCTGCCCCAAATTCAAGCCCCATGGGCAACTCTCCTCTCAAAGACTATCACCCTCCTGTCTATACCTCCACTATCACTGCCCTCCCTGCCAACTTTTCTAGATGCCCTTTGGAACCTCCATTTCACAATCAACAAACTACATCTTCTCAGAGAAAGTACCAACTCCACTGCTTGCCTTACCTTAATTGTTTATTAAGCACCCACTTTCCACACCCCTGCATTCCTCCACCAGAGGCTACTCCTTCTCCCGTGTGTCTCATCAAAAGCTTGCCCCTCTCTTACATCCCAGCATCACTCAATCCCACTCCCTTCTCCTTTCTGAATTATCCAACCTTTGGCCACACCCCTTCATTCACTAAGGACTTTGGCATCTGACTCATTGTTTTGTGTCCTCTTTGACTGTCGTCATCATCCAGGAAGATTTCCACATTGTTCTGATGAGCCATCTAACACCTCGATCATAAAGGTTCCTAATCTTCTGAACTCAAATAATCTTTGCCTTCTCTCCTCTTCTGACCTATGGCCCTATTCTGGATGACATCACCTAGAACTGAACCAACTCTGAAATTCCTCATTCTAATCTAACAAGATGACATCAAATTTCTGGCTAATTTTCTCACCACTTTTCAGGTTAATCAGACCTCCAATCCTCTTTGTTCATCGTCAGATCCATTACCGCCCTTATGATTCCCTGTTCTTCTTCATCTTCCCCATCTCATGATGTTTCATTTCAAGTATTCTCTTGACATGAGTATCCCCGCCACCTTCTCTAGAGTTATTAATCCCATCTTCCATATTGAATCAGCTAAAATGTTCACCTTAACTCCTGATCCTAAACTGCAGAAACCTGCTTTGAAGACAACATCCAACCAGTCAGTTTGATCCCCTGACAAATGAACAAATTTCTAATGACAAATTGGGCCATCAGCACTGTTCCTAATTAACAACCTCCATCAACCCCAAAATGTCTCTATTTCTGCTCTTACCTCCACCTTCATTTGGGCAGGCCCAGAGAAGGCCTCCCTTTCCTCTTACCAAAACATCTCAGATGTCTCCCATCTTAAGAAAGACCTTTCTAAACCCTACACTCTCTCTAGCTTACTGCCTAAATTCCTCAGTCCCTTCTTAGGTAATCTACAAATGCTCTCTCCATGGCCTCATCTCCCATTCATTTTTAAATTTACTTTTATTTTTATCAAAGTAAGACAGGCCCATAATCTAAGAAGCAAATAATGCTAAAAAGCATTTGGCTTAAAAGCCTTTTATGCAGCTACATGCTTCTGTCACTGATACAAACCTCTGATGAAATGTAACTTTATCAAAAAATGTTCCCTGAGCATGCAATATAAAACTTTTCAGCCCACCATTCTACCCCCATCTTCCCCCCCTTACCTCAAGCCTTTTTTTTTGCATATCATGTATCATTCCCTAACATAGTATATATTTAGCTATTTGTTTATTATCTCTCTCCCCTTTTTAGAATACATGCTCTATTTTTTATAAGATCTGTGTCATGGAACAGACATGTAATAAATATATTTAGTGGGATTAATAAAGATATATTAAAATTATAATAAGATATTAAACTAGAACTTTTTGTTCTGTTTTAGCTGATGCCCCAAAGGTCAGAATGACACATAAGTACCCCTATCCCTCAATCCTAAAGGAATTCTAAAGAAAAAATGCTAGAACAGTATAACTAAAAATATGCCATGGAATAATCGCAGCCTAAGAACTATTTTACTAGTTTGCTACAAGGTAAGTACAGAAATCAAGAATATTTACAAACTTTTTGAATAAATTGACATTGCTCTGGAAATGCAAATGGTCAGTAGACCTCCCTTGTTGAACAGACCATTTCAGGCACTGCTGAATTCATTCATATGGTAAGTCACCCATGACATGAGCTGACAATCAGTCATGCATTAAAGGACCATATGTTGATCTTCAATGCATTGGAAATTAAAAAAAAAAAATCTTCCCCACAAATGTGTGAAAACTACTTTGCTTCAGCATCTATGAAAGCCATGTTAAGTCACTGTAATATGAATTAGAGCAACAAGAGTCCATCATCCTCTCCAAGAGAGGCGGACAAAGCCAGAAACCAAGAGAGTTGCTTTGGAGGAAGCCAGTGATGCTTGGAGCATTTCCTCCTGCAACAGGGGTTGGTGTGCTTACCCTACACCTTATAATAACAACTACAAGGAAATCTCCTGAAGGACAAAACGTGTCTCCGTGGGATTAGAGAATATATGACCGCAATGTAACTCTCACGAAGAGAATCTAAAGGTGAAGACTGTGGCTCGAGTAAAAGAGCTGCCCAGGATTGAGCTGTCCATCCTGACAAAGGCACAAGCTGTTCGGGGATGTAACGTGGGTCCCAGGAGAGAGGAACCTAACTTAGGCTCCTATTCAAGGGGATCCTATCCAAAAGGACTTTGTGGATGGAAGAATGGACCAAACAGAGGAGGTGAGTTATCAGAAGCTCAGGGGGCCAAGGCAGAATACACAAGTGAGGGAAAGTTTTCCCATACGAAGGGAACTGCAACATAGGCAGAGTATACCAATCCCAGATCTTAACTCCATAAGCTGTGCAAACTTAGTCTTGTTCCCTAATCCCCTCTTCTCCTTGGGCCAATCCTAGAACAGTGAGGAACAACAACTGGACAGTGTGGGAGAAAATGAAGAAGAAAAAGAGAAGCCAGCCATATCCTTTGCCACTTCCCGATTCTGGCTCAGGCTGAGGGAAAAGAGGAATATTAACTTCAAATAGGAGTTGTCATCATACACAAGACCAGACTGGAGTTATACTATCACTAGACTATGCTAGAATCTTTAATGCTTGAAAGAAACCCAGGGTCTTTCCATTTTTGCAGAAAAGTTGTAAAACTTGTCTTACATTTTTCCATAGAAGCAGAGGGTGATTTAAATGGAGATTAGGAAAAAGGAGTAAGTTTGATTTCTCTTTCCATTCTAATAAATAAACAGATTATACACAAAAATGGTGGTCTCTGGGTCTCCTCCCTCTTTTCCTAGAGGTAACCACTTCCAAATCTTTGGTTCCTACCACATTTGCCTTTATAGTTCTACATGTCTGTAGAATAATATGCACATAGCAGTATCTCTAGGTTCATTAATTTTTTAAATTTTATTTAGTTATTTTGAGAAAGAGAGTGCACATGCATGAGCGGGGAAGGGGCAGACAGAGAGGAAGAGAGAGAATCCCAAGCAGGCTACATGCTCACAGTG
The DNA here is from genome assembly GCF_003009895.1 of Hyaena hyaena. Taxonomy (NCBI): domain Eukaryota; kingdom Metazoa; phylum Chordata; class Mammalia; order Carnivora; family Hyaenidae; genus Hyaena; species Hyaena hyaena. The sequence continues at coordinate 1,702,590 of NW_024080869.1, forward strand.
CAGAGCCTGACTCCAGCCTCAATCTCAGGAACTGTGAGATCATAACCTGAGTCAAAATCAAGGGTTGGCCACTTAACAAACTGAGCCACCCAGATGCCCCTAGATTCATTAATTTTAGATATTATCTACAGAGTTCCTACTATGATAGACAAATTTATACCTTCCTTAAATTTTGCTTAAATCCACATTCAGTGATTTCATGATTAATTTCATGTTGATATTATTCACTGTTTAATCAAGTGCATTATCATGATTAAATTTCCTTGCTTATTCAAACTTCCATTTTTCTTACAGATAATAATTGCCTCATTTATTTCTATTTTCTTTATTTTAAAATCTATGATTTCTGGTTTGTCTATAAGATTGGCCCCAAGGCCCCAGCTCCAGAGCTGGCATACCAAGGCAGGATGGAGGGAAGGATCGGGCCCAACCAGACATTAAGGAGGCTCAGGGGAACTACTGGGGACCTGGTGGGATATCACAGAAGACCTGCCCCATCAGCACTGGAGGATGGTATCCAGAGGAGACTCACCTGGACCCGATGAGCCCAATTCCTCTGCCATCCAGGAAGGCAGCGACCATGCTGAGGTAGACGAGCAGGCAATGCCCTAATTTGGCATCTTTCTCATCTGGAGCCACACTGGCTTCAAAGACGTGCCAGGTCTCCGCCTGGGCTGCCATCCTCAACACCCACCCCAGGAAAATGAGGTTCACCTGCCACTCTGACTATGCTTTCTGGCATGTTGTACCAAGAGGTGTGTACAGCTCCCCTCAATGTAGATTTTCCATATGGCCAAATCTGTTCCTTTGTTAATTCCTGTAGAAATCTCTTCAGGAGCCTCCCCATCCTCTCATCTCGGCCAGCTGTTACCCAGCTCTGCTGCACAGATACAAGTTTGGGACCATCTTTTGTATCATCCTACAGATTCTCTTCACTTCTTTCCTGTATTAATCCCCAGTTTCTTAGCTCCCACGTCTTTTTCTTTCATGTTTTATTACATCATCTTCTACCAGTCAAGCAAGAAAAGGTTCACTTGATATAAATTTTGCAAATCCCTGCAAGTGTGACAGTGTCTTTATTCTCACGTTTTATTTGACAGCTTGAGCTTAACATTCTGGATTGGAAGTCATTTTCTCTCAAAATTTCAAGAGCAATTCTCTGCTGTCTTAAAGCTCCTAATATTTTTCTAAAGTCCAATAATACTCTGTTTTCTCATTCTCTTTTAAATCAATTCTGAGGAATAGTTTATATACAATATACTCATTTTAAGTCATTCTGTGTGCTGATGTCTTCTTCCCTTCCACCTTCCCTCCCTTCTCCTTCCCCCATCCCCTCTCTCTGTCCCTCCCTCTCCCTCTCAGCATCTATAGGATTATCTTATTATCCCTAGTGTCCTGCAATCATACACTAATATGCCTTAGCATAATGTCTTATTCATTCATTGTACTAGGCACTGTCTTTTTTTTTTTTTTTAGTTTATTTATTATTTATTTATTTAAGAAATCTCTATACCCAATGTGGGGCTCAAACTCATGACCCTGAGATCAAGAGTCACATGTTCAAGTGACTGAGTCAGCCAGGTACCCCCACTCATAGGTCTTTTTAATCTAATGACTCATATCCTTCAGTTCTGAAATCTTTGTTATTTTATTTCCTTGATAATTTTCTCCTCACGTTTCTCTTCTTTCTTTTTTCAGATGTGGGACCATCTGGAACCATTCTATAAAGTTCTTATCTTTTTTCTCCCATTGTCTGTCTACTTTCTGAAAGGTACATCAACCATAAACTTTGGGAGAGTGGGTGTGCTCTCCTTTTTAGTTTCTTTTTTTTATTTTAGGGAGAGAGAAAGAGCACAAGTGGGGGAAGAGGGGTGGGAGAGAGGCAGGGAGGGGGAGAGAGAGAGAGAGAGAGAGAGAAAGAGACGGAGGGAGGGAAAAAATCTTAAACAGGCTCCACACTCCACAGAACCTGACATGGGGCTCGAGCCCAAGACCCTGGGATCATGATCCAAGCCAAAATCAAGAGCAGGATGCTCAACCACCTGAGCACCCAGACACCCCTCATTTTTAACTTCTAAGAACTCTTTGCTATGCTTTGTTCCTTATTATTTTTTAATTTTATATTGTTTTCATTTCCTGCATGTCTCAGGAAAAACTGCCCAAGATTTGGAAATGGACAGAAGAAAATATTATGTGTTCTTTCAATGGAGTGTTGAGTGCTACCTAGCAGACCCTCTGGGGATGATTTAATTCTATAGGGGAGGGCACCTTTGATTGCCTTTCTATTGACTAAACCCTTGGCTGTCCCACTTAATAATGCATCAGTCAGTAGCACTTGGAAGGCTTGCTAAAATACAGTCTGCTGGACCCCACTCCCAGAATTTCCAATTCAGTTGACCAAAACAAAGAACAAGCCTCCAGGTGATTCTGATGCTTCTGGACTACTTTGAGAATGACTAGACCAAGCTATTTATAACCCTTTAAGAGTAAAGGTAACTTAGGGGTGCCTGGGTGGCTCAATCGGGCATCCGACTTCAGCTCAGGTCATGATCTCACAGTTTGTGGGTTTGAGACCCACATCGGGCTCTGTGCTGACAGCTAGCTCAGAGCCTGGAGCCTGCTTCAGATTCTGTCTCTCTCTTTCTCTCTCTCTCTCAGAAATAAATAAAACATTAAAAAAATTTTTTAAAGAGTAAAGGTAACTTGTAATAAAACAAATGATTCCTTTTCAAATTTTTTTTAATGTTTATTTAAAGAGAGAGGGAGAGACAGAACATGAGTGAGAGAGGGGAAGAGAGAGAGGGAGACACAGAATCCAAAGCAGGTGCCAGGCTCTAAGCTGTCAGCACAGAGCCTGACATGGGGCTCAAACTCATGAAGCATGAGATCATGACCTAAGCCTAAGTCAGATGCTCAACTGACTGAGCCACCCAGGTGCCCCTTAAACAAATGATTCTTGTCCATAGCAATGCAAATGAATTTTGTCCAATGATCTAATTAAATTTCTCACCCAGCAAAAATGACAACTCCAATATTACATACTATTCACCAGTAAAATATTAATGTTTTGCATCTACTAGCAAATTCACTTCTACAGTCTTTACTAATTATGTATCTCCTTCAGACTCTCCTCTGAATTGATCTTATTATCTGGCAGGCTCCTCCTTTAATACTTGCTCAATTTACATTTATGGAGGGTCATATTTTTAATTTTTTAATTATATTTAAATAGATATAATATCTTCACTTACCCTTTTGAGGATGTTAAGAATTTTCTTCATCTCCCTGTATTGTCACTATCTCCTCTGAGTTCTTCTTTTTATCTGTTAATCTGGGGTTTTTGTTTTCTCCCCTTTATGTTGGAGGCTTTCTTCAATATCTGGTGATAGTTAGCCATCCATTCACATTCAGGACTGAGGTACTAAAAAACTCATTGAAAACTCTGGAATCATGATTTAGGTCTGTCCAACTAGTGGGTTTTGCCAAAGCATGACTTGAGGAAGTCTGTCAATTGGTGGGATTCATTATCAAGCAATGAGGTAGCATTTGGTTTGATTTCTTCAGAGAAGGGTCTTCCAGTCTCCTGCTCAGGTACTATGAGCCTGAATGCTGGCATTCTGGAGGGAAGTGAGGCTCCTGAGGTGTAGAACTCTTACCAGATTTACCCACCCCACACCTCACTCCCGCCTTCTTCAATGCCTGTTATTCCCAAGTCCATAGCCTCTCTGAACCCACTTCTTCAGAAATTATACTTTTCGTCTCCTGTAGGAGTGAGGAAGAAGGTGTCTGAAGGAATAACAGATGTACCTAGTCAAAATGCTCTTTATGGAGACTTTCAAACAATTCCTACTTGCTGTTCTCACCTCATTTCCACCTGAAACAAAACAAGGTGATTCCTATTCCTGCCCATGTCTGGGGTGCTGGGAAAAGGTCAATGGTTAGATTCTCTATACCTAACAGAGGTTATACCTAACCTTGGCTAAGTCATTTACATTTCTCCATTTGCTTTCATCTTCATGTACTGTGCTTCAAAGCTACAAATGTCTCTCACCTTCCTCAGAGATTGACTCTGTCCCTCAGTTTCTTGTTCTCCTTGGTTTTTTGGAGTGATTCTGCAAGAAGAATCAGGAATTGAAATCCATCCACTTGCCACCCTGAAATCAAAGGTCCCAGGTACTCTTTACACTGAAATCTGGTTTTGGCCCAATAGTATACCTCTAACATGTCCTTCCCTCAAAAATACTTATGTCCTCTTTGTTGCTGCTCAAAATTCAGAGCACAATTTCAGCCTTCACCTTTCTTAATTCCTTGGCAATATTTTACATCATTACCACTCCTTTCTTGGAATTCAGTCTTATCTTGGCTTCTGTGGCACCATTCTCCTCTGGGCTCTCTTCTCTGGTTGTGTCTTCTGCTTGTCTCATCCTAATGGACTTCTCTTCCACCATTTAACCCTCATACACCCACACATACAGAATCCAACAGATCTTCCTCCTCCCCTACACCACACCCTGTTCCTCTCACCTTGCTTTCTTGCCACTTTCGTGAGACTCCAAAATCTACCCATTTGCTAAAACTAGGACGCCAACGAAAAGATCTTTTTGTTACTAAGTTATATTTATTCTAATCCTTTATGGCTCTCAGATTAATTCCTCTTTTCACCTACATTATTACTGTCTTACTTCAAGCCCTAATCATTTCTTACTTGGACAAAGCCATTTGTCCTCCTCACTCTAACCGTGTACCCTCCCAATCCAACTAGTACACTGGCGCTAATCTTTCTAAAGGGGAATCCTCATCACAAACCTTCCTTACTCACTGTCCTCAGGGTCCCTCAATGCCGAAAGATAAGTTTGCCAAATTTCGTAGCATGGCAAACAAGACCTTTTGTGACCTTACCCATTCCCAGCCTCAAACTCTCTACCAGCTTCGTTAGGAACTATTTCTAGATCCCCCGAAAGGAACAGAACTCTCTCACACTGTTCCTTAAGGACATGCTGCTCCCTCTGCTTGGAAGGCTTTTCCCTATTTCTTCAACAGTGCTTCAATACTCAGCTCAGCACCACACTTCCTCCAGGAAGCCTTCTCTGAATTCCCTATTTTGAGATAAGTGACTTTCTAATATCCTCTTAGAACACCCTCTATCACACTACATTGTTGTTGGGTTTTTTTTAATATTTTTATTTATTTCTAGGAGAGAGAGAGAGACAGCGTGAGCAGGGGAGGGTCAGAGAGAGAGGGAGTCACAGACTGAAACAGGCTCCAGGCTCTAAGCTGGCAGTCAGCACAGAGCCCGACGCGGGGATCGAACCCACGAACCGCGAGATCATGACCTAAGCGAAAGTCGGACGCTTAACCGACTAAGCCACCCAGGTGCCCCTATCACACTACATTGTAACCATCTGTTTGTCTCCTTCCTCAAGACCACAATATCCTTAAAGTCAGAGACCTTATGTTATTCACCTCCATATCTCCAACACATCTAAAGCCCTATTCCATACCTAGGCTATATGTAAGGATTAAGAGTAAACAGATGTAGCATCTGCTATCTGTCAGGTACTGTTTTATGCACCTTAAAAAGATGAATCAGCACAATAACATTATGAAGTTATGACCCCGATTCTATAGCTGAGGAATGTGAGCCATAGTGAAGCTGAATAACTCACAGTACCCAAAGGCACTGTGGTAATATGTGTTAAAGCCAGAATTTACTCTCATATAGGCTGTGTGGTTGCAGAATACACACTCTTAGCCACTCCATCATACTGTTTATATTTGCAGAAAGGTTAAGTCTTAGCTCAGGCAAAACTAAATTGGGTCCATCCCATGAATAAACCAGGTGCTCTTATAGCATGTGACATAAAACATTTTTAATTTCTGTTCCCATGAAAAATAACTTTCAAAAGAGTATCAAGAACAGTTGTTTTGGATGTATAAAACCCAATCCAACTTAGTATTTGCCTCAGTAATTGAGCCTATGATTTCCCTTCCTTTTATTCCTCCTCAGTCTGATTTCTTACCTTACAACTTTCTCCTATTCCATGATGGCTAAACAATAACTATTCAGGAAAAAAAGTAGACCAGAGATTCATTATTAAAAATTTATTGAAACTTCACAATGCCCTAGGGCTAAGGGTTAGAATATAGAACACAGTCTCTTTCTCCTCAGGGGACATAATTCTTCTCATTATTAAAGTCAGAATGCAAGACAGAGCTACTACAAAGAAATGACTTTAGAAAAATAATTTTAGTACACTTCTAAGAAAGCAGTAAGATTCTATTTTTCAACTTATCTGGCTCTGCAATTAGAGATATTTTAAAACATCAACTAATGAAATACTTCTACAGTACCTTGTAATAGAAAACGCCTCTTAAACAAAGTTATATATACCTGGGGACATAAAAAGAACCAGAGAAAATAACTGAGACTATAAAGCAAAAACTAAGTAACTACCAAAAGATTCAGACAATGTCTGATATCCCATTTACTCATCTTCCCACCCCAGCTCCCACATTCAAACTACAAGTTCATCCGTGTATTATAAAAGGAACTATCTAAGTTTTTAGGAGCAGGCCATGGGCCACAGAATTCTAAAACTCTCCAACCATACTCACTCTTTTTCACTCCTAAAAAATAGACTCCTAAAAATAGCACAACTCAAAAGGAGCTCAACAATCAGATATATTTAATCCAAGTGGTTTTTCTTTATTGGTGCAAATCACAAATTTCTCTAATTTGTCATCAGTGGAAGAAATCAAGTCTGACTATATTTCACACTTTATTAAATGGGAGGCTAATATTCTGTTTCACAGAGACAGACAGACAGACAGACAGACAGACAGACAGAAAGTACACAGGACCAAGCAAAATGATGGAACAAAGTGCCAAGAATTTTGACTAATGACTTTTTGACATCTCTTCTTTAAACTCCAAAGAGCTGAATGAACACATGACACTCCACTTTAAAGTACATGGTCAGCTTGAATGTTGAATGTATGATTTTTGCCCTTCTGAACTCCTGGGACAAAGAATCATACTAAATAATGTTTAACCTTCTTGGAATGCAGAAAAGACTGAAATTGATATGTCACAACTGATTATAATCACAGTTCAAGGGACATGGTTACTCTGATAGCTGAAAAAAAGGAGTTCATTTTCCACACTTACGCTATTTAAAAATAATTTTTCTGCAGCTGCAAGTGATAAAAATTCATAGCATGAAAGCACATCCCCTATAAGGACCCATTGCTTCTTAGAGATCCATGCCTAGCTGTCCAGGTTCTGCAAAAGTGAACAGAATAATTATTTTTTTGCATTTAGCAAAGCAGCTAAAAATTATAATCTGTTCTCAATTATCCATGCCTAAGTCTAATAGGGCTAGCATAGAAGTAAAATTCGCAGATAATTCTAAAGCACCCTAATTAAGATAGTTTCGAGCTTTCTTATGTAAGCTTCAAAGAACAAAAAATGTGTAAATCGTCAGCTTACCTCTCGATTTAAACAACAGAGAAGTAGAAGTATGAGCAGCAAAATGAAAGTAAAGAATCTACTTCAGGAAAACCATCTCCTGAACAGAAAGTCACATAATGGAATGCAATGTCAATATTAAAGATTAACTAAAATTGATCAGGCAGTTCAATAGCTTGCATTTCCACCATCATCAAAATTTCATGAGTTCTGTAAGAAGAGAGAAGTACAATTTGCTGGAATAAAGTAATACTGCAATGGAAGAATTCTGTTTACCAAGGAAAAGTTCTAAGACTAGGTATCACTTTGAGTTTCAGCAAGACAAAATCAAGCAATGTGACAGCGTGTTACCTTTTGGGTCAGTTTTGTTTTAATAATGATTCTACTTTCAAATCAATAAGTCTACAAAGAACAAAAAGAGCAATCTCAGACAATATCAATTTTTCTATATTAAAATGCAAGAATATGCCTACATAATTCTTCACCTGTTTCATATTATTCGTTCAAGTTTTAAATAGTAGCACACTTTTACATCATTCACCAACACACTATTATAAATTTTTCTGAGCAAAACACTGACAAATAAGCAATAATCCTTTGTTAAAAGAAAAAAAGAAGTAAAAAGCCTCAAAAAACGGCCATAGGAATATTTCCCCCTTCTGTCTTTCTAAAAACCTCCTAATAGTAAATTATCTAAAATCTGGAAATGTTATTAACAAGAATTTAGGTTCACTCTATGGAAAACAAAAGCCACAAGAGAGACTTAATGAAGCAAAAGTAGTAATGATATAAATTGACATAAATATGTCAATTTTTTAATTGTCTTAAATTTGGCAATATAAGGAACTACTATTTACACATTATCCACCTTCATCAGTACCAAGTCTTGGTCAGCGCTATTGGGACTACATTCCTACACAAGAGTCCTCCTCCACCCCATTGGATTCCCAGTGATCCCAGAGATCTTAATATTTCATTACTATTTTAGTACATCTCTATAAAATATATAGACTACTTTTAACAAAACTGCAGTACCATTACCAATCCCAAACATTAAGAAAAATTCCCTCATACCATCAAGTATCTTATTAGTTCCTAATTTTCTCAAGAATTCTTCTACTTTTGGTTTGTTTATCCAAGCAAGACCTACACATTACATTTAGTTGATAGATTTCTTCAGTCTCTATTAATCGATAGATTACCCCTCCTGCTTTTTTTTCTTACAGTTTGTTTGTTGAACAAATTTTTGTTTATCCTAAGGTTTCCCACAATCTGGATTTTACTAACCGTATCTTCAGCAAATTGTTCAACACAGTCCTTGGTCCTCTGTATTTTGTGTAAATCTTTAATTAGAAATAGTAGTTTGATCTGATATAGATTCAATGTTTTTCGAAAAAATATTTCTTAAGTATAATATAAAGCACCTAATGTGTGGATGCCACTCTTGTGGGGGTTAGCAGTCACTGCTGAACAATGTCTCAGTTAATAATTTCATCACAGTCTGCAAAATGGTGACACTGGAATTTCATCATCCTTTCTTCCCTCAACAGCTATAGAATAATTCTTATAGCAAAGACAGGATAATGCTTGATTCCTTTCTCCTTACCATTTTTCAGAAAAACGACTTGGTTCAGTTAGCATTCTCCAAAAGTCATTAATCAGGTGGGGTTTTTTTAATATCATAAATTCATGGATTCTAAATATGTTGATGTGTGTCAATCCACTGTGGTCATTACTCTTATTGATTAGGCAGTAGGAACTTCTCTTAAGTTTACTTGTGGTCCTTCTGACAAGACTTCAGTAATCTTGCATGCTTCCTTGCTTTCTGATTTGACAGGATGTGCCACGTTCATTTTATATTTCTTGTTCCAAATCTGGATCAGCCATTTCCCCAAGGCTGCTGAGATGCCCCAAATGGATCCCCTCCACCCAGCCAGTACACTCCCAGCTGCTGCTGCTGCTGCTGGCAGCTAATGGCTCACAGCTGCTCCTTCTTGAAAGCACTCCCCTGGGCTACACACAGCTTCCTTGAACCTTCACCTTGAGAGCCAATGGCCAGTGACTAACTGAAGTAGGGAACTAAAAGGTCACTTCCAGTTGAGACTAATTCTGGAGCGTAATTTGTGCACCAGATTCCAATGTAGGACCAGACTGAAACTAGTTTCCAGCCAAGCCTTTGTCCTTGCTTATTAGCTTTTGCTCTCTGGCCTGTCCTGCTTCCTTTATTCTCCTCCTGAGAGCTGTCCTTCAATAAATCACTTTCCCAAGAACGTCCCTTCCTCAGGGTCTGCCTGAAAGTCCCTACCATTAGTTTGTTCACATAGGAAATGATTTTAGGATTCTATAATATGGGCATTACTACTGGATTGCTCATTGACTCTAGACCTGTTCCATGGACGGAGCCACGAAACACTTTTTTTAAATGAACAAGTTCATTATGAGTTCAAACTGATATTTCCAGTTCGATTTTAGGATTATAGGGATTTACTCCTCTGATGTTTACACCTGCATCTCTTCTCTTTCCCACTGAACATTAACATAGCTATTTGCTAAATAAAATTTCTCAAGATTTTTGATACAGAACACAAATCATGAAATAATACAATCTTTTAAATTAATATCAAGTTTACATTGTTTTAGATCAATATTGCTTATTCTAGTGTTTTCATTCATATGCAAATGATCATACAGTAGCCTTTGAAACCTCAACTAAGAATTTACATTCTAAGTAGAACTCTTTTTCTTTTTTTTTTTAATGTTTTTTTTTTATTTATTTCTAGGAGAGGGAGAGAGACAGTGTGAGCAGGGGAGGGTCAGAGAGAGAGGGAGTCACAGACTCTGAAACAGGCTCCAGGCTCTGAGCTGGCAGTCAGCACAGAGCCTGACACGGGGCTAGAACCCACGAACCGTGAGATCATGACCTAAGCGAAAGAAAGTTGGACACTTAACCGACTAAGCCACCCAGGTGCCCCTAGAACTCTTTTTCTTAAGAGTAATGACACCAACTGTCATTTCACTTATATGAAATAGGTCTTGCCATCTGATATTTGGTCCAGTCACGCCCACACTGTGCCTACAAGGACACATCCTCCCATCAGCAACGAACTCCTTTTCCAAGCATTTGCTACTTATAATTATCTCTTATTTACCTTGTGCCTCTCATACTTCCTGATAACTTTATTTAAAATAAGCTAAATGCATATCCCCTCTGATGTTATCATTCGAGCCCATATTCCATTAACCTTTATTGTAGTTCTTCTGCATCCTTGCCTGCAGTTGCTGTTTAAACTCAATTTCTTCTTACTTGTGTAAACCACACAGCACACAAAATTTTTCATCTTAACCTTTTTGTAGTGCTACAGTTCAGGAGGTTTAGGTGCATTCACCTGTGGTGCAACCATCACCACCAGCCACTCCAGAACTCTATTCATCTTACAAAACGAAAACTCTAGACTGATTAAACAACTTCCCATTCTCTCTTCCCTACAGCCCCGGGCAACTGCCATTCTACTTTCTGTCACTATGACTTCACTACTCTACATACTTCACAGACGTACAACCATACAATATGGATTCTTTTTTGTCACTGGCTTTTTTCACATGGTATAATGCCCGCAAGTTTCATCTATATTGAAGGATGTGTCAGAATTTGCTTCCTTTTGAAGGCTAATATTCCATTGGACAGTTGACCCTTGAACAACATGGGAGTTAGGGGTACCAACCTCCCATGCAATTGAAATCCATGTATAACTTCTGACTCCCCAAAAACTTAACTACTAATAGTCCATTGTTGACCAGAAGCCTTACCAACAAGAAACAGCTGATTAACATATATTTTGTATGTTATACCTACTAGATACTGTATTCCCACAATAATACCTAACTTTTCTTAATTTTTTCAGTATTTCTATGCTATAAGTTTGTCTGTGAGTTTTTTCTTATCACAAATCACCAAAAATATTTCTAGTATATTTATGGAAAACAATCCACATATAAGTGGACCTGTGCAGTTCAATCCCATGTTGTTCAAGGGTCAGCTATACGTATATATCACACTTTGCTTATTAATCTGTCATTGGACACTTGGGTTGCTTCTACCTTTTCATTTGTATAAATAATGCTACCATGAATATGGGCATACACATATCTCTTTGAGACCCTACTTTCAATTCTTTTGGTTATTTATCTAGAAGTGGGATTCCTGGATCCTATGGTAATTCTGTTTTAAATTTTTTGAGGACCTGCCATACTGTTCCCCATAGCAGCTGCCCCATTTTACATTTCCAGTAACAATGCACAAGAATATTTCAACCTTATTTTCAACACCAGATTAAATTAGCTATCTAATCTTTATTCATCCTAGTACTGCTGAGGGTCATAGTGGGGGTCAACGCTGATAAGTCAGTGATATTCCCTAGCATCACAGTCAATTATCTATATTACCATATGATAGTTGAGCAGGACGTATGAAGGCTGAGGCATGAACTAGCTACTGTTAGACTAAAGCAGATCTGCCAATACATTGGTGCCCTTGGGTGGCCAGTACAGACAATGCAGACAGAGCAGGCTCTCAAAGATATGTAACTAATACACCCTGGGACTGAATCAGGTTGAAAAATGACTAATTCCTATAGTCTACGGGAATCTATAGTCTTGTCCCTGAAATTTCTCACCTAATTCCCAAGGTGTTTTCTAAGTTAGAGCTCATCCAAACAGATTACAGGGATAAGGGATATCTGCCTCTCTCTAGACCTATGACTTTGGTTAGTCCCTTACTATCTGAGACTTGGTTTTGTCAGATTGGGTTACCAACGTATGCCCTACTCAATGCACTAGTTGTTCAGATTAAATGAGCTAATGAGGGGCACCTGGGTGGCTCAGTCAGTTAGTGTCTGACTTCTGCTCAGGTCATGATCTCGCAGTTCGTGGGTTTGAGCCCCGCATCAGGCTCTGTGTTGACAGTGTGGAGCCTGGAGCCTGCTTCGAATTCTGTGTGTGTGTGTCTCTCTCTGCCTCTCCTCAAATCATGCTCTGTCTCTGTGTGTGTGTCTCTCTCCCCAAAAATGAATAAACATTTAAAAAATGAGCTAATGAATGTGAACATTCTTTTACAAAATATGAAGTCCTACTTACCTACAAAGTGCTACTGCAAAGCAATAATTTTCCTGAAACATTACTATCATTTCCAGAACTGATCTCTCTTCTCCCGAAGCACAAACTAAGCTCTCTTTGGTTATGTTCAATTTCCATAGTTAGATTTTCTCGAACTACTCTCATGGGGGTGGTTTGGAGGAGGGGTGCACTACTGAGAGAAACCAAACAGATCCTTGCCACTCACCAGGAGGTGGTCTGGAGGACTGCAGCATAAGTGATACATAGAAAAGTTGAAAAAAAGAGATTAGGTCCAGAGAGAGGGAACCATGAGCCTAGAAAACAAACAGCTTTTCGATATCAAGTACAATTAACTTGCTACTTTAGAGGTATTTAACAATGGAAGATCTTATCATTCACAGGACTGGAGCAAAAGAGAATCTTGCATTAGGAGAAACTCTGAATCAGCTAAGCTCTAAGATCTCAAAACATTTTTATTTCACAAGGGCGGATAGTAACACAGTAGCAGGTAGGCCAAACTTCACAAACAATACAAACAGAGAAGGACCTTCTATTGTAACCCATGGGATTGAGGACAAAGATCAAGGAGTCACCTCAGGCAAAGAGGGCTTTTAAATGCCAAATAATTCCAAAGGAAGCTACTAGACTGTGTCCTTTAAAATAAAGGAATTTATATCCACCCACACTCCCAGCACAATTTAAAGAGTGTCCTCATTAGAAATAATAAACTAGACCATCTTTGAAGGGGCTTTCTTTTCAGTCCTTTGATCCACAGTTGTTCATGAAAACTTGGAAAAGTATAAGTGGCTATCTAACAGAGACTATCTGACACTTGAGTTTTCTTCAAGTGTTCTTCGCTTGAGCATAAAGAATTAAAAGTTTGTAAGACAACAGGTAACAGGAGTACAAGAAAGACTTAAAAGGAATGGTAACAGGACTTGCTGTCATCAAAATGATAACCTAGGAAAGAACCACAAGTTAGAAAGATACACTTACTTTTCTCCAAGGAAAGCACATGAATCCCTTACCCAAATTAATCTTGGTTTCATGAATTGTTTGAGAAATTAAACTCTACCTGTATGAGTACTGTTCATTCAACATAGTCCACTACCCAGCATGCTTCTGTGCATTAATTATTTTTAAACCTATTGTTAGCAAACTTATAGTACATAAAATCTTTTGTTAAGATACCGTAAGGAAGGCATAACAATATATAGCAGACACAGTAAGTTGCATGGGCATAATTCAATAAATCCTTTTGAGGCAGTTAGCAAAAGAAAGTTGACTTTATTAATTCAATTCACTCTCTAGAATTCCAAAGGGAAAAAGAAAACAAACATTTCCTTTAGAAGCTTCGTACTTGCCAATTAATTAAGCCAAAGTGAGGTATGAGCTGTACAGTCAAGCCTTCCACAAAATGGGAAGTGTCCTGAGGTTATGCAAATAAAGCTGCCTGGTCCTACATATTTGAAAAGGAAAGGGAAGACCAGTTAATAATTTAAGCAGAAAAGGAACAGGGAAACATCCTATGTTTTCAGTGAGATCAAGGATGTGTGGTTAATCTTTTCCACACGGCAGCAAGCTCCCAACTACAAAGATGGCTTGAAATCCTGTTAGTACTAATTTTTAAAAAATGAAAACCATGCAACATTCCAAAATATCTTGCAGCCTTACAATGACCTAAGCTGCAATCAGAAAAGAATAAAATTTCCCCAAGACTGGAAACTAAAATCCAACAACAGAAGGCTGAAGTCAGGGAAGCGGTTTAGTAGGAGAAAGAGCAGGAATTGTAAGGCCACAAGTCTAAACGTCTAAACCAAACTGACTCCAAGACAGGCTTTAAGTTTCCCGTCTAAACTAGAAGGCCTGAGTTTCGGCTTTCCCGAAACTATCAGGTAGTTACACATTGCCCAAGGCAGGAGAAACCACCCTTGCAACACCCAATCAGGAAAGGCCAGGACCACCCTCCACTTTGTTAAGGGAGAGGCCTGGAGATAGAAACTATAGATAGGACCCTGTTACCTAATGTTAAAGTTAACCCGTTAGTCACCGAACAAGATCCTAGGCTCGCTCTGTGATTGGTTGAATTTAAAGGTATTCTAAACGTTGTAATTGGATCCCGCCAAAAGTAACAAATACTCTAGACAATGTGTATGGTCAAACCCGCTGTCAATGATGTTGAATAATTATGATTGGATCACTGTTCCCATGTCACAACTTCTGTAACTCCCCCGTCTCAAACCCCATAAAAACCCTAATCTGCCATTGTTAGAAGCTCTCAGCACAGATCCATATGCTGGTGAAGTCTGGGAGTCCGAGCTTAAGCCCATAATAAAGCCCTTTGCTTTTGCGTAAGTGACTCGGACTCCTTGGTGGTCTTGGGATTTTGGGGAGATCGCGATCTGGGCATAACAGAAAGAATACTCAGGTTTGGGAAATCCTTTTCTGCTACTTTCTCTAGTTTCTACCTGAGATGCATTTTCTTGGCCAAAAATGAACATCCTTAAATGAAATTCAAGGCCCCAAACCCATCTTTCCTTAAGGTATCTGTACTTCTTATGTGTGTGTATATATTACCAAGGTTCATTTTTCTGTGTCACTGAAAATAACACATGTATTCAGATATGTGTACTTTTTTTTCCTCCTACCCCCCATCACTGGCAATCACCAATCTGTTCTCTGTATCTGTATTTCTTTTTTTCTTTGAAGTGTTTTTTAAATGTTTGTATATTTTGAGAGAGAGAATGCATGCATATGTCTCCGCATGAGCAGAGGAGGTGCATAGAGAGGGAGAGAGAATCCCAAGCAGGCTCCATGCTGTCAGTGAGGAGCCGTATGTGGGGCTTTTGCAATCATGAGCTGAGCCAAAATCACACTTAACTGACTAAGCCACCCAGGTGCCCCTTTTTTAAAGTTTTTTATTTAAGTCATCTCTACATTTAAGATTTAAGTAATCTCCCCATCTGGGACTCGAATTCATAACCCCAAGGTCAAGAGTCACATGCTCTCCCAAGTGAGTCAGCCAGGTGCCCCTGCATCTATTTCTGAGGGAAGATTTGGAAGTTATAAAGGAAACTTAGTCCCCAACCTCTCAATACTGGAGAACCCCAAGGCTCAGTCCTCTAGTCTCCTCTCCATCAGCATTCACTTCTTGGGTCATCCCATCCAGTCTTATGAATTTGGTAATGAGCTTGGATTGGGGGTCATGAGTACAGAAACATGTTTTCCATGAAATTCAGACACTAGGATAGCTAATAGATATTTTCTAACTTAACACATCCAAATTAAAAATTTGATCTCTATCCATCAGCCCAGACCTGCTTCTTCTTCAGTGTTCACCATTTCAGAAACCTGGACTACCAATTGTCTGTGCTAAGTTGTTCTGCACTCAAATTCCTGAGTTAAATTATTATGATAGGAGAAGACAGGAGTCAGTAGGCAGAGAGGGAAAGATTAGGGCTTGAGGTCCCTAGGTGGGGTAAAACACCTATTTTTGAACAATGCTGGGAGTGTCTGACCACAGCAAACCCCCTCAGGCATAAGGTTCCTCTTGAAACTGTAATAGACCTCACCTACTCCCCTTTCAAGTTTCCCCTCTGGAATTTGACAAAAGACCTAAGTATGGCCATAGACCACCCTTCATACTATGAAAACAAGCCAATCAGGAATGGACAACCCAGCACCTCGAGCTATCCAGCCAATAAGGGTAGAACCTGAGAAGGAAGAAGGAGGAAAGTAAGGGGGAGGGCTGACCAGAACCTTATAAAACAAGGACCATTGCCTATTATACTCTGGCATTCACTTTTGAAGGTCTCCTCTCTGAAAGAGAGCTTTCCTACTTTTCTTCCTTCCTAATCTTACACTCTAATAAACTTTTGCCTGCTGCTCATTTTGTGTCCACTTCTTAATTCTTCAAAGTGGAGAGACCATGAATCCCGAGTATTGTGGTAAAAAAAAAATCCTGCAACATTATCAGGCTCAACAGTTCAGTTGCTTGCGGTGCAAGCCTCATGGGCCAAAGTTTTGCCAGCAGGGGGAGCAAGCTAAGGCTTGGGCTAGGACCTGGGAACACCAGCAATTTTTAATCAGATATTCTTGCACCTCAGGGAGAAAGTCTCAGAAATCCTAAGTCACGAGGAAATGGAGGCGATGTTGTTGCAGCGTATAAAAAATAAGAAGCAGTGAAGGAGGACAGAAACATAAGAGACTCTTAAATATGGAGAACAAACAGAGGGTTGCTGGAGGGGTCGTGGGAGGGGGGTGGGCTAAATGGGTAAGGGGCATTAAGCAATCTACTCTTGAAATCATTGTCTCATTATAGGCTAACTAACTTGTATGTAAATTTTAAAAAATTAATTTAAAAAGAAGCAGCGAAATGTAACAAGAAAGGACACGAGGTGCCTGATTTTAGAGCAAGGGCTCTAAAATTTTCATTTCCCCTCATCCCACTCCCAACACAAACACATAAATACCTCCTAAGGGTGAGTGTTGTTATACATTAACAGGTTCAAGTGAGAGGGCAAAAGGCAGAAAGACTTTTATTACTCCCTACCACAAAAAGAGAGATTCAGTAAAATGCATGGCGAAAATGAGGTCTGGAGTTTACCTATGGCTTTTGAAACCATTTCTACCACCTATGCAAGTAGGAAAAATGAGACCCAAAGTGATTAAAATACATGAGGAGGGTTTGTTATGATGAACATCCAGCATGAAAAATATGATCATGTGAATTTCTCCATTCTCTAGTCAAGGTGTTTAGGTTTGAATCTTAGTTTCATTATCTACAGATTGTGTTACCTTGACAAGTTTCCCCCTCTGGAAAGTGAGCACCTACCCCAGAGAACTGTTGGGAACATTAAGGGAGAAAAAACAGGAAAGCGCAGGAGAATGATGCCCACTGTTGCCCACATGGTAGTAAGTCCGCACTCATGGTGAGCTCACCTGTAAATGTGAGAGCTCCTGTTATTGTGTGTTATCACAATGATAAGAAAGTTTAAAAACTCTAAGATTCCAACACAAAAAAAGGTTTTAATTTCAAAATACTAAAGGACAAATGGAGCTCTGGAGCTAAGTATCTCTTCTGCTCCAAAGTGGTAGAAATTCCTAACTATTCCAGTGACATGTCTTAACCTAAGTCCCGAGACATACTTAACTAAGAGAAAAATCTGGATAAATTTTCAGCTAACTCACCCTTAGAAGCATTCCAAAGGAGTAAAATAAAATGCACATATAGTATTAATTAATTTTATATTAGTGATCTCTATTACAAATTCATATAAGCACATTTGAGTATAAATTACAGATTCAGAGGGGCACCTGGGTGGCTCAGTCGGTTAAGCGTCCTACTTCGGCTCAGGTTGTCATCACAGTTTGTGAACTCAAGCCCCACATGGGGTTCTCTGCTGACAGCTCAAAGCCTGGAGCCTGCTTCCGATTCTGTGTCTCCGCCCCCACTTCTGACCTTCCCCTGTTTGCACTGTGTCTCTCTATCTCTCTCAAAAATAAACAAACATTTTAAAAAACTAAATAGATATAGATAGAGAGATAGATAGATAGATAGATAGATAGATAGACAGATTCAGAAAAATAGGTTAGAGAAGACATACTAAAGTATAATGCATTCCACGTGGCCTGTGGCCCACTTCATCAAGAGGCTGGTCCCAATGCAAGTTGGCTGAAACTGCACTGTCACATTTTCTGATCCATCTCCTTTGATGCGAGAATCAAAGGCAAAAGAAAAAAAGTAAATTTCCTTACAACTTACAGCCCATTGATAAGTCCTTGACACAGGCAGAGTGACCTTCCTCTAGGGACTCAACTGCCTCGATGTTAATACTTCGCTAAGGGCAAAACGCAATCTCAGCTTAATATTATCCTGACCTCCAGGATCCTGTAAGTCTCCTTTAACATATAAAAATATCTTTGGAAACTTTCTTTATCTCAACCCCCCCAAGATATATGTTAGCAAACGTCCTCCAATATATGGCCCAATGATATACATCTGAAGACCCATGACTGAGGTTTTAGTAGACAGTAACAAATGACCTACCTCTTCCTAACAATAGCTAGCCCCCTCAGTCCTGGAAACTTTGCTGGAGACTTACGCTATCCCTAACCCCCTCCCAACTGGAAACTATATAATCAGTCTCTCCTCACAACCCCAGTGCAGCTCTTTCTGCCCACAGGTCCTGTCCCCGTGCTTTAATAAAACCACCTCTTTGCATCAAAGACATCTCAAGAATTCTTTCTTTACCATCTGCTCCGAACCCTGCTATTTCCACATCATACTTCACAGCCACATCCTATTTCAGTCCTTCTCACTCTTAGGGCTGTTTATTATTCAAGTGGCTACTAGAAATGCCTAGAGTGTGTCATATAAAGTCATTCAAATAATCCTGAATCAGCACAGCTGATTTATTTTTATTCCATCTCCAAGACACAATCAGAGTTGACAGCAACGTGTGATTTTTCTCCAAATGTAGAAGTTAGAAAGTACATGGAAAACCATGTACAGGTTTTGGGTACATGTTGACCCTTTGCCCTCTGGATTCTAGTTAGGTTAGGTCAATGGAAACCTATAACCTATATCCACTCCCACTGCTCCCTTCCTGACTCACTGGGTTCTGGCTGCGGCTTTATTCCTCCGTCCCAGTTCCTAAGAAATGTTCTTTCATTTCATGGCTGTGGCAATTCTTACCAGGATGCAGGAAGACCAGTGCCATCGGCTGCCCCTTCCAGCTAGCATACTAGGTAGGCAGGCTCTACTGGAAGGTTAGGGAAGCACCTTAGCCCTGCCCACACCTCTGTAAACAGTGCTTTCATTAAACTCTCTTCAGTTAAACTCTTATTGTGCTACTTGCTTCCTGCCAGATACACAGATAAGAACTTGAACTCATGTCCCTCTTACTACAGAGGCTGACTTTTTCTTTTAAGATTTTTATTTTTCATTAATTTCTACACCTGCTGTGAGGCTCAAATGCACAACCCAGAGATCAAGAGTCGCATGCTCCACCGACCGAACCAGCCAGGTGCCCCACGCCTGACTTTTTCACTTGGATAACTGCTATGCAGGAGATCTGTACAAAATGCCGAGGATCAAAACAAAAGGTATCTCACTGTGATAGGAAGGACTAGGAAAGACTTTTCTGAACAAATTTCTTGGTCATGTTTCAGTCTCAAAAGGTGAACTGTAATTCACGAGGGAAACAAAGAGGGAAGACAGGCATTTAAGGACAAAGCGAATACCAATTTCAAAGTCACAGAGGAATATGTTTATTGCTCAAGGCAGTTATGTACAGTGCTCATGAGGGAATAACAGTGGCTGAGGGTTTCGAAACAAATGATATTCACTTAACCAGCCTGAACCTGAAATCTCATCAGGAGATTAGAACCAACAAAGAATTCGCTAGATTCTGATCAAGAGAACCATTGTGCCTATTCCCTACCTTCAACAGATCCCCATCGCAGAAGACAAACCAACTATTTAGCATAATATACAATCCCTTGATGATCTGGTCCCGCCTGACCCAGCCAGTCTCATCCACCAGTACCACCTCCAGCTGTTCCCAAGTACCCACACCTTGTCACTCCTCTGCACTTTAGTACATGCTCTTCTCATCAGAGATACACATTCCTGTCAGGATTCATCTCAGGCTTCTGCTTCTCTGTAAATACTTCCGGGCCTCCAAGATGCTCAAGTTGCTTCCATGGTACCTTGCCCTTATCTCTACAACAGCATTTTTGTAACACAGACATGCATCGTATCAACTTGTTTGCATGTTGGCCATGGACTCAGCTGTGCATTCCTAGAGGCCATGTACCATAGGAAAGTGGCAGACTGCAGAGGTAAGTGCTTGGGCTCTAAAAGCAGGCTACCTAGATCCAAATCCTAGACTCTGCCACAAACAGCTACGTAAATGTAGGCATGTTATTTATCCTCTCTGAGCCATAGCTTTATTATCCATAAAATGTGAATAACAACAACATCTTCCTCATAGGGCTGTTAAGTGAATCCTATTACACTAAGTAAGGCGTCAATAACTGTTAACTTTTTCGGGGTGCCCAGGTGGCTCAGTCAGTCAAGTGTCCTACTTAGGCTTAGGTCGTGATCTTGCAGTTCATGAGACTGAGCCCCACAATGCACCGGGCTCTGTGATGCTTCAGATCCTGTCTACCGCTCTCAGTCCCTCCCCCACTCACACACACACACTGTTTCTCAGAAATAAACATTAAAAAAATAACTGTTAGTTATTCAAATAACTATTAATTTGAATAAATAAATAAATGTGTATCCCTTATTTCCAAATAAACAAGCTTATGTTTGCTGAGAGTGAATAAATTTTCCTACTACTTCATATTAGATACCACATAGATACCAAAGAGCTTGTTTCATTAAATCATGAAAAGAAGACTCTCATTTCTATATATGTGCTTATTTCATAGTTGGTTAAAGACAAACAAGACCTTTTCTGTAAAGGAACTTTGTTTCTTGCTACTGTTGTTGGCCTGCTCGCTGAGTCAGACATTCTCCTTCTAGTAATCTCCACATGCGCCTGCACCGCAGTTACCTCCCCAGAAGGGCCATTCCACGTTAATCATGTACAAAACCTTATCATCAAGATAAAATCTTGACGGTTCCCCTAGGCTGGCATGAGGAATGACAAAAATAGGCTCCCCCCAACATAGGAGGGAAACTTCTTTTAAATCCTAAAGCAAAGTAAAATTATGGCAGTTATGAAACATTTTTTTAATAAAGTTTTAAAGTGGCATATTCTAAGCCCCAAATCCTTAACTGTCACAGCCTTGGTCAAAAGTCCATGTGTGAGAACCTGAACCAAGAAAAAATATCAGAGCACATAGAACAATGGGGGCAAGAGGTGGAGACTGGCTCCCATGTGAGCGCTTTTCCCGGATAAGGTAGCATTGCAGCCACCAGCGACGCAGAGCACGGGGTTACAAGAGCACAGCACTGCTTGCTGCCTTGGACCCAAACGAAGGCCGCCCCAGAGAAGACCAGCGCCCTTAACCATCACCAGACATACCACAGGCCTTAGTAGCCCCGGAGCCTCCTCCTGCAGAGGCTCAGCTTCCGCCGCAGACTCCAGACCCACCTTTCCCTGCACCACTTCTCTTCTGCTGATACTAGCTTGGCTGGTGCCCCTCTTCGCCAACTCCAACCACATCATTGTGGCACCTCGGCCTGTTGACTCTGTGGCACCTGCTCTAACGCTAAACCCTGGCTCTAACGGGGCTCAGCGTCCCCCCCTTTTAAATCACTCCACTGGCAGTGACAAACTCTGGCCTCTTTGACAACTCTCTGGCCCCGTGCTTTCTGTGAAATCACATTCCCTGGAATTCATACGGGCTCAGAGCACTTGCTGAGGAGGACAGGACAGTCACCTGATTAGTTAATCTGGCAACTTTCTAAAACTAAAAGAACAACCACGTCGTGTATTTAATAATCTGATAGAAGTTCTCTACTTACAGGCCTTCTGGTTGAAGCACCTTGAACAGAGTGATAGAATTCTGGCTGGACTCGGCTGTTTTTCTTGATTCTTCGTTTCCTCACTGAAATCTCTTGCTCACTCTGATGGTGAACTTCCACCACAGGCTTGGCTTCTTCCAGGCGAGCAGCTGCGGCTGCAGCAGCTCGTCTTCTAAGATGCCGAGGGCTTGCTCTGAATCCCTGTGGCAGAAAACAAACCCAAACAAATACACATTTGTACTGAGTTACTTTGGTGATTCTCTGGAGCTAGTTATACAAAGTCTCTGGGACTAGTTATACAAAGGGCTCAGAAAATCACCAAGCTCAAGGAGGTTATTTCCCAAACCTGCAAGGTTGTGTGTTCTGTAAAGCACCTTAGAGACTCAAAGCCCAGAGTTACTTTATGTTAAGAAATGCTTTTAGGGGCGCCTGGGTGGCTCAGTCAGTTAAGCATTCGACTCTTAATTTTCTTTCGAGTAATGATCTCACGGTTCGTGAGATCAAGCCCCGCACTGCTCTGTACGTGGATGGTGAGGAGTGTGCTTGGGATTCTCTCTCTCCCACGCTCTTCCCCTACCCCCTCTCTCAAAATAAACAAACATTTCAAAAAAAAAGAAAGAAAGAAATACTTTTAATTCAGTAAAGCCAGTTAAAAAAAAAAAAACAAAACAGGGGCACCTGGGTGGCTTAGTCGGTTAAGCGTCCGACTTTTGCTTAGGTCATGATCTCGCGGTTCGTGGGTTCGAGCCCCACGTCGGGCTCTGTGCTGACTGCCAGCTCAGAGCCTGGAGCCTGTTTCAGTCTGTGACTCCCTCTCTCTCTGACCCTCCCCTGCTCACACTGTCTCTCTCTCTCTCTCTCCTAGAAATAAATATATTTAAAAAATTTTTTAAAAATTAAAAAAAAAACCCAGCAGGTGAGCACACTGCTTAATTTTGTGTAAGTCAGACTGCATGTGAAGAAGGGTATTTCCACTCAGGCATGAAGCATGGTATAGGAGCAGGACTGAATAGTGTTACATGGCCAAGTGTCACTCTATATTCCTGAAAGCAGACTGTGAAAGTAAGAAAGCAGGAATGTAAAACATCATTGTAAAACACCATAAAGATTTAAAACTAAATGGAGGCAAAACAGGAAGGCTCAACCATATGATTCGGCTCAATCATATTATGCATCTGGGAGTATAGAATGTTGGAAAACAACAAAAAGTTACATAAAATAGTCTCTGTCCTCATGTAGCTTACAATTTATTGAGGAGAAGTTCATGTATACACTTTCATGTGTAATTAAGAGTTAAAGTGGGCAATTGAGGACACTCAGTGCTAGCAGATCTCAGAAAAGGAATCAATGAATGAAGCTGAAAATAGTCTATATTTGGCTTAGTTGTGTGGGTAGCATTTGAAGAATGAATAGAATTTACATTCCAGCCAAGGGAAACAACATAAGGCGCCTGGGTGGCTTAGTCGGTTGAGCGTCCAACTTTCGCTTAGGTCATGATCTCGCGGTTCGTGGGTTCGAGCCCCGCATCGGGCTCTGTGCTGACTGCCAGCTCAGAGCCTGGAGCCTGTTTCAGTCTGTGACTCCCTCTCTCTCTGACCCTCCCCTCCTCACGCTGTCTCTCTCTCTCTCTCTCTCTCCTAGAAATAAATAAAACATTAAAAAAATATTTAAAAAAAAAAAAAGGAATGAATGAATAAGTAAAATGATGGATGGATAGAGAATATATTTAGCTAGCAATAAGAAACACTATTTCATGGGGCGCCTGGGTGGCTCAGTCAGTTAAGCATCCAACTTCGTCTCAGGTCATGATCTCATGGTTTGTGGGTTCGAGCCCGCGTCAGGCTCTGTGCTGACAGCTAGCTCAGAGCCTGGAGCCTGCTTCAGATTCTGTATCTCTTTCTCTCTCTGACCCTCCCTTGCTCACGCTCACTCTCTCTCTCTCTCTCTCTCTCTCTCTCTCAGAAATAAATAAAACATTAAAAATTTAAAAGAAACACTATTTCATGATGTACCAGAATGACCATATGAGCTATGCACCAAGTATGGTGGGAGACTAGAGGGTAGGGTGTGCTAAATGCTTCAAGGAGGGCTTTGTTGAGGTTACAGGTCTTCTGAATTTTTAAAAGATGTATACAAAAATACTTAAAGACTGCAGTAGAAGCATAAAGGAGGGTAAGGAGAAGAAAAAAAGACAAAAGTAGGGTGTGACTCACAGAGTCAAAAGAAGCACTGAGATCATCAAAAATCAATAAGGAGGAAATGCAAATGGATTTAGCAAAACACATTAGCCTGTTCTCATCCCTTCTCTGTGTGCAAGCCCAGCTGGGTTCTCTTTTGGCCAAAATAGTCCCAGAAGATCCCTACAGTTCCCACACAATCCAAGAGATACGACAACAGCTAGTGGAGAGGAAGATTAAAAAGAGGGACTTGGGTCAATCACTAAAACGCCTTCTAGATCAGAATTAGGACCAAACAGTCAAAACCAACAATCACACAGGCTGCCTTTTAAATATGCAGGTTCATGGACACCCTTCATACACACACACACACATACATACACACACATACACACACACACACAGCACATACACACAGAACACAGGAACACACACACATGCTCTCTCTCTCCCCTCTCCTTTCTTTGTTCTGAATTAGACTCTTTTTTTTTTGCAGTTTTATTTACTTTTTTTAAATAGTTTATTGTTAAGTTGGTTTCTGAGCACTGAGTGTTATACTGAATTAGACTTTCAAGGGGTAAGGCAAAGAGCATCAGTTTCTGGTTTTGCTTTGGGGTTTTTTTTGGTCATTCTCCTTCTTCTCTTTTATTTTTATTGACATATAGTTGACACACAACATTATATAAGTTTTTAAGTGCATAAAGAATTTCTGTTTTTAACAAGCTCCTCTGGTAATTTTTCTGTACTTTGAAGATTGAGAACCTCTAGGAGTCAGAGCTCAGTCTCACCACAAGGTGGCACTCACCTCCAGATCTTCTGAATTCTTTCTGGTTCAGAAATGAGTATACTGGTAGAATTAACAAAGTATTTGCTAACATACTAACTTATGTCATAGTGCGTGAGTGAGTATATTTCTTTGGTAACAATGTAGATCTTCCATCTTGTATGTTCCTATGAATAATAAGCAAGCAAATTTTGTTTAACCTGTATTATTACCAATACTTCTTACTGGCCTACAAATTCTAAAAACAGTTGGGGGGAAAGCACCATTAAACTCTCTTAATGTGACACTCTCAAAAAAAAGTTTAAGATTAAAACATGTTTGGGGTGCTTGGGTGGCTCAGTGGGTTAAGTGTCCAACTTTGGCTCACGTCATGATCTCACAGTTTATGAGTTCAAGCCCCGCTTCGGGCTCTGTGCTGACAGCTCAGAGCCTGTTGCTGCTTCAGATTCTATGTCTCCTCTCTCTGCCCCTCACCCACTTGTGCTCTGTATCTGTCTGTCTCTCAAAAATAAATACATGTAAAAAAATTGTTTTTAAGTTAAAAAAAATGTTGCTGCAGGGGTACCTGGATGGTTCAGTCGGTTAAGCATCAGACTCTTGATTTTGGCTCTGGTCATGATCTCATGGTTTCATGAGTTCAGCCCCGAGCCTGCTTGGGATTCTCTCTCTTCCTCTCTCTCTCTCTGTCTTCCTCTCTCTCTCTGTCTTTCTCTCTCTCTCCCCCTTCCCGACTCATACTCTCTCTCTCAAAATAAATAAACTTTAATTAAAAAAAAAAACATGTTGGATGTTTGTACAGTCATTCCTGATAGCAATAATTCAATAAATCTGTATCCCTGTATCTATCTTCTCTAGAATTTCTAAAGAAATTCTAACAAGTATGAAGGTATTTAAGATATCATATTACTTGTGATAATAAAAATTAGAAAAAGTTTAAAGGATCCTTCCTTAAACTTTAATAATTTTCTTTACACCTTCACATTCTTTTAAAGATCTGAGCACCACCAGGTAGGTCTCTGTGATTTCTGTTATAGGCATATACACTTGCACTATTTTTAAATAACTCTTCACAAGCACTACAGTATATACTACACACACAGCAGCCAGACTCCTGGCATTCAAATACTGCCTCTGTCACTTCCTGGTCACACTCTGATCTTGGAAGAGTCACTTAGCCATTTCTTCATCTGTAAAATAATGATTAAAACTAGAACTTACTTCAGAGGGCTGTTGAGAAGAACAAATGAATTAACATATGTACTTAGAAGAGCATCTTGCATATAGTGATACGTAAGCGTTGGCTATGATTATCATGCATTTCACTTGCATGAATAAAAGATATTCTTGAAGACAAAAATAGGTTATAAATCAAACAAAAAGGAAAATTAATCACACCACAGATGTGCCTTGCTGACTACCACACATGAGGCACTGCTGAGATACCAATCACCCTTCATCATTAGGGGAGAGTTCTTTTCTCCAGAGAATTCAGAGCACTTACTCTCTAGTGAGTCAAACTATCTGGGCTTGAATATAAGCTCTGTCTCTGAGTAGGTATGCAAATTATTTCTCTGTGCCTCCATTTCTTCATCTGTCAAATATATACAATAATAACTCTCTCATGGAGCTATGATGGTGTTTAAATGAGATAATCCATATTAGAAACTCACAACAGTACCGATAATACAATAAGCCAATAAATTATCACGATAATTATCACTATATCCTTTCCTAGATGTTGCAGCAGCAATTCACACATCATTGGGTCACAGTTATGACTACAAGCACATCAACAACATGAAGTCACTGGGCAATCACCCTAATGATTTTCCTAAACCACTGCATAGAATTATAGGTCCTAGGTTTATTAGATTTGCTTGTCCTAAATACTATGAGAAATAATATTTTATTAATAAAAAATATTTTAAAACAGTAAGCTTTTACAGATGTTAACAGGACTTGATGGTGTCAGTATAAAGTCCGTTTTTCTCTATTCACTTGATCTTGCCTGGATACCATTTAACCAGTAAGTGATAAACACTTGGAAGTCTCTCAGCAGGGAAGATCTGCCATT
Organism: Hyaena hyaena; assembly: GCF_003009895.1. Taxonomy (NCBI): domain Eukaryota; kingdom Metazoa; phylum Chordata; class Mammalia; order Carnivora; family Hyaenidae; genus Hyaena; species Hyaena hyaena. The sequence continues at coordinate 1,729,689 of NW_024080869.1, forward strand.
TTTAGATCACCCCAATTTATCAGCACCTTTTGGGCAACAACTTCTCAAGATATGCAGTCTTGATACAGAGGGCTCCAGAGCCCATTCGAGATTTCACCTCTTAATAACCTGTACAGTTAATAGGTAGAAACATGGCCAAGGCTCAACTAATTAACGTTTCTCTGCTAGGACAATGAGTATTAAATGGAGGGATGTAAAGCCTGAAAAAAATCAGTAGGAATTCATCAGTCTAGTGGCTATGCCAAAGACCTTCTTAAAGCTGTCCGGTTTAATGTTTGAATTATTCAGTCTTGCCTGTGAATTCAATCATAGATTTGTAATAAACTCTCTTTTGGTGTACATCAGATTCTGTTGCCTGCAAACAAAAAAACCCAGTGTATACTCTTCTGTTATGCTTTTAGATGGCTAGCTATTTCCCTTGAAGGCTGAGTATCTGACTAACCCAGGTTAGTTGTGTAGGCATAAAAAAGGAGGAGACATTATTTTCCAGAGGGGCTGTACCAGTTTACATTCCCACCAACAGTGGTTCCTCAGGAAACTAACAATAGAACTCCCTTATGACCCAGCAATAGCACTGCTAGGAATTTACCCAAGGGATACAGAAATGCTGAGGCATAGGAGCACATGTACCCCAATGTTCATAGCAGCACTCTCCACAATATCTAAAACATGGAAAGAGCCTAAGTGTCCATCAACAGATGAATGGATCAAGAAGATGTGGTTTATCTATACCATGGAATACTACACAGCAATGAGAAACAATGAAATCTGGCCATGTGTAGCAACATGGATGGACCTTGAGGGTGTTATGCTGAGCGAAATAAGTCAGGCAGAGAAGGACAAATACCATATGTTTGCACGTATAGGAGGATTAGGAGGAACTTGACGGAGGACCAAGGGGGAGAAGAAGGGCGGAAATGGTGGGGGAAAGGGAGAGAGGCAAACCATGAGAGACTCTTGAATGCTGACAAAAACTGAGGACTGATGGATGTGGGGGGGAGGGGGGGATGGGCATGGAGGAGGGCACTTTGGGGATGAGCACTGAGTGTTATGTAGAAACTAATTTGACAATAAACTATTTGTAAAAAAAAAAAAAACAATAAAATAAATAAATAAATAAATAAATAAAAAAGGAGGAGACATTAATAGCAATAATTTATTGCTAACACCACTTAGGTGATAAGCCTATTATATCAACTTCTTTTTTTATTTTTTTATTTAAAAAAAATTTAATGGTTTTTTTTTTCTTAATTTATTTCTGAAAGAGAGAGACAGCATGAGCAGGGGAGGGTCACAGAGAAAGGGGGACACAGAATCCGAAAGAGGCTCCAGGCTCTGAGCTAGCTGTCAGCACAGAGGCCGACACGGGGCTCAAACCCACAAACAGTGAGATCATGACCTGAGCTGAAGACGGCCGCTTAACTGACTGAGTCACCCAGGCATCCCTATATCAACTTCCTTAAGCAAGCAAACTGAGGCTTATCAGGGCTAAGTAATCCATATAAGGCAAAAACTTGCAATTAGAAATGGTCAGATCAGAAATCAGGTCCATCCAACTCCAACTCAACACCAAAGCCCTTAGCACAGATTGCTATGAAGCACAGATGTTATATATAGGGCAATAATGCATTCAGAGATAGTGTTCTACATATATTTGCAGGACTGGGCACTAAGAAAGTGCTCAGAAAAATATGCAGGTTGATCAAAACAAAAAAAAAAGGTCTATAAACAAGTTAGGTAAGTGAAAAAGAAATGGAAAAAGTTAACATTTTCAGGTAAGAAGTATTGTTAAATAAGAACAAACTTGGGGCGCCTGGGTGGCTTAGTCGGTTAAGCGTCCGACTTTCACTTAGGTCATGATCTCGTGGTTAATGGGTTCGAGCCCCGCATCGGGCTCTGTGCTGACTGCCAGCTCAGAGCCTGGAGCCTATTTCGGAGTCTGTGTCTCCCTCTCTCACTGACCCTCCCCTGCTCATGCTGTCTCTCTCTCTCTCTCCTAGAAATAAATAAAAATATTTTAAAAAAATAAGAACAAACTACCATCTAGTTTACTGATGAAGCATCTGAACAAATGGAAACTTAACACATTGAATCACAGAGCATTTAAACAGAATTGCTTTTGGGGAGCCTGGGTGGCTCAGTCAGTTGGGCTCCGACTTTGGCTCAGCTCATGATCTCACAGTTTGTGAGGCTCCCTGCTGACAGCTTGGAGCCTGGAACCTGCCTCGGATTCTATGTCTCCCTCTCTTTCTCTGCCCCTCCCTTGCCTTCTCTCTCTCTCTCTCTCTCTTTCTCTCTCTCAATAAAATAAACATTAAAAAATTTTTTAATAGAATTGCTTTAGAAGGGCAAGAGGTAAGAAGCTTGCCTCCTCCCTCGAACACAGATAAATATCAAATCATTCTCAACAGCCAAGAAATTTATTGGTCATCTTAGAGAACAAAGCTGTACATCTACAAACCAGAAGAAAGACCCTTGGAAGATAGAAATTGCACAGAGTTTGTGGGAGGAAAGAGCTACAGCCAGGGCAAGGAACCCTGACCATTGTGGTGATAGTGAGAGAGAAGGAGAAGAGAGAAAAAGCATGGGGGGTGGGGGAAAGCAAAACACACACAGGACACTGCACAAGAAAACTATTCCCCAAAACCTTTGACAGAGAAAAAGGAGAAGGTTACAACACCACTAGTTTTCTATAAACAGTGGAGTGCAGATTCCAAAGTTTGGGAGGTCTGTGACATTGCCAGGTTCACTCCTGGGGAGCTAAGCAGTGCTCTGGATCCCCAGGGTCATAGGGGGAGAAGCGGTTCCCCTGCCTGGAGTGCATTTGGTAGAGGTGATACAGCCTGCCAGCAGGCAAAGGACCCTGCAGGCGACATGCAACTGTCCCGTTCACCAGTACAGGAACAAACACACCAGTTGAAGGCAGCAATCCCTGGTGCCAGCTGTGTGTTGCAATTTACCACAAACCCCGAACCACTGCGTGGTCGCGCAGCTGTCTTTTGCTCAAGCCAGCAGACAAACCAGCACCCAACGCAACGCGCAGACCCTTCCCCAGAAGATCAGTGTGGGTCCATGTCACAGGGGTCTCTAAAGCATGGGGTTTTGGAACGCGGTGGTGCCTGGGTTGAAATACAGGAGTCCTGCGGCATCGGCAGGCGGAAAGCTCGGACATAGACTGGGTGAAAGCGGAGATCTGACCGAAACTAGGAACACAGGTGGGGTTACTGGTTTTCCCAGCTTACTGGGAGGGCTTACTGAAGGGGAGTGGCTATATTTCCCGCTCCCAAGACCAGAGAGCCGGATGAACCCATTTTCTTTCCTACCCACCAGCTTGATCCACCTCAGTGAGCTAAACAGCGCCACCAAGTGGAAAACGGAGCTGCTACACTAAGCCCCGCCCCCTTGCACCCTGCAGGCAGATCTTCAAAAGAGCAATTGCACATAATAATGAGAGCAGCAGATCCCTCTCCCAGAAGACCAGCACAAACCCCTCACCCACAAGTGTACTGATGATACAGTGCTGCAAAACTCTGGTTCTATGGGAAACAGGATCTAGTATCCTGTGGGGTTTTTTGGGTTTCTTGGTTTTTGTCTTTTTGTTTGTTTTGTTCACTTGTTTGATACAGAAAGAGCAATTTTTTATTTTTTTATTATATTTAATTTTCTTTTTTTCTTTCTTTCAACCTTTTTTCTATCAAGCTTCTCATAACAAGCACACCAAAACATACCTAGGATCTAGCTTCTGATACATATTTTATTTTTAATTATTTTTCAATTTTTCAATTTTTATTTGGTTTATTTTGCTTTCTCTACAAAATAACAAGACAGAGGGATTCACCCCAAAAGAAAGAACAGGAAGAAATGACAGCCAGAGATTTAATCAATGCAGATTTTGAGAAGTCTGAACTAGAATTTAAAACAAAAATTATAAGGACATTGACTGGGCTTGAAAAAAAGCATAGAAGACACTAAAGAATCCTTTACTACAGAGATAAAAGAACTAATATCTAGTCAGGCCAAAATTAAAAATTATATAACCGAGATGCACTCCAAAATGGAGGCCATAAAAACGAGGGTAGACAAAGCAAAGGAGCAAATCAGTGATAGAGAAGATAAAATTATGGAAAATAATGAAGCTGAAAAGAAGAGGAAAACAAAGGTCATGGACCATAAAAGCAGACTTAGAGAACTCAGTGACATACTAAACCATAGTAACATTCATATCATAGGCATCCCATAAGATGAAGAGAGAGAAAAAGGGGTAGAAGGTTTATTCAAACAAATTATAGCTGAAAACTTCCCTTATCTGGGGAAGAACACAGACATCAAAATCCAAGAAGCACAAAGAACTCCCAATAAAGTCAACAAAAGCAGATCATCACCAAGGCATACTAGAGTCAAATAGTCAAATTCACAAAATACACAGACAAGGGAAGAATCCTGAGAGCAGCAAGGGAAAAAAAGTCCTTAACCTGCAAGGAAAGACAGATCAGGTTCATAGCAGATCTGTCACAGAAGCCCGGCAGGCCAGAAAGGAGTGGAAGGAAATATTCAACGTGCTGAATGGAAAAAATATGCAGCCAAGAATTATTTACCCAGTGAGGCTGTCATTCAGAGTAGAAGGAGAGATAAAGATTTTCCCAGACAAATAAAAGCTAAAGGAGTTTGTGACTACTACACCAGTCCTGCAAGAAATTTTAAGGAGGACTCTTTATGAGTGGAGGAAAAAGAAAAAAAAAAAAAGGGCAAAGCAACAAAGACTAGAAAAGACCAGAGAACAACACCAGAAACACCAACTCTGCAGGTAACACAATGGCACTAAATTCATATCTATCAATAATCACTACGAGTATATATAGACTAAATGCTCCAATCAAAAGACATAGGGAATCAGAATGGATTAAAAAACCAAGATCCATTTATATGCTGCCACAAGAGACTCATTTTAGCCCTGTATACACCTGCAACTTATTTTGTTTGCAGGGAATGGAGGGGAACCTGGACCTGGGTGGCTCCGTCAGTTAAGCGTCTGACTTTGGACAGGCATGATTTCATGGTCTGTGGGTTTGAGCCCCACGTCACATTCAGTGCTGACAGCTCAGAGCCTGGAAACTGCTTCAGATGCTGTGTCTCCCTCTCTCTCTGCCTCTCCACTGTTCATGCTCGGTCTCTCTCTCTCACTCTCTCAAAAATAAATAAACATTAAAAAAGAAAAGAAAAGAAGTGAATGGAGAACCATCGATCAATGCTAATGGATGTCAAAAGAAAGCTGAAGTAGCCATACTTATATCAGAAAGACGAGATTTTAAACCAAAGACTGTACCAAGAGATGAAGAAGGGTGCCATATCATAATAAAGAGGTCTATCCAAGAAGATCTAACAATTGTAAATATATACATCCCCAACTTGGAAAAACCCAAATATACAAATCAATAAGTAACAAACATAAAGAAATTCATTGATAACAATACAATAATAGTAGAGGACACCCCACTTACAGCAATGGACAGATCTTCTAGGCAGAATATCAACAAGGAAACAATAGGCTTTGAATAACATACTGAACCAGATGGACTTAACAGATATATTCAGAACATTCCATCCTAAAGCAGCAGAATACACATTCTTTTCCAGTGCACATGGAACATTCTTCAGAAGAGGTCACATACTGGGTCACAAGTCAGCCTTCAACAAGTACAAAAGGACTGAGATCATACCATGCATATTTTCAGACCACAACATTATGAAACTTGAAGTCAACCACAAGAAAAAAATTGGAAAAGACCACAAATACTTGAAGGTTAAAGACCATCCTACTAAAGAATGAATGGGTTAACCAGGAAATTAAAGAACAAATAAAAAAAAAATACATGGAAGCAAATGAAAATGAAAACATAACAGTGAAAACCCTTTGGGATGCAGCAAAGGTAGTCCTAAGAGGGAAGTATATTGCAGTTCAGGCCTATCTCAAGAAGTAAAAAAGATTCCAAAGACACAACCTAACCTTCTAGCTAAAGGAGCTAGAAAAGAAATAGCAAATAAAGCCTAAATCCAGCCAAAGAATGGAAATAATAAAGGTTAGAGGAGAAAAAAAACTATACAGAAGCAAACAAACAAAAAATCAGTAGAACAAATCAATGAAACTAAGAGCTGGTTCTTTAAAGAATAAACAAAATTTATAACCCCCTAGCCAGATTTATCAAAAAGAAAAGAGAAAGGACCCAAATAGATAAAATCACAAATGAAAATGGAAAGATCACAACCAACACCACAGAATATGAATAATTATAAAAGAATACTATGAAAAATCATATGCCAACAAACAGGGTAATCCATAAGAAATGGACAAATTCCTAGAAACTCAAAAACTACCAAAATGGAAACAGGAAGAAATAGAAAATTTGAACAGACCCATAACCAGCAAAGAAATTGAATCAGTAATCAAAAAATCTCCCAACAAACAGAGTTCGGAGCCAAATGGCTTCCAAGGGGAATTCTACCAGACATTTAAATAAGAGTTAATACCTATTCTTCTCAAACTGTTCCAAAATATAGTAATGGAAGAAAAACTTCCAAACTCATTCTATGAAGCCAACATTACCTTGATTCCAAACCAAAGACCCCACTAAAAAGGAGAATTATAGGCCAATATTCCTGATGAACATGGATGCAAAATATCTCGATAAAACACTAGCAAATCAAACTCAACAAGACATTAAAAGAATTGTTTACTATGATCAAGTGAGACTTATTCGTGGGCTGCAGGGCTAGTTCAATATGTGCAAATCAATCAACATGATACACAATGTTAATAAAGAAAGGATAAAAACCACATCAATCAAAAGATCAAAAAAAAGCATTTGATAAATTACACATCCATTCTTAATAAAACGCTCAACAAAGTAGGGATAAACATACCTCAACATCATAAAGGTCATATATGAAAGATCCACAACTAATATCATTCTCAATGGAGAAATCGGAGAGTCATTCCTCTCTGGTCAGAAACGAGACAAAGATGTCAACTCTCACCTTCACTGTTTAATATAGTACTGGAAGTCTTAGCCTCAGCAATCAGACAACAAAAGGAAATAAAAAGCATCCAATTCAGCAAGGAAGAAGTCAAACTTCCAGTATTTGCAGATGGCATGATACTCTATATAGAAAATCCAAGACTCCACCAAGAAATTGTTAGAACTGATACATGAACTCAAAAAAGTTGTAGGATATAAAATCAACGTGCAGAAATCTGTTGCATTTCTACACATCAACAATGAAGCAGCAATGGTACCAAAAACAAGGAAATGATCCTGTTTGCAATTGTACCAAAAACAATAAGATATCTAGGACTAAACCTAACTAAAGAGGTAAAAGGTCTGTACTCTGAAAACTAAAGAAAACTTATGAAAGAAACTGAAAAGAACCCAAGGAAATAGAAAAGCATTCCATGCTCATGGACTTGAAGAACAAACTCTGTTAAAATGTCTATACTACCCAAAGCAATCCACACATGAAATGCAATCTCTAACAAAATACCACCAGCATTTTTCACAGAGCTAAACAAACAGTCCTAAAATGTATATGGAACTACAAAACACCCTGAATAACCAAAACAATCCTGAAAAAGAAAAACAAAACTGGAGGCATCATGATTCCAGATTTCAAGCTATATTACAAAGCTGTAGTCATCAAGACAATATGGTACTGGCACAAAAACTAAAGACATAGATCAATGGAACAAAATAGAAAACCCAGAAATGGACCCACAACTCTAGAGTCAACTAATCTTCAACAAAGCAGGAAAGAATATCCAATGCAAAAAAGACAGCCTCTTCAACAAATGTGTTGGAAAACTGGACAGCAACATGCAGAAGAATGAATCTGGACCACTTTCTTACACCATACACAAAAATAAGTTCACAATGAATGAAAGACCTAAATGTGAGACAGAAAACCATCAAAATCCTAGAGAAGAACACAGGCAGCAACCTCTTTGACCTCGGCCTGAGCAACTTCCTTCTACACACATCTCCGAAGGCAAGGGAAACAAAATCAAACAAGAACTATTGGGACTTCATCAAATAAAAAGCAAAGGATACAATCAATAAAACTAAAGGCAGACTAGAGAATGGGAGAAGATATTTGCAAAAGACAAATTTGATAAAGAGTTAGTATCCAAAATAAATAAAGAACTTAATGAAACTCAACACCCAAAAAACAAATAACCCACTTATGAAATGGGCAAAAGACATGAACAGACATTTTTCCAAAGATGACATCCAGATGGCTAACAGACACATGAAAAGATGCTCCACCTCACTCACCATCAAGGAAATACAAATCAAAACTCAGTGAGATACCACCTCACACCTGTCAGAATAGCTAAAATTAACACCACAAGAAACAACAGGTGTTGGAAAGGATGTGGAGAAAAGGGAACCCTCTTGCACTGTTGGTGGGAATGCAAAGTGGTGCAGCCACTCTGGAGAAAATTATGGAGGTTCCTCAAAAACTAAAAATAGAACTACCCTACAATCCAGCAATTACACTATTAGGTATTTAGCCAAAGGATACAAAAATACAGATTTAAAGGGTCACATGCACCCCGATGTCTCTAGCAGCATTATCAACAATAGTCAAAGTGTGGAGAGAGCCCAAATATACACCAACTGATGAATGGATAAAGAAGATGTGGTACACATGTGGAATATTACTCAGCCATCAAAAATAATGAAATCTTGCCAGTTCCAACAATGTGGCTGGAGCTAGAAGGTAATATGCTAAGCGAGGTAAGTCAGACTGAAAAAGACAAATACCAGAAGATTTCATCATATGCGGAATCTAAGAAACAATACAGATGAGGAGCATACGGGTGGTTCAGTCGGTTGAGTAACCAACTTTGGCTCAGGTCATGACCTCACAATTCGTGAGTTCAAGCCCCACATCAGGTTCACTGCTGTCAGCACAGAGCCCACTTCAGTTCCTCTGTCTCCCTCTCTCTGCTCCTCTCCTGCTTACTCTCTCTCAAAAACAAATAAACAATAAAAGAAAGAAAGAAAGAAAGAAAGAAAGAAAACAGATGAACATATAAGAAGGGGAGGGAAGAGGAGAGACAGAAGCAAATCACAAAAGACTCTTAATGACAGAGAACAAACTGAGAATTGATGGACGGGAGTGGCTGGGGTGTGGGCTAAATACATGATGGTTATTAAGGAGGGCACTAGTTGTGATGAGCACTGGGTGTTGTAAGTGATGATTCACTGAATTCTACTCCTGAAAGCAATATATATATTTTTTTAATGTTTATTTCAGAGAGAGAAAGAGTGAGCAGAGGGCTGAGGGTAGGGTAGAGGAGTCAAAGCAGGCTCTGTGCTGACAGCAGAAAGTCTAATGTGGGGCTTGAACTCAGGAAGAGTGAGAACCCCTGAACTGGAGTCAGGAGCTCATTCAACTGAGCCACTCAGGCACCCCTCCTGAAACCAATATTCACTATATGTTAGCTAACTAAAATTTAACTTTAAAAAGTTTTTTAAATAAACAATAAAATAAATAGAATTGCTTTTGTGTTCTTGCTATATCTGAGAATGCCAAGGTTGAGGTTAAGTACACATGATACAAATTAACCATATACAAATATCATGATACTCAATAAGCTGATATTTTCATAAAGTATACAATAATATCTCATGAGAACTCTATGATTCTCTTCATCCAAGGCTAGAAATAAAGTGTATAGCAGAAGTTCTTGGGTTCATGGATAAAATTCTAGGCAAATTCTAGCTTATTGACTTCGATGGGGGAAAATCCTGTCTTTATTTTCACTGACTTCTACTTGAAATTTAGCATATCACATTCATCAATTATGAATGGAGGCTATAAACCTGATATTATTAGTAGTACTGGTGACTTTCACCACCAAAAGGAATCAAATATATTTACATATTATAGTAGCTGCAGGTATTCTGAAATACCATTTATAATCATTATTTTAAAACCACAGTAGTCAACATATCTGCCACTAGAACTTATTATTTAATTCTTTAATAAAGAAGTACATATACTGCTTTGTCCAAAATGTTTTTAATATTTATATTATTATTATTAATAATTAATTGGCTTCCCTTATAATTACACACACATACATACGTGTAATGTTATGCATTTGAAAACATTCTGAGACTGAGTCCTTGGGCTTCACTAGACTGCCAAAGAGGTTTATGGCATAAAACAGGTCCAGAATACAGAAAATCTCAGAAATAAGTTTATGACAGAGACTGTTAATTGCTCACCAAAACCCATGCTTACCTCTTTTGCTGGGGTGGGGGGGGTTGGGGGAGGGCGGGAGGCACAAGCTAAGCTAGACATTTCCCAGCCTCCTTTACACTTAAGTAGGGCCAACAGGAATTACTAAATTCTAGCCAATGAAATACGAACATAAGATATGTATGCTATTTTTTATTTTGTTTTAACATTTATTTATTTGAGAGACAGAGCATGAGCAGGGGAGGGGTAGACAGAGAGGAAGATACAGAATCCAAAGCAGGCTCCAGGCTCTGAGCTGTTAGCACAGAGCCTGATGTGGGGGCTCAAACCCTCAAACCGGGAGGTCATGACCTGAGCTGAAGTTGGATGCCTAACCAACTGACCCAACCAGGTGCCCTGTATGCTATTTTTTTTTTAACTATACTTCACACCCAGCAAGGAGACCAATGCATGGCTTGAACTCACGACCCTGAGATCAAGACCTGAGCTGAAATCAACAGTTGAATGCTTAACGGACTAAGCCACCCAAGCACCCCAATGTATGCCATTTCCGGACCTAGCCCATGAATACTTCCCACAGCCATTTCTCCATGCTCTTTTCTTTTGGCTGACATGACCTTCAGAGAAGATCTGAAAGTCACATATTGAAGACCGTAGTGACTTCATCAGCCTGGATCCCTGAATACCTGCATAGAGAAAGCCACTTTGCCAACCTGTTCACCCACTACACCCTTAAATGAATGATAAACATATTTCTACACTGTTTGAGCTATTAAAGTGTATACTTTCTATGGAAGCTTGCATTACCCTATTTCAGTGGTTCTTAAACTTTATCAAGAATCAGAACCACCAGCAAGGCTGATTAAAACACCAAGTGCTGGTCCCTACCCCCAGATCTTCCAATTCAGTAAATCTGGGATAGGGGCTGAGAAGTTGCATTTCTTTTTTTTTTTTTTTAATGTTTATTTATTTTTGAGAGAGAATGAGACAGAGAGACAGAGTGCGAGCGGGGAGGGGCAGAGAGAGAAAGAAACACAGAATTTGAAGCAGGCTGCAGGCTCTCAGCTGTCAGCACAGAGCCCAACGCAGGGCTTGAACCCACAAACCGCGAGATCATGACCCGAGCTGAAGTTGGAAGCTTAACCAACTGAGCCACCCAGTTGCCCCAAGAATTTGCGTGTCTTACAAATCCTCAGAGGGGCGCCTGGGTGGCTTAGTCGGTTAAGCGTCCGACTTTCGCTTAGGTCATGATCTCGCGGTTCGTGGGTTCGAGCCCCGCGTCGGGCTCTGTGCTGACTGCCAGCTCAGAGCTTGGAGCCTATTTCAGTCTGTGACTCCCTCTCTCTCTGTCCCTCCCCTGTTCACGCTGTCTCTCTCTCTCTCTCCTAGAAATAAATAAAACATTAAAAAAAAAAAACAAATCCTCAGGTAATGCTGATGCTGGATCCCATGACTATACTCTAAGAATCCCTGCTCTAATACCAGCTCCTGCCCCTTGCTATGTCATTACTGAGTGAAGCTGATCATCATAACACTGTTCCCTACTGCACTATGTGCAGTGAGATCTTCAAGATTAAAGCAACTTTGTCATTTGTGGTTTTGACAATCCTGCATTAAAAGAATGGCCATGGAAGCCACTCTGTCAGCTCGATAAGAAATAATACATCTAGAGCTACATTTTTATTTTCAGAGAATGTATAATAAGGGGTAATGGGACAAAATATTACCTTTTTAAAGTCTTATTTTCTAATAATCATTCTTTGGTACAGATCACCAGTTTCTAGAGGGATGATGATAACAAGAAATCAATTTTTAGTCTTTAAAAAGTCTAAGAAATTGAACACTTATTTTAGATAAGATTTCCCAGATTAGTACTATAGTGTTTCTTTTACACTGACTATATGCTATCAACTGGTTATTAGTTCATTTTTTTTTTAATTTTTTAATGTTTTATTTATTTCTAGGAGAGAGAGAGAGACAGCGTGAGCAGGGGAGGGTCAGAGAGAGAGGGAGTCACAGACTGAAACAGGCTCCAGGCTCCGAGCTGGCAGTCAGCACAGAGCCCGACGCGGGGCTCGAACCCACGAACCGCGAGATCATGACCTAAGCGAAAGTCGGACGCTTAACCGACTAAGCCACCCAGGCGCCCCTGGTTATTAGTTCATGATAATCAGAAGCTCTGGTTGGGGACAGAGTCTTGATGATTTTTCCAATTGCAAGTGAATTACAAGTTAAATGCAGTTTTGTAAACAGAAATCTTTTTAAATATCTTACTGATGTCAATCATTCCCTTCTTGGACCTATTCCCCACCCACAGTTCCTGCAGCCTCGGAAAGCATGTTTTGTACCATGGCATCTGACTCCTCTTGGTCATGGTTGCTGGGTCTTGATACTCAGACTGTGTACCTCTCTTGAGAGTTTGACAGAGAAATACCAAGAGCCTGGGCCACTTAGCACAGAAGTTAAAACTGAAAAAAAAAATCATTTGTAGACCAGTGCTGAAACTCTAATATGTACACGCATAGCCTAGGATTCTTACTTTTTAATTTATTTTTATTTTATTTATTTATTTTTTTTTTTTTTTACAAATAGTTTATTGTCAAATTAGTTTCTACATAACACTCAGTGCTCATCCCCAAAGTGCCCTCCTTCATGCCCATCCCCCCCTCCCCCCAATTTATTTTTATTTTAGAAAGGGGGGGGCAAGGGGCAGAGGAAGAGACAGAGAGAATCTTAAGTAGGCTCCATGCTCAGTGTGAAATCTGACTGAGGGCTCGATCCCATGACCCTGGGATCATGACCCAAGCCAAAACCAAGAGTCAGACACTCAACAGACTGAGTCACCAAGGAGCCCCTAGGATTCTTATTAAAATGTAGATTGTGAGACCTGAGATTCTGAGTTTCTTTTTTTTATAGTTTTTTTTTAATGTTTTATTTATTTCTGAGAGAGAGGGGGAGAGAGGCAGCACGGGCAGGGAAGGGTCAGAGAGAGAGGGAGACAAAGAATCCAAAGCACGCTCAAGACTCTGAGCTAGTTGTCAGCACAGAGCCCAATGCAGGGCTCGAACCCACAAACCGTGAGATCATGAACTGAGCCTAAGTCGAACACTTAACCGACTGAGCCACCCAGGCGCCCCAGATTCTGAGTTTCTAACAAGCTCCCAAGCTTCCAACGCTGTTGGTCTGCAGAGCAAACTTTGGGTAACAAGAATGTAGAAGGCCTGATGGAAAAATCTGTGGCTCTTGTCTAGGCTGACAGTAACAGGGCATGGAAGCCATGATGAGGAGAGAAAAATCAGTTGATAACAGATGGAAAAGCTGCAGCCAATGGAGTAGTTCTGAGTCCCACTTTTGGCATCACTACAGTGAGGAGTGAGGCCTTGAAACCACCACCAGCTCTCCATGCATCCCTGAGAAGTCACCCCCATCTATGAATCTTTTTCTTAAATTCCATTAAATGGCACATACATCCTTACGACATACCCTAGAAAACAGTAGGTCTCTGATTCTACACCCAAATGAGCCTAAGACACAAAACATGGCCTCCATGGTTGGGGCAGAGAAGAGAATAAAAGGAGACTTTGAGGTTAAAACTACTGGAAATGGAAATCCATCTCTTTTAAGGAGCTTAAAGTGCTTTTTAATTATAACTGTTAGAGTAACCTAAGCAGGGATCATAGGGTACACTCAGAAAACAACTATATTCTTTCTCCCTGCTGTCTTTCAAGTCCACAAGGAAGAGTTAGTTGTCTCCCAATGTTACACAAAATTTTGAATGGACTCTATAATTTTTCTGGTCATTCTCAGATAACTAAAAAGCCTTCTAGCCACTTCTAGTCACAATACCAGTTCCATTTCAATGAGGTCATATAACTCTTCCTGGTTTCTTCTTACAGAGTTTAAAGTGACTCCCCGCTCTTTTTCCCCAAGAGATCCATAAGAAATTCTCATGCATCCTTTGCCCCAACACATTCTGGGAAAGTAGGCTATTCCCAATGCAGCCAACTCTGCTCACTCCACCATGAGAGCAGCCCGCCAGCCATGGTCTTGGTGCTTTGAAATTATCCCACATGGTCTGGCACCAGCCTTGGCACATAGACTCTGAGGACACAAGTCAAGTTCTCCCCGTGGTTTCCCTAAACTCTCACTAGGCTTAAGAGGGCTCAGGGTGAGACACGGGTGCACCGCTAAGCAATCTTCCAGACTCTCATCCTGAGCTACCCAATAGAGTAGCTACTGGCCACATGTCGCTATTTGAATTTAAATTTTAATTAAAATTAAACTACAAATTCAGTTCCTCAGGCATACCAGCCACGTTCTGACCATTCAATATCACATGTGGCTAGCGGTATTAGATGATACGGACAGAACCTGTCCGTTATCACAGAAGGTTCTATATACAGCACTGCTCTAACCTCTTATAACTTGATCCTCAGCCTTTATCCATTTAGCTCTAAATTGGTGATGGGTGACCATAAATGACAATGTAGGCTAACTCTGAGATGAGGGACACAAAATCTCAGTACACCAACACAATTAAAGTTTATTTCACTCACAGATCAGCAAACAGGATAGGGGCTCTGCTCCACAGAGTCATTTAGGGCATGAGGCACCTTCCATGTTGTGATTCTAGATCCACAACATCCTCTCTACTCTGCTAGTTTGTGAAGAAAGAGCCAGGATTGTGTGGGAGGGTGGCAAAGGGCCAGGCCTATAAATGGCACATATCATTTCTCCTTACATTTCATTAACTAGAACTCAGCTACGTGGCCATCACTTAACTGCAAGAGAGTAAAATATGTATTTAGGTCATGTGCCCAGAAAAAGAGAGCACAGATCCTGGTGAGCAACAGCAAACTGCCACAGAGCTAGTGGTAAAACCCACTTTACAGCCACCTCCTTTGCAAGTTCTACAGAGGGGTCTAACTCTTCTCTCGGGCAGCAAGACCCTTACCAATTACATCTCTTGGGGCAAACTCAGGCCAAAAGACTTCCATTTACACATCTTACTACATAGCTAAACATAAGATGAGCCCCATTTATTTAACTTTTTCCCAACATTGTTTAGCTGTTAACTATTTCCAACTTTAATTCTTTTTTTCCCAACTTTAATTCTTTACAGTTGCATAAATAATAATAATTTATAGTTATCAAGGACTTCCTATTTGTCAAACACTGTATATGCATGATCTCATTATTTCTTATAATATGCCTAGGAGGTATATACTATTTTGATGCCCATTTTACAGATAAGAAATGGACACTTAGTATCTACTCTAGGGCTGAAACTCAGGCAACCTGACCCATGCTCTTTATCAGGGGTGAGCAAATTATGGCCAAATCTGCACACTCTTTCTGCAGATTTTACTGGAATACTGCCATGGCCATTCGTGTACATGCTGTCTATGGCTACTTCTCTGCTACAAAAGCAGAGGTGAATAGTTGCAAAAGAGCTCATATGGCCTCAAAGTCAAAAATCTTCATTATTTGGGATTTTGCAGAAAAACTCTGCCAACCCCTGCTCTACAGTGTCCTACAGGGTCTTGAGCACTCTGCTTCTATCACTGAGAAAAAAGTAATTTTGACTCAAGAGTTTTAGTCTGCTAATCTGTGCTCTCCATCAACAACTTGGTCTGTGAAATACAAGATCAGTATAATTTCCCTCTGGCAGCCATGTCTTCCCCATCTGCCTGTGCTTTCACATGCAGATTAAACAACATCTGTTATGTTGTTTCATCAAATATATGAACGATACTACCCAAGGATGCACTTACATTATATTTCTAATAAAGGTTATGTCTACTCCCTCATATTTTTTATATTCGGACTGTAACTACCAAACAAAAGTTTTATACAAATTTATCAACCCTGGTGCTTTTGGTACAACAGGTTTCAATCCTTCACCCTTCCTACCTCCTGCTTTAGGTTTTAGAGACAAAGCCATCAGCACAGAGTGACAGTGAATTTTGTGGGCAGTGGTGGTCCAGTAAGGCAAGGATTATTCTGTTGAAACTGGCCTCCACTCATTTTCTCGTAGGATTCATCAACATCATGTTTTTTTACCAAAATAAACCATAAAAAGAAAATAAATATCTTAACTTTTAAGAGACTCTCAGAGTATGATACCCACATTGCAGTAGTTAAAATCAAGTTAAAAGTAGGGTAGAAATTGCACCCACCATGGCAGAACTGTAAGAACATTTTAGAGGATGCTGTGGGGCACCACCCAAATCCCGCATTTGTGAGCTAGATGTGTATTTCCCCAGGTTCCAGGAGCGATGGTAGATCCTGGCTTTTAGCAGAATCCCGTGGTGGAAACAGCTTGCCTTCAGCTTGAAAGCTAGCTGTTCAGCTTAGAGACAACCCCCTCTCCCAGGGCCAGTGCTGGTCAGTGGAAAGGTGAGTACTTGCTTCAATTAGAGACATTTCTGAAGGATCTCTCAGCTCCAGAACTTGTGGCATCAGTTGAGGTCTCTGTTGCACACGCATCACAATCCCACTTCTCTGTCTGACCATCCTGCTATCCTCCGTCCCTTTACGTGTGATTCCCAAGGGCACTCCCTAGTCAATCCCCTGCACATAATCTCCATCTGCAAGTCTCTCCCTAGGAAGCTGACATGCAACAAACATGAGACTGATTTCCCAAACAGTGACATCAATAACTTATGAGCCGTATTTAACATTCACTGACAACAAAGGATCACAATAAAGAGCTTCCCAGAAGACAGCAAATCTATCAATACAAAAAATGAGAGTAACAGCAAAATATCGGGCAGTGTATACATCAAAAACAGTAGCAAAACAATGCAGAGGCAGCAGTCATCGGAAAGTGAGGCAGGGAGTAGAGTCCTAGAGAGAAGCTGAAGCTCCACTCAAAGCTAAGGAGGACAAGTGAGGAAGGCTGCCTGGGAAACAGGAGCAGTCAGTGCAATCTGCTCTCACTGCAAGCAGAACTCAGCTCAGCGCCTCTTGGCAACGAGGCTCCAGCCCTGGGCACAGACGGTCATGCGCAATGACAGGCTCTATAAATAGCAGAGCAACCAGCAAATCATAGCCCAGCCTTCATAATGGCAGATCAAGGGGTCCTATAGATGATTCTTTAAATGTGAGCACAATCTGTTTGCATGCAGCTCTTTTCCTAGCTACCCACTCAAAAACATTATCACTAACAGCATGTCTACAAAACAAAAAGAGTCACAGTTTAAAACATGATTATGTCAGAGACAATGTCCTTTTCAAGATAAGAAGCAAGGAAATATAAAACAAGGAACCATGTTTTATGAGGTGTTTACAACTTACTGGTTTCAAATGCTAAGAAGCCAGATACCACCCAAACAGCAAGATTTCTTTTTTTTTTTATTTTGTAATGTTTATTTACTTTTGAGAGAGAGAGAGAGAGCAGAGGAGGGGTAGAGAGAGGAAGACAGAGGATATGAAGCAGGACCTGTATTGATAGCAGAGAGCCTAATGTGGGCCTCGAACTCATGAACCATTAGATCATGACCTGAGCTAAAGTTGGAGGTTTAACTGACTAAGCCACCAAGGCGCCCCCCCAAAGAGCAAGATTTCTGAAGTGGCAGTCACAGAATGCAAAGACCATTACTCACACCAACAAAGGCCACAAGGCCTTATGACTGCATAAGGAAGCAGTGGCATAAAGGCGCATGGGGAGAGAAAAAGAAACCATACAAAAAGCACAAGAGGAAAGGGAAGGGAGATTAGAGGTTGTGCAGCCCATAAGTGCAGGAGAAAATGGGGCAGCAGAAAAGGGTGAAGATAGGGAAGGAAAGAAAGAAAACAAGAGACAAAGAAGGGGGGGAAAGTGTGCTAATTTGCAACAGGTCACAGGAAAGTCCTAACAAAGTCCTAACATGGTCACTAAGTCTTCAAAGACATCCTGAATACCATTATAAAACCAAAGCCTTTAGAAGTATTGAGTCAATTTATCAGACATGCATCAGAAACAACTCAAGACCCAAGAGAGGACAAAATGCAGACCTAACCCTATATGCAAACTGAATAACTAACACTCTATACCAAGGAAGAATGGGTAGTTAAACCAATGTTACAACTACATCTATACCAATAGCACCCCCAACCAGCCATTCTCAGGTAATAGCTTAGTCTTAAAGTCCAACAACAATCCTAATAAAGTATTGTTTGTATGAGAAATTCCTACCTTGAGGCTGATTCTATTATGACTCAGGCTGATTCAGCCACAAGACAGATGGGATCTCACTAGATCAAGGGGCAGACAGGTAACGGGGGCAAGTAGCAAGCCAAACCTGGTCAGGGTTATGAGTACGGAACAAGGAAGAGCTAGTGGGTTGGCACAACCGTGAGTGCTTCAGGCATCAAATACTCAAAAGTTCAGCAGGTATTAGGTGACTGGTTCAGGCAGAGGACCTGGGCAGCCATAATGGGTAAAGGCCCCAAGACCCATAAGTATCCTCACTGTTGCTGGCCTCCCTTCCATACTGAACTATTTTTTTTAAGTTTATTTATTTACTTATTTTGGGGGAAGGGGAGAAGAGAACAAGTCGGGGGTGGGGGGCAGAGAGAGAAAGAGTATCCAAAGCAAGCTCCGCATGTCAGCACAAAGCCCGACAGGGGGCTAGAACCCAAGAACTGTGAGATCATGACCTGAGCCGAAATCAGGAGTCAATTTTTTAACTGACTGAGCCACCAAGACGCTTCACACTGTGCTCTTGACCTGGCCCAGGATCTAGCAAATAAAAGGCATTAGCCCTTCAGCTGTCAAATGTTCTGATTAGTCAGTGCCTATTTTCTACAGGTTGTTAAATATTTTGAATTTTGAACATCAACCCTGCCAATGTATAAAGTTAACAAAAGCTATTCAGGCTTTTGGGTTCAAGTTCAGGGCAGGATTTCAAGTCCCAAAGAGGAGCTATAGACTAAAACAGCAAAGTGGGATAGTCTATTGAGCCCACAAGCGAGAAGTGGCAAGATGGATGCTTGCCAAGCTTGCCAGCAAGCCTCAGGCACAATGCCTGTGAAGCAAGCCTAAAAACACCATGGGCAGAAGCTTCCAGCACACACTGCTCTGATCAGAAACGTCTCAGGAACATTGACAGCCCCCACCGAGGATGCACAGAACAGGAAGGACTGGCCATTTCTGTCCCCAGTCTGAAAGCTGAACCTTTCCTCCACTGATACTAATTGAGTGTGTATTTGGTCTGTGTTCAAGTCTTAAATGCTTTTCTGGCAGCGCCTGCCCTCTCAAAATCTGCTTACTCTCAAGACATACTTATCAGCAAGAAGAAAAAAAAACATTTTCATGACCTAAAATCTTCTGATGATTTATTCTAAGTAAAGAGAAAGAGAAGAAGGACCAGAGAGAGCGAACAGGACCAAGGTCCAAACAAAGACAGTTCATCAAAGGAGTGTGGGAAATGTTTGTGGCTAGTCCATTTTGAGGGTAGCTATGACATCTTTTACTGCTTATTTCTGCTCTGTCTTTGACATGTATCACATGGACATCAGCAAAATCTGTTAGAAGTCACCTTGTACTGATGCTTTTTCCCAAGGTGATGTAGTAGCTAAAAGCTTTAAAGAGATTGTATTACCCTCTCTTGCAGTTATTCGGGAAAGAGCTATGAACTTTTTAACCTAGATCATATGATCCTGTTGACTTTTCCCAGTTGATTGATTTGAGTGGTGTTTATTTCAATGTGGCTTTTTCACAGTATTTATTACAGTCTGACTTATCTAAAATGCATTCCTGGATATAAAGGCAGTGACATGCTTCATTTCCCTCTGTGTCCTTCTTTGTTCCTACTTATATATAGGCACAAGTAGATTCTCAATATGTTTTGGGTTTGGTTTTACTTTTTTAAAGATGTATATTTGTCTAAAAATTTCAGAAAAGAACAAACTGGAAACTTAAACCTACCAAAAAGAGTACATACCACCCTCTTTCTGAACTATATAAATAAATGAATGTGCCTGGTTTATATCTCCAAACACATCCCTCCAGAGTAATAACTGCAAAGTTAGTAAATAGTATCCTGATTTTGTCCCTATGCTTGCACAGTTATCTATAGGTGTAAAAAAAGTTTTAACAGCAATAGGATCTTGCTATATATATACTTATATATTGTTTTACACTTTGCTCTTTTCATTCAATAATAATATATAGATTTAAAATTATACACCGGCACCTGGGTGGCTCAGTCGGTTAAGCTCAGGTCATGATCTCACAGTCTGTGAGTTTGAGCCCCACTTCAGGCTCTGTGCTGATGGCTCAGAGCCTGGAACCTACTTCAGACTCTGTGTCCTGCTTTCTCTCTGACCCTCCCTGCTCACACTCTGTCACTCTTTCTCAAAAATAAATTTTTTTTAAAAAAATTTAAAAAATGAAAAAATAAAATTATACAGAGAGTATATTCTTTTTAACAACTGATTTTCTAGTATATGGGTGTGCCATACTTTAGTTAACTATTCTATTGATTAAAATTTGGGATATTTCTGTTTGTTTCTATTATAAACAGTGCAATAAACACGACACATATGTATCTTTACCTACATCTCTACTTGGAAATGGAATTGCCAGGGGGTGCCTGGGTGGCTCAGTCAGTTGAGCATCCTGTCCAACTCTTGATTTTGGCTCAGGTCATGATCTCACAGTCCATGGGATGAAACCCCTCATCGGGATCTGTACCACCAGCACTTGGGATTCTCTCTCCCCCTCTCTGTCTCTCTCTGTCACTGTTTCTCTCTCTCTCTCTCTCTGCCCCTCCCCCACATGCACATGCACTTTTCTCTCTCTCTCTCAAAATAAATATTTTTTTAAAGAAAGAAATGAAATTGCCAGGCCACATAAAAATCACATTGTAAAGATACTATCAGATTTGTCTCTAAAAATGTAGAACCATTTTGGGGCGCTTGGGTGGCTCAGTCAGTTACGCATCCAACTTTGGCTCCAGTCATAATCTCATGATTCATGAACTTGATCCTTATGTAGGGCTCTGTGCTGACAGTTCAGAGCCTGGAGCCAGCTTCAGATCCTGTGTCTCCCCCTTTCTGCCTCTTCCCCTGCTCACGCTCTGTCTCTCTCAAAAATAAACAAAACATTTTTTTAAAAACTTAAAAATGTAGAACCATTTCTAGCAACACTAGGAAAGTGCCTGTTTAATCCTATCCCTATCAACACTGGATAGTATCATCTTTTATTTGTTGTCTGTCTGATAGGCAAAAAACAACTCTTAATTTTCATTTTTTATTAATAAGGTTGGAAACCATTTCAAATGTTTATAAGCTATTTTTTGTTCTTTTCTTTGAATTATCTGTTCACACTGTCTGCTAATAATTTTTTCTATAAGTTATATATATTGGCCATATTGATTTTACAGAAGTTTTTTTATATGGTATGAATATAACTACTTGCTACATATGCAGCAAGTATGTTTGCCTAGGTTGCAACCTGTCTTTTAATCTTGTATAGAAGTATATAATTCCTTTATTCAAAACTGATTATCTTTTCCTTTATGAGTTCTAAATTTTCTTTTTTCCTAGAAAGTTTCTCCCATTTGCCAAATGATAAAATGTTCTCCCAACTCTTCTATTCCTTAAGTCTTCTAAATGTACATTTATAATCCATCTAGAATTAATATCATATTTTAATCCATCTGAAATAAACTTTAAAAAATTTGACTGAGCTGTCAGCACAGAGCCTGACATGGGACTCGAACTGACGAATCATAAGATCACGACCTGAGCTCAAGTTGGACAGTTAACCAACTGAGCCACCCAGGTACCCCCATCTGAAATTAACTTTTGACTACAGCATGAGGTATAGACTAATTTTATTTCCTCCCAAGTAACATCCATTAAACTAAACATTCTTTCTACAGAGTTTATTTTATTCATTTTATTTTTTTAAATGTGTTCATTTTTTATTATAGAAAATATAAAAATATAAAAAAGAAGGTAAAAGAATAAAGAACTTCAAGTACCCACCGCCCAGCTTCAAGAACTATCATATCAATCCATCTCTATTGATTTAAAATGCCATTTTCAGGGGAAAGTGGGTGGCTCCGTTGGTTAAGCTGGTGGCTAAGATGGTTAAGCATCTAACTCTTGATTTTGTAAGACATAATCTTACAGTTCATGGGATCAAGCCCTGTATTGGGCTCTGCACTGACAACGCAGAGTCTACTTGGGATTCTCTCTCTCCTCCACTCTACCCCACTTCCCCTTGCATGCCTTCTTTCTCTCTCAAAATAAATAAACCTTTTTTTAAAAATGTTTCAAATGTCATTTTTATCATTTACTAAACCTCTGCATATATTTGGCTATGTATCTGAACACTCTGTTGTACTTTAATCAATGTGGTTATAAAATAATGAGACATAAATACAAAATACTTTATAAAAACAATACATATTATCCCCTTTATACTGCATTATAATGAAATAAAAAATATAGTAAAATACAGGCCAACCACTATAACAAATAGATCCAAAAATATAGTGATTCAAACAAGATAGGAATTCATTTTTCTTGTGGCTAGTTGATTCAAACAAGATAGGAATTCATTTTTCTTGTGGCTAGTTCACAGTTGATAGGTGGCTCTGATCCAGGAGGTCATACAAGGAGCCAGGATCCTACCCTATCACTGTTCTACCTTCCCCTCAGGTATTCCTTGTCTACACATTTGAAACACACCACATAATTCCTTTCCAGGTATGGAAGGGAAGAAAGGGACTGTGGGAGACCAGCAGCTCTGTTTTAAGGACTTGACCTAGAATGTGCATACATCACTTTCACTTACATCCAACTGGCCAGAATTTAACAGGACTGCCAGAGAGGCTGAGAAATAGAGGCTCTAGCTGTTTCACCATATGTCCACTCATAAGTGTAGAATATTTGTATTACAAAAATAGGGGAAGATTGAAATTGGAGGAAAAATTCACAGTCTTTACTATAAAAGTGAGTGTAAAAAGTTTTTGTACCACAGAGTTTATCTTTGAAGGCACTTAAAAATGAGTTGTCAAATTTATAAATAAATTATGCTGTTTTATATTATAGAAAGATGAGAAGTCCAAAATTTCAAAAATTGTTAACTTTCAGCAATAACAAGAGACCATCGGTAGCAGATATTTTCAAACAAACCAAACAAATAAAGGTGATAGATGAATAATAACCAGGAAAGTAATTGCTCTTTTAAATTTGTGGAATAAAATGGGTGTTTTGAAAATGGATATTTGAATATATTTCTCCTAAAATATGAATTTCTTCCCCTAAGAAAAAGTTCATTATCTAGCAAAGCTAATTTTATAGATTTTAGAATTTGAAAAGAGCTCTTTAATCAGTTTAAAAACCACTCAAATGAAGATTTTCAGTGAGTTTAAAAATATAAAATCAATTCCTTCAGATTAGTTTATAAGAAAACCAACTGACATTAAGAAAAATGAAAATTTACTACCAAATTTTACTTTTAAATAATTTCACATAATCAATGAATAAAATTAAGAAATGACTGTCATAATTATGAGTAGTCATCAATGCACTTTTTCCATTTGAATCTTTTTTAAGTTATCTTTTCACAACTACAACAATGGCTACAGCCAAATATCATAATAAATGGAGCTTAAAATAACCAATATTAGAATTTCTAAATCATAGTGTGAAGCAAAGATTTTTTTTAAGGTTAAGCATGTTTACATTTTTCTCAGAGTGAAATTTGTTATAATACATTAATATGGGGATATAGTATATAATTTAGAAATAAATATATATATATTGAATGTGCACGCTGATATTTTACTGGTGGGATATACAAACAAAACTGTGAGGACTGTTGGTAGAAAAGGACTTCAATTATTTGTGTATTTATCTTCAACATATAAAAGAGGAAGAAAAATCTAAATAGGCCAGTATTCCCAGAAGGTACTAAAAAGGGTAACAGAAAGCTGTAACATGAAAAATGGTTCTAGGCACAAAGACATTTCAGATACAGCCCCCATTTACTGCCAACTGCACTGCACTGAATTATTATACTACAGTTTGTTTCTGAATTAACTTCCTCAAAAACACACACATACATATATATGTACATTATATTTCATTATATATAGTTATAGTATATATCTTATATATCCCTTTCTATATATGTATATATTACATAATATATAACACACAATATAACAATATACAATATTATATGGTTTGTTACTATTACAATAATATAATGCTTCATATACTATATATTAACTATATAGTATATTACATATATAATATGCATAAACATATATACATAAAGGGATATATGTGTGTATGTATGAATTTAAGGAAATTATTATATTATATATCTCTCTCTTTAAAAATATACATGTAAGTTCCTATTGCCATTAAATTGCCAATTAAAATTCCTGTGTTTCCCATATGCTGTATGCCAGCGTAGCTCAGACAATAAATGGACTCCTAGCTAACAAATATGAGTGCACTTTACCACAAATCCCCCAGCCAAAGAGCATGTTGTTGTATACTGTGCATATGCTGCAACATGTAATGATTACTCCAATGTAATGTAGCCCATCTTTAATTAAAGTTCTGGCTAAAATTTTGACTCACAATTACTGACAAAAAAAGTGTGCCAGTGATAGCTCTAGCCCTGTATGCCAAAGAGAAACAAAGGAAGTAGTCTCACTGAGAGACAAAATATAAGTTTTACAATGGCTCAAGCCAACCTCAAAGAAACCACCGTAAAAATCTGAGGACAAAGATTTGAAACTAACAGCAACTTTATGGCTATCCTTGGCGCAAAAACTGACCAACAATTTGATGAACTATAGCTAGAAGAATGGCTAAGAGAAATAGTTCATTCCATAGAATCTGAAGAGAAGAGGGGAATGATTACCAACTCACACTGGCAGGAAATACATTCCAACAACACTGATTCAGTTAACATTGCCATCTCCAGGAGTGGGGAAGGGTTATGCATGCATCGTCAAGTTCTGTCTAAGCTTACAACACATAATTATTACTCAAAGTAGTCCAAAAAACAGAAGATGAAAAAGTCTTAATTCATTCTAAGATGCTACCACAGCCTAAAAATAAACCTTGATAAATTCAAGAAAAGCAACTGTAGACCAATCTAACATCTGAAGATAAAGATAAATAAAACTCTACCAAAACATTGGCAGTGCGTTAAAATACTAATAAGCCAAGACTAAATAGAGTTTATTCCAGTTAATAGAGGCTGACCCAACAACAAGAAACCCATGTCCCCCAGACTAAGTCTGAACTATGAGCCATAGTGAAAGACTTCCCCAAGTAACTAAGGATCCCCACAGATTTGCTGAGGAATCTGATATAGTGTTTCAAACTTACGAGCAGGTTTCTCAGATTTCTACCAGATGGTTTACATGCTCACTGGTGAAGGTCAAGCCCACCAACTGGATGAAAACAGCTAGCTGGTTTGATCCTGAAAAATCTCTAGAATTGCAGATAGGAACTCAATCCCCTGCCTTGTTATATAATGAGGCTCAGGCAATCCCTAAGCAACTTCACCTAGCAATCCCTAGGGCTTCTCAAAACCTGTTCATTGGAATAAGAGTCAATGAGGGGCACCTGGATGGCTCAGTCAATTGGGTGTCCAACTCTTGATTTCAGTTCAAGTAATGATCTTATGGTTCGTAGTTTCAAGCCCCACGTTGCACTGCACTGATAGTGCAGAGCTGCCTGGGATTCTCTTTCTCTCTGCCCCCACCCCCCCACAACTTGCTCTCTCTCTCTCTCTCTCTCTGTCTCTCTCAGAGAGAGAAAAATAAAATATATATATCTTATATATTTATATAAAAAAATAAAATTCTCTGCCCATTAAAAAAAAAAAGTCAGTGAAGGGTGTCTAGGTTGCTCAGTCAGTTAAGCATCTGACTCTTGTTTTCGGCTCAGGTCATGAACTTACAATTGGTGAGTTCAAGACCCATATCGGGCTCTTGTGCTGACAGTGTAGTGCCTGCTTGGAATTTTCTCTCTCTCTCTCTCTCTCTCTCTCTCTCTCTCTCTGGCCCTCCCTTGCTGGCTCTCTCACTCTCTCAAAAAATAAATAAATGAAAAAAAGTTGATAAGCCCTTGCATTATTATTATAGCTGTTGTTTTTAAGGAAAGAGTTTTCAAGAAAAATTCTGGCCTTCCTGTAGATGTCGAATCCATTCAGGTAGCCTTCAGCTTTATGTTCATCAATATTCTGAACCAGGGCCTTTCACTTCTAGTTAAAAGGACCAGGATAGAGTGGTAAACCATGTCCACTCGAGCTTTTTAATTTAGTAAATCAGCTCGCCCACACCCTAGGTGATTCAATTAAAGGAAGACCACTAAAATCCTTAATTTTCAGCTCCAACAAATGGAGGCCCCTAAACAAAACCAAACCCCTCCTGGTCTTTTTCATTACTGCAAAAAGCCAGGACACTGGAAAAAGGATTGTTACATAATTCAAGCACATCAGGGCCCTTCAGCCCTCTACCCAGCCTTTCCAGCACCCTCCCAATGATGGGACCCTGAGCAACCACAGCGGCTTGTCTCAATCCCTCCTCTTATTCACCTTGGAGAAACGACTCTCCAGATGGGGAATTAATTTTATCAACAACAGAGCTACACTCTAGGTATTCAACCTCACTGCTGTTAAAAAGCCCCTGCCTCCAAGTACTAAAACAGTTCTTAGCTCCTCTGCTCCTGTCCATTTACTGGGCCAAGATTTCTTAGAGATGTATCATGCCAGAATTTTTTCCTCCTGAAAGGGGTAAGTAATTCTAGAATTTGATAGCAGCAACCAAAATAGCCAAGCAGGTGAATCAAATGACCCTTAAATATCTTTATTTGTTCCACCTCTGACAACACTACACCTAACTTTAAAGATACTATTTGGGGTGCCTGGGTGGCTTAGTTGGTTAAGCGTCTGACTTTCACTTAGGTCATGATCTCACAGTTCGTGGGTTCGAGCCCCGCGTCGGGCTCTGTGCTGACTGCCAGCTCAGAGCCTGGAGCCTGTTTCAGTCTGTGACTCCCTCTCTCTCTGATCCTCCCCTGCTCACGCTGTCTCTCTCTCTGTCTCCTAGAAATAAACAAACATTTAAAAAAATAAATAAATAAAAAAATAAAATAAAATAAAGATACTATTTGTCCCTATTGGATCAGCCATAAGGCATCAAGCCCACAATAGATTGTAAGGCTCAGGGACTTATTATCTTCCGTACTAGTGTCCCTTGTCACCCTATTGTTCCAAATATCTATGCTTTGTCAGCCTACATCCCCACTGAAAGCAAATTTTTCACTGTAGTTAACTTATGTAACATCTTCTTTACCATACCTAAGGATAATGCGGCCAATATCTCTTTGTCTTTATTGGGGGTGTAGGGGGAGTCCTTCCTATTTCTCCTAGTCTTTAAAAGCTGACTTAGATGCTCAGACCTCTTCACAAGAAGACAGTACCCACCTGTTAAAATGTTTCCTTTTAAGTTTATTTATTTATTTTTGAGAAAGTAAGAGTGCAAGCAGGGGAGGGGCAGAGGTGGGGGGGAGAAAAGAACGAATCCCAAGCAGTCTCTGCACTGTTAGCATGGAACCCAATGCAGGGCTCAGTCTCATGAACCAAGAGATCATGACCTGACCCAAAATCAAGAGTTGGCCGCTTAACCGACCAAACCACCCAAGTACCCCAAAACTTATTTTAATGTTTTATTTATTTTTGAGAGAGAAAGCATGACCAGAGAAGAGGCAGAGAGAGAGGAGAACAGCGGATCCGAAGTGGGCTCTGTGCTGAGAGCAGCAAGCCTGGGGTGGGGCTCAAACTCAATGAACTGTGAGATCATGACCTGAACTGAAGTCAGAAGCTCAACCAACTGAGCCAACATGCCCTAATGTTAAAACTTAAAAAGACACAAAGTCTCCAAGGAAAAATTGTGGTTTCCTCAAACTCAGGTTTGATATTTGTGGCACAGGATAGAACAAGTCATTTCCAGGAATTAAAGCAGATGACCGCGGAAGGAGACCACTTTCCCAAGATGCCATTTAGATCATGGCATCATGAACTTCCCAAAATGAAGAAAAAAAAAAAACCTGACCCTATCATTTGGGAAGATCAGGATGACCTAGCCTTAAAGCCGTAAAAGAAAGCATGATAAATACCCCTGCCCTTTAACATCAACTTTCTTTTTTTTTTCCCTCCAGAAAACCCTGCCAACCTTCTTCCCTCTTTTGCCAACAATGCTTCCTCATGACTGCCCAACTCTGACAAATTGCCTCCTGATGATGCTGACTTTTCATGGCTTACCAAAAGTTCTTATTTAAAAGACAAAAGTAAGGGGCACCTGGGTGGCTTAGTCGGTTAAGCGTCCGACTTTTGCTTAGGTCATGATCTTGCGATTCGTGGGTTCCGGCCCTGCGTGGGGCTCTGTGCTGACTGCCAGCTCGGAGCCTGTTTCAGTCTGTGACTCCCTCTCTCTCTGACCCTCCCCTGCTCACGCTGTCTCTCTCTCTCTCTCCTAGAAATAAATAAAACATTAAAAAAAATTAAAATACAAAAGTGATAAATATTATGTTGAGTATACGACTGCAATTCCTTTTGAAGTAGGTATGCTTTGGAGTAGCTCATGACTTTGGAATACTATGGGAAACAGTGAGGCTTCCTCGCTTCCAGTGGGGACAAAATTCAAAATGGCCTTTATGTCCAGGAATTATTAGCTATTATCAAGGTCCCTGGGCATTCCAAATTTGATTCTTTGGACACTAAAGGAAACAACCTCGTAGATATTTCCATAGAGAACTCTGTTCTCAAAGGAATCAATGACCAAATCTCTGTCATGGTCCTAAGGGATGCTCCCCCAAATGATAATTTAGAAGAACTGACTACAGATATCCAATAATCAGCCAAAAGAAGGAAAAACAACATTGGAAATCTAATAACCATTAGTTTGACTAACAAAAAAAGAAGAGAAAAGAAAGAAAAGAAAACTCTGACTTGGGCCAAATAATAATCCAGGCCCACCAGAGATTCTAAAATTTCCATTACTGACAACCAAACAGGCATTTAATCATTGGTGAAATGATAACCTTTATGAACCAATACTTTGGGGAAATATTAAGTCCACAAAGAGTGCCTACTTTGCTTGCCACCCCCTGCCCAAAATACAACTCGAGGAAACCTTTCCTCACTGCCCCCAGACACTTTAAATTGCCCAATAAACCATTTGAGGTTTGGCAGATGGATTTTATACACCTTCCCCTGTCTCATGTACATAAATATGTCTTGGCAATGGCTTGTATGTTTTAAAATATCATTTCTACATGGGGAATGCCCCTCAAACTTCATAACCAGGGAACTCACTTCACCAGCCAAATGCTTCAACAAGCCTGTACCATCTGGCCAATCTTACTTTCACCCTCAATCTACGATCGTAGAACACACTACAGCATTATTAAGACTCAACTGGCAAAATCTGTAGACTCTCCAAATATGCTGGCCAAAAGCATTGCCATTAGTCCTTCTGAATCTCAGGTCTACCATTTTTAGAACCGAAAAACTCTCACCCTTTGAGATAATCACAGGATGCCCAATGCACTTGAATCCTGCTTCTTTTGACCCATAGCTGGTTAAGGGGGATATACTTCAATATAATTAAGGCCTATTTGTTTCTTTTGAGAATAACCATGCTTTAGTAGAACAGTCTCTCAAAAGTATATTCCCTGGAGACAAAGACCAAAAACATCACAGACTGCAGCCTGGAGATTTCAGCTATTGGAAAAGTTATCTTCACAAAGACTCTTCAAACATGTTGCAAAGAAGCCAACACTTGTGCTGCCAAACCCCAAGGAAAAGACTCTTGAATCCATGTGTCACATCTAAAGAAAGCACTAAACCCTGACTGGACCTGCACACCAAGCGGTCACCTGAAAATAAAGATTTCCAGGAATTGAAGCAGGTAATAGCTGAAAGGGGACCACTTTCCCAAGATGACTGGACCAAGCCCATATACTTTTTTCTCACTTTCACAATTTACTGTATTTCTTCTCTCTCTTTCTTAGCCCAATCTGTCACAAAAGGGAGAAACCTTTCTGTCTATTGGATTTGTCACCAGGAACTCTGATCTGTTCAATATGTTGGAGATCCCTTGGCCTTCTATCTCTTCCCCTGCATCTAAGGGAAATATAAACAAGCTAACTCTACTTTGCAACACTTTTAGAAAAGACTCCTTTAAGCTGGGATAGTTCCCTGCAGAATGTTTGCTCTTTATCTTGTTCTATATTATTGTTTTTAAGCTTTATATCTGTTGACTGTCAAACTTTGGTAGAAATGATATGCCCAATAGGGTGATGTTAGCTTGGTGCTTCAAGATGATCTCAACCACTTAAGATACAAACCTCAGATGGGAAATGCCTGAGAATTCACCCCTCTACCCTTCTCTGTTACTGAAAAGTGACCTCAATTATTTCAACCTGCACACTTTCCCTCCAACTTAGACATGACATCAAGAAAGGTCCTTCTTGTCACTAAGGAATGAAAGGACTTTTGTGTTCGAAACCGCTAAATACAAAAATCCCAACTCTTGATCAGCAATGCTTTCAAGTAAAGATCTTGATCAAAAGGGGAAATGTGAAAATAAATAAAGGAAACTTCATTAAAAATGAAGTCAAGAAACCCTGAAAGGAGTGCTCTCATACCACTACTACCCACCTTAAGAAGCATACCTCACGTACCCCAAGAGGAGACAGCCTACTTAACCTATCCCAGCAGAAAGAAGGAAAAACTTGCCCAGCTACAGCCCAGTCAAAGAGAACTGCCACATTCAGCCAGTAAGAAGCCATAACAGCCCCTCCAGCATCCTTCTTTCCCCTATTAAAAGCAAGCCCCTCTCTCCTGTTCTCTAGACTTGCTACGGTTGCTTGTCCCGAAATGCCATTCTCTGCTATTCCCCAAAACAGCTTATTTTGCTGGTTAAAGATCTGGCTTTTTTTTTTTTTTCCAAGTCAACATGCTTTAAGAGAATGGCTGGGACATAATTCATATTATTTCATCTCAGCTTTGGCCATCTAAGGTTTTTACTAATATTCTTTTATGGTGGAGGAAATTCAATGAAAGCAATAAATTAAACATATCTACAGAGGAAGACATTTTTAGCACCGAATGTACAAAATCATCTTTTCTATTTTTAAACATGTTGCTTATTTTAATTTAGTCATCAAAAGTATAAGCTATTTCCACAGTGCAAGAAAGTTCTCTCATTTCACCTGTGTATCTGAAAATGTTCCTAAATAACTTCTCATTCATAGTATAAAAACATTTTTAATAAAAAAAAGTAAGCTGAAATGAGAGGCTATGTTCTTGCACAATGGAAAGGGACTTGATTCTGCTTACCCCTTTTGTGGTTAGAACACTTCCAACAAAGGAGTGAAAACTACATATCCACGAGCATTGCGGCAAACACATGCAAAGAAGCTACTAAGTACTATATATAGTCATTTGACTTTAAAAAAAAAATCCGAAGTACAAATGCTTGCTTTAAAAAATTTTTATTTAATTCTATGAGATAGGAAAAGGTATGGATTACAACATTCTATTTCAGGCCAAACTTTGATTGAATTGACTAACATATTTGTGCCTGCTTTTGTTTTTCATAGGGATTAAGGATCATTGATTTGGGTACCTTAATGGTTGGCTAATTTAAAAAGCTGTCTTGGCATAGTAATGCTGGGCCAACAGGTCACAAAAAATATATAGCCAAAATAGCATTAAATAAGAAGGATGTTACTTTCCCATCTAGATCCTGCAGAGACCGGCAAAGCCAGCAGTCATGAGTCAAAGTTCACCTACCCTTCTTAGAGATCTCAAAAAAGGAGAAAGACCTCGATCTGCACCCTAGTGGTGGTGAACGGTGGGAAGAATCAGTGTGCAAAGTCTAGGA
Source organism: Hyaena hyaena (assembly GCF_003009895.1). Taxonomy (NCBI): domain Eukaryota; kingdom Metazoa; phylum Chordata; class Mammalia; order Carnivora; family Hyaenidae; genus Hyaena; species Hyaena hyaena. The sequence goes on from NW_024080869.1 coordinate 1,761,875, forward strand.
CAGAGAAACAGGAGAAAATTCTTCTGCTCAGGATGTGGAGAGACCAAGAAAAAAACAGAAGAGTTAAAGAATAAAAGAGATGGAAGGGCCTGGGCCAAGAGGTCTGCCCTGACCCTTGACAGAGCCCTGGCCCTCCCCTTCTCCTCCCTCCGCGACCCCCCCCCCGCCCCGACAGATTTGGAACATTCAGCTAAACCCTACACTGCTAGAACTGTTACTGGGATCCAGTATGCATTTGTTTCAAGTAAAGGCAACATCAGTGGTCTCCACATTGTGTACCTTTTGGAGAGGAGACGCACCTCCCTGGGAAGGTCACTCCAGCTGGAGAAACCGTACGTTATATTCCCCTTGGTTTCTATCCTCCACCCACATTCCCAATCCCTAAAGGAAGACAGAAACGAACTCTGTGAGATAGGAATGAAGGCACTCATATTGATTTACAGGTAAGAATCAGCCTTCTTACATCAGAGTTGATAAAATCGAATTGTCTCACCAAAAGGAATAACACTTATGAAGTAAGATTATAAAATCAGCAAATTTATCCTGTCCCTGTCAAACAATTTTTCCTTATTTGGGGGTAATGCTAAACTCTTTAAAAAGATTAATTTTAACTCTTAATGTAATTCAATGGTAAGCACAGACATATATGTAAATTTTCTCCAAAACTGTCCCACTCTCCCTACACAATTCAGCATAACTAAGCATAATTTAGAACAGTGATAAGAAAGAGAAAACTGAAACATAAAATATCCACCTGGAGATAAAGAATAAAGAATACCTAAGTACATAAGGTCTGCCTTGGGCAGGTAGCATCAATGGAGCAGTAAGATAAAGGTAACAATATTTATATATTCATGAGTAACTTCTGTGGCTAAAGTGGGTCCAAAGAATTCTAAATCCTTCCGTTGTCATCCAAACACAGATTGCCAATTAAAATTTTTCTAGCAGCTCAAGATGGAAAAACATTCAAGCTAAACATAATCCCATGCTCTATATTTATACTCTCCAGGTGGAGGCACCATGGAAAAAGCTTTAATTTCCCTCAAACCCCTCAACTTAATCCTCTGCTTTCAGGTCATCTCCTCTCCCAGTGGATCTATTTTTAGCCTCTCTTATTATTCCCGTTCATTCTCTTATCTCTACTATCATCATTTCCTGAAGCAGGACCAAATTTCCTGATGCAGGGAAAACAAACACAAGTTTCCTGACACAAAAGGTGGATTATTATAAAGCTACCAGAGGATTTTTAGACTTTCATAGCCTTGAAAACTATCTTTCTGATTTATTCTGATACATGCCTTCTGAGGAAGGAATATTTAGAAAGGTGTGTTGCCAGAGAGGCATCTGCGCTATAAGCATAAATCAATATAAGTTAAATTCACTCTGAATGAAAGCGTTATGCTTACTTTTCATACACTGCAAGTGGATTATTCAGAACCCACCTTTTAGCATCTGGCACATAGTACTGAAGTCATTTAGCCACTCCTCATTTATCTTTCTTTTTCTCCACTTTCCCTTGGGCTTTATTCATTCAGTAATTCAACAAATATTTTTTGAACTCTCCTATGTGCGCGGCACTGTACTAAGCACTAAAAACAAAAATGAATAGACACAATGCACTCTCAGGAACAACCAGTCCAAAGGAGAACACAGACTTGCAAGTAAACTGATGAAATGAAGGGGACATGAAGAAGGATGCACAGGAGATATTACGGGGCAAAGGAGGAGGTGGTCTGCTCATGGTGAGGGGAGGGGAGGATCCACTGTGTAAGAAAAGCCAGGGTCACAGCTTCAAAAATGAGCAAGCATTCAACACGATCAAGGGCAAGAAAATGGCCACTGGTCAGAGAAAGGAGGATGCATAACAGCACTGAAAATAAATGACGAGCCAGGAGCCTAGAGATGGGATCAAAAATTTAAATAAGGCTTTCTTCCATTTTTCCTTTACTCACTCCACGGTAGTTAGTTGGTGACCCTGATGCTTTGGGGGTTTTGTTTAAAAGAAGGCTGGAGAACCCCCCTCAGGTTTTTGAGTGGAAAGGTTGTTAAACCTGTTTAACTGAGTCAGTGGGACGATACACTCTCCTCAACCCAGTACATGTATGCCTCACCTCAGATGTAAGTGCACTTGGAGAACTTAAAACAGACGACACAAGAGACACAAAACATAAAGTGCCAGCACCCAAGATTCTGTCATAAATGTATTCATGATTCTGTTATTAAAATGCAAATATGTGATATATGCAGAGTCATATAACAAAAACTGTATCAGTTCAGAGTAGGTAACCTCAGCAGGCACTGGCATCAGAATAGAATGGAAAAGAGGAGCAGGTAAGAGGGAGAAGTACTTAAAGACAGAAGTACAATAATTATGGGACTAAAGGCCACACTGCCTATTTCAGTTTGGTTTGGACCAGCTTTTCTCAACCAGCCCAGCTAATGCAGCATCAAACATCATTTTTTGAGTCATTCTGGACTCATTTAATAAAATAATCTCCCAGTATATGATACCAAATAAGCACCAGTACCAGAAAATCTCCTAAAGGGATGCCACCAAACTTTAAGAAGCAAAAACTAGATAAAACAACAGAAACCTGGAAAGGTCGATGTAAAATGCTATAGCAACTATTCTAGAATTCAGAAAAAGAAACATGGGATACCTAAAAATTTTATGAAGCAAATACACGTTGAAATAGAACCCTGACATAGGTTATCCAAAAAGAGAAAACTTCAGACCAATCTCATATATAAAGATTAATGCAAAAATCATAATGAAAATATCATCAAGAAGAATCAGCAGCCCACTGAAAGAACACATGGCGAAGGGGGATTTATTAGAGAAATTCAAGAAGAGTTCAGTGTTAGTTAGAAAAATCCATTACTATATTTCATAAGCGTATAAAGAAAAACCACACAATCATCCCCATTGGCACAGAGAAAGCACTGGGGCAAAGGCTTTGGAAAACAATCTGGATCAAAACATTCAATAAGACAGGAATAGATGAGTCAGAGACTGGGTCCTTTCAGAAAAGCAGACAGCTCATCAGCTCATCAGAGGGGACTGAATAAAGGGAATTGGTGAAACAGCTGCTGGAGGAATAGAAGAGCAAAAGGAGGACCCTGAGCTAACCTAGACACAATAAATGCAGCATCCACCCATAAGCTGGGGGTGAGGGCAGGAAGAGATTAGGTTACATGAATGCGGGAGCTCAAAGAAGAGGCTCCACAAAGCTGGAGCTTGGACGGTGAGAGAGGCACACTGCTCAGGTGCCGTTAGTTCTTCAGGAGCTCAGAGGAGGAAAGTGCCTCTCAGTTGGGGCTCATTCCTCTGAAGAGGGATCCCTGCCTGGCTTCCACTAATACCTATGAAGGGAAGTAATGAAGCTGGTTCTGGCATTCTAGAGAAAAAGCTGGAGGCTGAGGTTAGGTCCCTTACTAGGGCAACTCTGACAAGAAGAAGAGATAGGAAGTGCTTCTCCCTCCTGCCAACTTCCAGGCTCCCTCTAGTGCCCCCTATTGACAGATCCCAATAGGAAGCAGCTGTCAAAGGCATCTGAGAAATGTAGTCTGCAGAGTCCTGGCCCCCAACTCCAGAGACTAGAGTATGTAAGGTCATGGTGGAGCTCAGAGAACAGAAAATGAATTACCAGACAAATGGATAGTCCTGAAACATAATAAAATGTATTTATTTCAACCCAATACCCAGCTTATGCTTACCAGAGAAATAACAAAGATATTGTCAGTAAAGTCAGGCACCGGGAAAGGATACCTACCGTCATTACTATTATTTAACATTTTACTGGATGTCCTAGCCAATACAAACATACCAATGAAATAAATTATAAATGCACAATAGAAAAAGAGGATGTACAATAATCTCTACTTGTAGATGATATGCTTGGGGTTTTTGTTTTGTTTCATTAAGATTTTATTTTTAGTGCTCACTTCGGCAGCACATATACTAAAGATTTTATTTTTAAGTAATCTCTACACCCAAGGGGGCTCAAACTTACAACACCAAGATCAAAAGCTGCATAGTCTACTAACTGAGCCAACCAGGCATCCCCAGGTGATCCAGAAAACCCAAGGGATTCCACTGAAAAGTATTACAAACAGTAAAATAAGTAAGTAAGCAAATTATAAGGTTAAAATAATGAAACCAATAGTCTTCATATATAGAAACTATAAACAGAAGATACAATGAAAACAAGACCCACTTTTAATCACAACCTAAAAGATAAAATACTAGAAATAATTTTAACAAGAAACGTGGAGAAAATGTATGAAAAAGACTCTTCCACAAAAGAAGAGTTTAAAATAGAAAAACTGGGGTGCCTGGGTGGCTTAGTCGGTTAAGCATCCGACTTTCGCTTAGGTCATGATCTCGCGGTTTGTGGGTTCAAGCCCCGCATCAGGCTCTGTGCTGACTGCCAGCTCAGAGCCTGGAGCCTGTTTCAGTCTGTGACTCCCTCTCTCTCTGACCCTCCCCTGCTCACGCTGTGTCTCTCTCTCCTAGAAATAAATAAAACATTAAAAAAAATTTTTTTTAAATAAACAAATAAAATAGAAAAACCTAGGGGTGCCTGGTGGCTCAGTCAGTTGAGCATCCCCCTCTTGACCTCAGCTCAGGTCATGAACTCACAGTTCATGATGAGTTCAAGCCCTGCATCAGGCTCTGCGCTGACATCATGGAAACTGCTTGGACTACTCTCTTTCTCCCTCTCTCTCTGCCCCTTCCCAACTTGTGCTCTCTCTCTCTCAAAATAAATAAATAAACTAAAAAATAAAATAAAATAGAAAAGCATACCAAGTATTAGATGGGAAAACTCAAAATCACAAACACTCAGTTCTCCTTTAACAAAATTTACATTTAACATGGTCTCAATAAAAATACTAATTTTTTTCTTAGAATTAGACAACCTTATTCTAATATTCACATAAAAGAGAAAAAATAAAAATAAAATAGCAAAGCAAGAGGCGCCCAGGTGCCTCAGTCCTTTAATTATCCAACTCTTGATCTTCGTTCAGGTCATGATCTCATGGTTAGTGAGATCAAGCCCCATGCCACGCTGACAGCACATAGCCTGCTTGGGATTCTCTTTCTCCCTCTCTGTTTCTGCCTTTCCCCAGCTCAAGCTCTCTCTCTTTCTGTCTTTCATTCTCTAAAAGTAAATAAATAAAGTTTTTAAAAAACAGCCAAGCAAAAGAGAATCCCAGTAAGAGAGGACATATTATGAAGCCTCAGTAATTAAAACAAACCATTATGGAAGGTCATATGATAATATTTATCAAAATTGAAATATATAAACTTTTGACCCCAGAATTCTCCTTCTGGGGGTTCATCTTACAGATAACATTTGTACACATGTGAAATGTGTTTTACGTTTAAGCATGGTTTGTAATAAATGATTAGAAAATTCCCCAATGTCCTAAATAGAGGGATGATTAAATTATTTGTATCCAATGGGATGCTATGCACCTATAAAAAGAATTGGAGCACTCTCTATAGAAAGCTCTCCAAGATACATTAAGTGGATAAAACAAGACACACAACAGTGTTTACAGCACATTACTATGCATATAAAAAAGGAGAAAAACAAAATATATTTTTATTTCCTTGTAAAAAGAAAAATAAAGGATTCACAATAAACTAAGAACAGTGGTAATCCAGTATTTCCTTATATATGAGGAACAAGAATGGCATAAAGAATTCTCACTGATATATTTTTATTTGACGTGTTTTAATTTTTTCATCATATGAATGTTTTACCCATGTAAAAATAAACAAAAATTAAAATAAATAGGTAATAATAGCAAATACTGCCAACTAAATCTTTAAGTTCTACAGAGAAGAGATACCAGCATACAAAAAGTTTTTGTTACCTTTTTCCATTCTCCGAGTCCCATTACCAAAATCCCATGTGCAGAGCCAGAAAAAAAAAAAAAACAAATAGCAACAAATCCGATTTACCCTTTGATTCTATACACAAGTATACCAACTCTCAGGAAAATGCAGGGATAGCCAAAGAAGAGAAAAAAGAAAACATCAACACTAACTTCAATGAATGACAAATTTCTCCGTGGATGATACGTCATTGTGAGATAAAGGGAGGAAAGTGTTCCACACAGGCAAAGGTAGGTCTTATTCGATTGAATTTACTCCACTTAAGTTTCTGACAGAAAGGCCTGTCGTAGACAGTTGAGTTCACTCTTCTAGTAAGACCGAGCCCCTCAGAATTAATGGCTCAGAGTAAACTGCCCTCAGGCTCTGGTGGTTCCTGGGTGGATGAGGAAAACAGGGAAGGAAAGTGGTAATGGTTTCAGGCCCTCTGGCCTCATCTCCTAAATCTCAGTACCCAGTCCAGGTGCCTACGCCATACCCTGCTTCTGCAGGGCTCTGATTCGGGGATCTACTGAAGGGGTTGCCGCAAAGGTATAAATTAGGTAGATTTCAGCTGCTAAAAGGGTTTAAAGCAAGAGTTAACAACATTGAAGGGACACCTTGAAGGAAACCCAGGTACATCTTCGTTCCCTTTCACAGGTGGCCCCTCAGCTGTACCAAAGGGTTTAGTGAAAACACAAAAGAAATAAAATGTGAAAGGCACATTGAGAGATTTAGGTTTCCGGCCTAGAAACCAAAATATAAAATTCAAAAATCCTTAGTTACAGTTCCCCTTTTGTATACAATTTAAAAGGACAGAGTTCCAGAATCTTCTACATTTTCCTTGCTTTTGCTTTTTTTTCCACACAGAATAAAAGACTACAGATGGGCTTAAAATCGGTGAGCATCCATTTGAGGCTAAGAATCAACTGTTGCCTCACATGATGATTTTTTATATCTTTACCTGAAGTTCATTAGCTGCATAAAACTGAATTTCCTTATCACGGTCATTAGTATTTCCAATGTTAGTTCATGTATATTAAAAAAAGATACAAAAAAAGGCAATAAAACATCGAAATAATTGCACAAATGCTGCTGAACAAAGATGTTAATATTGCTGAAACTGGTTACAGCCAGGCGGCTCTCAAAATATTCCTTTGTCAAGATTGACTGACATAATCCAAAACCCTGGCATGAAAACCTGTTTAGCGATGGTATTAATATACTATATGAAAGGGAAGGTTATACACACAGTCAGAAATCTGAACAGGCAAAGCAAGCCCTTCTATTGTGGAATTCAAATTTCAGACACTTCCTGCTGTCTCTCTGTCAGTCTTTTATAACCTGGAATGAATTAAGCTGAAGTGATTATTCTCTAATTATACCTAGCTGCATTCTTCAGTATAGAAATGACATTCTGATGGGAGGTGAGGATAGAAGTTTGGGGAAGAAAGGCAAAAGGGATTTTAGAAGCTGAGGGGGATTTAGGGGTAGGGCAAACCCAGGTGAGACCCTGAAGAAAGTGGTCCAAGAAGCCAAGAAACAGGCACCTGGAGGAGCGTAATGAGAAGAGGGAAGAGTGGAAACAGCGGAACCAAATTTCAACTACTCTGTGTTCTCTCAAATATGCCCTAGTGACTCCAATTAGTTTACCCACTTAAACCCACTCATTCATTCACCAAATATTTACCGAATATCAAATATTCAACAAAGAGTAAGTACCCATTCTGTGCCACATGCCACACAAGACTGTGGAGACAAGATAAAAACTACAGTTGACCCTTGAATAACATAGGTTTGAACAGTGTAGTTTCTACACGCAAATTTTTTTTTAAGTTTTTATTTAAACTCCAGTTAGTTGACACCGTGAAATATTAGTTTCAGGTAGACAATACAGTGATTTAAACACTTCCATACAACCCCCAGTGCTCATCACAAGTGCACTCCTGAATCCCCATCTCCTATTTCACCCATCCCCCCATCTCCCTCCCTTCCGGTAGCCACCAGTTTGTTCTGTGTAGTTAAGAATCTGTTTCTACAGGGGCGCCTGGGTGGCTTAGTCGGTTAAGCATCCGACTTTACTTTCGCTTAGGTCATGATCTCGCGGTTCGTGGGTTCGGGCCCCGCGTCGGGCTCTGTGCTGACTGCCAGCTCAGAGCCTGGAGCCTGTTTTAGTCTGTGACTCTCTCTCTCTCTGACCCTCTCCTGCTCACGCTGTCTCTCTCTCTCCTAGAAATAAATAAAATGTTTAAAAAAAATAAAAAAAAATAAAAAAGAATCTGTTTCTACATTTTTTTTAATGTTTGTTTATTTTTGAGAGAGACAGGGGCAGAGCATGAGCAGCAGAGGAGCAGAGATAAAGGGGGACACAGAATCTAAAGCCGGCCCCAGGCTCCTGTCAGCACAGAGCCCGACGTGGGGCTCGAACTCATGAACCATGAGCTCATGACCTGAGCTAAAGTAGGATACTCAACCAAGTGAGCCACCCAGGTGCCCCGAGAGTCTGTTTCTTGGTTTGCATTCCTCAATCTTCTCCCCCGTTTTGTTCACTTGTTTTATTTCTTAAATTCCACATATGAGTGAAATCATATGGTACTTGTCCTTCTCTGACTGACTTATTTTGGTTAACATAATACCCTCTAGCTCCATGCATGTTGTTGCAAATGGCAAGATTCTGTTCTTTATTTATGGTTGAGTAATACTCCATTGTGTATATACTATATCTTCTGTATTTATCCATCAACCCGTGGACATTTGAGCTGTTTCCATAATTTAGCTATTGTATAAAACTGCTATAAACATTGGGGTGCATATATCCCTTAGACATAGTATTTTTGTATTCTTTGGCTAAATACCTGATAGTGCCAATACCTGATAGTGGATCATAGGGTAGTTATATTTTTAACTTTTTTAGGAGCCTCCATATGGTTTGCCATAGTGGCCATACCCACCAACAGCACAAGAGGGTTCCTCCTCCTCCACATCCTCGCCAACACCTGTTGTTTCTTGTGTTGTTGATTTTAGCCATTCTGACAGGTCATACAGTTTATATCTACATACACACATACACACACACAAATATATATGTGTGTATATATATAGTACAGTACTATAAATGCATTTTCTCTTCCTTCAGTTTTCTTAACATTTTCTCTGTTATTATAGAATACAGTATATAATGCATATAACACACAAAATATGTGTTAATCAACTATTTTTTTATTGTTTAAGGCTTCTGATCAACAGTAGGCTATTAGTAGTTAAGTTCTGGGGGGAGTCAAAAGTTATACATGGATTTTCAACTGTCAGGGGGGTTGATGCCCCAAACCCTGCATCAAGAGTCAACTGTACATAGCACCTGCCTTAGGAAGACAGATGTGTAAATTCCTATACCTAGTCCCAGAGAGAAGAATGTTTGAGAGAATTAAGTGGGGATTGTGAGATAAAGGAAGGAAAAAGGTGATGTTTAGTCCTTGTTTTTTTTTTTTTAATTTTATTTTTGAAAGAGAGAGAGAGAGAAAGAGAGAGCATAAGCAGGGGAGTAGCAGAGAGAGAGAAGGAGACACAGAATCCACAGCAGGCTCCAGGCTCTGAGCTGTTAGGACAGAGCCCGACGCACGGCTTGAACTCATGGACTGTGAGATCATGAGCTGAGCCGAAGTCGGATGCTTAACCAACTGAGCCACCCAGGCACCCCAGTCCTCATTTTTAAGTAGGAGTAGGAATTTGCCATACACGCACAAAGAGTAGAGGAATTCCAGCACTGGCAAAAGTAGGAAACACAGAGAAGGACAGTGAACATTGAAGAGTTGGGCCTTGTTTGAGTTTAGGTAATGTATGCATTAGAGGTAGGGTGGAGCTGGGACTGAGAAAGGGTATACTAATTCTGTAAGCAAAGAGAAGCCATTAAGCAAAAGGCGTAGAAGATCAGGTTGATTATAGATAGCTAACTCTGCTAACAGTACAATAAAAGGTAAACTGCAAGCCAGAGCCAAGGAGATTGGATAACGGACTATTATAAGAGCCAGTTCCTACACTGCTTCTGGCTTATGAACTTTACATTTGTTACCATTGCATTTTACTTCATTAGAGGCTACTCATCTCTGTTACTGCCTTTACCAAGTGACTATACAATTTATCCTCCAAACACATACATTTTTAAGACTGAATGGGAGTACTAATCAGGCAGGATATTAAAGCAAGGGGCATAAACTCAAACTTTCCATGGCAAAGATAAAATCTCTCCATCACTGGGGGTTATTAACATAACACATATTTTGGTCCTAGAAAAATGGCAACTCTTGACTTCCCATTTACTTTTTGGGTTTTTTCAATTACTTTTTGGTATGCTCTGAGTTTACAAACTCTAGCATGTTGGCTGTAAATGGTTCATCTCAGCTGGAGTCCAGTTTACTAATTTGTTGATCAACGGCCCACCAGTGATCTCACCGTGGCACACATACAGTCTCCATTATCAAACTGGAAAGACCATCCTTTTTGTGACTATCTCAGGTTGGTTGCCCTCTGCAAATGAGGATGCCTCCAGGCTGGCCCTTCCAAGGCCAGTTAACATGCACTCAGGAAACATAATTTGAATATTAATCTTAAAAAGCATAATTAGGAAACTATTTTCTTACAGAAAAATATATTACAGCATATTCCAAGGCCAAATATTGATATCCACTAAAAGACTTTCCTACCGTTTCTTTCTGTTTTCCTACTGTTTCTTTGAACAATATAGATAACAAAGAATTACCAAATATAACTAAAAAGAAATTTTTTTTAGTTTCCTGGATTATTCCCATACACTCTCGCTATCAGTTTGGCAGTACCTCTCTGTTTTTCTAAGCTACACACACTAGTTCAGCTTTAATTAAAAGGCCTGTTGCCATAGTTTCTCAGAGAACAGCTCAAGGCATGCCTGAGTCCATTATTTTCTTGAGGTTTCTAGAGAAATTATAATGTAGCAGTAGCCAGCCAAAATTTCCTAATTTTACCTCCCACCCAGGAAAGCATATGATTCAGACATATAGCTAGATATTCCAAATGTTTTAAGAGAGTCTAAACAACTAGGAATGTCATTTAAAATTCAGTCTTTGGTTTCTTCTGTTCTGCCACATCAGTATCGTAACCAGCAGACTACAGTTCAAAGTGCAGACCAAGGGGGAACTAAGTCCCTTAGTCTGCATCTGCCTGCATCTGTGGAAAACACCAGCATATTTTCTTTCTAATAATAATGGACAAAATGCAGTGTATTTACAAGTTATAAAAATCACATTGCTTCCTTATTTTAATAACTCAGAAATGTAAATTCTAATATGCTTGAAAATGGAACTCGCAGAAAATAAATTAAATATTGGAAATTCTTATTTAAGAATTTCAAAAATTAAAAAGTGGAGCTCAGAGATCCTTACTCCTTTTTTAAATTTTTTAACATTTATTCATTTTTTAAGAGACAGAAAGAGACAGTATGAGTGTGGGAAGGGCAGAAAGAGAGGGAGACACAGAATCCTAAGCAGGCACCAGGATCCAAGCTGTCTCCACAGAGCCCGACATGAGGCTCGAACTCTCAAACAGTGAGATCATGACCTGAGCTGAACTCGGACGCTTAACAGACTGAACCACCCAGGTGCCCCACAGAGATCCATATTTCTTAAAGTTAAAACTTTATTCCATCTGAATCCCACCTTGTTTTCAGATGGCAGTTATCACTGTCTGTAAGTCCTAAAGAGCAAGCTCAAAGGTTACTCTGGGCTTTCAAGGTTAAAGAATGTGAATTAACATTGATCCTATGAATCTTAGAAAAGGCAAATGCCAGTTCAGCTTGTTCGAATTCAGTCCTACTCCTCTGCTGCTGGGTAACTATGAGCATGGACTATGCAGGTAAAAGGACCAGGGTTGGAATTTCAACTCTGGGAACAACCTCTGTATGACCTTAGGCAACTGATGATTAAATGGGATAGGACAGATGTAAAGACAGGAAAGCTCTCAGGACATGGCAGTTATTATCATTTCCCCATCTCTGACCCAGGATTAATCGCTGGGGCATCACGTGGGGCAGAATGAGACCCCGCTACTTCTGGACGAGGCTAAAATCACCCTGCTCTCTTTGACTATCAATTTAGGAGCCAATATAAACTACTTGATTACTTGATTTCCTCAACTCAAATATTACATAGATCGTTTGACTTCCTCATTCTCTATCATTAAGCTTCCTTTTATTCTTTTTTTTTCTGTACAAAATGGACAGATTCTAAAAAGTATTTAAGAGATGGTAGGGCCATATTTCCAACCAGGAGCATAAGGAAATAAAAAATTTCACATGCATGTTAGATTTGTAGGTACTTGCTAATTAAAAAATGCATGGTTGAAAGAATGAAGTTTCCATTCATCACAGCTTTGTGTCCCTTTATGTTTCAATCGATAGGTTTATATATTTTTTTAAAAATCACATACAGTATACTATTTTCATGGATCCTCAGAACATCCTGCAAAAAGAACAGGTATTGCTATTTCTGGTTTAATCAAAGGAGAAAGTAACATTCAGCAATATTAAGTGATTTACACAAAGTAAGCTAAAGAACAGGACTTGTCAGGTCTTTTTTTTTTTTTTTAATGTTTTATTTATTTCTAGGAGAGAGAGAGAGACACCGTGAGCAGGGAAGGGTCAGAGAGAGAGGGAGTCACAGACTGAAACAGGCTCCAGGCTCTGAGCTGGCAGTCAGCACAGAGCCCGACGCGGGGCTCGAACCCACGAACCGCGAGATCATGACCTAAGCGAAAGTCGGACGCTTAACCGACTAAGCCACCCAGGCGTCCCTGTCAGGTCTTTTAACAACTAAATTGGGATCATTTCCACTGTACCACCTGACTTCTCCCACAGCCCCATCTCTGCAGCATGGTAAGGACAAGCTGAGACACATGGCCCCAGGGAGTTTTTGTAGCCCCAAATATTCACTGAACATGTATGTCTTTACTGTCAAACAAACTTGGAGCACATTAGCGTCCATGCTGCAAGTAAAAAATGTGAGCTAGAATTTCCAGTCGTACACTATGGACTGGGAACAACTTTATGAATTACTATCTCTCCAAGAATTATAGGTAATATACAGAAAGTTATCTACAACATCTCACACTTGAACCATAGTGACAATTAAAGCTCAACTCACCCTGCCAAAGCCATTATCCAGACAAATTTTCACCTGACAGAGATTTCTGAAAATGATCCCAATCCTAACTAAACAAGGATACCGGTCATCTTACTGCAGGACCTCTTTTTTCCTTTATTTATGTATTAAAAAAAATTTAGAGAGAGAGTGCAAGCAGGGGAGGTGGCAGAGGGAAAGAGAGAAAGAATCTTGTGGAGCCCACACAGGGCTAGATCCCACCTGAGCCAAAATCAAGAGTCTGGACACTCAACTGACTAAGCCATCCAGGTGCCCCAATACTTCAGGATTTCTTAACTGGGGTCTATCTCTGCCCTAGGAATTCACACATGAGCATTAAGAGGGCCTCCACAGTCACTTGAAAGTATATGCAAATATATGTCTATATATCCCTAATATTTCTAGAGATATAGACCATAGATTTCATCAGATTCTCACAATGTCTCCCAAAAGGAATCCCACAGGAGGACTTCAGAAAGGTACAAATAGACCTCATTACTATAAATTAATTAGTAAGCTTTTAAGTTTCTTTTTGCATTGCAAATTTCTGTCATATTGCATCACTCTTTAAAAGCCAGGCAGTTTCAGAGTTCCTGGGTGGCTCGGTTTGTTAAGCCTCCAACTCTTGATTTCAGCTCAGGTCATGATCTCACAGTTCATGGGATCAAGCCCCAAACTGGGCTCAGTGCTGACAGTATGAAGCCTGCTTGGGATTCTCTCTCCTGCCCCTTCCCCCACTTGTTCTCTCTCTCAAAATAAAGGAAATAAAGCTTAAAAAAAAAAAGCTAGACCGTGTCATCAAATCTTCTCAAATATATTTGGGATTCCTTTGGGATGCCCTTTAGCAGCTTTTCAAACAAGAGACAGTTAGCTACACTCTACATCAGTCTGAAATGCTTGAAAAGGCCTGCTTCCTCCTCCATACAGTTCACTGCAGAATGGGTAGTGGCAGGAATTTACTTATGTGACGTTTGTTAATGATTCTCCAGAGTTGGTCAGTTAGTTATTTAAAGCTTGTTAATTGTCTACTGCCTAATTCTCAATGCGAGAATTCTATTCTCTGTGTAAATAACTTCAATAATATAACAAAATGTGTATATTCTTTTCTCCAAAATCTGCAGGTAGTTCTTTAATCTCAATCTATTTAGTTTCCAGATATTAGAAGGAAATCTAGAAAATACATCCATCTGAAGAACAATGAGAGTGATTAGAAAAGAAACTTTTCAAAATGAAAACATATCAAAGTTAAGTTATTAAAAATTCTGTATAATGATTAAATAAATGGAATCTTCAGTGTTACATGAGTTACATGTAGCAATACACACTTCATCTTAGATGGCAGAATTCTACAAGATTTTCCAAAAAGTAAATAAAAAAAAAAAGAGAAAAGCAACAGGCTTAAGGTGGAAGGAGGATAGACAAATTAAAGACATTTCAGGGTTCTGGGTACAGTAAAGTATGATAAGCATATGTCTCCCATTGAACACAACTATATAACTGAACATAATGCTTAACCCACTGAGTCACCCAGGCACCCCTATAACTCAACAGAATGCACGGAGCAACTAGCTGAGGATTCTGAAAAGCAGCTAATAACAAGAGACTTGAAATAAAAGGGCCAGAACTTGAAGTATCACCAAACCAATCATGAGTTTGCCATTTTTGGTCTCCAGTATCCCCCAGACTAAATGCAGCGCAGCTGCACAGCCTGAAACCCAGAGCTAGGTACTGAGGCTCAGACAGAGAGGACTCCAAGAGAAAATCCCTTATTCTGACTTGAGGAGTGAGGAATGGAGTGCAGAAATCCCCCCTTTCTTTCTCCTGAGCCCCAGCCCTCAAGGAATGCCACTGGCAGTGACATTAAAAGTCCCAAAATAATAGGAAGCAAAACTCTTAGGAAGGAAACCTTCCTCTCTGATCCCAAGGGAGTGGGGTCAACCCTCACCACTTTATATTCTGTCTTCCTGCCACTTAGCCCTGGATGCAAGCATAGTCACAAAAGCACGCAACAGAACAAGATAATGAAAGCCCCCACGTTCTGACTAGATAGAAGAAAAAAAGAAATCTGAAAGCACTGCCAACTATACAGAAGACAAAGCACTAAAGGGGAATACTATTAAGCCAACAAATTAGACAATTTAGGTGAAATGAACAAGTTCCTAGAAAGATACAAATGATCAAACTGACTCAAGAAAAAACAGAAAATTTGAATAGGCATACAAAAAGTAAAGAAATTGAAAATTTAATTTAAAAGTGGTAACAAAATATTCCCACCCATCATAGAACACGTGTAAGAATCAGGACTCTAAAATTTCCAGAAAAAAAAATAGCAGAAAATTTTCATGACCCTGAGGGAGGCAAAGAGTTCTTAGATAAGATACCATAAAGGAAAATAATTGATAAATTAGACTTAATCAAAAATTTAAAATTTTACACTTGAAAAGACAGCATTAAGTAAATGAATACAAACCACAGATCATACGAGAATATTCACAAATGTTATGTCTGTTAAAGGACTTATATCCAGATTATATAAAGAGCTCTTACAAGAAGACACAGAACCCAGCATAAAAATGGGCAAAGATGCCCTGGTATGAGCTGATCCTGTGTGGCTATTCCCTAGAGCAGCAGTCCTTTCCTCCATCCACCTTCGCACCTACCTGTGTGCGCCGCCATCCCACGAAAGATTCAGTGGATATGGACTGAAGCCCCAGAACTATCTTTTCAGGTATGAACTAAAAGCTGACAAAAATGATCACTTTAAGGTGGATAACAATGAAAATGAACACCAGCTCTCCTTAAGAATGGTCAGTTTAGAGACCGGTGCAAAAGATGAATTGTACAATCATATATTTGATAAGGCATTAATATCCAAAATATATATAAGAGCTCAAACAACTTAAGAAAAAGAAAACAACCCAATTAAAAAATAGGCAGATCTGAATAGAGAGCTTTCTTTTCTTGCACCTATAATCCCATGTATATGTGGAATCTATAACAAAACAAAACAAAAAACCAAACTCATAAATACAGAGAACAGATTGTGGTTGCCAGAGGAGAAGAAGATAAGTGAATTACTTAAAGGGGTCAAAAGATACAAACTTATAGTTATAAAATAAATAAGCCAAGGAGAGGTCAAATACCACCTGGGGACTATGGTATAATAATACCATAGATAATACTGTACTGTATACTTGAAAGTTGCTGAGAGTGAATCTTAAAAGTTCTCATCGTAAGAAAAAAATTTTGTAATTATGTGTGGTAATGAATGTCAATTAGACTTACCATGGTGATCATTTTACAATATATATAAATACTGAATCATTATGTAGCACACATTTGGGTCCGTGCTGGGCATAAAGCCTACTTAAAAATAAACAGTAAAGGGCGCCCAGGTGGCTCAGTCAGTTAAGCGTCTGACTTCGGCTCGGGTCACGATCTTACAGTTCGTGGGTTCCAGCCCCATGTTGGGCTCTGTGCTCACAGCTCAGAGTCTGAAGCCTGCTTCCGATTCTGTGTCTCCCTCTCTCTCTGCTTCTCCCCTATTCATGCTCTGTCTGTCTCTCTCTCAAAAAAGAAATAAACATTAAATAAATAAATAATAATAAAATCAAGTTAAGTCATTAATCTGTTCTTCTATACAATTTATTTATTTTGAGAATGTTATATAATGTTTGATTCTTATATGTAGGACATAACCCACTGCTCATTATTTTTGTTAAATCCTATAGCCTTTTGATTGGTATTTTTCCTTCATTTATATGTATGTGATAATAAATATATCTTATCTTCAGTCTAAAAAAAAAGATGAATTGTACAATGCTGAGGCAGAGACAATGAATTATGAAGGTGGCCCAATTAAAGTTAACACTAGCAACTCTGAAAATGTCTATGGAGTCAATGATTTCCCTTGGGGGCTTTGAAATAACACCACCTGTGGTCTTTTGGTTGAACTGTGATTCAGGGCTGTGCGTTTTTGTGGATAGCATTTAGTAGTATGTAGGAAGATGCAGAGTCAGAAGAGGAAGAGGAAGAGGATGTGAAACTCCTAAATATACCTAGAAAGCGATCTGCCCCTGGAAGTGGTAGTAAAGTTCCACAGAAAAAAGTAAAGCCTGTTGCTAACGAAGATAACGATATGATGGGGAGGAGGGGGAGGAAGATGATAATAATGATGATGATTTTTATGAGAGAGCTAAAGGGAAAACCCTCATAAAGAAATCTATATGAAATATTCCAGCCAAAAATGCACAGAAATCAAACCAAGAATGGAAAGGACTCAAGACCATTAACACCAAGATCAAAAGGTTAAGAATCCTTTAAAAAAAAAAAAAAAAGGAAAAAAAAAACCTTAAAACACAGATAGGACCTAGTTCCATAGAAGACATTAAAGCAAAATGCAAACAAGTTCAGAAAAAAGTGGTTATCTTCCCAAAGTGGAAGCCAAGGTCATCATCAATTATGTGAAGAATTGCTTTGGATAACTAGCCAGGTGGCATATTCAAGATCTCTGGCAGTGGAGGAAATCTATTTTTTTTTTTTTTACTGTTTATTGTTTTTGAGAGAGAGAGAGCGCACCAGCTGTAGAGCGGCTGAGAGAGGGAGTGACAAAGGATCTGAAGCAGGCTTTGCACTGACAGCGGAGAGCCTCCTGTGGGGCTTGAACACAAGATCCGTGAGATCATGACCTCAGTGAAAGCCGGCCACTTAACTGACTGAGCCACGCAGGTGCCCTTGATGAAGTCTCTTTTTAATAAACTAAACAGTCTGTTAATATTCTCCCATCTTATTTCACTGCTGTGAAAGTTTCTATCTGGCTGTCCTTTTTATAATGCAGAGTGAAACCTTTCCCTACTGTGTCTGATAAATGTAATCCAGGTTCAATTGCCAAGATTGTGCTGTCCAAAATGCCTGTTTAATATTTTTTTCAAGTAGGCTTCACACGCAGTGAAGATCAAGGCCCGAGCCAAGATAAAGAGTTGGATGCCTAACTGACTGAGCTACTTAGGAGCCTTCAAAGTGCCTGTTTAATTTTTAAAGATGGAACTCCACACTTTGCTTGGTTTTAAGCGTGTATGGAATGTTACAACAGGATATTGTGGTGGTCAGACAAATGGAAATGGTGGGAGACAAAAATATACATATGAAATAAACTCGATATTTTTTTAAATGTTTTTTTATTTATTTCTGAGATAGAGACAGCGTGAACAGGGGAGGGTCAGAGAAAGAGGGAAACACAGAACCCAAAACAGGCTCCAGGCTCTGAGCTAGCTGTCAGCACAGAGCCCAATGTAGGGCTCGAACCCACGAACCATAAGATCACGACCTGAGCCGAAGTTGGAGGCCCATCCGACTGAGCCACCCAGGCGCCCCATAAACTCAATATTTTAATAAAATAATAAAAATTAAAATGGCCAGTGCTCCTGGGTGGCTCAGATAGTTGAGCGTCCAACTCTTGCTTTTGACTCAGGTCATGATCCCACCACATGGGGCTTTGTGTTGACCACACAGAGCCTCCTTGGGATTCTCTCTCCATCTCTCTCTAGCCCTCCCCTGCTCTCTTGCCCTCTCAAAATAAATAAATACACTTTAAAAATAAAATAAAATAAAATAGCCAAGATTTGAACCATGTGAACACAAAAAGATGCTCAAAATCATTAATCATCAGAGAAATGCAAATTAAAATTATAGAATACCACTTCAGATCCACTAGAATGGCTATAATTAAAAAGACAGACAATAATAAGTACTGCCAAGGATGTGAAAAACTAGAACCCTCATACATTGCCGGTGAGGATATTAAATTGTGCAGCCACTTTGGAAAACAGATTGACAATGTCTTTAAAAAATTAAACATAAATTTATCATATAAATAAGCAATTCTACTCCTGGATGTCTACCTAAGATAAATGAAAGCATATGTCCACACAAAGATTTTAAGCAAATATTCATAGCAGCATTATTTGTAAACAGCTAAAAACTGAGGGGAAAATCCAACGTCCATTAACCAATGAATGGATAAACAAAGTGTGATATATTTATAGAATGGAATGCTAATCACCAACAAAAATGAACAACAAGGTACTGATACGTGCTACAACACTGGATGAACCTCAAAAACATTGAGCTACATGAAAGATGCAAAAAGACTACATATTATATGATTCCACTTATATTTAATGTCCAGGAAAGGCAAATCTATAGATACTGAAAATATACCAGAGGTTTTACGGGGTGAGAGGTGGTTTGGGGCACCTGGGTTGGTTGAGTACCCAACTTCGGCTCAGGTCATGATCTCGTGGTTCATGGGTTTGAGCCCCACATCAGGCTCACTGCTATCAGTGAGTGCAGAGTCTGCCTCAGGTCCCCTGTCCCCTTGTCTCTCTGCACCTCCCCCCCCAAAAATAAACAAACAAAAAATAGAACCACTATGGGGTGAGGCATGAACACAGGAATTAAATGCAAACAGGCATGAGAAACCTGAGGTGATAGAAAAATATTCTAAAAATGGAAATTATACATCAAAAAATGTTGAAAAATTAAGCCAGGGCTAGAAATTTCAGATGGAAGTAATTTACATATATATGAAATCAGAGATATTGGAAATAGAGTGTCCAGGGAAAACAATAGAAAAAGCCTAAAATGAGTACTTTGAGAAGCGTAGTACATAAGCAAATCTGAAAGAAATCAAAAGATTACCAATGGTAGACTGCACATGTGGCCACAATACTTTCAATTCTCTGCATCAGGACTCTATTTCCCCCACTCCTTGTGACCTGCCATGGCCAAAACAGTATGTCAACAGAGGCACTATATAAGTTCAGAGCCTAGACCTCAAGATGCGTCACTTATTCCACATCTGGAACCCAAATCTAGGCACAAGTGAACCAACTTGGGTTGCCTTGCTGGAACAGGAGAGGCCTGCAGAGGAAAACTGAATTTGCCTGAGGCAAGACACAGGAGTTCCAGCTGCTGTGAGCCAAGCACAGTGACTCAGAACACAACAACTGCCCAGCCAGGCAGAGCCCAACTCTCAATCTTTGCCTTCTAGGCACAGAAATAGAAAAGGTATCGATAAGATTGACTCAGATCTGGGAATTGCCAAAGTCACTGGTGGCAGAGCAAGTCACTGCAAGAGCAAAGTGAGAATAACAGTTAAACAGTCAATTAAGGGTCTATATTGTGCAGAAAGGCAAGGGAAGTTAAGTCAGATAGGCTGAAAGCTAGGAGAGACTTAGACCAGGGGTCCTGATGAAGGTAAGGCAGAAACTCATTAGGAGTGTGTGATGAGGTGCAGAGAAAGGAGGCTGTGTTGTCAGAGATATATCAGAATTCAAGATCAGGGAGTTACAGCAGTTCGAAGACATGATGAAATGTGCTCAGGATGGAAAACTGAAGGCTGTAAATAGATATTTGCCCATTTCATCTTCGTTGTCAAGTCGTATAGAATAAAATTGGATAGAATATTCTCTCCAATTTTAATGTCTTTTAAATGTCTTTTAATGTTTTTTAATGTCTGTGGGTTCTATAGTTACAAAGCCTCTTCCATGTTATCATATCAGTGATTTTTGTTTTTCTCTTGATCAGTCTAGCTAGACATTTAAACACTTTGTTGATATTTTCAAAGAATCAACTTTAACTTTCTCTGTTGTATGTTCATGCTCTATTTCATCAACATCTGCTCTTTATTATTTTCCTCCTTCTACTTTGTGTTTACTTTGCCCTTTCTATCCTCTAGCTTCTTAAAGTTGAAAATCTATCAGATTTTAGATCTTTCTTCTTTTCTAATATAAGTAGTTAGAGCTATATGTTTTCCTCTAAGGACTACTTTGGCTACATCCCACTATTTTGAGATGTTGTGTTTTCATTATCATTTAGTTCCAAATATTTTATGGTCCAGAATATAGTCTATCTTTGTGAATGAGTCATATGAGTATGATGTTCTATAAGTATCACTTGGGTGATGACAGTTGATGGGGATAGTAAGATCATCTTTTTCTTTACTGATTTACTATATGGGTATTCCATCAGTTGCTGAGAAAAGAATGTTAAAATCATCAAGTACACTACAAAATTGTCTATTGCTCCATTTTTTTTAAGATTTTATTTTTTTAAGTAATCTCTACACCCACCGTGGGGCTTGAACTTACAACCCTGAGATCAAGAGTCACATTCTCTACTGACTGAGCCAGCCAAGTGCCCCTATTTCTCCCTCTAAATTTGTTAATTTTTACTCCATATGTCTGTATAATATGTATAATAACACAGCTTCAAAATAGATGGAATAAAATATATGGACATATTACTCCATATGTATGTATAATATGTATAATAACACAGCTTCAAAATATATGGAGTAAAAATTAACAAATTTAGAGGGAGAAATAGGGGCACCTGGCTGGCTCAGTCAGTAGAGAATGTGACTCTTGATCTCAGGGTTATAGGTTATATATATATAAGTATATTATGATTATGTCTCCCAGAATATTTAGCCCTTTTATCATTATGGAACATCCTTCTTTATCTATCTTTATCTGCCTTGATACCTATTTCATCTAATATTAATATGGCCACTTTGACCTCCTTTTGATTATCATATGCATCATTTATTTTTTTCCATCCATTCACTCTCAATCTGAGTCTTTAAGTACATCTCTTATAAACAGTATATAGTCAGAGCTTACTATGTATCCATTCTGATAATGCGTCCCTTAATTTAGCCCTTTAATATTTAATGCAACTATTAATATGGATTTAGATCTACCACTTTATATTTTATTTTCAGCCTGTCCCCTCTGTTTTTTTGTTCCTTTGTTCCTCCACCCCTTCCTCCTTTGGATCATTTGGGTATCTTTTAGAATTCAATTTGGGTCTATCTATCAGATTTGCATTATTTTTTTACTTTTTTTCTTAATTTACATTCAAGTTCGTCAGCACGTAATGCAACAATGATTTCAGGAATAGATTCCTTAATGCCCCTTACCCATTTAGCCTATCCCTCCTCCCACAACATGCATCCTTAACTTTTCATTCTACTTAGAGTTAATATGCCACTTAATATAAAATGTAGAAACGTTACAATCATATAGGAAGTCCATTAACTCCCCTGTACTGGTCTACACTATGATTCTCAAATCTCTATATATACATCATACATCCCACAAGGCAATGTTACAATTTGTGCTTTAAACAATTATATGTATTTCAAAGAAATTAAGAGGAATGAAATAGTATTATATATTTATCTTGATATTTGGTATTTCTGATCTGATGCTCCTTATTCAAATTTATTACCACATTTCTGAAAACTAGTTGAACAGAGATTACCAAACCACAACATTTGGCCCTCACCTGGCATGAATGCATAAATTACACATTAAAACTGCCCTAATCTTTTCTCTTAAGATCATGACAGTTAAAGCAATACCAATTGGCACCAACGTGATTATAAACAAAACATAAAATTCAGGCACTGGAACGGAGTGACAATACTGGTGATAAGGTATATTGGTTACAAGACAATTCAGAATATACTGAACATTGATTACTCATATTATAAATTGGTGTCAAAACATTAAATATTAAAATTTTTGTTCTAAACTCCCACATCAAAGTATGCAAATTCCTTCAGTAATGAATAAAAATGTCAGGGAATATTTTCAACTCATTTTTAAAAGTGCCTGAATGTGTATTTTCAAAGTAAATGCATGGTGTTAACTAGGGCATAACTGTGAGTATATCTGAAATAAAAAAATGAAAAGCATTTTAAAAAATGAAAACCATCTGTTTCTCTTTATGTAAAAGGAATATTTGGAAATACAGGAATACTTGGAAATATTCCAGTTATTCCAAATACAGGAATATTTGGAAAGTTACAGAATCCATGAAAATTGAGACTTAAAATGACTTTAGAAAACAATGAATATTCAATCATTTAGCAAACATTTACTGAGCTTCATTCTGTACCACTGAGCTAAGAACTAGAGACTTAGACCACCCTCAAGATACTCAAAATCTTGCAGAAGGGACAAACAAAAACTCAATTACTATTACGAAGAGGGAGCTAGGAACATTTCCTATAAGAAATGACTTATGAACTAGGTTTCAAAGGAAAGTCACAAGTTAGCCTTTTATGCCTGAGTATTTTCGTTTTTGTTGGCAAAGAGTGGGCAACGAGAGGAATGGAAGAGAAAGAGAAGCTTTCTCAGTTGGAAATAATATGAACAAAAACAATAATCCTAAAAGGCCATGGATTATTTCAAGAATTATAAATACAGACAAATGGTTAGAATAGCACTATCACAAGGACATCAGGATAGGGATCATTTTGATGTTATATTAAGAAAGTTATATTAAGAAGTTGAAATCCTGGGTTTCTCAGTTGGTTAAGCATCCAACTTTTGCTCAGGTCATGATCTCATGGTCCATGGGTTCGAAGTGCTGACAGCTCAGAGCCTGGAGCCTGCTTCAGATGGTTTCTCCCTCTCTCTCTGCCCCTCCTCTGTCTCTCTCCATCTCTCAACAATAAATAATTGTTTAAAAAAAATTTTTTTAAAGATGAACTTGGGGGTCACCTGGGTAGCTCAGTCAATTAACCATCTGATTTCTGATTTCAGCTCAAGTCATGATCTCACAGTTTGTGAGTTCGAGACCCGCATTGGGCTCTGTGCTGACAGTGTGGAGCCTGGAGCCTGCTTCAGATTCTGTGTCTCCCTCTCTCTCTGTCCCTCCCCCCCACCAAAATAAATAAAATTTTTTTAAAAAGCTGAACTCGGGGCTCCTAGCTGGCTCAGCCCAAGGAGCATGCAACTCTTGATCTCGGGGTTGTAAGTTCGAGAGCCACGTTGGGTACAGAGATTACTTAAAAATAAAAAATCAATCTAAAAAAATAAAGTTGAACTTGATTACCTTGAAGGAAGTGGGAAGTCACTGAAAGATTTTAAATAGAGTAGGAATATGGCTTACCCAACCTTTTCTCCCTTGACTACCTCTACTACAGAAGCTAAGAAAAATAAAAACTCCTATCCCAAGCTTCCCTTCAGATGGACTATGACACAGTTCTGATCAGTGAAGTACAAAAAAAACTTAACATGAAAGGCTTCTGGCAAAAATGGTGACCCTGATGAACATCCTTCCCATCCCTTCCTCTCCCTTCCTTGAATTTGGGCATGATGTCTGGAGCCGTGCCAACCATCCTGCAACCATGAGGCAGCATCTCCAGACTTCTCCAGACTTCTTGCTATAAGAGAATACAAATCCCTGTTTATTAGTAATCCATTTTTATGTTGGGATTACTTGAATATGAATGTCTCCCTGACTAAAAATCATTTTAAGAATTTGTATTTGAGAATGATTCTTATTAAATTAGTGTGCATGGACTGGGGATGAAGAGGCAGGGAGGCTGGTCTGGAGGCTTATTATAGGGCCTGAACTAAGGTAACCATAGTGGATCTAGTAAGGGAGGCAGAATCCAGAGATATTTAAAAGAGTACAAGATAGATAGGAAGGGATCTGTCACATCTTTCAGATTTCTGGTTTGAGCAGCTGCAGAAGGTAGGGGTCAGGGTAGTGTCACTCTCCAAAACAGTGGCACTTAGGGTTTGGGACTGATGAGTTCACTGTTCAGTTTGAGATACCTGATACCTCCATGGGAAAATGAGGGAAAAGCCATGGACTGTCTGTATCTGGAGGTCAAGAGTGAAGTCTGAATTTGAGATACAGATTTCACAGCAACCATTATATGTGGGTAAACTAAAACAGTAAGTATGGTTAGATCATGCAAGGAGAGTTTGAATAGGGTGGGAAAAACTGAGGCCCCGCACATCTATAAGATAAAGAAGTAGGTTAGTGGTGGCTTAGGATTGGGGATGGAGGAAGGAAGGAGGAAGGGGGAATGGGGAGTGACTGCTTACAGGTCACTGAGGGTAATAAAAGTGCTCTAAAACTAAACTGTGTGAAGGTTGCACCACCTTCCAGTTATACTAAAATCCACTTGCTGACAATTTGGAAATCAGTGTTGAGCTAACAGTAAGTGATTTTTTTTAAGTTTATTTATTTATTTTGAGGGAGAAAGAGAACATGAGCAGGGGAGGGACAGAGAGAGAAGTAGAAAGAGAATCCCAAGCGGGCTCCATGCTCAGCCCCAGTGCAGGGGCTCGATCTCATGACCATGATATCATGTCTGTGAAATTATGACCTGAGCTGAAGTCAAGATTCAGATGCCTAGCCAACTGAACCACCAGGTGCCCCAAGAGTGAGTGATTGTTAGTAGCAGTGGCTGAAGCCAGATTACACAAAGTTGAGGAATTTATGAGAGGTGAAGAACAGAAGGTGACAAAGAATGTTTTTCAGGAAACTTTTCTTGCCAAGAGAAGAGCTGGTGGTATCAGGAGACTTGTATTGTTTTCAAAAGGCAGCACAGGGGCTCCTGGGTGACTCAGTCACTTAAGTGACCGACTATTTCAGGTCAGGTCATGATCTCATGGTTTGTGAGACTGAGCCCAGTGCTGAGCTCCCTCATGCTGAACATGAAGTCTGCTTGGGATTCTCTCTCCCTCTCTCTCTGTCTTTCCCTTACTTGTGCTCTCTCTCTCTCCCTCGAAATAAATAAATAAACTGAAAGAAAGAAAGAAAGAAAGAAAGAAAGAAAGAAAGAAAGAAAGAAAGAAAGAAAGAAAGAAAGAAAGAAAGAAGGAAAGAAAGAAAAAGAAAGAAAGAAAGGACAGTAGAAATGATACTTAATGTGTTAAGGAAAGCGTCCTGCAAAGGGGGAGCAAGAGAAGATAAAAGAGGAGGGGATGATTCATGGACCAATATCCCCCAAGAGCTAGGAAGCAAAGGAACTCATGACATAAACATGAAATACTAAAATGGAGGACAGATGTGTTCTCTATCAGACTAGGAGGAAAGCTTAAGATACACTCAGTTTGTAGGGGCCAAAACGTTTGTTGCTTGATGGTACTGATGTTCTCTGAGTTAGGAGGAGACAGGGTGCCTAAATGGCTTTGTCACTTGAGTGTCTGACTTCAGCTCAGGTCATGAGCTCATGGTTCATGGGTTCAAGCCCCGCGTCGGGCTCTGTGCTGACAGCTCAGAGCCTGGAGCCTGCTTCAGATTCTGTGTCTCCTTCTCTCTCTGCACCTCCCCTGCTTGTGCTCTCTCTCTCTGTCTCTGAAAAATATTTTTATTGTAGCTGGCACCTACTTATATTTCTACCTCTACATTTCTTTTTGCAACCTCAGGAACCCTTTTATCTAATCATATTAGCACATTCTGAGCTCTGAAAAGAGGCGCGTGCCTTCCTAAATCTTTGCCTATCCTCATCTGTTCTGCTGGGGGATGGCTCTCATTTCCTCTCTGTCTCGTCAAATACTACCCAACCTGCATGGTTCAGCATAAATACCACTGCCTCCTGGAAGACCTTTCTGATCACCCTAGCTAGAAGCAGTCATTTCACTTGGACGATTCCAAACATTCCTTTTCTATGCATAATTTGCTACTTGCTATTTTGTTAATTATATCTTTATCTTCACCTGCTTAAATCTCCTACAAGGCAGGAATCATGTTTTACATGCCTTTTTAGCATGATGCTTTGCACATAGCAGAAACATGGCCTATTACTTCTGGAAGGGGCTTCAGATATCATCTTCATCTTACCAGTGAACACCAAGTCTAAGTCTCAGAGATTCTAAGAGACCTGACCAAGATCAACCAATTAGTGGCACAGCTGGAACCCCAAATCAGAATTTTGAACTCTATGCTTATACTCCTTTCTTTAAACCAACACTCATTAGCCTAATTCTATTTTATGATCCAAATCTCAAAAAAAGAGTCATTCTTGAGCCTTAAGATTAGACAAAGATTCAAACTTCTCTGGAAAAGCTTTTGTTTCAACTTTCATCTAGATGGCATTTAACTGTCTTGGATGGCACGAAAAAAAAGTGGGTTTCTATTCTTCCTTTTTTTTCTTTTAGCATTCTGTTTGGTTGCCATGTAGCTAATATACGGGGAAATTATATGGTAGTGGAGACTCTGGCATAATAAAGCTCTGTGAACAGGGTGAATTTGTCTTTTTTACAAATGTATTGGCTGTACTTGTACACCCTGGCCTTTGATGCTCTTGCCACATTTGTGATTCATAGTTGGAAACAGCACAGCAGTTCAGTTACCGTAACAGAAGAAACCAGCAACTATAAAATTTCAGCACTGATATTGGAAATGACCTAGAAGTAATCGTCAAGGGCAGGGCTATACCTCAGACCTTTTGTTAGCCCTACTATCTAACATCACACTTTGTACAGAACAAAAAAATAAATATATTTACTTTGAAAATAATTGAGTGAAGCTAAATTAATACTATATCATGTAGATTTCAATTTATGACTGATTTAATTAGTGTAAATTAATTTAGAACTAGAATTTAATCTAGGCAAAGAATTTATTTAAAAGATAATTTAGTTTAAAAGAGAGCTAAATAATAAACTATCATTTTCTCTAATTCATTAAATTGGGTAGTTAGCAATGAAATATACAAATTTAACAAGAAGCTATGAAATATGGCTAGTTTGCTGACTATTCTTGCACAGTTTGGTAAAGGGACACTCTGACAACATAATGAGGCCAAGAGAGTTTGTGTGGACTATCCCTTCATCTACGATAACTTGGATAATCATTGAAAGAGCCTAAAGGATTAACCTATTCAGCTCTGTTAAGAAATGTCCAGTAAAAATTCACTCAACTTCGCTTGTCTCTTTCACTGAAAACGTTGGGCGTATTATTCTCTGAGCTATGAGTGACACAGTTAAACACCATAGGGCAAACAAAATGTAGCCAAGGAGTTCTTGTCTTACTCAGTCCTTATCTTGCTATGTGACTCTTTGAGAACTGCTTAACTTGAGTTAACTCTTTTGGTTCCTTTACCTGAAACGGGAAGTGAAGATATTTACTCCAATCCTGATAGACACACAACACACTCTTCCCCTTCCTTATATGAAACAAGGCTTCCCTTATTCCACTGAGCTGATGAATAGGGATCACTTACCGCTGTTCACTCTGGTTATTCTCAAAGGGCATTATAATTATCTTCATCCTACTGAAGAACTCCCAAGGCTCTTTCCTGAAATCTCATGGTACCTCAATTACCCATATCACTTTCTGAAATTTCCTTAAAGTCAGGATTGTCGCTGCCTGATTTTTACCACAGGAATCCAGTGTAACAGTTAACCATTGTGCAAAATCACAGCATAAAGCATTATAAATCCTCAGGAAAAGTACACTTCTTAGATGTCCAGATTGAACACTTGGTTTCTTAACTGTGTCCTACTTCAGTGTGAAATCCCTTCTCTGCATTAGCTATGAAAACAAAAAACTACACAAGTTCTTTATATTCAGACATAAAACACACATTTCTATCTATCTAATTGGGTCTTTTTATCTGTCAGTAAGCTGCAGTTATGGTGTTCAGCCCCTGCTGTCTGGTTAATAATTTCACGTTCTCATACTATTGTTAAAATTTAGAGGACTATGGGGCACCTGGGTGGCTCAGTCAGTTGAGTGTCTGACTTCAGCTGAGGTCATGATCTCCCGGTTCATGAATTCCAGCCCCGCATCAGGATCACTGCTGTCAGCGCAGAGCCTGTTTCAGATCCTCTGTCCCCCTCTCTCTGCCTCTCCCCTACTTGTGTGCATGCTCTCTCTCTCTCTCTCTCTCTCAAAAATAAACATTTAAAAAAATTTTAGAGGACTATTAGGCCAATAAAGATGAATTTGAAAGGGTTGGTAGGTGGTTACACTTCCAAAACATCTTATAAACATCTATATTATTTAGTTGTAGATTCATGAGGAAGAAATTAGCTTCATGTTGAAGAAATGTGTTTATTACGTATTTTGTGAGAAAAACAAAGGTGGAGCTCCTCGGATGATGGATGTGACTTTCTTCACAAAGCAAAGTGGGTCCAGATGCTATGGTTTTCCCCCTGGACAAGTATGACTACCTGGGAAGGAACATCCTGAAATTTCCTATCCAGTTGGACTCCTTCCTAGGCATGTAAGTAGCAGAAGCAATATCCTCTGCCAAGTAAAGCAGCACAGGGCTAACAAACTTCTTCACATGTTCAAGGGCTTTCCCAAAGCTCTTTCACATTTCAGAATGAGTCAGCATATCCTAAACTCATTTTCCTTATTTGACCACTATGGGAATGCTGAAAGTGAATTACCTACTTACGGAGATTGGAATGAGGAAGGCACTAACTTCTTTGTTCAATATGATTATGACTAGTCAAAAAATCAAAACGTTTTCCTTGAGAAATATTTTTGCAGCAGCTACTGCTCAAAAAGCAACAAGAATATCCATTATGCTACTCAAATTCTAATTTTTTGAAATGCTAGAATCCAAAAAAATTCAGAGGTATTTCTCAAGAAGAAAATCCTGCAGGAAATGGCATTTTGATAAAAAGGAAAGGGAAAAAATCATCCCCAAGGCCGCCTGAATGGCTCAGTCGGTTAAGCAACCAGCTTTGGCTCACGTCACAATCTCACAGTTCACCAGTTCGAGCCCTGAGTCAGGCTTTGTGCTGATAGCTCAGAGCCTGGAGCCTGCTTCAGATTCTATGTTTCTGTCTCTCTCTGCCTCTCCCCTGCTCATGCTCTGTCTCTCTCTCTCTCTCTCTCTCTCTCTCCCAAAAATAAATTTAAAAAATAATAATAATTCCCAGTGTTTTCCTTAAGGGAAAATGTTTTATTTGTGGTAAGCATAAAACAATGATGAAATGTGACACTCTCATGCTCTTGAGATTTTCACATAACATTCTTGGAGTAGTTTATCAAAGAAACTTGGTACAGAAAGGCACACAGGTAGCCCATCAACAATTAAGCTAATACTGTATTTAATTTCCTGAGAAAAAAACATTCTAACCAAATCCATTTTGTTATAATTAGTGATTTTCATTTTTAATACAAACTCCAGAGCAATTTTTAAAAGCTGGAAAGAGATTCAGCAAATGTTGAATTCCAAGCAATGTCCTGAGAATGTGCATTTTTTTCTGCCCAACTCTGAGTTCTATTTGCCAGTTTATGAGAACTGGCACACAACTGAGAAATTTTTTATTCATTCAATAAATATTTATTAAGAACCACTATATACCAGGCAATAGGGATACAGCCCTAAACAGGAGAGACATGGTTCATGTCCTCAAAGAGTTCATAGACTAGCAGATTAGGCAAATATGATGTATAGACAAGATGTCAAACTGGATTAGGAATCTTGTGAAAAGAGTTAAAGCATTAAACAACTGCTCCCAGCTTTCCTCACCAAATGCAAGCACAGGACAAACGCGTAACTGAGAGATAACTGAACCAGACATAGTCTTGACTCTCGCATTTTTTTTGTTTGTGTTTTAGCTAAAATGCCTAATGGCGAATAAGATAATCCATAGCAGGATTATTTTGGTTCTGACACTTATGTGTATGGAGCTGGTAATCTCTTCTTAAAATCAAAACCCTAAATTTTGATGTTTGCACCCTGACCATTATCTACTTTTTGTCACGTCTAAATGAGTTATTCTATTTAACTAATCAGATACTCAAAATTGTTGCTTCATAATAGAGTTTATGTTGTTTCCCTTAGGTTTAAATTAATTAGTTTAATTAAGACTTCATTTAAATTGTGCAAAGATTTTTATTCTTACACATTTTTAATTCAATTTTAAAAGATGTAATGGTAGCTACCCATTGTTGAATATTTACTATGAACTAACTGGGGTGGTTTTTTTTTTACATAATTACTTGTAAATCCCCCCCCCCCAACTGTAAACACTGCAAGGTACTATTCTACAGATGGGGAAACTGAGATGCTGAGAAGTGAAGAGAGTTTTCCAGAACCACACAGCTAGTTAGTGTAAAGACTGATCTGACTGGTTAATTTATTCTCTTAAGTATCCTAAACTGAGAAGAGAGTTCTCACCTACCCTCCAGGGCTACATGCAGTGGAATTGCTGTGCAACATCATAATGATGTTATAATTCAACTAAAGCTTTTAAGCAACCAGAGTCCAAGAAAACATCTACGGTGCAATAAAACATCTGATTAACTAGTGAAACGAAATGTGAAATAACTTCTCAGGTAAATAGCAAGTAAATGGAGGGTGTCTAACTGAAATCTTTGCTAAATGGAGTAAACCACAGCAAGCATTGTTTCTGGTAACCTCCAAGCCTGGCTGTGTGAAACTCTCCCAAAAAGAGGGGAAATTATCTCACACTAAGTGGGGGTTGGCCTGTAAATTCGTAAAGGAATGCTGGGCCTGGGAGAGCCTGTCCTACCTTCAGTGGGGCTGGTCCCACAACAGTCCCACGTTATCACTGCACCCGCAGCCCCTGCTCACGGAGGGCTCACGGAGGGCTGGTCCGCATTCGGAGAGCCAAGACCACCGCACCCGATCAGATACAGCCGGGTCACTACCACCATCACTTTGCAAAAAGCATCAGATGGTCCCAATAAAACATGGGCAGCTTTATGAGTGAATAAGAATGTACTCAAGAAAGCCTAAAATGAAACGCATATGGATCGAATCGCTCTGCACTAACTTCCTAAGAGATCTCCTCTGCCGGTGGCTCTCCGAGGGAACCACCACCGCCAGCTCACAGCACCCAGACAGCCTCCACCCGCAAATTACAGATCTACGGATCGTAAACGAAACTGAGATCCACCCCGTGGCGAAGTTTCCCAAGGTCTGTAGCGCTTGGAGGGGCCGTCTTTCCCCCTCTGGTAGAGGGGCTCCACCACCCAAGAAATCTGCTAACGCCGTCGGTTCGGCGGGCACCAACGGTGGGGAATGGCTTTAGGCTCGGGGGCAGCATGCTCGCCATTCAATGCCCTGCTGGTTTCTTAACACGCATATGATTAATATTGGTACTCAGGAAAGAGAACTTCTTCTGACCTTGAGCGTGCGCGCTAAATAAATTACCTCAGAACGAAAGTGGTGGGATCTCATAACAGCATCTGCGGAGAAAAGAGAAAAACGAGACTTCATTTAACTCCTTGTTCTTCCCCTGCAGAGTTACTAAGGACTTACCTGAGGGACCGGGGTCGGGAAGGCACATTCCTGAAGCCTTAAATTCAGCGGGGACACACTACAGGGCGGGGAGGTTACTAGGCCATCGGTCTCTAGGTGAGCTCTCCGCGAGAAGTTTCAGGGAAAGTTCTGGGAGAGTTGGGGAGCCTCGAACTCTCCGTGCCTTACTTTCTTACCCCTAAGCTCCCGCGATGGATGGGCGAAGGGAGGCTGCCGCAGCCCCGGGTTCCGCTCCGATTACCCTTAGGGCTTTAGCAAACTGACACTAAGAGCTGGCGTCCGCGCCTCCTCCGTTCCCAGCTCTGGGCATCACTGTGGGGATCCCAACAGCGAAGACCGGAGGAAGGCGGTGAGGGCAAAAAGGGCGAGCAAAGCACGTTAAATACATAAACGTACTCAGCCTGCGGAGTGGGCAGCGAGGGGGGGGGTAGGGACCGCAGCGCGGAAGGGAGCGAGCCCCGCTTCGCTCTCCAAATCCGCTTACACGTTCCCCCTAGCCCGAAGAACGCCGTCACGGCGTGTCTCACCTCGGCTCCTTGAACGACCCGAAAAGACCGATTTCATCGGATGCCTCCCTTTCTGGAGCCTGCGGTGCCAGCAGCAAAAGAAGATGATGGTGGCGATGGTGCCCAGCAAAAGCAACAAGAGGAAGAGGGCACATTGGATGCTGTAGGGTCTCAGCAGGACGAGGAAAGCCGCGGCGATCATGGTGCGGGCGAGGCGGGGGCGGCTCGGCGGCGGGGCTGGAGGGCGGCGGCACAGGCACCCGCGCCGGGCGCACCACGGAGCGGCGGGCACGGGCGAGCGCGGCTCAGCGCGTCATGCCCGGCGCTCGCGGCCCCGCGCCCAGCCCAATGGCTGCGCACCCCGCGCCAGCCGCGCTATGCGAGTGATCCAGGGCTGCGGGGAGCGCTTGCCATGACTCAGCAGACGGCGACGAGGCAGGAACTTAGCGGCGGGGAGCCTCCCCCCTCTCTCCCCAGGCGCCCCCGCCCCCGTCCGTGCGCAGCCCCCGGGCGCAGCCCCGCCAGGCACGCGGTGGGCTGGGAGGAGCAGCACTGCCGCCGCGGCCACCCGGGTCCCGCGCATCGTCCTGCGGCCGCCGCCGGCCTCGGCATCCCGCAAGCCGGACGCACGTGGGTCGGGGCGGGGACGCGGCGCCCGGGCTGCGGCGGCGGCCCGCGGGGGGCGGGAATGGGGCGCCGCGGCGGGGGCTCGCCTGATGACATCACGGCCGGGCTGCGGCAACGCGGGCGCGCGGACATGGCTGCGGCGGCTTCGGCGGCGGCCGCGGGCTGCGCCCGGGCCTGAGCGCCCAGCGCCCTCCCGCGGGGCCGCCCGCCAGTCCGCGCGGTCCGCGGGTGCACAGATTGCGCGCCTCTCCGCTCCCAGACACCTGGGGCTTCCACCTATCCAGCCTCCCTGGGCCGAACTGCTGGGGAGCCCGGCGACAGGGGGCGCCAAGGAGCCAGGGGGAAAACCGTGAGGCGCTGGCGGGAGCCTGCAGGCGGTGCTACCCCCACCTCCCACCTCCCCGCGCCCCGCCCCGAGGCTGGGGCTTTGGAGGATGCAGCCGGGTGAGCTATTGCTTGCGGGGGGTTCCTCGCACGCTGAAGCGTGAACGCCGGGAAGGGCCTTCCCCGGGAATGGGGGTTTTCCAGGAACGGGAGGCCCACCCTCTCCAAGCCCCTCTAAAGTGGGAGCGCTCCCCAGTAGAACGCTTCGGTCTGCAGACGTGAACTGTGACACCCCGAAACTCGGTGCTATTTCGCAGCCGAGAAATGGGCACTTCCATGCGTTTACCGTCAAACCCTGACTCATTTAGTGCGTTTGGAGAGAGAGGCAATTTCAGATTTAGAGACCTGGCAGATAAAGGAAGTTGGAGATTGGCCTGTAAATATTTTGAGGAGAAATATTTCAGGGAGTGTGAGGAAATAATGATCTGTCACACTCAAAATGCACACGTTCCCTCCTGCCCCCTCCCCTTTCTTCATAACCAGCAAAAAGTATATGCTTGATGCCGGAAGAATTTACAGTGGCCGCTGGTGCAATGCCAATGCTGAAGGTGTGGCGGGAGCGCTGCAGTCTGCCTTTCTGCGGACAGCCACTGCCACCTGGCCCGGACGCCGCTGCGGCAGCAGTCTGCGGCATCGTTTGGCCTTGGCCGGCCGGCCGGAGCTGTACCGCCTTAAACTGCTCCCAGGCAATGCAGGCATTTCCGGGGGGAGGGCTGTTTTTAACTTGTTTTGTTTTATTTACACGCATAAGACAACTGCAATAATAGTGACAGAAAGTAACCTATTACTGCATTTGTGGAGTTTCTAATAACTACAAAGGTGGACTCTTACTTTGGAATATTTAAGACACTGTAGAAATTGTCATTAAAGAAAGTAATTTGTAAAATTCTGGAAAGCGTTTAAAGAATAGATGACAGTACTTAAGTTGCATTTGTATAAGATCTCTAAATCAGTATTGTTCTCTAACTATACAAAATCAACAGTGCAACTCTGCATAAAAGCTTAACCACTGATGTTCTTAAGGCCTAGAATATGTTACCGTGTGTAAGCATTAAAGGAAATTCCAAAAGGCATTGGCTAATGCATTTCCTAAATGTCAGATTCATAAACATGGGAAACCGTGGATTAAATGTTTTTATGTACAAGTTGTTTCCTAAAACACAATAAACAGTCGAGTTGTTGACATGTTGCATCACATTTGGTCGTTTAGGTTTGAAGATGCAAGGACCTTGCTTGCAGATGCTGTATAAGGTGGGAATGTTGAGTGTCAGAGAATAGGCTACGCTACAAGTCAGGATAGGCTTCAGAGGGCCCAGGCGCTCCGGGTCTGACAGGTAGCACCTACTGGTGTTCACTTTGCTCAGAAGTCTCCTGATACCGCAGCCCACTGCAGTGAGAGATTGCATTCCTGTTAGTTGTGCAGGAGTATTGAAGAGGACCCTGAGAGTCCACAATGTGTGACACATCAGGAAAGGAAGAATTCTTTACTGCATTGACTCCCAGTTGCCTGGTAGAGTAATTAAATTAAACAACAAAGTTGAACTAACCTTCTGCAAACATTGGGAGAAATGACTAATAGAATTTAGAAAGGTTTTATACTTTATACTTCTCACTTTATAACTTTATACTTCTCACTGACTGCAATTTGTGAGTGAGCTAAAATAGCCTAAATATCCTTGAAACATGTCTAAGACCACAAACAGCATAGTAACCAATGTGCTCCAAACTCTGCATTTTTAACAACAAAAAGCAACTAAATAGCAATTATGGTTTTCTGAGCTATTACTTTAGCACAACTGTTACCATCCTGTGTCTTGCTGCAGCCATTTATAAGTTTCAAGTACACACAAGAACATCATTTATCTCTCTTGGCAGACAAATGCTTTAACTGCCGTGCAGTAGGATTATAGAGATTTCTTTTTAGATGCTTTTGTGTCTGTTCTTTACATCAGTTGTCCAAGGATACTAATAATAAGGAAACCAAATCGTTGAAAGAATTCAGTATTTAGGTTCCATTGTTATTTTCTGTTTTGTTGCTAATTTATCATTTCCATCTCCAAATAATGGCATGTTATTAATTGCTTCTTTCTGTGTGTTTATGTGATGCTAATTCATTGTGGAATTTAATAAATATGAAATTAGCCAATCAATCCTTTTTGGGAGTTAATTTAATAGAATTCATATATTTTCTTTCTGCTAGGTTTTCATTACAAAGAATAATTGACATTATATCAAAGTCACAAAAAATAAGGTTTGGTGGCAGGGGTGGAGGAGGAAGGTCCTTGGTCAAATGTTTCATATGAAGAAATGAGAAATCAAGAAGGGAAAGGGTATATAATGTTTTGACTTTTTATGATAGTGAGTTAGCAGAGTCACCCAAGAGAAGACAAATGAGTTGATAAAAATAGTTAAGAGTGTTTAGTGTCAGGTATGTATCATGTCAGGTGTGATAACCTATCACGTAGCCTTCTTCCCTTTGGATTCTCAACCAAATTGTGAACACACACGAGGAGCCAAAAGGAAACAGAACTATTAACTTTATTCAGGGTAAAGTCGGATTGAAGAACATGGCTTAGATTCAAGGCCAAAATGGGACATGTTATTTCTTTTCTCCTTACTCTGCACACCCACCCAGTCACAGCTGGAGAACTACAGACTTCCCAACACTAGGACACTAGGAATCTACTTCTTACCAGGAGACAGAGGCCAACAAGAGCCTGACATCTCCCACCCATGAGGCTTGCAGCATGAGTGAACAAGACAGGACCATATGTGAGAAGGGGACCTTTCATACATCAGCTGGAAGACCCTCCCCAACTTCCCCCATCACTGAGTCATTCGCCTCCCAAAGTAAGAGTAAGTAATGGGCTTTAATAGAAAGACAGAAGCTCTTCAGTACTTCTCTAAGAGATGTGAAGTTGTGGCATAAATTCCTAATTCATGGGTCAGGAGAAGCATCAGAAAAGAAGGCTCCACCCTAAGCTGTGTGGTGACCAACTGAGAGAAAAGGAGGAAATGAAGATGACTCAAGCTCTGAGCTAGCGTGGGAGGACAGTTCTGTAGGAAAAGATGACAAACTGAATCTTAGACCCATTGAGGCAGAGGCATCCGAATATCCGCGTGAAATTATCCAGCAAGCCCACGGAAACATGGGTGGAAAAGTCAGAACCGGAGACAGACTGGGAGTCATGAACATGAATTATAGTTGAGGTCATGATGGACAAAATGACTGAGGAAGAGAAATTATTGGAAGAACTGGAACCAGAACTTTGGAGATGACTTTCATTTGTGGACGGGAGAAGGACAGCAGAAGACAAGCCCCCGGAAGCCCGAGTGGGAAGTGTTCCAATTTAGTGGCACACTAGAACAGAGGCACAAAAGGGAGGGAAAGATGTGCAAGGACTGAGGACTGGTGATGAGGTGACCTTCCAGAGAACTGATTCATGGTGGCGGGAGAGGTTAAAACCAGATATCAATATGTTGAAGAGGGAGTAGGAGGTGAAAACAGGAGAGAGCCTTTGTCCACAATCTTTGGAGAAATTTAACCCTAAAACTTAAAATTCTAACTCTCAAAGTTAATTCATCTAAAAGGGATAAGTAGAGAAAGCTGTGATTAAAGGCTGAGTAATGCTTTTTTGGTTTTTGGGTTTTTTTGTTTTATTTTATTTTGTTTTGTTTTGTGTGTGTGTGTGTGTGTGTGTGTGTGTGTGTGTGTGTGGTCAGGATAGGGATACTTAAACCAGTTTCCAGGGAATTTGGGAAATGGAACCCACAGAGGGAGGGGCAATTGAGCATTAAAGAGAGGGGAGAAGAAGGCATTCTGGGCATGTGTGGTCTAGCTGTTTGCTTTAACATGCCTGCGGTCCTCCCCAACACCCCCATTTGCCCCCCATGGGTTCTTTCTGCTCTCCAGCTGCTTTTGAGTCTGCGGTTAACACCCACCCTGACTAGTTAGGATAGCTCCCTGCCCATGATCTCCTCCCCACCAACCCTGGTTACTAACACTCAGACTTGGGGAGTGATGTTTTAGGGAAAGATAAGGAATGCTTTGGAATGTAGGCCATGTAAGCTTTTATTACAAACTTAAACAGAAGTGACTATATTATCCAACCGATAATACACAATGACATTACACTGAAATATTACCCCTTTGAAAACAAAAAGTGTAGGTAAGAATGGGTCTATCAACAAATGTTTAGAAATGAATCATACTGAGTTTGAACTGGTAACCTACTTGTTCCTAGGTGAAGCTTTTTACTCTCAGAATTTAAATGGCATAGGGGTGCCTGGGTGGCTCAGTCAGTTGAGTGTCTAACTTCAGCTCAGATCATGATCTCATAGTTTGTGGGTTCAAGCCCTGTGTGGGGCTCTGTGCTGACAGCTTGGATCCTGCTTTGGGTTCTGTGTTTTCCTCTCTCTCTGCCCCTACCCTGACTGCTTACGTGCACACACACATGTGCTCTCTCTCTCAAAAATAAATAAGCATTTTTAAAAATTAAAAAAAGAATTTAAATGCCATAAAAGGAAAATTGAGAGGTATCTGAAGAAATGTGTTGTATAACCTATTTATTTCCAGATGGTTTTTCATAACAGAGTGAGACCGAGACCTGTGCCAACAAAGCACATGTTCTTGTGTTGAAAGGTAAAGGAGCTGCAGTATCTAGAAGAACCTACATCTTGTAATATAATCTTGGAGGCAATTTCCAGCCACCCGAATCAAGGGAGCCATCATGGGGATGGATTGCTATTGTCTTTTTAAAATTTGTGTTTTTGAAAGAAAAGCAATTACTATTTGTAGTAATACAAATATTATTTTCAGCAAATAGGAAAGGACACATCTTGCCATAATAAAAACTTTTGAAATAACTTACAGGCATCATTGTTAAGAGAAAATTTTTCATGTGAATCATTCCAAATTGGTCTTGTAACATTTTAGAAATTTTACAGCCTAATTAGGATTTATTGTCCTGTGGGTTACAGAATCTAGAATAATGCTTTTGGGGCTTGAGGGGGAATGTTCTTTTTTGTGAACATTATAGATGTCTCAAAAAAGTCTACTAAGCCTGAGAGTTTTTAAAAAATGTCAGTGTAATTGAATTCATCTACTCTATAATGCTTTGCAGACAGTTTTTGGAAAGTAATCATTTATTATCCGCAAGCAAATAGAATTCATTTATGTAGTTTCTAACATTGAGTGTGGGATTAGTCATGCAGCAAAATACTGAGTCATTTGGCCAGAAAATTTACTCATAGTTGTATGAACTGCCAATGGAAAATTTGAGACCTGTTCATAAATCAAATTATAAAGCTTTTAGACTTATAAATCACTGAGCAGCATTGTTCATTATTATTCAGAGAGAGTAAAATATTTCCACCACTTCTAAGTAAGGGCAATTTACAAAGCAAGTTTGAAAGCTGAAGTTAGTGCTTTCCAGTTCCAAGGTAAGGCTTGTCATATATGTTACAAGCATTTGTACATGCCCAAGTGAAAATAGAAGAAAAGTAAGATAAGAAGTTTATAGTTGCATAGTAAATATGAGATGAGTACAATCTTTTTTTTTAATATTTAGTTTTGAGAAAAAGAGAGAAAGAAAGAGAAAGCAGGGAAGGGCCAGAGAGAGAGGGAAACACAGAATCCAAATCAGCTCCAAGCTCTGAGCTGTCAGCACAGAGCCTGACACAGGGCTCAAACTCAGGAACCATGAGATCATGACCTGAGCCGAAGTCAGACACTTAACCAACTGAGCCATTCAGGTGCCCCGAGATGAATAAAATCTTGACTAATGTTTATGAACAAAATGAATGAAATGATAGCATTTTAATAGCTAACTTTCCTCCAGTTCTTTTTTTTAAATGTTTTTAATTTATTTCTGACAGAGAGAGACAGCATGAGCAGGGGAGGGTCAGAGAGAGAAAGAGACAGAATCTGAAACAGGCTCCAGGCTCTAAGCTAGCTGTCAGCGCAGAGCCCAACGCGGGGCTCGAACCCACAAACTGTGAGATCATGACCTGAGCCGAAGTCAGAGCTTAACCGAATGAGCCACCCAGGCACCCTCTTCCATTTCTTATAATAGTTTTTTGGAGCATTTTTGCATTAAATGTTTTGTGCTCATAGATTTGTATGCTGATTCATCAGCATACTGATAGCCTGAAAGAAGAATGTCACTAAGGAGAGGTAGCAAATATCCCAAGAAGAACAGAGAACTTTAATTTTTTTCATTTTTTCTTCTTTTTAATTTTTAAATTTTATTTAAATCCAAGTTAGTTGACATGTAGCGTAGTATCGGTTTCAGGAGTAGAATTTATTGATTCATCACTTACATATATCATCCAAACAAGTGCCCTCCTTAATACCCATCACCCATTTAGCCCATCTCCCTACCCTCCAGGAACCCTCAGTTTGTTCTCTGTATTTAAGAGTCTCTTATGGTTTGCCTCCT
This sequence comes from Hyaena hyaena, assembly GCF_003009895.1. Classification (NCBI taxonomy): domain Eukaryota; kingdom Metazoa; phylum Chordata; class Mammalia; order Carnivora; family Hyaenidae; genus Hyaena; species Hyaena hyaena. The sequence continues at coordinate 1,801,945 of NW_024080869.1, forward strand.
TCACTTTTTATCTTATTTTTCCTTCCCTTATCCTATGTTCGTCTGTTTTATTTCTTAAATTCCACATATATGTGAAATTGTATAATATTTATCTTTCTCTAACTGAAATAAGTCAGTTATTAGCATAATAATTATTTCAGTTATTAGCATAATAACACTCTAGAAGAATAGAGAACTTTAATGATGATTAGTAAAGTTTGTATTTCAATGAAGAAAGCCAAAATCCCCAAGCCTGTTCTTGCTGGTTCTATTTGCTGCAGGAGTTCTTAAACTGGAATTCGTAAAGAGACTTCTAGGGTCCTGAGATTATATATAAAAATGTGGGTCCCTTTTGGGCCACATGGTCCATAGTTTTCATCAGGTTCTTAAAGAGTTGAAAGAGAGAGAGACAGAGAGAAAGAGAAACAGAGGGAGGGAGGAAGGAAGGAAAGAGAAGGAGGAAGGGAGAGAGAGAGAGAGAATTATCAGAACCATATAGATACCAAGCTTTTGCAGTGTCAAATGATTCTCTCATTCCATAACATTAGCATCCCCTTAGGTACCTCCCCCAACACTGGGAGAAGTGTCATAAACACTGTCAGTCTAGGATGAGCAGGAGAAACTCTTAGCTCTAAACTATAAAAGTTCAGGGACATCTTCCAAATGCAGGCAAATGCTGCCCACCCTGAGACCAACTGGAGACCATGTGCTTTGAGTTTCCTGTCCTCTTACAACTTTGAACAGGTTAGGAAAGGGACAAGTGAGTTCCCTAAGGTGACTTCCATTGAGATGTCAGTTCTAAAACTGAAAGGGAAGACTGGGTTAACTATCTAGGACTCCTTCCATAGACCTCTGTCATGGAAAAAAAGGGCTAACTTGATTCCTGAGCTGTCTTCAGGCCTGTTAAGTATCCCAGTTTAAAGCTAGATGTTTGGATTGATAAACTCATTCTGAGCCAAAAACACTGGTCCTAAATGTAGTCTTGAGCTCAGGGTCTGCAAGGATTTTCATAGTCTTAAGTCTTAAAAGAGAGGCATAAGGACTCAGTATCAGGCTCCCAAAAACTACTCCTAGACATCCTGGTGAACATAGCAATTACTCTTACTAAATCCTGCCTCAACCCACAATCTTTGAGGCTTTTCAACATTCATCCTTCTGTGGATACTTGGTAATTGGGGCCCTCAATCCAACCAGGATAATCCTTTATTTGGTACAGAAGACTGCCTGTCCATACCCAGTGCTCAGCTCCATCTACTCAGGCACCTAGCTTCCCACACCTGTCATACTCACGGACCTTGACTCCCCCGCCCTCTCAAAATCACCATATTTTCAGAACAATATGCCCCAACATCTCATCACAGTGATCCCATTCTGCCACATCATGAAGCTGGTTATTTCACCATTTGACTTTCTCATTCCAGTGGACAGGCCCAGTTTCCAGAGGCGTTCTGATCTCTCAGTCTGGCTGGTTCAATTTCCTTCAAGTCCCCTTCTCACCTCTGGGCTGTGAAGGGTTTAGTGGCACAACATTTACATGTTCCACACAGACTTTGATTTGACGCCATTTCTTAAGTGTCTCAGACCCAATGGGTCTCGTGAGCACTACTCTTTTCACAATTTCCTTTTGTGGTCGTTTGAAATGATGCAGGAATCCACCTTGAGAAGACCCTATAGGACTGCAGTTAGTGTACCAGACCCCCTGTGGTCTGCCTTCAGTGAGCTGTTGAATTCTGGGTCTCAGTGCCTAGATTAAGAGATACCACCAGCAGCACCCTGGGAGTTGGTTGGTACAATCTTATTCACCTGTCCCTCTCACCCAAAGGGTGTGAGACAACACGTCCTGGGCTTTCTCGTTACTGAATGGCTGTCCTGGGGTGGACAACCAAGTTGTTTTAGCAAGTAGCTAATACTTCTGCTAAATGTTTTACATACATTTACTCATTTAATCTTCATAGCAACAATGGATAGGTACTACTCATCTCTGTTTTATAGATAAGGACCTTGAGGCATAGAGATACAGAATTTCCACCAAGATCTCACAGCCAGCAAGTGCCGTAATGATTCTCCAACACTTCAAAAACCATGCGGTTTCTGTTGCATGCTTTTCATTTACACTGCCTCTCTGCCCACTGCAGACCCCCCTCAAAGGAATTCCTCCCACTCAGGTCAGGAAGCATCCCTTTCTCTTGTCTAACTGTCCTTAGGCTAACCCAACCCAGATGAATGAGGGCCAGCCAGATACTCCAGCAGTATATCATCTATTTCCCAGCATACAAAAGATCTGCTCCTCCCCTTTGAAGGATTTGCCTAGACCACCTCCTCTATCCTTCAGTCTAGCAAGACTTCTATAAAAGAAGAAAAATTATAGATCTGTTCTTACCATTTCATTGCCCCCATCACTATCACTTGGTTAAATTCAACTCAGCACCTCCAGGAAGCTAAACAAGCTTGGGGGGCCAAGCAGAGTCCCACTTGGGAACAAGGCCTCTATTAGAGACCATGTGTCTATCTTTCATAAAAGGGATAGCTCTAGGGGCACCTGTCTGGCTCAGTAGGTGGAGCATACAATTCTTGGGTCTTGGGTTTAAGTCCCACATTGGCTGTGGAGCCTTCTTAAAGAAAGGGGGAGTGCTCTAATAATTTTTCTTTTTACCTTTAGGTAAGATTCTGGTTTGTCTCAGAGAGCATCATAGGCATCCAAGTTAATTAACTATGTTTCTTAATGCCTCTCCCACCACTACAGCTTGTAAACCACCCCCCACCAAATACACACACACTACATATGTAACCTAGGCTTATATGAAGAGGACCTATGTCTTTTTCCTTCAGTTAATAATAGCAATAATGCTATTAATAAGCTAAACTAAATAAATAAAATAATAAATACACTATTAACATACCTAACATATCAACTCATTATGGAGTACTGATATTATCACCATTTCACAGATGGGGAAACAGTCTCAGAAATGTTACGTGGTTAGTAAGTATTGGATCTATGATTATGGACCCAAATAGTTTGATTGAGTCTAGGTTCTGTGTTTGTAACCACTTATATGACCCTGCTTTATCATCTAATATATTTAGAAGAGGCTCAGACTAGAAGACTCTCTCAAATAATGTAAATAACAAGACTTTACATCTACCAAAAAATATAATAATAAACAAACAGAAAGAAGCATTGCACTAAGCTTTCCATCCTTTGGTAGGAGGATGTTTAGTCTTCCCCCTCTTCCTGTGAATAGGGTGGACATCTGCCTGATGTTCTGTCTCCCCTTGGCTATTTGAGCAATTTCTCTACTATAGGATCACGGATTCACAGCATTGTCCCAAAATGCCACCACCACTGAGTCCCTTGTTCCTCTCAGCCTTTGACATTCTTGAACATTGAAGTTGACTTCCACACTTTGAACTCACTCTACCCATCTATCCTTCCCTGCTTTTATACAGCTTTCTAGACTTCCACTGGATTGAGTAGATCCAATCCATTTACTTGGGCTTCCTTCTTTGATCAATACCTGCATTCCCTACACATAAGTAACTTCCTAGTCCTTACTTGCCCTATGACTGCCCAAACCGAGGTTTGGCAATACAGGTAACAGAGCAAGATGGCCCTTTACATTTCATTCCTTTTTTATTATTCTATGAACTTATTGATAGAAAAATACTATAACTCATAAAGACAAATGAATGTATTTTTCTAATGACCTATACATAGGAGATAAAGGAATAACTTAATAAAAAATGTGAGATATAGGTGATCTTTTTTTATTTTAATGTTGCTGTAACATGGTATGAAAAAATATTAGGATGAGAAAGTTATTGGTAGTAGATGAGGGGGCAAACCACTTAAGGTGATTTATTAAGAAAATTATCTGAAGTATGTGACTCAGCACATTAATTATGATTAGACCCCAACTTGTGAGACTATAAAAATACAAAATTAATAGAGACATTGTAAATGCTAACCATTTATTTCATTAATATATGATATTAATATGGGGTATAATGGGGCAGATGTTTCAAAGAGAAATTACTTTGTTCTTTCATGTTGTAATTGATACACTAAATTAATATTTGAAAGTTGAATCACTCCTGATTTTTATGCATAGACATTGATTCTTGCATCAGAATTATTACATTTGTGAATTTTAGAAATTGGTCTAAAATTTAATGTTCTAGATGATGATTACTTAAGGCAAAAAGCATAATGATCTCATCTTGCCTTCAACTTTCAAGATGAATAGAATGTTCTACATTAATCAAAAAAATGTGAAATGGAAGATGATTTATACAACTTACAGTTATTCTAAAATAGAAATTTTAATTTATTTACTTTCCTTTATACTTAACACTACATCTGTGTTTCTGATAAATGGGGAATAGTGACATAAATACCGAGGATTTGTGGGGGTTCAAGGAAGATGGTAACAGAAAAATAATCAAGGGAAAACTTCTCACAAAAACTGATGTTTCTTAGAAAAGATTTTGGAGACCCTAGAACCACAGGAAGCCTTGTCCAGAGTCCCTTTAAGTTTTGCATATGCTTTCTTGTGCAAGCTTTTAGACAATTCCATGCATGGCTACAGGTATGAAAAATAAATTACTACAGTCTATGTAAGTTAGCCAGTCTCTAGTATTCTGTTATAGAAGCCTGAAAGGACTAAAACACTAGCCACCCACATTAACTTCATCATCTGTACTAGAGTTTCTCTCTTGCTCCTGACCTGGCCAGAGATCCAGATGATAAATGACCCAGCTCTTGTCTTACCTTCAATTTGACAGGGTGACTGACTTACTTTCGTCTTGACGTGTTCAGGAAGAAGACTTCAATAGCAGAGAGGTGTTAGCACAGAAATCAGAGGCTGGGTAAGGTGGAAGACAATCTACCTCCTCTACAATGTCACTTATCCCCATCAGAGTGCCAACATGGTCAGGTTCTAGTGAGACCCTCTTCCAAGCTGTAGACTGTTGACTTCTCACTTGCAGAAGGGGTAAGGACCTCTTTGAAGCCTTTTTTATGAGAGCACTAATTCTATTCATGAAGTCTCCCCCATCATAACCTAATCACTTCACAAAAGCTCCATCACCTGATACCATGACCTAAGTGGTGTAGGACTTCAAAATACAAATGGGGGTTAGGGAGGTGTATGTGGAGGGTACCCATTCAGACCATAACACCTGGGTGTAGGGAAACCAAGAGGAACATGCTATACTCAAGGCTAGTCATAATGGAAATATTTATAGACATAGACTCAAAGGGAGAGGAAATGCTTATTGCAATATGAAAGAAAATCATATAGACAAGGCTACTATAAAAGTTTGAGGTGACTCCACAGGAAAGGAGGCAAAAGGTTAAATTCTCCTTAACTCATTGTCCTTCTTCCTTCTGATCTCCTGCTTGGACATCCCATTGGCTAAAGCCAACTGGAAAGAGGATAAGAAGCCCAAACAGGTCAGCTTCCTAATTGAGTCAGCAGAATAGAGATGGCTAGAGAAGGGATATGGAGGGAGAAGGGAGGATGTCCAGAACTTGTGTGTGAGCAGCACTACAGTTATTAGAGGCAGGTCAAGACTTGTCTTTTGGGGAATGGAACTATAAGGCAGAAACTTAGGCAAGGAGAGCCCTTTAAGGGACTTAGTCAAGTAAAGAAAGCAAAAACATAGTTACTGGAGTTAACAGAATCTTTTCCAAAGGTGACTTGATGATGAGTTTCTAAGTTCTGGTTCTAGAGACCGTCTTTCTGCTTACAAGTTAGCAATTAGGAGTGGTTATCAGGGTCCACTAGGAACCTCAGTTCCCTCATCTGTCAAGAGTGAATAATAACTGTACCTATCCTAGAAAACTAATATGAGAATTAAATGAGATAATAGAGGTAAAATGCTAGCGTAGTACCTTATGTATAGTAAGCACTTAGTAATTGTTAGCCACATTTTTATTGTTATTAAGTGAAGGAGACAGGATTGGAAAAATCTGAGGATGTCATAGAACAGTATGGGAAGCAAAATTAATTCCCTTCCTAGATAATGGTTACATACATGCCATTACATGGTATCCCTGCTTATTAGTTAAATTAGCTTTACTAAAAGTACATCCACAAACTCTGGGCCCATAAGAATGTCTTTTTCTTTTCCATCATAGAAAGTTAAAAATGATTCAGGTCTATAGTCCTTCAAATATACTTAACATTTCCTAGGCTCACACATAGTCTTTAGCCTAAGTAATGTGATTATAGTTTGGCAGTGTTGCTGAATCATCCTAAGGTATATTGATCATCTTTTTAATCAGGATATTGCTGAAATAACTTGGAAATTGACAATGGGTTAGATATTCTTTGAAAATGGAAAGAGTAAAAAGAGTGAGTTGAAAAACTCACTTGTGGACATTAGTAAAACCTACTAATTTCTTTTTTTTAAATATAATCTATATCCTTTTTTTATGTTTATTTATTTTTGAGAGACAGAGACAGAGCACACATTCTTAACCATTTTAAGATGTATAATTCAGAGGCATTAAGTACATTCACATTATTGTCATAGACTCTGGGTCTAAAGTTCTTTCTTGTCCAGCAAGAAAGTGGATGCAGGATTAAAATGCAAAAGATAGCTAATGTCCAGGAAAAGACAAGAGCCCCGATTAAAGGTCCTTGCTCCATTTTTATTAGGATCAGAAGGCTTACAAACATGGTGATGGATGTGCACAAAGAGACAATGAAACTGTGAACATAACTCATGGACATAAGGGAAAGGGGGTCCTGAAGATTTGTGGGGTTAGGGGTTTGGGTTAATACCCTGGTGCTGGGCGGTGGCGTGGAAGTTTGTTTACTCAGACAGGAGGAACCACCTTTGTTTTCCTAAAACTGGTCTAGGGGACACTAAAGACCAAGCAAGCCACTCCAGGGTCAACAAGGTACCTTTCTTTTGTTAATTTTCTCCCAGTCCGGGCAACTCCCAGCAAATAGAATTATTTACCCATTTACCTAATTTGGTCCTTCCTTCCTGTGAAAGCAGCTTTCTACTATAGCACTAAGTTGGGGGATGATTTTGCCCTGAATACCTAATCTTGTTTATTTCATATACCTTTGTTCTATATTGGGACCTTTGCCTCACCTTCTCTATATTGAGGCCTTTGCTCCTCCCTCTCTATACATATTCATCTAATCCTGTTTACCTAAACTTGGGTGTGAGCAATTTATGGCTTTCTAATTCCTTATGCCTTATTAACCCACTGGTGCAAGCCTAAGGAATTCCTAACCTTATTCCCCATGAATTGTTATGTGATCATCACCACCATCCATCTCCAGAATTCTTTTCATCTTGTAAAACTGAAAGTCTACACCCATTAAACAGTAACTCCCCATTCCTCCTTCCTCCACCCTGGGGTTATCCTCAGCCCCAGTGACCTTAGAGTCTGACATCTGTTACCATCACTAAAGGATACTTAACAGGTCTCTATCAGTTATATCTGGCAAAATTCAGTCTTATCAAATTTGCTGTAGGCTCTTGCATGCTATGTATTATGTCTCTTAAGTACTGTTCTTAATTTATTAGTAATAACATACAGTGAAGTAAGGTACTGAAGAGAAAGAAGTTAAAGCAGCTGGCTTGTTCTACAGGAAAAGAAATGAAGATGAAAGAAAACAAAGCAGATGACACAGTTTAAACTGCATTTAAATACTATAACTGAGCCCCTATGGGGTTCAGCAAACTAATGCTTATCTATCTGCCTACCACCTATTTTTGTACAACGGTAAGCTAAGAAAGCTTTTTACATTTTCAAATCATTGAAAAAAATCAAGGTAAGAATAACATATCATAGGGGCGCCTGGGTGGCTTAGTCGGTTAAGCGTCCGACTTTCGCTTAGGTCATGATCTCGCGGTTCGTGGGTTCGAGCCCCGCGTCGGGCTCTGTGCTGACTGCCAGCTCAGAGCCTGGAGCCTGTTTCAGTCTGTCACTCCCTCTCTCTCTGACCCTTCCCTGCTCACGCTGTCTCTCTCTCTCTCCTAGAAATAAATAAAACATTAAAAAAAAAAAAAAGAATAACATATCATAATATGTGAAAATTATACAAAATTAAAGTTTCAGGGTTCATAAATAGTTTTATTAGAACATACCCATACTTACATGTTTATGTATTATTATGGCTGCTTTCATGCTATGAGGACAGAGTTGAGTAGTTGTGTCAGAAACAAATGAGGCAATCTAATCACTTGTACTGCTGCTCAGTACCCCACAAATCACAGTAATGCAGTTATAATAACTTCGCAGTTTTTAGTGTCATGCATTTTGTCTTAACCATGGCATTTTATTTTATTTTTTTATTACCAGTCCATACCAATCACATCAAAAGAGAAAAAGAGAGAAAACTGCATTTCAGGGTTTTTTTTTCTTTGAGAGAGAGAGAGAGAGAGAGGGAACGGGGAACAGAGAAGAGAGAGAATCTTAGGCAGACTCCACACTCAGTGCAGAGCCCTAAGCAGGGCTTGATCTAACCACTCTAAGATCATGACCTGAGCAGAAATCAAGAATCCGATGCTTAACCAAGTGAGCCACCCAGGCACCGCAAATATTACAAGCTTTTTTTAAATTTTATTTTTAAATGTTTATTTATTTTTGAGAGAGAGAGAACACAAGCGAGAGAGGAGCAAAGAGAAAAAAGAAGTAAAGGATCTGAAGTGGGCTCTGCTCTGACAGCAGTGAGCCAGCGGCAGGGCTTGAACTTAGAAACTGTGAGAATATAACGTTAGCTGAAATCAGACACTTAACCAACTGAGGCACCCAGGTGCCCCCCGCCCCCAGGTATTTCATGCTTTTAAAGCAGAGTGGGGTGTGGATTCTTTTGTTATCAAATTAGGCAAAGCATGACGTTTATGATAGTGACACCACAGATGTGCTAAAAGAACATGATATATGTCAACATTACCAAACTAAGCACTCGTCACAATATTCACAATTCACAGGACAATGAAATGAAATACAATGAAATGAAAATGTAAAATGAAATATCTCATCCCAATAGAATTTTAGCACAAAAAATAAGAAATGGGGGTGCCTGGCTGGTTCAGTCGATAGGGCATGTAGCTCTTGGTCTTGGGGTCATGAGTTTAAGCCCCACTTTTGGCATAGAGCATACTAAGCAAACAAATGAAACAAAATGAGATGAAATGAAACAAAATGAAATGAAAATGCAACCAAAATAAGTTTTTGAGTGGTTAATTTGTTAGCCAAACAAGGAAAACCATTTACAGCTAGTGAGTTAATTAAATCATGCCAGTAGCTGAAGACATGTGCCCAGAAAATAAACTTACTTAAGATCATTAGGCTTTCAGAAAAAACAGTTGCTCAAAGAACTGAGGACATTGGGAACAAAATAATAATCAATTTAAGAACAAGGCAAATGACTGAATTTTTCTTGGCACTTGATGAGTTCAGCAGATGCTACTGATATTGCTCAGTTCCTGTTTATTTGGGAGGAATTGCTGAGTTTAGACTGCAAATTAGCCTCTATAAATAGTCTTTGTGAAACAACCACAGGAGAGAATATTTTCAAAGAAGCTGAGAAAACAATGACTCAGTACAACCTGAAGTGGAATCTACTAAGATGTTACAACTGATACTGGTAAAAATGTGTGTGGAGCAGAAAAAGATTTAGTTGGACAAATTTACAAGATTTGGGAAAATGTAAGGTGTTTAAAGTCTACTATCATTCATTTTATAATTTATCAGCAGGTACTTTGCAAAAAGTATTTTGAACTTATTCCATGCTTTTTAAAATAACTTTATTAAAATATTATTCACATACCATACAATTTACCCATTTGAAGTTTACAATTCAATATTTTTTTATATTCACAAAGCTGTGCAACCAATACCACAATCCAATTTTTAAGAAACATTTTTGTTCTCTCTAAATGAAAGGACATTCTTATATGCATTAGCAATCATATCTCCTCCCCTGCTACAATCTCTTATCCCTAAGAACCCATTAATCTATTTTCAGTCTCTATAAATTTGACTATTCTTGACATTTCATATAAATGGAATTACATAATGTGTGATCTTTTGTGACTGGTATGTTCTACTTCGCATGTTTCCAAGACTCATACATGTTGTAACACCAGAACTTTATTTCTTACGCCTAAATATTTCACTGTAGGGATATGCTACATTTTATCTATCTCTATCTCTTCATGAGTTGGTAGACATTTGGAGTTTTGGGGTGTTGTTTTGTTTTTGTTTTTACTTTTTAGCTATTATGAATAATATAGCTATGCACATTTGCATGCAAGTTTCTGCGTGGATATATGTTTTTATTTCTCTTGGGTATATACTTAGGGGTAGAATTGTTGACTCAATGTTTAACTTTTGGGGGAAACTGCCAGACTGTTTTTTAAAAATGTCTGCACCATTTTGTAATCCCATCAGCCGTGGATAAGGGTTCCAACTTTCCCACATTTTTACCAACACTTATTATTTGCTGTGTTTTTTGATTATAGCCATCTTGTTGGGTATGAAGTGACATCTCATCATAGTTTTTTTGAGCACTTCTGTAATGATTATGATATTGGGCATCTTTTTGTGTGATTTGGCTATTTGTATATCTTCCTTGAAGCAATATCTGCTTAAATCCTTTGCCAATTTAAAAAACTGGATTGTCTCTTTACTTTGCATTGTAAGAATTATTTATGTTTTCTGTATACAAGCCCCTTGAGATATAATTTCAATTATTTTCTTCCATGGTGTGGGTCTCATTTGTGAAGATATAGCTTTTGTTTTCATATTTATAAAATCATTGTTTACCCCAAAATCACAAAATTCACTCCTATGTATGCTACTAAGAGTTTATAGTTTTAGTTCTTACATTTAGGTCTATGATCTAAATGTGAATTTTGAATTAATTTGTGCGTATTGTGTGAGGTAGGATATGCTCTTTTGCATATGAATATTCAGTTGTCACAGCACCATTTGTTGCAAAGACTCCTCTTTCCTCATTTAATTGTCTTTGCATCCTTGTCAACAATCAATTGATCATAGATGTAAATGGTTTATTTCTGGACTTTCAGTTCTATTCTAATGATTTACATGTCCATCCTTAGGCCAGTACCACACTTTTTTTTAAGTGTATTTATTTACTTTAAGAAAGAGACCACGGAAATAGCAGAGGGGCAGAAAGAGAGGGAGACAGAGAATCCCAAGCAGGCTCTGCACTGTCAGCATGGAGCCTGACCTGATGCTCAGACCCATGAAACCATGAGATCATGACCTGAGCTGAAACCAAGAATCACATGCTTAACTGACTGAGCCACTCAGGTGCCCCAGTACCACACTGTCTTGATTCCTATCGCTTTGTAGTAAGATTTACAATGGGAAAGTGAGAGTATTCCAAGTTTCTTCTTTTTCAAGATTGTTTTGGCCATTCCCAATCTCTTGCATTTTCATACAAATTTTAAGATCACTTTGCAATTTCTTAGGAGCACATGTACCCCAATGTTCATAGCAGCACTCTCAACAATAGCTAAAACATGGAAAGAGCCTAAGTGTCCATCAACGGACGAATGGATCAAGATGTGGTTTATCTATACCATGGAATACTACATGGCAATGAGAAAGAATGAAATCTGGCCATGTGTAGCAACATGGATGGACCTTGAGGGTGTTATGCTGATTGAAATAAGTCAGGCAGAGAAGGACAAATATCATATGTTTGCATGTATAGGAGGATTAGGAGGAACTTAACTGAGGAACAAGGGGGAGAAGAAGGGGGGAAATGGTGAGGGAAAGGGAGAGAGGCAAACCATGAGAGACTCTTGAATGCTGACAAAAACTGAGAACTGATGGATGTAAGGGGAAGAGGGGGACGGGCATGGAGGAGGGCACCTGTGGAGATGAGCACTGGGTGTTTTGTGGAAACTAATTTGACAATAAACTATTTGTAAAAAATAAAATAAAATAAAATAAAATAAAATAGAACTACCCTATAACCCGGCAATTGTATTACTAAGGATACAAAAATACTGATTCAAAGGATACATGCACATTATATATATTTATGTGTGTGTGCTTGCAAAAAAAAAAAAAGATCACTTTGCAATTTCTGAAAATATTATTATCATTATTGAACCAATAGTGTCAATCGTGAATTTCATTCTTATAGACTTGACCATCATCAGTTCCGTGAATTTTTTCAGAAATAGAAGCTGAATATTCTAACTTGCCCTGCTGTACAGGCATTTAGGCAACCTTAGCAGTGGTGAAGTTTCACTGCAAATGTTTGAGCTCAGGGCCAAGACTGAAATTTTTGAGTGAGAACTGCCCTAAACCACTCCTATGGAAGGCTGAATGGCTTTTGGAATACTGAATGGCTAATAGAAATTAGCTTTTCTGCAGACTTGAAAATTATCTCCTAATGAATTTGTTAGCAAACTACAAGATAAAATTGCAAGACAATACATGTACTTATATGCAAAAATTACACTCAGGTTAAGTCATTTCGATAACAACTAATATGTCAATTATAAGTAATGTCTTGGGCTGTCCTATACATTTCCTCTGCTGCCATAAGTTAAAACAAGAATTGAGATGTTCATCCCCATTCAGATTTGCACCAAATGTAATTTTTGCAGTTCAAACTACAGTTCCAGTATTTTGTTTCAGACCTCAATGAATGCAAAGAAAATGCAAAGAAATGCAAAAACCTATTTCGAAATACATTTAACCCTGCAATGAGGAGCTTCCACCTAACCATTAATTGGAAGTAATTAATTGTTGCAATGGAGTGGCATACTAAAAGCTAATATTAAAAGAATTTAATAGAATTCTATAAAATTCAACTAGGAGATTAACATCCTCAATTAAAATTATTAGCTTATATTGGGAGGTATGAACTTTCTTGGTGATGATTGTGTTGCAGGATTTTTTTTTACCTCAATACCCAGGATTCATTGTCTCACCACTTTGAAGAATGAAGAAGCAGACACAAAATAAAATGAGCAGCAGGCAAAAGTTCATGAGAGTATAAAAGTAGAAAGTAAGAATAGTATGAAAGCTCTCTTTGCAGAAAGGGGACATTCGAAAGTGAATGCCCACCTACTATAGGCAAGGGGCTTTGTTTTATAAGGTTTTAATCATCTCCCCATCCCCTTCCCCCTTGTTCCTTTTCAGATTCTACCTGTAATGGCTTGATAACTCTAGGTGTTTGTTCATTCCTGATTGGCTCCATTTCATTGTGTGAGTCAGACTATGGTCATACTGTCCCACATATAACATAAGTTTCATGACTTACTCGTTTTAGTTAGGTATTTTGTATTAGGTATTTTGTTTATTTATTTTTGAGAGAGAGAGGAGGTGCTTGAGTGAGCAAGCAGGTGAGGGACAGAAACAGAGACAGAGGGAGATAGAATTTCAAGCAGGCTCTACACTGTCAGAGCAGAGCTTGATGTGGGGCTTGAACCCATGAACTGTGAGATCATGACCTGAGCCAAAATCAAGAGTTGGATGCTTCACTGACTGAGACACCCAAGTGCCCATTAGTTAGGAATTTAGATTGTCAAATTCCTGAGGGGAACCTGAGGGGGATGTAGGTGGTGTCTGTTACATTCTTAAGAGGAAGTTACAACTGAGGGAGTTTGTTTGGGGTCAGACATTCCCAGAAGAAATGTTTTAAAATGTGTTTTTCCCCACTCAGGGACCTCAGATCCTAACTTTTCCCTCTCTGCTTACTGAATCCTATCTTTCCTTATCATAATTGTACAATGTTGTGAATGTACTAAAAAACAAGTAAACATACACTTGAAATTATTCAAATGGTGAATTTTATCTCAATTAGGAAGATTATAAACTCATGGATTATTATCAGTCTATGATAGTAACTATTGGTATAAAAGACGTTTTCAAATCTGGAATATATAAAGTCTCATTGCAGGTCAGCGTTAACAAATGAACACCTGCAAATTATTTTGATGATAGGGAAAACTTTGAATTCCAATTAAAAAAGATCTTAGTTTTTAAAATTCTATTCTCATTAGTAGAATTGTCTTACAAAAAGTTGTACTCAATTATTATTAGTATATTTTCAATTTTATGAATAACACTTTTGTGGAAATTTATTTTCTCTTTCTCTTTCTCTTTTTGTATATAAGAACTATAATAATATCCTCAATTTTCCCTTTTGGCCTACAAAGCCTAAAATGTTTACTATGTGACCCTTTAACAGAAAATGTTTGCCAACCTTACTGTTAGTAAATGGATTAATGATATTTGCTAGCAGTGGCATTTTTATTTAAATATTTATTTATTTTATCTATGGCTTTTAATTGTATATCCTTGATTTAGGATTGCTTAGGGCAAACATACCTAGAATCTACAGATTTATAACTTCCTAGAAAAGGTCATGCAAGCTAAAAAACTCTGAGGTATAAAATAGAGATGTGTCACAACTTAAACACTCCCCACTGTGTGAGGGGACCCTCAAACCTCATTCAGAGGCCTTACTTCTTCTAGACCACAGAGTACCTATATGATCCAAGAAGAGAGGACCTACAAAGACAACAAAATGCCCTACATCTCCCCCTACTTGATCTGTGCCTCTTGATGGCTTGTATCATTGAAATGATTAAGAAAGCTTGATGCTAAATAAGATCTCTGATATTTGTGAGTCAGATAGACAGCCCAGTCCCATGTGTGAGCTCAAATATTCTTCATGTATTTGAAAACCCAAAATAAGTTTTCAAAGAATCCCAACAAGCAATTTTGGCAAGACCATCTGAGATATTATTTCATGTTTGGAGTAGAGAATGATGAATTTTCTTAAAGTAGGTAAAAGTACCATATTTGTTATGAAAATTATTTAGTGTGATTTGGTAAGGAGCATATATTACCTTCTGCTCAACAGTCTATATATTTCTTGAAGTCTCTCTGAGCTCACTCCCTTCTGTAGTTAAAGTTTTATTATTTATAATTAAATATCTTTTCATAGAAACAAACTAATATATGCAAGTAATAAGGATGCTAAGACCAAATGTACTATATCATCTGTGTATAGCAAAAATTGAAGTTGAACATTTCAACCCTGTTCTACCTAAGAATTATCATCTGCCTCACCAGGTTTTGAAAAATAATTATCCCTTAAAATTTTTTTTGAAATGTATTTTTGCCTTTGAGATATATTTTTCCTCCATTCTTTATGGTATAGTTCTTAAAGTTACACCAAGGAAAATCTTTAAGCAATTCTTATTGATTTCCTTTGGATATTTTAATCCTGGTGAGATCTATTATTATTAATGCCTTTTACAATTTTGTCCTGTGAAATACTGTTTGCATAAATTCATAATGTTTCTACATTGGTTTTTAGACTCCTCACAAATGACTGACAAGAAAAACTTGGAAAAATGGAAAACTTTTTACTCTATTTCATTTTATAAGTGACAACTCACTGTATATCACTCACATCATGGAAACATGACACACTCGAGATGATGAAATTGGAAGACTGAATCAAACAAAAATGTGTACTAAATTGGTCAGTGGAAAAAAAATAAGAAGCACTTACTAAAAGTACTACTTGAGTGGCCAGTGCCATTATGAAACCTATAGTTGTAAATACATTATGTATCCTTTTTTGTTTTTGTTTTTAAGGAAAAACATTAATGTTGGGGCTACGTCCAGAATAGCATCATCTACATGGGCATTCCCTCTTCCTACAATTTCAGAAAATATTTGATAACTACTTGAGAAAATGCAGAAGATCTTGCAAACAGATGACATTACCAATACCCAAGCTCTTAGAAAAGGAAAGAGGAAAAGAACAGAGACAATGGACTCAGAGAATGCAAATAGTGACATGGATAAAGGACAGGTTGGTGTTTTATTACCTTGATGTCATTTTTGTATCTAGCTTCAGCATAATGCCATAATTCTTTTCATAATTTATTACTTTATTACTTTCCCCTCTTCTATTAACTTAAGCTTCCCTTTAATTCTTTATTCAACTAAGGGAATAAAATTCCATGTTCTCATTGTTATGTTGAACAAGTTGAGTGAGAAATTTACTCAAAAGTCATTTTACCTGCTTCTATATAATTATGACCAATTATGCAATTGTTCAAACTTTCCCTAATATTCTGGGAAATGAAAAAGCAGCAAACTGTCAGAAACTATTTCTTCTCTCAAAAAGTACTGAGGAAATTGAAATATCTCTTCTTTAAGATTTACTGTTTCTTTTCTTTTACAACTCCAATTCATGGCCCATATTCATCACTGGTTTGGTCTAGAATCCTTTGTTATTTTTATTTGTTTATTCCTTTTTGATTGGAATTCCCCACTCCCATGATCCTCTTATGCTTTGGACAATCCATCAATGTGTTTATTCTGAATCCTTTTATTTGTGTGTCTTTGCAATATATGTATATGTGTGTGTGTGTATATAAATATACATATATATACATACATATGAATATATTTGTGTATGTCTTTGTAATACATGTAGTGTTTTTGTGCATGTATTCTTATATAATTTTTTAAATACATACTATACATTCTCATAATTTAAAATATTTTTTAGTTCTCCAGGGATTGTGTCTAGAGGCATTCAGGATGGTCCAACATTTGACACACTGTCATAGGCATACAACACAGTCTCTAGAAAAACTAGGCTCTTCCAAAATCCTGGTAATAGAATTGTTTACCTTTATACTAAGGAAGTTAGTAAATTACCAAAATTTGCCTGTGGAGTACACTCGGTCCATCTTTAAGGAGTTTGTGCTGTGAGACTTAAAGTTCTTATGAGGTTCTCTAAAAAGAAAAAACGTCAACAAGGCCCATGGTGGTTCCACGTGGTGTGCTAAATGTGTGCTTGACAGGATCAAGCATGTTTTCTTTATTGAGGAGCTGAAAATTGTTGTAAAAGTGTTGAGGGCACAAGAAGAGTCAGAAAGCAAAATAAAAAATAAAGCTTTTCTGATTTAAAAATATACATCAAAAGGCTTAAGCATATATTATATATAAACATACATACACATATTTATGTGTGTATATATATATACACATATATCTGTGTAAAAACATATATATATATATATTATTTTTAATGTGAACTGTGAAAAGTCTCCCTCATATCCCTGTCTCCCATTCACCCTGTTCCCACCTCCCACCCACCCACTATAGGTAAACCAGATTTATTACTTTCTTCTTTATTCTTCCAGTGTTTCTTGTTCAAATAAAGCAAATATAAACATAGATATTTTTATCCCCTCTTTTGTGCAAAAAAGTAACTTACCAGACATGCTGCTTTGTACTTTGATTTTTTACTTAATGTTTTTCTTTTTTTTTAAGTTTATTTATTTATTTATTTTAATGTTTTTAATGTTTATTTATTTTTGAGAGAGACAGAGTGTGAGTGACAGAGGGGCAGAGAGAGAAGGAGACACAGAATCCGAAGCAGGATCCAGGCTCTGAGCTGTCAGCCCGGAGCCCAACATGGGACTCAAACCCATGAACCATGAGATCATGACCTGAGCTGAAGTCAGACACTTAACATACTGAGCCACCCAGGCTCCTCTCTTTATTAATTTTGAGAGAGAGAAAGAAAATGAGTAGAGGAGGGACAGAAAGAGAAGGAGAGAGAGAGAATCCCAACCAGACTCCACCCTGTCAGCACAGAGCCCATGCCATGTGGAGCTTGAACTCATGACGTGTGAGATCATGACCTGAGACAAAAGGTAGAGTTGGACACTTAACTGACTGAGCCACCTAGGCACCCCTTTATTTAATGTTTTTTGAAGATCTTTTCACTAGTATATAAAGAACTTTCTTTCTTTAAAAAATGTTTATTTATTTTTGAGAAGGGGGAGGGGCAGAGAGAGGGAGACAGAGGATCCAAAGCACACAGTCTGATACAGGGCTGAAACTTATGAACTATAAGATCATGACCTGAGCTGAAGTCAGATGCATTTTCTTTTTATTTTATTGAGACTAGTTTTGTGGCCTAATATGTGTCTATTCTGGAGAATATTCCATGTGCACTTGAAAAGGATATAGATACTGCTGTTTTAGGATAGAATGTTCTGATTATGTCTGTTAAATCTATCTAGTCCACTGTGTCATTCAAAGCCACTGTTTCCTTGTTGATTTTCTGTTTGGATGATCTATCAATTATGTAAGTGGGGTGTTACATTAGTTACAATAGCAGTCCCCTACTATTATTCTATTACTATAGATTATTTCCTTTATGTTTACTATTAACTGTTTTATGTATTTGGATGTTCTGATCTTGGGTGCATAAATATTTACAATTGTTGTATCCTCTTGTTGAATTGTCCCCATTATTATTATATAGTGTCCTTCTTTGTCTTGTGTTACAGTTTTTGTTTTAAAATCTATTTTGGGGGCACCTGGGTGGCTCAGTGGGTTGAGTGTCCAACTTTGGCTCAGGTCATGATCTCATGGTTCATGGGTTCGAGCCCCACGTAGGGCTCTGTGCTGACAGCTAGCTCAGAGCCTGGAGCGTGCTTCAGATTTTGTGTGTCTCTCTCTGACCCTCCCCTCCTCATGCTTTCTCTCTCTCTCTCTCTCAGAAATAAATAAAACATTAAAAAAAATTAAATCTATTTTGTCCTATATAAGTATTGCTACCCTGGTTTTCTTTTGACATCCATTTGCAAAATAAACATTTCTCCATCCCCTCACTTTCTTTTTTTTGTTGTTGTTTTATAAGAGTAAGGGAGCACAAGTGACAGAGGGGCAGAGAAAGAGAGAGGAGAGAGAGAGAAGTGGGTCTCACCCAAAGCGAGGCTCGTGTTCACCTGAAGCAGTTTGAGCTCACTTGATGTGGGGTTCAAGCTCACTTGAAGCAGAGCTGGAGCTCACCCGATATGGGACTCAAACTCAGCAACCATGAAATCATGACCTAAGCCGGAGTCAGATGCTTAAATAACTGAGTCACCCAGGTGCCCTCCATCCCCTCACTTTCAATCTGCAGGTGTATTTTTGTCTGAAGTGAGTCTTTTGTTTTGTTTTGTTTTTTAAAATTCTCATTTATTTATTTTGAGAGAGAGAGAGCATGAGCGAGATAGGGGCAGAGCGAAGTAGGGGCAGAGAAAGAAGGAAAGAGAGAATCCCCTAGCAGACTTCAAGCCTAGCAATGAGGAGCCCAACATGGGCCTCAACCCCATGACCACAAGATCATGACCTGAGCCAATATCAAGAACCAGATGTTTAACCAACTGAGCTACCCCCAAGCACCCCTGAAATGAGTCTTTTGTAGTTAGAAAGTAGATGGTCTTGTTTTTTTCTACATTGTGTCACCCTATGTCTTTTGAT
Organism: Hyaena hyaena; assembly: GCF_003009895.1. Lineage (NCBI taxonomy): Eukaryota > Metazoa > Chordata > Mammalia > Carnivora > Hyaenidae > Hyaena > Hyaena hyaena. The sequence continues at coordinate 1,821,239 of NW_024080869.1, forward strand.
TGGAATGTTTAGTCCTCTTAAATTCAAAGTAATGATTAATAGATATATATTTATTGTCATTTTTTTATTCTTTGTGGTTGTTCCTATAGATTTTCTCTGATCTTTTCTTCTCTTGCTCTCTTTCATGGTTTGTTGGCTTTCTTTAGTGATATGCTTGGATTTCTTTCTCTTTAGTCTTTGAATATCTACTGTTTTATTTGTGGTTATCATTAGGTTTTTATATAACACCTGCATAGGGTAGTTATTAGGTTGATGATTGCTTAAGTTTGAAACCATTTTTTATTCCTCTTCCTGCGTTTTAGGTATACAGTGTCATATTCTACATCCTTTTGTTTTATGAATACCTTTGACTGGTTTTTTACAGAAATACTTATTTTTACTGCTCTTGTATATTTTACTTTTCATACTCTCCTTTATGGTCTTTCCTTTACAGTCAAAGGGAATATTTCCTGAAAGCTGATTTAGTGGTCATGAACTCTTTTTATTTTTTGTCTGAAAAACTTCTTATTTCTCCTTCTATTTTGTATGATAGCATCTCTGGATAGTTTTCTTGGCTGCAGGTTTTTCCTGTTCAGGAGTTTGAATATATCATACCATTTCCTGCTGCCCTGCAAAGTTTCTGCTGAAAAATCTATTGATAGCCTTACGGAGTTTCCCTTGTATGTAACTGTCTTTCTTTCTCTTGGTGCTTTAAAATTTTTTTCTTTATCATTACTTTTTGCCATTTTGATTAATATGTGTCTTGTTATAGACCTTCTTGGGTTGAATTTGGGGGTTTGGGGGAATCTCTGTGCCTCCTGGATGTGAATATCAGTTTCCTTCCCCAAAACTTAAGGAAGTTTTCAGCTATTATTTCTTCAAATAAATTTTCTGCCTCCTTTTCTGTCTCTTCTTCTTCTGAGATCTCTATAATGTGAATGGTATTATGTTTGATGAAGTCACTGAATTCTCTAAGGTTATTCTCAATTTGAGCAAGAGGGAGAAAAGAAAATTAGCTTTTCTTAGCAAAATTGGCTTTTGCTCAGCTTGGTTACTTTCCATTATTTTGTCTTCCAGGTCATTAATTCATTCCTCTGCTTCATCTAGACTGCTATTTATTCCATCTAATGTATTTTAAATTTCAATTATTTTGGTCTTGATCTGATTCGTTTTTTATCTCTGTGTTAAAGGTCTCACTGATGTCCTGCCCTCTTTTCTCAAGTCCTGTGAGTATCTTTATGATCATTACTTTATTATTTTATCTATCTATCTATCTATCTATCTATCTATCTATTTTTAGAGAGATTGAGAGAGCATGAGTTGGGGAAAGGGATCGAGGGAGAAAGATAGAGAATCCCAAGCAGACTCCATGTGGAATGCAGAGTCTGACACAGGGCTTGATCCTAAAACCCTGGAATCATAAACTGAGTTGAAATCAAAAGTAAGATGCTCAGCCGACTGAGCCACCCAGACACCCCTGATCATTACTTTAAAATGTCTATCAGGAATATTACTTATATATATTTTGCTTAGGTCTCTTGCTAGGATTTGTTCCTTTTCTTTCATTTGGGACATGTTCTTGCATTGCCTCATTTTGTTTAACTCTCTGTGTCTGTTTCTCTGTGTTAGGAAACCCAGCTATTTCTCTTGCTATTAGAAATAATAACCTTACAAAGAAGATGTCCTCTATTGCGCTGTAGTGCATTGTTCCCTATTCCTCAGGGCCTAACACTTCAGGGAGTGTCTCCTATGTGTATTGCATGTGCTCTGCTGTTGAATCTTGGCCTCTTCTTCCTTCAGTCCAGTTGTCTGCAAAGGCCTACTGTTGGCATTGTATGTTCCCAAGCAGGGGTGGGGCCCACTGCCACCTTCTATAAGGTTCTGGCATTGTATGGTCTCTGTGTCTACACACTGAACTATTTCTGTTTCACCAGTTTCCTCAGCACTTACCCGTTTCCTGACAAGGACATGGGGACCATTTGGATTCTCTAGCTGCTTTGTAAGAACTCTGGAGAGTCTGGCTGCTCTCTCTGGTCCAGGTGTCTAGATACTAATCTTGGCCATTTCAGATTTATGACCCTGAGAGGCACCATGTTGACCTGATGTTAACGCTGGAAAGGATGCCTCTTTGGGGAGTTTTTAATTCACTGAAAAGGAAGGAGCCAACCCTGTTGCTCTAAGATTGCCCCTCATTTATCTGGATGTTTCTATCATATACCTTTACCCCTGTGATCCATCTCCCTTCCCTTAAAATAGTGGGGTCAGGAAGAGCAAAGACACTTGAATCTGAATTCCTGCCATTCCAGCTCCTTATTCCCCAGGCTCTTCCTGGCACCAGAATGTCTCTTCCCTTCTTGTACAACAAAAACTTTCTTTATGTCACACCTTTATCTCTTCTATTCTAAAGTTTATTTTTAAAAACTTTATACTCCAGGCTTTTAGGTTTGGATCTTTATAAATTCATTACCAAGGCAAACTTGGTAATTTGAAGAAATCCTTTTCTGTCTCAACACAGCCTGTGTTTTGCAACTCAAATATGTATGTTTTCAGAGTATTATCTTGCTATTGACCTTAAAAATTATTTTTAAAACTAAAAGGAAAGCATGAATGTTTTGTTCTAGGTAAACCTTCTCTCTCTTTTCTCTGATACAATAAACCCCCAAATTTATAACAGTCTCAACAGAGAGGCTGTGAGTGAAGAGTTAGGGGGGAAATGGAGAGTGGGGATGAGTTACAAAGGTTTGAGCGGCAATCTGGTTGATCTTTCTCTGTTATACTATTTTTCTACTTTATATTCTTCACTGAAGTTATACAGAATCATGATGTCTGCTGTGTGAGAGATGTGTGCATGAAACTTTGATGTCTTCCCTTTTTCTGAGCTCCCCTAGAGAGGGGAAGACAAAGCTGAGGCGAGTTCAGTAGGTAGGACAACTCCTTATCTGTAGCAGGAAATGCCCAGGAGATGAAGGATTTGTATCTGATTAGGTCCCTTCAGCACACATATAATGGGATAAACCATTAAAGTCACTTTGAAGCTTTTTTTGTTGTGCCTGCCTTGTATTTTAGAGAGACCCATATTCAGGAAATGCCTTTCTGCCTGGTGAGAGCTCCAGTGAGGATGAAGAGCCTTTAGCAGAATTGTCAAAAGAGGAATTGTGCACGAAAATAAAAAGCCTGAAACAAAAACTAACAAACACCCGGAAAGAAAACAGCCGACTTCGACAGTCTTTGGTCATGCTTCAAGGTAAACTTTGAGAAAATTGACATTTTTAGATGAAAGGGAAAATATATGATGAGTGAAAATTATTGCAAATCAGCTGTCAAGAATAAAAAAGAAAATCATTACCTTAGGAGAAAAAAAATCAAACATCACATTTTTTAAAAATCTATGATTTTCTAAGTACTCTATTGAAGCCTTTCGTTTATAGCTTAGAAAATTTTAGATTATTCCTACAAAATGCCAAATATTGTATTCATTTAATAACATTCAGTGGATACTTATTGATCATTTAATAGAAGCTACTCACTGTGGTAGGCCTCAGAAATAAAAGATTACTAAGACAGAACAATTATGGTAAGGTGTTCATGATGTATTGATCTCATTCCCCTCTGCTAGGGAAAGTACTAGAAAATGAGGCCTGTTGTGATCCATTACATAATTACTGGAATTAAAGATCCCATATATTAAATTGTAGTTTTGGAGTTGGGAAAAGTGGTTTGAGAAAATAATCACATTCCACTGAAGACTGATAAAGGAGAAAGATCCGTCTTTGCAAATGAAAAATCACTTGGTAGAATGCCTTCTGTATGATTCTATATTGTATTTAAGTATTTATTTTTCAAAAATTATGTTTTCCATTTGCAGTTAAGCACCATGCACTATTCTGTGCTGCTAAATATTTGGCAAGCATATGCTATGCTGGGCAGCATCTTGTTGCAAAACTGTAAATACACAGAACATTTTGAAAATAAATCCCTCTGGCTTCTGTGTACAAAATAAGTGCAAATAACACAAGAAAGAAAGTGAGGAAGGACCACTCTCTGACAGTATTGCAGTCATCCAGACTAACATGATGGCAGCCTAGCCAGGGTGATGGCATGGAAGTAAAGAGGATAGTTCCACATATGTTTGGAGTCAGTAACGATCAGAGACAGATAGAACATGGTGATGAGCTAGATTGACAGAATAATGGCTCACATGCTTTCCTAAGTATATTTATTAAATTGAAAACTTCATAGATTTATGTAGAAACAGCTACAGCTTAAATATGTTTGTTGCATTACCAAGCCATTATCTCTTTATTTTTTTCAACTTTAAATATTGAATTTTTGTAAACGATTGTTTTCTCTGGTGAGGTTTATGCGAATTTCAAAGAATAGATAATTCTCATTTTTATTTAATCTGTTACAGAACTTAGAGTGTGATGAAAAGCTAGTTTACAAAGATAGCATAAATTGCTGGTTCAAAGTATTGATTTTTGAGTTACAGGCCTTAGTTTGAATCCCAACTCTGCTTATTAGCTATACAACTTTGGCCATGTCACTTTCCTGGGCCCCCGGCTTCAATCTTCTCCTCTACAAAATGGGGATGAGGGCAATCTATCATGTCCTTAGTGTTATGAAGATTAAAAGAGATCATTGGAAGAAATGCTTTCCCCAGAGCACATGATAGGTGGTCAGTGATGGCACTTATTATTATTATTGTCTCTGTTTTTGTCAACACGAGAACTTGACACATGAAAACCACATTAGACCAATCTTTGTCATACATTTAGATGCGAAAATTCTAAATGAAAGAGTAGCAAATGAGTGCCAATAGTATATGAAAAGAATCACTATGACCAGTTTCTTCTCTCTCCCACACTTCCAAATGCCATTTCATTTTCTTTTTTCTCTGCCAACTTCTTCAATATCCTCACTTTCAGGTGATGATTTTGCTTCCGACTTCACTGAGAAATTGGAGGATATGAAAGAGACTGTCATCTCGCTGCACACATGCTTTATTTATTTTTTTATATTTTAAGTAAACATCTCTGCCCAGCTTGGAGCTTGAACACGTGACCTCAAGATCAAGAGTTGCATGCTCTACCAACTGAGCCAGCCAGGTGCCCTATCCCTGCACCCGTGCTTTATGCTTCACTCTCTCCTGCTGCTCATGATGACCTATCCCTTGTCTAGCCAAAGGCAGTATCTATGCCTCAGATACCATCTTCTTTTATCTAACTAAGGACAGAGCTCCAGAGTTTCTCCCCGCTCTCTGCTACAAGATAAGATTTTCTTTCTCTAGTGAATCTTTCCCATTAACATCAGACATACTATTATTTCTTCCATTTAAAACAAAACAAAACCCCTTTCAGGCCTTTTGCTTCTCCTACCCTCCACCCAATTTCTCTCCTTCCCTTTAGAGGAAGAACTCCCTAAATGACTCGACACTACACACTCTGTTCAGTCTTTCCCCTTTTATTCTCTCTCGATCCACTTCAACTAGTTCCTTATATTCTATTGTAATTTCTTTTCTCTTGATCAGTAATAACCTCCATATATAAGTTTGCTAGTAACAAAATACCACGAACTGGATAGCTTAAACAAAATAAATGTGTTGTCTCCCACTTCTGGAGGCTAGGATTCCAAAATCAAGGTGTCAACTGGGCCACACTCCCAATAAAAGTGCCAGGTAAGTTCTCTCCCACAGTATCTGGTTGTTCCTTGGGTTGAGGCCACATAATTCCAGTCCTCACATGGTGTTCTTCCTGGAAGCTTCTCTCTCACCATGTTTAAACTTCCCCTTTCTTATGAAGACACCAATCATACTGGATCAGAGTCCATTTAACTTGATTACATCTGTAAGGACCCTACTTCCAAAGAAGTTCACATTCTGAGGTACTAGGGCTTAAGACTCCAAAGTTTATTTTTTGAGGGGACACAATTCAACCCATAACATTACATATTGCTAACCTCAAAAGCCATTTCTCAATGATCATATAATTGCCCTGAGAGAGCAGACTGCAAAGTGGTTATTTATCTTTTGCTCAGTAATGCTCTTTAAAACTTTTTGAACCAATAATCAGGGCTATTTTCAACTTATAAAGGCTACTAACTAAGAAAGTCAGCAGAATATATATGCCACTTTAGACATTCAGAATAGCAAATGTGTATGTGCTATATGTATACATGTTAAGCATCAGAAACTTATCTTGTGGACCACAACTGTCCAACACCATAAGATAAAAAAGGAAGGAGCACCTAGGTGGCTCAATTGGTTAAGTACTTGACTCTTGATTTTCTCTCAGATCATTTGTTTTGTGGGACTGAGTGCCGCATTGGGTACTGCATTGACAGAGCTGAGCCTACTTGGGATTCTCTCTCTGCCTCTTTCTCTGCCCCATTCTTTCTCAAAATAAATAAATAAACATTAAAAAAAAGAAGATATAAAAGGAAAAAAGGTGATATATCTATTGTACAGAAGGTATCCATCTATTTTGTCTTTATTTTTAGAAAATGAATATGTATCATAAAAAGGAAACCATTGACTGAAAACTCAAGTCTCATAACTAATGAGACTACAGTAAAGAATAAAAAAATTAGTTAAGTTTTGTCCAGATTTCTTTTTTTGTTTGTTTGTTTGGTTTTTCTTTGTATTGTTGATTTTTATTTACTGTTTAGAGCTTTTGCTCCCTTATGTCCAGATTTCTTTAAGTATGACATAAAACTTAACTGAAATATGTGTGACTCTCCCTTCTTTCTTGAAATCCTACTAAAAATAATATATGGAAACCAACTTGACAATAAACTATTTAAAAAAAAGGAATCCTACTAAAAATAAACTTAAAATGCATAAAAGGAAGCAATGAGAAAACCTGAAAGAAGACCACAGCAGATAAAAGATGCCAATAAAATTTTAGAAGATGAAAAGCAAATGGCTGAGTAGTGATTGACTAACTCTGTAGAAATCTGAAAACTCAGTGTCTGTGATGGGGGTTAGGAGGGAATAGAGGTAGAGAAATTAAAAAGAAATAAGTCAAATCACACCATAGACCTATAAATGGTTTAGGGATTGTCCCTGTGAAAGGGATTATGATAGTGCTGGTAGAGTGAAAAGACCTACATGAAGGGGTCATTGAAAGGAAAAGTCACCGAAAGACCTACACAAAGACCTTTTGGGACCACAAAGTCACCACGTTGTTGCTGTCTGCAGCTACCACTCTTCACCATAGCAAAAGATAAAGGTTTTCTCTCAGGAGTGGTTGAACCAAAACTATGAACTCAGGGACATTGGGCACACCTGAGGGAAGGTGATTATTTGAGGAAATCTTCTAACATGGAACACACATCAAAACAAACAAAGAGAAAAATAAGGTCAAAAGAAACAGACAATCAGGGAGCAGGAGAAATCTACATGATATAAGAAGAGGGTAAATTAAGAAATGTATCCAAAGATCAAGAGGAGAAATCTAGAAATTCAATAAAATGTCTAGAAGTTAAAATTTAAAAAAAATCTTGTAGATACTAGAATAAGAAAACCAAGAAAAGGAAAATAGAAAATAATTGGGAAAAATAAAGAATTAGTCTTGGAAGTTGAACGTTCAAAGACAAGAAGTTCTTTTTTTTTATTTTATTTATTTTTGAGAGAGAGAGACAGAGCAAGAGCAGGGGAGGGACAGAGAGAGAGAGAAACACAGAATCTGAAGCAGGCTCCAGACTCTGGGCTATCAGCTTAAGGGGCTCCAACCCACAAACCGTGAGATCATGACCTGAGTTCAATTCGGAGGCTTAACTAACTGAGTCACCAAGGTGCCCCTTAAAGTTTTTAATGTTTATTTTTGAAAGAGCGAGCGAGCAAGAGAGAGAGAGAGCAAGCAGGGAAGGGGCAAAGAGAGAGAGACAGGGAGACATAAAATCTGAGGTAAGCTCCAGGCTCCGCAATCTCAGCACAGATCTGGATGCAGGGCTTGAACTCATGAACTGTGTGGTCATAACCTGAGCCAAAGTCAGTTGCATAACACTAAGCCGCCCAGGTGCCCCCAAAGACAAGAAGCTCTAAAAGATAGATGAAAGAAGACGGAGAAGCTAACTGAAGGACACAAATTTTTAGATTAAAAGCTACCACCAAAAGCAGAAAGACTTGACCAAGTCATAACATTGTGAACTTTCAGAACACCAGAAGTAAAGGGAAGACCCAAAAGCTTTCAGACAGAATAAACATGTCCTTTTCACCAACAAAACTTGAAGCTCCAAGATAATTATGCAATGCCTTCCAAATTCTGAAAGGAAATGGTATAAATCTAGACTTTTCTACCCAGTGAAATTATCAACCATGTGTGAGGGTAGAATAATAATACTTTCACACTGCAAAATCTCACTAATGTGCTTCCTATGATTTCTTTTTCAAAAGCTAATGGAGGACGCACTCGTCCCAAATGAGAACATAAATCTAGAAAAATAAAAAGATGATATCCAGAAAATAGGTGGTTCAATTCAGGAGAGATGCAAGTAGGGGCCATAGAATGATAGTGAAAGGAAGCTCCAGGGTGACAAGTATATAGTGGCCTAGAAGCAGCTAACCCAGATTGTGGAGAGATATAGAGGGCTCTAGGGGAGAGAACTCCCAGACAAATATGAAATTGATAGATGACATGATGTATCCAGATATAATGAAAGGAGATTTTACACCTCAGATAGGAAGTTCAGAGATGTATAAGTGAGAGAAATAGTGTAAAATAATAATAGTAATGTTAATAATGTAATTATTAACTCTAGTGAAAATGTTTTAAAGAATAGGAAATGTGAATAATATTTACATCACTATAATAATGTAAAAACAATATTTATTGAACTAACAATTGCATTATCATATTCTGGGATGATAAGAGTGTGTGTATGTTTGCATGTGAGTAGCAGGTGTGTGTGTTTTTGTGTGGCAGTGGGAGGATTTGAAAGACAGCAATATTATCATATTACATAGCTGAAAATCAATAAGTATAGGTGCCTGGATAGCTCTATCATAGATCAGGTGACTCTTGATCTCGGGGTCATGAGCTCAAGCCCCACATTGCATGTAGGACTTACTGAAAAAAAATCAGTAAATAATTATACAGATCTGAAAAAAAACAATAAATAGTTGTATATGCATATTATTATTTAAGACTATGAAGTAAGTGCCCAAAGAAGCAGGTAAAATGGATTGGAATTGGTGGTCTCTAAGAGTGGTTATCAAGAGTGGTGAGTGACAGGGCAGAGGACTACTGTTATTCATTATAAGCCTTATTTTATTTCAAAACTAGTCAATAACTAGTACGTAATAGGTGCTCAAATCTAGCAGCTATTGTTTTCTTTTAAAAGTCAGTAATTGCCTTATAGATCAGAAATTACCAGTTACATTCTTAGAAGAAAAAATAATCTAGTCACATTAATTACAAACAACTATAAAATACCTACGAACAACTCTAACAAGCAATTTATATGATCAATGAAGAAAAATCTTAAAACTCACTGTAGGGGCTCATGGGTGGCTCAGTCAGTTGAACCTCCAACTCTTGATTTCAGCTTAGGTCATGACCCTAGCGTCATAGGATTGGGTCCCACGTCAGGGCTCTGCATTGGACGTGGAGCCTGCTAAAGACTTTCTCCCTCTCCCTCTGCCCTTATCCCCAGCTTGTGCTGGCTCTGTCTCTGTCTCTCTCTTTCTTTCAAATAAAAACAAAACAAAAAAGCCCTAAACCTCACTGGAGAAATATATAAACCTATATTAATGGAGAGGCTTGTCACATTCATTGATGAAAGGAGAAGATGCCAGTTCATCCCCAAATAACTAATACTTTGAGTGGAATTCCAATAAAAATACTAATGATTTTTTGGGGATTTTTTTGTTTTTGGAAAATTGACAATGATTATTATAAAGTTAACCTAAAAAAATTAAAAGGCAAAATCAATTAAGAACATTCTGAAAAAGAATATGAGTGTATAACCTATCAATAAATTTCCAATAATTAAATTGGAAGTGCAAGACCAGTAGATCAATGGAACAGAATGCATATCCCCCAAACAGAACCTTATATGTGATAAAGAACTATTCCTAGAGGCCTTATGGCATAGAGGCAAAGAGTATGGATTTAGAAGGGCCAAACCACCTGGGTTCAAACCCTGGCTCTGCCACATACTAGCTGTGGAACCATATGCAAGTTGTTTAACCATCCTGTGCCTCAGTTTCCTCACCTCAAAACTGGAAATAATAAAAGTACTTAGCTGAGTGGACATGTGAAGCATTCAGAACAGAACATGGCTGTGTAAGTATTTGCTATTCCAGGGCTCACTATCACAAGTCATCAGGGCCAGTTTCATGGATGTGTGACCTGTGCGGTCCGTGACAACCCTACTCTTAGAAAGGCCTCACAAACTGATTAAAAGCTCTGCTGTCACCATATTAAAATTTTTAAGAAGTTTTGAACAAGGAGGGCTGCATTGTCATTTTTACAATGGGCTTGGCAATTTATGTAGCAAGTCCTGCAAGTTAATCAGAAAAAGGATAAATTATTCAACAAATGGCTCTGGGGAACCTGATATTCCAGTGTATGCTGGGGGGAGGGGTGGGCAGTTACAAGTTAGGCTCTCATTTCACACCATGCGGCACACTAAAATCATAGCTATACTGTTTAAATAAAAATCCTATGTTCTGAATTTTGAGTGGGAAGTATTGGCTTAAACACATAATGAAATTTATCTTTAAAAATTAATAATATGTATTTTCTAATACTCTTTGTTCACTGAATAGGCCTAGAAACAAGAACTCAAGAGCAAAGAGCACTTCTAGCACCTGGATAGGGTCTTATAATAATGTTTCCTACTAAAAGGAGCTAGGGTTCCTTGAAAAAAATGGCTGATTCCAGAATGTGCTCAGGAAATGTACAAGATGAGCCTTGTTGGGAGCCTAGAACAGGAAATACAGATGAAAATCTTGTCATACCAGCAAGCAAGGCAGTTAGCAAAGACTATGTGGACATGCCAACCAGAAGAGGTTCCCACTGGCCAAAGACAGGACAATTTGAGTCTCAATAATAATGATAACTGCATCAGGTTATCAAGTATATTTAAATGCATGAGTCCATAATGGTATTCAAAAAAAAAACTTAATGATCATCTGGAAACTGGCAAATACAGATAAAAAATCAAGTATGTACCCTGTCATTATTGTATGAAATGAACCTAAGCCTAACCAAATAGTTGATGGGAGGAAGTTTCCCTTTGTACAAGAATTCTAGCCTACAATTGAAGAATTAGAATATCACCATTTTGCAACTCCTTATGATGTAATGAATATAAGTGGTGGTCATCAGTGAAAGCTAATATCCAAAAAAACATTAACAATGCATTCTATCACTACCCGATAGAATTTAAAACACTGCCTAAATCTTATCAAGACTATAGATGGAATTACCAATTTAGAGCAAATACAGGGAACAGAATATGTTAAACACTACTTTGTAGGTACAATCACCAAAATGCCACTGTGTGGGAAACCCTGTGAAACAAACAACCCATTTTCTTCAATTAATAAATTCCAGGGGCTCCTGGGTGGCTCAGTTGGGTAAACAGGTAAACGTGCGACTTCAGCTCAGGTCATGATCTCAGGGTTTGTGGGTTCCAGCTCCCGCCAAGCTCTGTGCTCAGAGCCTGGAGCCTGCTTCAGATTCTGTATGTGTCTCTCTTTCCACCTCTCACCCACTCATGCTCTGTCTCTGTCGCTCAAAATAAATAAATGTTTAAAAATAATAATAATAAAAAAATAAGTAAATAAATAAGTTCCAAAGATAAAACTAGGACACAGAGGGGAAAAAAAAACTACAGTTTATAAAAGGACAGCAACTAATCGTAATATGTGGACCTTATTTGGATCATGATTCAAATAAAGGAAAAACAACAGTGATGAGAAAATCAGAGAAATTTGGATATTTACTATGTTTTTCTGCAATATTAAAGAACTATTGATTGTCACAATGGCATTATATTTATATTTTATATTTATGTAATATTTTTATATTTCAAACCTATATGTTTTCTTGCCTTTAGGGATACATATGGAAATATTTACAGATAAATGAGATACTGCCTGTGATTTGCTTGAAGTATTCTTAGGGATGGGGAGAAAGTGGATAGGGGTTTAAAGAGAATGAGACTGTCTGTGACTTGAAATTGGAGGATGGATATATGGGGGTTTACAATTTTTGTTTATGTTTAAAACTATTCATTAGAAGTTAAAAAATTATATCCAGGTAGAAAAAAACTCATTTGTAAAAAGATATTTAAACCATACAAAATATATGAGTATTTGACTGATCTGAATGGCAAATGACTTTCTAAGCATAAAATAAATACACTGAAGAAAAAACTGCTACTTTATAATAAAAACTAAAAATGTGTATATGCTTTCAAAATATCATGAAATTAAAAGGTAAACACTCTAAGAAAAATACTTGCAACTTATGACAAATAAAAGGTTAAAATGCTTCACAGATAAGGGAGTAAATAACAATAGCTAACACACTGTGCTTATAACACATTTGGCACACTTATAAGCACTTTACGAAAACTGTCTAAATTATTAAAAATAGAAAAAGTACTAGAGGTGCCTGTCTGGCTCAGGTGGTAGAACATGAAACATGTGATCTCAGGGTTGTAAGTTTGAGCCCCACATTGGGCAAAGAAATTACATTTAAGAAAAGTACTGAGGCAACTGGGTGGCTCAGTCGGTTAAGCAGCTGACTTTGGCTCAGGTCATGTTTTATGGTTCATGAGTTCAAGCCTTGCATCAGACTCTGAGCTCACATCAGCTCAGAGCATAGAACCTGGTTCAAATTCTGTGTCTGCATCTCTATCTGCCCCTCCTGCACTTGTGCTCTTTCTCTCTCTCTCTCAAAAAATAAACATTAGAAAAAAAAATTTAAGTGCTAATATTCCATGGTCCAACAGATAACTCATATAAGGTCAAATAATCAATAAATAATATATATTTAACTTGACAATAATAAAATAATTGTAATTTAAATTTTATTAACCTTTCTACCTATCCAAATAGTGAAGGTTATTATTAGTGACTCACACCTGTTATTGATGGTGGAGTGAAACACTGACTTCTTACATTGTTAGTGGGTGTGTAATTTGGAAGAATCTTTCTGGAATGCAGTTCAGCAGTATTAGTTGAGGTTGGACAACATTTATACTTTGACCCTACTGCTTTCAGGAATTGGTAGCATTATTGTGATCAGAGACATATATGAGGATGTATGTTCTAGGCAGGTTATGAGTTTTGTTTATTAATAAAGAAAAACTGGAAGCAACCTAAATTTGAAAAAAGAGAGCATTTAAACAAATTATAAAACATCAATACCTCAGAATATTAGGGAACCATTAAAATCATGTTTTCAAATGGAAAATAACCCCATCAACAAATGAATGAAAATTTTATGGAGTATCCACATAGTATATAGTATGTGTAATATAGTAAAATATTAGTAATATTAGTAAAAAATATAGTAATATAGTAAAATATTAACAATGAAAAGGAATGAGTAACTGATACATACAACAACATGAATAAATCTCAAAACATTATGCAGAGCAAAAAAAATAAAAAGTCAGACCAAAAAACCAGAGAATATACCATTTGAAATCATTTATGTGTAATTCTAGAATAGGTAAAATTTATCTCTGACCAAAGAAGTCAAATCAGTGGTTGCCTCTAAGGCGAGTCCAGGGATTGACCTAGAAGGGACAAGAGGCAACTTTCTGGAAGGATGGAGATGTGCTATATCTTGTTGGGTGTCCGCTAACTGGGTATATCACTTTGTCAAACTCATCCTCTTTTACCTACTTAATTTTTGCTCACACTTTGTGTAAGATCTTGCTTTTGTGTCTATGTAAATTAGACCTCAAAAGACCATATTTTCCTAGAAGATTTAATGAAATAGGCAAATATTAAACTTACAGTCTTAATTGGAAAAAAGAACCATGACACAACTCTATGTGTATAGTACAGTCCTAGCTGTTTATATAGAAATATATTTATAAGAAAATACATGAATATGGGTAGAGATACACAGAAATGACCAGAAGGATGCATTCCAATGAACATGTCCAACTTTCATTATTAGGGAAGAAATCAGTAAATATTCTTTAAACCTCACTTTATAGCAAATTCCCCTTTTCTCTTTACATCCTAACTGCCTTCTTGCAGTTCCTCAAATACAGAACTTACATTTCCTTTGCCTCTGATGACCTCCTAACTTCCTCCCGCTATTTAATCCCTGCTCAACCTTTGGCTCTAGATCAATCTTGACCTCCCCAGAGAAACTTTCCATATCCCTCCCCAGGCCGAGTCAAACATATTATGCCTCTCTTTTGTGACACTTAACAATTGTAATTTTTCATTTCTTTACATGTACCTCAAGTTAGCCAAATTGCAAAATTAAGGGCACTGTCCTCTAGACTGCCACATTTACCTAAGACTTCTGATGCCAATTATAAGCTCAGACATTTTCCAAAAGTACCCTCAGGTCCAATAATTTGCTAAAGAAACTCACAACTCACTGAAACTTATTATACTCATAGTTACATTTACTACAGGAAAAGAATACAAATTAGACGAGCCAAAGTTGGAAGACGCACATAGAGTAGAGTATGGGTGGTTTCCAAATGTGAGCTTCTGTTGCCTTCAGAATGCATTACCCTCCTAGCATTTATGTTAACGATATACATGGAGTATTGTCCATCTAGGAAGCTCATCTGAACTCCAGTGTTCAGAGTTTTTATTGAAGGTTCATTATGTAGGCATGATTAATTGACTGAGTAGTTGATTGCCTATGTTGAACTCAGTCTCTAAATCTGTGTAGCTTTCTGGCTATGGTCACTTCTACACTAAGACTATTGGGTGTGATTGTCCACACCCTGAAATACACCTTAGCATAAATATCAGATGTGGGCTGAGGGGCTCACCCTGAATAACAAAGACATGCCTCCTGTCATTCAGGAAATTCCAAGGGTTTAGAGGCTACTTTCCAGGAACTAGGTGATTAGGTGGAGGCCAGACCTCTCTTTAAGCAGGCCAAATTCTTACTCTACACCATGGTTAGGTAAATAATGCCCCTCTCCCTCTCTTTCACTTCAGTTCCAAAAGGCCAGGATCACATTTGGTTTTGTGCCCAGTCTCAGCCTTAGCATTTAATATGGTGGTTGGCAAATGTTGACCACCTACATAACATATTCATTTATAGTATGGAATTGGCTAAGTCTGAATTTAAATCTTAACTCTTCTTTCCACTGAGTTGACCCTGGATGGGTTTTTTAACCTCTCTCACTGCCTAATTGTCCTGATCTATAAACCGGGGGTAATGATAATATCTGTCTCAGAGAGTAATGAGGATTAAATGAATGAACATCAGCAAAGTACTCAGAATAGTGCCTGGCACAGAGTAAAAGCTAGATAAATGTTTATTATTAAATGCTCAATAAATAATGCTTATTGAATTAGTGTCTGGCACATGAGAGATGCTTAGTAAATATTAATTGAAGAAATATAAAAGAGGATTTTCTTTAGCAGATTTTACTATTTTTCTATTAATATGGTACCTGATGTATTGATTTGTACATATTATCAATATGCTGGTTTTCAGCTTTCAAATCAAATATTAATCTAAGGATTATAGCTTAATAATGTGCTTAAGAAAAGTCCAAAAACATTTTAGAGTCTTTTTACTTCTCCAACATCCAGTACCCCCAACCATAGAGTAGGAGCTAAATTAGATAGGGTTCAATGTGCCTTCCAACTCCAACAAAATGTTATTTGTCCTTAGGAAAAAAACTATACATAGCAACAGATAAGACCATTTTACATGGGGACATGAACCTTTGAATGTGTGGGTTTCCATTTAAAAAGAAACAAAGAAAACATTCAGCTAATTACCAAAATTCATCCTTAATATGTGAAAACATAGTTTTGAATTGTAGCAATAGATTTTTATTAATTTGATGAAATTTAACTCCCTGGAAAACCACACACAAGGATCACTAAAATGTTATTTTAATAAATTTAAACAGAAATGGTTTATTTTACTGGTCACTTAAATTGGCCTGATGTGACTATCGGGAAGGTAATTGATACTAGAATCAGTAATGTCTCCAAATGAAATTTAAAACTTTCAAATAATACTATTAGCAATTAGAAAAAAGGAATCAACTCTTTAATTCATTTTAGTTATTTTATAATTCATTTAGTTATTTGAGTTATGACGTAATGCATATATATTTAAATACAATAACCAACTTTTTAAAAGTTTATTTATTTTTGAGAGACAGAGGCAGAGAGAGAAGGGAGAGACAGAGAATCCTAAGCAGGTTCCACACTGTCAGCACAGAGCCCCATGCAGGCTTAACCCACTAACCATGAGATCATGACCTGAGCCAAAATCAAGAATCAGATGCTTAATTGACTTAGCCATCGAGGCACCTCCAATAACCAGATGTTTTTAAATTGATTTATCATTATTAAGCCATTGTTAAATTAAACAATAAAAAGTAAATATGTCTTAATCACTCTTCTTGCCAGGCTTAGTTTACAAAAGTAGAAAATGTCAACAATTTGTCCCACCTATTTCTATATACACTATAATATGCATGTACCACAATACAAAAAAATAAGAATATTTGCCTCTATTATTAAAAGTATTTATGAAGTGTTACTTTTTCTTGCCGTTTTAGTGTTACCCCAGGCAGTCACCCAGTTTGAAGAATTGGTTGGTATGGCAGAGGCCCTACTTAAGGGTGGAGGAACGATGTCTACATCTGCGTCCACCCTCTGGAGAGCAACAAACAACTCCTCACCAGATTCATTTGCCTCAATGTGCAGTAATTCTAATTCTAATTCCAGTTCACCAATTTCCTTGAAAGCTGAAGAAGAGCATCATACTGATGAGAAACAGGTCAGTTGGAATACTTGCCCTATCTTTTTCTAGGATACAGTAAATACAAAAATTAAAATAAGACTACAGAATGACGGAGTGCCTGGCTGGCTCGGACCATGGAGCGTGCAACTCTTGATCGGGGGGTGGTGGATTCAAATTCCATGTTGGGTGTAGAGATTACTCAAAAATTAAATTTTAAAAAGAGACTACAATTAATCATTGTTTTATCAGATAACATCAGATAACTTTAGGTCATTATCATAACATTGCAATTACATAAAACAATTTTTTCACAATAAATCAAAACATTTGTTGTGAAACAAATATTGTTTAGAAAACTAAAGTCAGGGGCGCCTGGGTGGCTCAGTCGGTTAAGCATCCGACTTCGGCTCAGGTTATGATCTCGCGGTTTGTGAGTTCGAGCCCCGCGTCAGGCTCTGTGCTGACAGCTAGCTCAGAGCCTGGAACCTGTTTCAGATTCTGTGTCTCCCTCTCTCTCTGACCTTCCCCCGCTCATGCTGTCTCTCTCAAAAATAAATAAAACATTAAAAAAAAAAGAAAACTAAAGTCAAATTGTGGTCAATGACGAGGTTATTAAACTAGAAAACTCTTTTTTTTTTAAGTTTATGATTTTATTTTGAGAGTGAAAGAAAGAGAAATGCAAGTGGGGAGGGGCAGAGAGAGAGAGAGAGACAAAGAATCCCAAACAGTCTTCGTGTTGTCAGTACAGAGCCAAATCCAGGGCTTGAACACACAAACCACAAGATCATGACCTGAACCAAAGTCAGATGCTTAACCGACTGAGCCAATCAGGTGCCCTAGAAAACTCTTAAACCAGTAATAGGTAGCTACACATTAAGGATTCATTGAGAGAAGGTAAATTACATCATTGAGAGAAGGTAAATCTCAGCCTCTGCATGCTGGGTAAGCATAATTCTTTCCCTACTTCCCTAATTTCTCTTCATCAAGAAACAAAAGCTGAAAAGACAGAGTTTCATTAGAAAGAGGTATCAGCTTTGAAAATATGATTTCCAGAGCAATAATTAAATACTACCAATCCAACATTTAGAATACTTGAATCTTGTTACATCAATTTCCTTTTGCTGTATAACAGATGACAACAAACTTCGTGACTTGTAATAATACAAATGTATTATCTCAGAGTCCTAGAAATCAGAAGTGTGGTAAAATCAAGGAGTCAGCAGGTGCATTCCTTTCTGGAAGTTCTATGGAAGAATCTGTTTCTTGCTCATTTAGGTTATTGTAGAATTCAGTTTCTTGTGGTTGTCGAATTGGGTTCCCTGTTTTCTTGCTGACTATACACTGTCCATTCCCACCTCTACAGGCAACCATATTCCTTAGTTTGTGGTCCATTCCACCACTTTCAAAGCCAGCCATGGCAGACAAAGCCCCTCTCACTCTTCCACTCTGTCCTCCTTCTTATGTGTTTCGTTCTTAATGTTTATTTACTTATTTATTTATTTTTGAGGGGTTGGGGGAGCATCAGAGAGAGAGGGAGAGAGAGAATCCCAAGCAGGCTCTGCACTATCAGCGCAGAACCTGACACAGGGCTTGATCTCATGAACCTGAACCTGAACTTGAGCTCATGACCTGAGCCGAAATCAAGAGTTGGATGCTTAATCGACTAAGTCACCCAGGTACCCCCCTGCATCTTTTTTCTGATCCATTCTTCTGCCTCCCTCTTCTGCATTTAAGGCCTCTGTGATAAAATTGGGCCCACCTGGATAATCCAGGATCATTTTCTCATCTTAAGGTACTTAACTTTAATCACACCGTACGAAGTTGTTTTTCCCTTATAAAAGTAACATATTCACAGACTCCAAGAATGTGAATATCTTCAGTGGGCCATTATTCTGCCTACCACACTTAGTAGGAGGTGTTGGGGATGGGACTTAACCCTAAACTGTCAAATTCAGATAACATACAAGAATTTGTATGTACTCGGGGACAAACACCACATAAATATTGGGCATTATATCACAGATAACGTTGAACTCTAACCCCTGAAATGTAAAATATATATTAGAAGTAAATGCATCAACTTAAAGAATGTTGATTTTGTTTTCATAGTGTGTCTTAACTCAATTGGTAATATATTTCTGCAGATACTTTCCTTTTCTTTGTATAGTTTCAACTATTATTTTGTATTTTTTAGTTCAAGATTGAAAAATGGCAGATTGCCCGTTGTAACAAGAGCAAGCCTCAGAAGTTTATTAATGATTTAATGCAAGTACTGTACACAAATGAATACATGGCCACACACAGCCTGACGGGGGCAAAGTCTTCTACTTCGAGGGACAAAGCTGTAAAACCAGCAATGAATCAGAATGAAGTTCAAGAAATCATAGGTGATAATATAATTGCATTGCATTGTCACACTAATTTGAAATTATTTTATCATTCAAAGTTAAGTCATTCTTTCATGGTCTTTTTGTGGTTTATTTTTCTATGAAAGAAAAATTTCAAGATAGCCTAAACTAAACCTCTAACTAAATAAAGTAAATTTTGTGGAAATAATTTACATTAAAGCAGTTATTAAAATAAAACTAAATTTTATTTCACTGACATGTTTGAATTTATTAAATTCATAGTTTTAGAAAAATGCATTTCAAAATCCTTTCAAACAAAATTTCAAGTAGCAGTTTGTATCTTATTTTCTCTTTCTTATCTTGGTTATAGATCTCTTATCTTTTATTCTAGAAAAATAGAGGCTAGTTTCCTACCTATGGTTTTTAAGTTAATGATTCTCCTCAAATACAATAATCTAGGTTATCAAATATTTTTTTTGCAAATATCAATTTAGGAAATCACTGAATTGAGCTCTGTATTTTCTTTAATTTTTTTAATGTTTTTATTTATTTCTGAGAGAGAGAGAGAGAGAGACAGCGTGAGCAGGGGAGGGTCAGAGAGAGAGGGAGACACAGAATCTGAAACAGCCTCCAGGCTCTGAGCTAGCTGTCAGCACAGAGCCAGACGCAGGGCTTGAACCCACGGACTGTGAGATCATGACCTGAGCCGAAGTGGGACGCTTAACTGACTGAGCCACCCAGGCGCCCCGAGCTCTCTGTATTTTAATATATCATTTCTTAGCTGGAAAAGGTTCAGTCAGAATCTAGTTGTTTCAACTGTTGCTGAGAATGGATAAAAACAAATTCCTAACATTTTGGAGCACAGGGAATCTAGAGTTCAGAACAAGTAGCAAGGTTAAAGTTGAGTGGCATGATAGGAAGACAAGTACGTCTGCTCTCAGTTTGTAACAGACCTTTGGTATCTCTTGTTTTGCTTTGAAAACCCTGCCTACGTATTCATCTAACTATCTCATGGGTGTTTGGGCTGCTTTGCAAAGTGGAGACAAAAGCATAATGTGGATTGCTTGATATTTTATCTCAATTCATACTTCATACTTAAACTATTTTTGTGTGTTTATTGTTCTTATTGTTTACAGGAGTCACAAAACAGTTATTTCCCAACACAGATGACGTTTCAATTAGGAGAATGATAGGGCAAAAACTAAACAACTGTACCAAGAAGCCAAATTTAAGCAAAAATCTGAACTCTCAGGATATTAAGTAAATCCTTTTGGTAAGTCCTCTCAATCTTCACAATCCTTTTAGTGGGGGCAAGAAGGTGTAATACTTTTATCCCTGGAGTAGCACTCTATGAATACTCTTCTAGGGAATACTAACGGCCTGTGAAATGCTAATAGGTATTCATGGGGGTGAAGGCGAGGAAGGGGAAGGGGATTTCAGTTTGGGAAATGCTAACTGCAGATACAGATTTTCCTTTCCCAGAACCTCTTGGAATATTTTATACTCTTTAATATGCCCGAGTGCACCAGAAATCTCTAAAAAGGCAATAGAGAATGAGTGGTTTTCACATGTGTTTTACTGAGAAACTTTTCTTTCTGTTTGTTTGTTGTTGTTGTTTCACAGAATGTATGTTAACTTGTGGGTGGGGGTAGAAAAGAGTCCATGGAGGGACACCTGATAATTTAGGAGTTGTTTCTCTCTCTGAGATACATCAAAAACTCCAGACAGTGGTTTGTGTACCCACTGCCGGCCAGAAGTCCTGAAGGGCCCCCTCCACCACCCTTCCTTCTGTTTCTCCCTGTCTTTAAATCTTTAAATCAGTTGGAGGCACCCAAGTGGCTCAGTCGGTTAAGCATCAGACTTGGGCTCAGGTCATGATCTCACGGTTTGTGAAGTCAAGCCCCACGTTGGGCTCTGTGCTGACAGCTCAGAGCCCGGAGCCTGCTTCAGATCCTGTGTCTCCCTCTCTCTGCCTCTCCCCTGCTCACCATCTGTCTCTCTCTGTCTCAAAAATAAACATGAAAAAGAATAATAAATTTTTTTAAAAAATTTAACAAAATCTTTAAATCCGTTGTTATAGTTTGTATTTGTTTGATAAGGATTTTTACCTAGATATCTCTACTATACTAAGAAAAAGAATTGTTGCTAGTGAGTTTTGAAGGAAATACACTTCAAGATCAGGCCCTTACACTTAGGCAAAACTGTTCAAGTGGAATTTTGTGTTTGCTTTAGCATGCCAGGGTCCTGGCTGGTTCACTTGTACTCAGCCTTCCTCTCTATTATTTTGATGGAAAATATGTGGGGGAAAAATGCATTATTGGTTTTCAGTATTTTTTGATAAACAGAGGTGTATGACAAATAGATGAGGGCAGGTTTTTCTTCCATTTTCTTGACTTTTATCTTTGACTTTACTTGTTCTCTGCCTAACTTGAGTCACCTCTGACACCATTTTATTTTGACTTTATTTTCCAACCATGTTTTAAGTGGGATTGGGGCCATGTGTAATGCAGTAATTCTCCCCATTTACCCTTCACACCTTGCTGACTACCACCCCCAACCGCCCTTGAGGGTCCGTTACTATTTTGCTATGTAATGAATCCTGTTCTGATGAGGGTCAATGATAGTTTCTTTTCCTCAAAAACAAAACAAGCAAAAAACCCCTTATAACAACTGCAGGGGGGTCCTTCCCTAGGCTCATCCATACTGGTAAACTGACTTGCAGATTTAAAAAAGATAGGATATTTGTGTTCTTTTTCTGATGAAAAATTTCAGTAGACTATGAGTCTCACAGCTTCCCAGTTAGGAGATAATTGCTTAAATGAGCCCTTAGAACTTCTCACTTTGGGGGCACCTGGGTGGCTCAGTCGGTTAAGCGTCCAACTTCAGCTCAGGTCATGCTCTCATGGTCTGTGGGTTCAAGCCCCACATTGGGCTCCGTGCTGACAGCTCAGAGCCTTGAGCCTGTTTCAGATTCTGTGTCTCCCTCACTCTCTGCCCCTCCCCAGCTCATGGTCTGTCTCTCTCTGTCTCAAAAATAAATAAACGTTAAAAAAATTAAAAGAAGAACTTCTCGCTTTGACATGAGGCTACCCAGTCACCCAGGTAACTAAGTTCCTTTGCTAAATGCCATGTAACCAGAACTCCAAGGGTCTGTTTTACAGGGCTCCGTTTTGGAGCACACAATTATATTTCAGAGCTCTGCAAAGTATTTCAATATCCCAACTTCTGCCTTTTTAATGCCTCAGCCTGCCAAGGGTAGGCACAAAACTAAACTCTGACTATCAGTCAGCAAAGTGTTAAGGAAATTAAAGCTAAAAGGGTTTTATATCAATTTTGCTTGTACTCACAGCCCAGTAGTAGTGTTATTAATCACCTGACTACAGCATTGATTAAAATAGAAAAAAAGGAACAAATCTTTTGCTAAGAACACAGCATGTTCTAGTGCCTTCTGAGCCTGAGCCTCACTGTTGACAAGTTGCTTGGAATATGAATGCATATATTTTGAAGCAGAGATGGAGATTAACCCTAGAATGAAAAAAAATTTTTTTTAATTGGCAAGTATCTTTCATATGAAGTATATCTAAATCCAAATTATCTCAAAAGAACTGAGAAAACATGCTGGGAATGACAGGGTCACATTAATCTTAATTTAGCCATGCTTCATGAAATAGTCCAATATAGCACCATCTAGCGGGGTGCTGCAATGTTTTTCTCTTCTTGCTCATTTAACAGGAAGGAGCCTAAAGATGACTGCATTTACTCAGGCAAATCATACTCCCTCCTCACCCCGCCCCCAAAAGTATTCTTTCGAAAAATAACTTTATTTGCATCACTATTAGCAAGGCAATATGCCCTGCAAAATCATGTAGACTTCTACAAATTCCTGTGCATCCACAAAGTCCAGGAACCCCCACCCATGGGCCCTGTGGTAGATCATGCCCTCCTCCCAGTACTGAATGTGAGGTTGCCACTGGTGGCTTAGATTTGAAACAACAACTGTTTCCCAGCTAAGATTTATTCCTCTCAGAAATAAATAAGCACAAAATTCCACCGTTCTTCCCTTTTTTATCTATTCTCTGTCACTCCTATGACCACCCTCAAGCTGCCTGCAGCTTACGCTTTGCCAAGAGCTTTATGTTGCCAACCTTTCTGGCCTTCCTCCATTTTTTGTTTCTTACTTATAGGAACTAAAGCAAATAAGAATTACAGAATATTAGAATATCACTTCTCTGACATTCCACTAAATGGTCGAACAGCCTTCTCCTGAAATTTCCAAAGCTGCCTCGGCCTGTATAATCTCCACAGTAACATTACGTATGCATATATTATAACTTAAAGGTGATCCAATACAGCAGTGTTCAAAGAGGATGGGAGGGATTTTTGTCCCCTGCCCCCCCCCCCCACCCCCAGCTAGGGCATATTAGAAAATGTCTGGAGATATACATGGTTGTCACAACTGGATGCTACTACTGGCATCTAGTGGACAGAGCCACAGATGCTGCTAACCATCCTACAAGGCATAGGACAGTCTCCCTCACAACAAAGTATTACCTAAACCCAAAATGTCAACTGTGCCAAGTTGAAGAAATCTTGGTCTAAGATGATTTCCTTACTTTGGAGATAATGAAACTAAAGCCTAAATAGGTTAACTGAATTGCCACGAGTATATGATTAGTAACTATTAGAGAGCCAACAAGAACATATACTTCTTTGCATTTTTTGAAGAATCTTTTTTTTGTTGAGTTTTTTATTTGAGTGTCGACACAGAATGTTACATTGGTTTCAGTTACAACATAGCAATTCAACAAATTTTTATATTATGCTATGCTCACCCTAAAGGTAGCTACCCTCTGTCACCATACAAAGCTATTACAATACCACTGACTATATTCCTTATGCTGTGTCTTTTATTTCCATATTTATTCATTCCATAACTGGAAGCCTGTATCTCCCAATCCCCTTCACCCATTTTGCCCATTCCCCCTACTCTCCCCTTTAGCAACCATCAGTTTGTTCTCTGTATTTGTGGGTATGATTCTGCTTTTGTTTATTCATTTTTTTTTAAAGATTCCACATAGGAGAGAAATCATATGGTATTTGTATTTCTCAGCCCGATTTATTTCACTTAGCATAATATTCCCTAGATCCATCCGTGTTGTCACAAATGGCATGATTTCATCCTTATTATGGCTGCATAATGCTCCACTGTGTGTGTGTGTGTGTGTGTGTGTGTGTGTGTGTATGTGCATACACACTACATCTTCCTTATCCATTCATCTATTGGGCTTTTAGGTTGTTTCCATATCTTGGCTATTGGAAATAATACTTCAATAAACATAGAGGAGTGTATATCTTTTCAATTACTATTTTCATTTTCTTTAGGTATGCACCCAATAGTAAGATTACTGGATCATATGGTATTTCTATTTTTTATTTTTTGAGGAAACTCCATAGTGTTCTTCACAATGGGTGTACCAATTTATATTCCCATCAATAGCGTGTGAGAGTCACCTTTCCTCCACATCCTTGCCAACGCTAGTTTTTCTTGTGTTTTTTATTTTAGCCATTCTGACATATGTAAGGTAATGTCTCACTGTGGCTTTGATTTGCATTTCTCTGGTGATTAATGATATTGAGAATCTTTTCATGTGCTCATTGGCCATCATCTGTATGTCTTCTTTGGAAAATTGTCCATTCGGGTCCTCTGCCCATTTTTTTTAAGTGGATTGTTTGGGGTTTTTTGAGGTTGAGTTGTACCAGTTCTTTATATATTTTGGATATTAACCAAATATGTCATTTGCAAATATCTTCTCCCACTCAGTAGGTTGCCTTTTTGTTTTTGTTAATGGCTTTCTTCACTGTGCAAAAGCTTTTTATTTTGATTTGTCCTATACTCCTTTATATCTCTTATTGCACTAGTCATAGTTCTCCAGAGAAACAGAGCCAATAGGACATATATAAAGAGACATTGGAAGGAATTGGCACACACAATTGTGAGGTCTGGTAAGTCTGAAATCTGCAAGACAGGCTAACAGGCTAGAGACCAAGGAAGAGTTGATGTTGCAGTCTTGAGTTCAAAGACAGTGTGAGGGCAGAATTCTTCCTTCCCCAAAGAACCTTAGTCTTTTCTCTTAAGGCCTTCAACTAACTAGGTGAAACCCTCCCATATCATGGAGGGTAATCTTCTTTACTGAAAATCTACTGTTTTAAATGTTAATCCCATCTAAAAAATACCTTTACAGTAACACCTGGACTGGTGTTTGACCAAACAACTTGGTATCATAGGCTAGCCAAGATGACATATAAAATTGTATGTTTTAGGGTCAGAAAGTCTGGTTTTGAAGACTGCTCCACCTCTTAATAAATGTGTGGCCTTTGGAAAGTCACTTGAACTCTCTGAATAGCAATTTATACAAGAATAATAATACTATCTACCTTAGGGATGGATTCAGGATTTGTAGGGCCTAAGGCTTAATAGTATTTGGAGAACTCACTTTAAGAAATACAAAATTATGAATACACAGTCAGCTAAAATTCCATGTAGGCTTCACATCCAATGTGGGGCTCAAACTTAGGACCTCAAGATCAAGAGTTGCATGCTCTACTGACTGACCCAGCCAGATGCCCTAAAATGACATCATGTTTAAAAAGTTAACAAATTTCTCAAATATCACATAATGTAGGGGAAATAGATAATATTTTTTGTAACAGCTGTATAATATTTTCATCCTAAATTTTTTGGGTTGCATACATGTTGATTGCCTCTTCGTTTGACAATTTTATAATGGCCCCTTCCATACAAAGAATAAAAAAATAATTTAGACTATCCTCTAGCATAGTGGATGAAAAAATGTCTTTTTTGTTTGTTTGTTTTTGACAATTTTAAGAGTTTTCTTTCAAATTCTTAGCTCTTTAGCAGGAGTGTAATTGTTAGGATTGTTGTCAAATTTGGGGAAACCTTTGTTAAATTTCCATGGTACCTGAGCTATAAGATTTCAGGACATTTCAAGTTTTCTATGGTATGAGTCCTTTAAAATATTCTTTGAATTGACCATAGTCATATTTTTGCTGGAAGACACTACAAACCAAATGGCCACCGTTAATATAACTATAAATAGAGATGGCAGAGCACAAAAGTACAGTCAATTCTTGGTAAAATCTCAGAAATACCCACTGCCACCCCATAGTTACAATCAGAGAGAAAATATGGCTGAGGGGCAGTTGAAAGAGAAAGGCAGTCGCCTTAACTGACTATAGTTGACATATCTAACTTTTGCAAATTTAACAAAAATATATAAGCATGTGAACATATCAGAAGGCACTCATGCAAGCAATCTTTATTAACTTTATAGTAATTCTTCCTCTAACCTAGCTCATTTTGTTTTTGTGACTTTTGAAAGAGGTAAACCAGACTTGGGGACTGCTATTTAAGCAGTCAATAAATGTTACTGAAGAATGACAAGCATAATTGTTGATAATTTTTTTAGGATGGTTGATGGGTATGTGGGGATGGTTCATTTTACTTTCTGGGTTTGAAATTCTACCCAATACAAAGATTTTTTAAAGTCATTTGGGAAAAAAAAGTCATTTGAGATAAAAAAATATATGTAAAATATTTTAACTGTTGTCTATGCTGGAATTCCTCTGAATAGATGATAAAATAATTTCTAAGTCACCTCCTTAGTAATAGTTCCTATTAACAATTTGTATTTTTAAGCAAAAATTTGTAGTAGGTACAATAACCCATACAACTATTAAAAGTACTGTAAGAACTCTAACATAAATTTGCTCTGTTTTTTTGAAATTTGCTTTCTCTAGCTATTGTAGGTATCTGAAATAAAACATCTTCAGTTTTGAATCTAACATTGGATTTCGTTAGAGAATCTGCAGCCTCCCTGGCAGTGAGCACAGAGAGACATAGTGATGGGCTGGGAGACGTCTGTAATATCGCTGGCTCTAGATGGAGCAACAAGCTTGAAGAAGCTGCATGTAGATTCCATCATAAATATCAGTGATGCATCAAACCAGAAAATTTCTAGTAGTCAAATAAGCATGCAATATGGTTTCTTGGAAATATGCATTTTCCTGTCCCCAAATGCTTCTCTGCACAGCTACCTTAAATAGAGCTCTTACCATAGCAACAAAACTTCAACTCCTACGATTTGTCATTGTCCTAATCAATCATTGTACATTTATTATAACCAATGACTCCCCAGTTTAGTGTTTGGATCTTTAGCATAAGCGCATGCTTGGAAAAGTAAACAGTGAAATAATCGATGTACATAAACGTGAGGACAGCAAAATTGGTCTAAAATTTGATAATCATATTAACCAAGTAATGGTGTTTTTGCAATGAAATTACAGGTTATTCTGTTACCTAAAAATGTATAGAACAGGAATCCGAAAAAAGGGAAAGCAGCAAGACTTTTTATTTTAATATGAAACTATTCTACTGCACTCCTGAGAAAGAAATAAACCCAAGTTTTTGTGACTGTTAAAACAATGTATTGATTTCAGAAAAAATTTTTGTTTGTTTACATGCTCCTAACTTTTTATTGCCCAAAGTATATTAAATACAGATGTGTAATATAAAACATAAATGTCATCTAAAATCCTATATAAGGTACTACATCGTATGTATTTGGTTGGTTTTATTGCTACACTGCTTAGTTTTAACTGGTTTGATTCCATAGTATCAGATGAAAAAAGAACTGAAAACAAAATCATATGGAATGGATAATCACATGAAAAGAAAAAAATCATCTTGTAAATGAATGAAAGATAAAACATTCTTCATCAAGAGGCTTCTCCTTTGATGTCAGGTTGTCACACATGACAACTTTGCAATGACAAGTCATGCTTCTTCAGTGTAAAAGGTCATGTTTAAAGTTGCAAAAGAGGATGTTTATAAAAATAGTTCAGGAAAGTTCAGAGTTGTGGACCCAGGGAACATTCCATAATGCTGCTTGATAACAATGTGGTCATACAAAATAAATATGATTAAGGAAATAACTTATGTTAAGATTTCCTACTTTTACTTAAAT
Source organism: Hyaena hyaena (assembly GCF_003009895.1). NCBI lineage: Eukaryota > Metazoa > Chordata > Mammalia > Carnivora > Hyaenidae > Hyaena > Hyaena hyaena. Next base: position 1,849,541 of record NW_024080869.1, read on the forward strand.
ATAAATAAATCCCATTGAAAACATAGAAGGTATTTGCTTGTTTCTTATTATAATATATAATTCAGTGAAAAAATCTTTTTCTAGGCTGATTGCCTCTCTATCCATACACATTAAGGCATTGCCACTACATTGGACCATGTGGCTCTGGTTTACTTATCTTCTAAAGAGCCATTCTATGTAGGATATATAGACAATATCCAAGATAAATGTCCATACCATGCAGGATATATACACACTATCCAAGAAAGTTAACACTGTTATCGAAAACTGGTAATCTTACTGAGATACATGTTATTTCCTTTAAAAAACTTTGTTATATGCTTTGTCTACTAAATGTAAATAAAATCACCTTTGCAAAACATAATTATTCTTCAACTAGAATTTCTATGGTCCTTCCTTAAAGTATTTTTAAATGTGTTGATATTTTTACAGACAATAGAATATATATATTCTTTCTAATTCAGCTTTGTATATTGGCTCAAAATGAGTTACAAATAAGAAAAGTATTTAATTAAAATAAGAAAACTAATGAACACATATATATGGTATATATGGTATATTTACATATGTACAAATATGATTAAAGTAGAACCTTTATCTAGTGTCCGAGGGCACTGGTGAAAGAAAAATAATAAAGCTGTAATCCCAGGTTAATAAAATATAAAAATTGGACTAGCATTTAAAAATACATGAATATTTTAATGTTATCTGAAGAAGGACTTTTTAAATCCACAGTTAGTACATCAAAAGCATCAAAGAAAAATTTACTAATAAGGTATGAGTTCCTACATGTGTGTTCTGTTGTCTTCTTACATGGAGATGATAGTTTCCTTTACCTAGTAGATAAAATACTAAAAAAAAAAAAAAAAAAAAGTAAAGAAAAGAGATTTTTACCTTGTAATGGAATGTGTGGTCAGTGTCTTCATCTATGACATCATTTTTCTCGTGAATATTTTTCATGCATTTGCAATTTTTATAGCTCTTTTCACACTTTTTCTTATAAAATCTTTGTGCTGATGTTGTGCCATAGTCTTTCTTCAACATTAATCTGTAAGGACATGGTTGTTCCTGGTCCAGCTGTCTGCAGGTGAGTTCATGGATGGTGGAGGGGCCAGGGTTCCCTGCCAGGCTTCAGACCTTTCTTCAGAAGTGCTCCCTTCACCATCACGATTCCAGCCAGCATGGCTCCCCTGACAAATATTTGGTGTAGCCCTCCTCCGTCTGGTGCTCCAACCCAAGCTAGTCTGGGGGAATTTCTGTTCCCAGCCCTGCCTTCCCAGGCGGCAGCAGCAAACAGGACAGAGCCCTTGCACTTACCAAGGAGTCCTTGACCTTCATGGAGTAAGATTCTGCTGGATCTTCCTGAGATCTGCTGCTAGGAGCCCACTCAGATAGATACTCTGTGCATTTTCTCTGCATCCCAATCTTGTGACTTCTGCTGAAGCTCAGGTTACCTCACCCCTCAGTTGTTTGATTTATTAGGTTACAGAGTTTGTATTTCTGGGTAAGTTTCTCCTTTTCAGGAAGTACACTTTCACTGGTACTTTGTGAGGCCTGCTTCTCATTAGGGGCTTTGACATTCTCATTGCATTTTGTGCGCAGTTTAACTTCTAATAGCAACTTCTAAAAGTCCTTGGTTTCTGCAGGTATCATCCATTGCCTGTTTTGCTAAAAATAGCCAGACAGGGCACCTGGGTGGCTCAGCTGCTTAAGCAACTTGGTTTCAGCTAGGGTCAGGATCTGTCAATTTGTGAGTTTGAGCCCTGAGTTCAGCTCCTTACTGATAACACAGAGCCTGCTTAGGATTTTCTCTCCCTCCTTCTCTTCCCATCGCCTGCATGCACATGCTTGTATGCTCTCTCTCAAAATAAATAAACTTAAAAAAAATAACAGGACAGGGTATTTTGCTGTTGTTGTTGCTGTTTTTTCTCCTTGTTGCTTTATTTGATTTCTTACATTAAGGGAAAGGTAAATAAGGCTTACTTGGATGTTCTTACCAGAGTTACATCCATTGTTGGCATTGTAGGATTGTTGGAAGAATTAAATTCATCAAGTTAAATTTGAATCAAATAACAACAAATTTTTTAGGATATCCTTTGCAATATTTAGGATATACTTACACTAAATATTTACTCATCCATCTTAAATTCAAATTTAACTAGATGTTGTATATTTTTACTTGCCCAATCTGGCAACCCTAGCCTATCAAGAGCATAATGTAATCCTAATTTTCATTCTTTTATTTAGAATATGCTTTTCCAACCTCCTTGAGGTTCTTTTGACCTTCTTTCCCTGATATGTTAAAATTTTATGAAAATATGTCTTGTTCTCCATCTCTTTTTATTCATTGTTCAGGAAACATGCTTGTTCTTTTCTTTTTTAAAAAATTTTTTAATGTTTTATTTATTTCTGAGAGAGAAAGAGAGAGAGAGAGAGAGCATGAGCAGGAGAGGGTCAGATAAAGAGGGAGACACAGAATCTGAAGCAAGCTCCAGGCTCTGAGCTAGCTGAGAGCACAGAGCCTGACCTGGGGCTCGAACCCACAACTGCGAAATCATGACTTGAGCCGAAGTCGGACGCTTAACTGACTGAGCCACCCAGGCGCCCCCATGTTTATTCATTTCAAGGATAGCTTAGAACCTTTAAATCTGGGAAATATATATGGGACATATACATTTATGCTTATAAATATATAATATATTAATATATAATATGTTATATCAATATATTATACAATTATAAAATATAAATATAAATGTACATATTTCTAAAGTATATATTTATACATAAAATCTAAAGTTTAAGTATATATGATATAATATCTATATTATTTGTATTAAATACTGCTACACAAACTCTCAGTGTCCCAGATAGTCCTGGCTATAATAATTCCATTAATGATGGTGGAGATAATACATACTTCTCCCTTCTTCCACCCAAACTCTTCCTTACATTGCTGTCCTTTGGAATTTATTTTTTAAATATTCTTTTTTTATTTTAATTTTTTTAATGTTTATTTTTGAGAGAGAGACAGAACATGAGCAGGGAAGGGACAGAGAGAGAGGGAGACACAGAATCTGAAACAGGATCCAGGCTCTGAGCTAGCTGTCAGCACAGAGCCCGATGCAGGGCTCTAACTCACGAACCATGAGATCATGACCTGAGTTGAAATCGGACACTCAACCGAGCCACCCAGGCGCCCCTCTAGACAATTTTTAAAATACTTCTGTCAGGGTCACCTGGGTGGCTCAGTTGGTTAAACCTCCGACTTTGGCTCAGGTAATGATCTCCTGAGTTCGAGCCCTACATCGGGCTCTAGTCTGGAGCCTACTTTGGATTCTGTGTCTCCCCCTGTCTCTGCCCCTCTTGCTGCTCTCTTGCTCTGTCTCTGTCTCTCAAAAATAAACATAAAAAAAAAAAAGAATTTGAAATATCTTCGTCAACTTTCCATTCTCAAAAAACAAAGGCTGAAATTTTTATTGGGGTGATATTTATATAGTTACATTTATCTTTTCCTTATAGATCCTACACATTTTTAAAATGTTTTTCTAAGATTTTATTTAAATTAAAGATAGTTAACATATAGTGTAGTAATGGTTTCAGGAGTAGAATTTAGTGATTCATCACTTACATATAACACTCAGTGCTCATCACAACAAATGCCCACCTTAGTGCCCATCACCCATTTAGCCCATCCCCCACTCACCTCCCCTTCAGCATCTCTCCGTTTGTTCTCTGTATTTAAGAGTCTCTTACAGTGTGCCGCTCTCTCTGTTTTTATCTTACTTTTCCGTTCCTTCCTCCATGTTCATCTGTTTTGTTTCTTAAATTCCATATATGATTAATCATATGGTAGTTGTCTTTCTCTAACTGACTTATTTCACTTGGCATAATAAACACTAGTTCCATCCATGTTGTTGCAAATGGCAAGATTTCATTCTTTTTGGTCACTGAGTATATTCCATTGTATATATACATATATATGTACCACATCTTCTTTACCCATTCATCAGTTCACAGACATTTGGGCTTTTCCCATAATTTAGCTATTGTTGATAGTGCTGCTATAAACAGTGGGGTGCATGGTGCCCCTTCATATCAGTATTTTTGTATCCTTTGGATAAATGCCTAGTAGTGCAATTGCTAGGTTGTAGAATAGTTCTACTTTTAACTTTTTGAGAAAACCCCATACTGTTTTTCAGAGTGGCTGCACCAGCTTGCATTCCCACCAACAGTGTAAGAGGGGTCCCCTATCTCTGCATCCTCACCAACATCTGTTGTTTCCTATGTTGTTCATTTTACCATATAGCTTTGGTTCATTTCTGGGTTCTCTATCTTGTTCCATTGATCTGTGTGTCTGTTTTTGTGCCAGTACCATACTGTCTTGATGATTATAGCTTTGTAATACAGCTTTGGTTTTCTTTTTCAACATTACTTTGGCTATTTGGGGTCTTTGCTGTTTCCATACAAATTTTAGAATTGTTTGTTTTAGCTCTGTGAAAAATGCTGGTGTTATTTTGGTAGGGATTGCACTGAATGTGTAGATTGCTTTGGGTAATATAGACATTTTAACAATATTTGTTCTTCCAACCCATGAACATGGAATGTTTTTCCATTTCTTTGTCTTCTTCAATTTCCTTCATAAGTTTTCTATAGTTTTCAGCATACAGATATTTTACCTCTTTGGTTAGGTTTATTCCTAGGTATCTTGCGGGTTTTGGTACAATTGTAAATGATATTGATTCCGTGATTTCTCTTTCTGCTACTTCATTATTGGTGTATAAAAATGCCAGATTTCTGTACATTGATTCTATATTCTGCGACTTTGCTGAATTCATGTATCAGTTCCAGCAATTTTTTGGTGGAGTCTTTCAGATTTCCCACATATCATGTCACCTGCAAAGAGTGAAAGCTGGACTTCTTCTTTGCTGATTCAAATGACCTTTTATTTCAAATGTTTTCTGATTGCTGAGGCTAGGACATTCAGGACTATGTTGGAACAACAATGGTCAGAGTGGACAGTACTGTTGTGTTCCTGATCTTAGAGGAATGGCTTTCATTTTTCCCCCATTGAGGATAATATTAGCTGTGGGTGATCCTACACAGATTTTAAGGCCTACGTATTTTATTTTTATTGTTGCTGTATAATTAATCATTGCTATATAGAAAAGTTGATGTCTTTTTTAAGCATCAATTTTACTCTACTTTTAAGCATATACCTCCCTCACCCTTTCTTTTCTTTTGGTTTTCCAAAAATCTTTAAATAATGATAGTTTTGCTCCTCTTTTTATTGTTTTTTGTTATTTTCTCTTCCTTATTTCACTGCATTGCTTAGACTTCCCTAAACAACGTGAAGTAATGGAAGTGGTAATAGACATTTTCATTTGATCTCTCAGTTGGTCTCTGACAACCTGTTAGAGGATGAATGCTATCTACTTTCTTATAATTCAGTTTGCATCTCTCTGTTCACATATGTATAAGGGGGCATCTGTATTACTTCTCTTGTAAACAGTCTTTCATAGTTTTGTTTGTTAACTTACTTAAAATCTCAAGTCATTAAAAGCTGGAAGGGATCATGGAGTCTATATTCTCATTTTACAGATGTGGAAGTTAATCCAGAAGAAATTAGGGGTCCAGGTATTGTTGTGTTTCAGAGACATAAGGTTACCAGATGCATTACCTCTAGATAAGTGTGGTATTCCTATGCAGGAAAACCCAAAGTGAGGTACAGATAAATTAAGAGAATGAGAAATAAGTTTATGAGCCCCTTGTAACATCTTATATACAACTATAACAGATCCAGATCTGAAGTGAAACCTCAGGATTTATTTCACCACAGTTAAAAAAAAAAATCTGGCTTTGAACCATGAACCAAGCAGCAAACAACTTCTTTTTCCAAACTTCCTATTCTAACCAGCTCCCTACTTCACAAAACACCCACTACAAGCACTTGATCCAAGTATTAATATACATGTTTATTTTATTTTATTTTATTTAGCCTAGAAGAAAAGACATTTATTATGCTCTATAAGCACCTGATAGTCACTTTTTAAAATTTATTTATTTGTTTTGGGAGAGAGAGATTGTGTGTGTGTGTGTGTGTGTGTGTGTGTGTGCGCGCGCGCCCGAGCAGGAGTGAGAGAGAGAGAAAGAGACAGAGACAGAGAGGGAATCCCAAGAAGTCTCCGCACTGTCAGCATGGAGCCCAATGCAGAGCTCAATGTTACAAACCATGAGATCACAACTTGAGCCGAAATCAAGAGTCAGTTGCTTAACCGACTGAGCCACCCAGGTGCCTCCCAATACTCATTTTAAAAGTCCTCCCTGACTTTCCTAGATTAAGATGTTCCTAAACTTGCCTATGGGGCACTCTCTTTTGCTGCAGCAAGCCAAATGTACTTGGTTTATTATGACATAGGCAGGTCACTGATGTTCTTCTTGTTGAGTTTTAACAATTTGAAGGTGCTACCTAGATTCTGTTGAGATCCCCATTTCCACACTCCTTGATATGGTAAGAGAGCGCAAATTTGAGAATCTTTGGGTCTGTACCCATTCAAAGTCACTTGACCCATAATGATGAGGTAAGTTTCATCATCAGGTAAGTTTCATGAATCTGAGCTCTGACCTTTGTTAAGGTCTTTGGCAATAAGTTTATTTTTTATTCCCAGGACTAAGAATAAAACTTTGGGTTCTGATTATAGGTACTATCCTTTGTGCATTTGTTTTAAAAGGCCTGTATTTTTTACTCCTGTTTAATTTTTGCTTTTGTCTTGGTTTGTTTGTCTCTAAGAAGTCTATAGAGAGAAAACAGACATATATTTGGTGAGCCCACCATTCAAATTAGTTGTGGAGAATAAAGAATTTAAAAACCTCATTATAATGGAATCCTTTGGACAAACATAATTTATCAAAACCTTGTAAGGATACTTCTTAGTCTTATTTTTGTGCTTATGAGAACTGCCTTGATTATTTTCAAATGCCTGAACTGGGACCATAGGTCTTCATGCATAGTGGTGATGATAGCAAGCCATTAGTTAAGGATATGGAGACCCAGAGACCATAAGCAATGCTTTATCCAGGTCAATCCTCATGGGGTTCTCTGCCTCTCCATTACAGCACTAAAGTCCTTACACACCATACCATCTTTTCAAATGGCACAATTTCACCAAGAATAATAAAAAACTACAGTAGCATCTTGGGGGAATCTTTATGACTAAGATTGTCCTTTTCTGAGGGACTTAGGACAATAAGGTGACAAAATACTTAACCAAGAAGGTCAACCTTCTTTGATTGCCATCAGAAAGAATCAGAGCTTAGTCTTGACAATAGAATTATTTCCTAAAAGATGCTATGGCTAAAGCTAATGTAAAAATGTGAAAAATTTAGTATTGTTTCACTCTTGGGAATTCCCTGTTTGTCTTGTGTCCTTTCCCTATTCCATTATACAACCTCCCTTCCTTTTTTTTTTTTAAATTCGAGTATAATTGACATACAGTGTTATATTAGTTTCAGATGTACCATATAATAGTCAAGCAATTCTTTTTTATTAAAGATTTTATCATTTTTAAGTGATCTCTACATCCAGTGTGGGGCTCAAATTCACAACCCACAGATTAAGCGTAACATGCTCTACTGACTGAGCCAGCCAGGCATCCATAAACAATTCCATGGACATACACAATCTTCTTTCTTTTTATGTTCCACTTACCATTTAAACACACAACGGTCACCTCCTTTCCCACCTGAACTTGTACTCATAATTATAAAGTTGAAATTCTCACTTAAAATTATGAAGAGTAGATTTTGAGCCAAGACAAAGGCAGATGTGAAAGCCATATTTAAAGAATTTCTGAAACTTCAGGAAAAATTAGACACATTTAAGAAAAAATTTTGAATACTCCTATGTACTCAAAATCTCAGTCTTCCTGATTTAAACTAATTAGTGCTTTTATTAATATGCCCCTAAGGAAAAAAAGGCTTGGTTACAAAAAATGAATTGGAGAAGGCCAGAAAATGACCTAAGTGTTCTGAAAAACCATAGAATTGAAGAATACTTAAAAATGTTGGAGTAATTAGGGGTGCACATGGCTGGTTCAGTCAGAAGAACATGAAACTCTTGATTTCAGGGTTGTGAGTTCAAGTCCCTTGTTGAGTATAGAGATTATTTAAATAAACACTTTTTAAAAATATTTTTTAAAATGCTAGAGTAATTAGATTAATCTTCTTAAGGCTATATCTCAAATCTGTCCAATTTCTAGAATTGACTAGAAATTGATCCAGTCCTGTAAACAAAGGTAAGGAGAATCCAATGAGGATATAAAGTATCACCCAGTAAGAATTTTTAGGCAGTATTCTGGAATGGATATATAGATGTCTCCACACCATGTCCATTTTCTTTAGAAATGGATCAAAATGTGAATTTTTAATTTAACTGTGTAAACAAAAGATTGTGTGGCAGATCACCCCTTGATCCAAGTTACAACAAATGTCAGAATCCTTTATAAATGTTCTAGTGACAAGGAGTACACCTAACATCCAGATCTTGGTTTCTAAATACCTTTTCTTTACAGAAATGGCTGATTCCAGGGCAGGGGCAGAGAAGGTACCAAATATGTTTGGAACATTGTATGTTATGCCAGAAAGTAAGGGGTTGCTCAAAGAATGATGGCCACAGGAGGCTGCAAAAGGGACTACCACTGGCCAAGTCTGGTACAAACTAGTATCAAAATAAAGTAGGACAGTAGTGGATTATAACTCATTAAATAAAATAGAAATCCATGAATCCATAATGATAATAGATAGATAAATCAAAAAGTAAGGGAGAAGGGACGACCCTTTATTATAGCAGAATGCCAATTAAAAATATGGAAAGGGTGATAGAATTGGTAAATTACTATCTACAGCTATCATAGTCAAGATTGATTAGGCAAGAAACCTCAGACAGTACTAAATATTGAAGTGTTAAGTTTCATGAAAACAGTGTATTTGCATATTCTTAATGAATTATCCCACAGATCGATTATACACTCCAAGGAAAAATCTAACTATGTAGTAGAAAAAACAGAAGAAAGCAGACAATACTTTCACCAGATGATTATCATCAATAATCTTCATCATCAAAAAGGCGCCAATGGATATCAGGTGTCTCTGATTGAGATTTGCTAAAAGCAACACAAGATCACTTAAGCAGTATTCTGGCCAGTGACATAACCTGAATGTGATCATGAGGAAACACTGACAAACTGAGGAACATTCTATAAAATAACTGGCTTATATTCTTCAAAAATATCAATGTCATGAAAGATATGGAATGGTTGAGAAACAGTTCAAAATTAAGGAAGAATAAATAGATATAAAAATTAAAATTAAAAAAAGAAGGAAATCCTGCCATTTACAACAGCATGGATATACCTGGAGGACGTTTTGCTAAGCAAAATAAGCCAGACACAAAAAGACAGATACTATACGAGTTTATGCGTGAAATGTGAAAAAGTTGAACTCAAGGAATCAGAGAGGAGAATGGTGATTACCAGGGACTGTGGGGATAGGGGAAATGGGGAGATGTTGGTCCAAGAGTACAAATTTTTAGTTATGAACAAGTTCTGGAGATTTAATGTATAGCACGGTGACTATAATAATAATGCATTATATACTTGAAATTTATTGAGAGTAGATCTTTTTTTTTAAGTAAGCTCCAAGCCCAATGTGGGGCTTGGACTTGTGACCCCAAGATCAAGAGTCACACGCTGTACCAAAGGAGACAGCCACGTGCCCTGAGATAGTAGATCTTAAGTGTTCTCACTACAGACACAAAAATGGTAACTATATATTTGTGATGGATATATTAATTAGCTTAATTGTGGCAATCACTTCACAGTGTATAATAACTTCATGTACACCCAAATATACAGTTTTATCTGCTTACCGTACCTCAATAAAGCTATGGAAAAATTGTTTTATTTCTGTAATAGCAATGAACAATAAAAAATTATAATCCATTGAATAAAGTATAAATCTATGAATCATGATAATGGATAGATAAATCAAAAAGTAAGGGAGAAGGGAAGACCCTTTTTTATAGTAGAATAACAACTGAAAATGTGTGAAGGGTAAAATTTCTATTAGAAAACAAAGATTAAAGTAATTGTAACTTTGCTTAGGCAAAGGTTTCTTAGATATACCACCAAAAGCATGATCGAGAAAAAAAATTGATAAATTAGACTGAATCAAAAGTAAAACTTCTCTTTGAAAGACAATTTTAAGACATGGAAAATCAACCACAGGCTCTGAGAATATATTTGGAAATCACATATGCGTTAAGGACTTGAATCTAGAATAAATAAACTCCTAAAATTCAATAATAAGAGGGGCAACTGGGTGGCTCAGTCAGTTAAGCCTCTGACTTTGGCTCAGGTTATGATCTCACGGTTTGGTTCATGGGTTCAAGCCCCGCATCGGGCTCTGTGCTGACAGCTCAGAGCCTGGAGCTTGCTTCAGATTCTGTGTCTCCTCTGCCTCTTCCCCTCTCCCGCTCATGCTCTGTCTTTCTCTCTCAAAAATAAATAAACATTTAAAAAATTCAATAATAAGAAAATTATTTATTTAATAGGCAGAAGACCTTAACAGTCAAGGCCAATGAAGGTATATGGATGACAAATGAATGCATAAAAAGATTTTCAACATTATTAATTAGGTTAATGCAAACTAAAATCACAATGTGATATCACTACACACCTATTAGAATATCTAAAATGGAAAAGACTATCTGTGCAACAATTACTGAATTGAAGGGGATAACCATATTTGGGCTCCAGCCACATTCTTATTGCTTGTTTTCCAAGAATGTGACTGAATGACTCCCACCTGCAACCGTTCAAAGTACATGCTCCACTGAAATTCCACCAGCACATTAAAAAAATTGTTTAAATGCAAATCTCTCCTAGGCTTTTAAGAGACTTAAAAATGGTTAATTTACATGCAGCTTTTGGGTCCATCATCTTGGCAGATGTTTCTTTTTCTCAACATTCATCTGCAAGTCCCAAATTAGCTGGTACAAACCCACCTGCAGTTTTAGTGCACTTTGTGGAAATGCAAACAGATTCATCAAATACTAGCTAGGACATAAGTAATCAAACACCATGTTCTCATTTAGACCAGCAAAGACAGGCCTCCAAATGAGAAAGTAAACATCTGCTGGGCTCAAATAACAGACATAGATAAAGTCAGCTGAAAAATTAACAGTGTTTCTCCCAAAGAAATACTGCACTTGTAGAATCAAAGTGACCTTGGTGACTACTGCTATTTTATTTACACAATGAGAAAATTCGTTCCCAAACTCATAGAGTAACAACTTTGTTGTTTGAAAATCTATCAGCAAGAATGCAATATCCCTCCCTTGGCTGGTCACATTGACACAGAGAACCAGCCATATACCAAACCAAGTGCAAGGCTACAGATAAGAGGGTTCTGGGCCAACAATTAGTATGTATGAGAATTTTGTAGTTTTTAAGTTAACAGGACGTTGGGTCCATATTGTAATCCAGACATGGCGTTGAACTCTTACACACAGCCCTAATTGGCTCTGAACCTATCAAAATACTGTTTCATTTAAATTTCATCTACCTTTACCCTTTCTAGAAATTCCCTAATTACTCTATTCCTTTGTCTTGTGAAATGCCTTATAGTTCCTCTGCTGTATCATCTCACTCACTTTAGGCCACTATTAAAATCATAAAGGGGATTTTGTGGGACTACAGACATGTTAGGTGATCTCGGGCTGATAGGGCTAGGAGGAAAAGCTGTAAAAGAATATTCCCAGTTAACATTTGTTTTCATAAACGGTATCTGTTCACAATCGTTAATATATAAATACTGAAAACAAAAAAATTGGCCACTAATTGGTAAGGAAGTCTCTGAGCAAACGAAAGAACATTTTAACACTGTTGATCTAAATTATCTAGAACAATATTTGAATTGAAGGAGGAGAAGAAGAAAAAAATTAAAAAGTAGAAGAAGGTGGGAAGAGGGAGACAGATTGAGAGAGAAAAGTCATCTATTAATACTACTTTAACGCAGTAGAAGCCTAGAGGAACGCCAAGTGCCTCACGTCGGATCCTTTCATTTTTCAAACATACGCGGGATGGCTTCGGGCGGGACTAGAACTACAACTCCCAGCTTCCTGCGCGGCGCGGAGAAGGCCGGCCGGGACCGTGCGAAAGAGTTTCCCGGGGATCCCTGCCAGAGCCGGTCGCTCCTGCTTTTGAAGCCGTTTCGCACCTCTTTCCACCCGCGGCTTCGTGGCTGGGTCACGCCGGCGCGAAGCGGTGCTGGGCGGGAAGGGAAGTCGTGGCAGCGACGGCGGTCGGGGCAGCAGCGACGGCGGCGGTGGCGGCGGAGACCGCTGCAGCGGTGGTGCTGTCAGTTAGGCCGTCGGAGAAATGGGAGACCCGGGGTCGGAGGTGAGTGGTGGAGCCTTGGGCCGCGGCGTCCTCAGCCCAGCCGCGAAGGGCTTTGTGTTTTGTTGAGTGTGCGGCCTGCTGTGCGGCCGCGGGCCGCTATCCTCGGCGTCTCGGGCCGAGCCCGGCGTTCGGGCCTGGTGCGGGGCCGAACGACCACCCGGCAGTAACAATGGCCGCCCGGCTGCCCCCGACCCCCTGCGTCGGCCCCGGTGCTCCCCGTTGCCGCCGCTCCGCTCGCGAGAGCGACATTTTGAGAGCGGATCGCTCTCGGGCGGTGAGCGTGCATCCCTCCTCCGGGAGCGGATCGGGGAGTCCGCAGGGGCTGGGGAGTCGTTTGGGGCGTCCGGCCCCTATGGCTCCACGTCTGCGGAGACCGACCGCGACTGCATCGAGTTGTGTTCTTAGTGGGATTTGCATGCAGTTGTGCTCAGCTAGGTTGCCTCAAGAGCTCGTTGTTTTCAAAAGCTCTTTCTTTTTCGTTCCTTTTGGGGAAAATCTCTTCCACCAAGTATGTGGCTGTATAGATAAGCGTGTTCTGGCTTATTTTTATAGATAATAGAATCTGTCCCTCCAGCTGGGCCCGAGGCATCTGAGTCAACAGCGGATGAAAATGAAGATGACATTCAGTTTGTTAGTGTAAGTAGCAGCGACATTCGGGATTTTCCTAGAGACCGAGACTGTGCGTGGTAAGACCGCACCTGTCCACTCCTCATTGAGCAACTATGCGTGAACGTCTGCTAGGGACTAGACACTGGGGAGCGTGGCATAGGATTAGGAGATTTACCCAGAGAGGCCTCTGAGCAGCTACAGTCGCCGTCACAAAGACTGCCGAAAGTCCATGTTGCACGCTCCATCACGCTTCGCATGCCCTTGTTTAGCGCCATTTTATACTTAATCTCTGGGTGTTTCCAAGAGAGGTAAGGATGTCCCCTAACAGATGACAGTGCAGGTGAGAGAGAAAGGACGGCTAATGATGAGGAAGGAGGTAGAGAACAAGGAGGGGTGCAAGAACTCAAAACCTGAGCCTTAGGTGGCTTTCATGACATGAAGGCAACTAGCTCCAACCCTTGACTGACCTGTGAGGTCATCGTGTTACAGCATAGTGTGGGAGTTGATGTTCAAAAGGAGATCCCTGCATCAACAGGAGCGCACATTTTTTTCAGAGTTTATTCCCTTTGAGACAGTGGTCTTTAAGCATTAATAGGTGTAAATGTGCAGATTCCTGGGCCTCACACTTCTACACCCACTGAATCAGTATTTGCAGGTGGGACCTAGGAATCTTCCTTTGGGAACAGATGAAAGGATGTATGAATTTCTGAACCACACTTTGTAAGTCCTTGGTTTAGGGAAGGGGGGGTTATGACATATTTGGGGGTGATTTTCATCCAAAACTATAAAGCTTAAAGTCATATTTTAGCTAGTTGAAAATTTCTTCAAACCAGTGATTACTTGAGGTTTGCGGTGAAAGGTATATAATTTTTTTTTTAAATGAGTGCCTATTTAATGTATGTTTTTGAATTGCTATAGATTTAGGGCAACTTCATAAACTGCAATTTTTTTTTCATAAATTGTTTTTTAAATCAAACAAAGTCTTATTTTTAAATGTGTTTAACATGTTTCTTGTTTTAGTGGGGTCATATAGAAATTCTTTACAAGATTATTTCTGTGACATTCTTCCTCATTAATAGAACACACAGTACCCCCTTTTTTGACACTTGGGACCTTATAAATTGGGAGGTACCAAGAGAGGTCGTATGCTAGCTCTTCCTTCCTTGTGTTGTGGAGTAAATAATGTAACTATGGAAATTGAAGACCATGGTGTCTGTTTTTGTACTGAAAAGTATTTAGAAAGGGAATCTCATGGGTCTTCAGGAAAAATAATTTTGGTTCCTCTTGACTGTGGTATAAAAGTAGACATGAATGGGACATTATGATCTTCATGATATTTTGTGCATCCAGAACTAGGAGTGACATAGGTGTTATGACATGTATTTTGAGAAGCAGAAGGACTCTCCAAAGTTACTGTTGGAAAAATAAATAGGTGTAGGTTTGTGTAATACTCTGTGGATTAAACTGTTATGTTGTAAGTTCCTAATGAGTTGATATCAGCTTTTGTTCAGCTGAGATTTAAAATTCTTAATTTAAATTTAATTTTAAATACAGAGCATCTTTTGTATCTTTGCATCCAGAGTTTTGTACATCCAACTTGAGAGAACCTCTTATCATTTAGCCTTGTTTCCAAAGAGCAGATCAAATATTTAGTATATGTGCTGCCGAAGCGAGCACAGAGCGGATCAAATATTTGGAAGCTCTGTAAGAAGTGAATTATACAGGCATACCGTGTTTTGTTGCGCTTTACAAATGCTGTGGCTTTTACAAATTGAATGTTTGTGGCAACCCTGTGTCAAGCAAGTCAGATGGCACGATTTTCCAGTAGCATCTGCTCACTCTGTGTCCCTGTTATGTTTCAGTAATTCTCACAATATATCAAACTTTCTCATTAATATTTGTTGCCATCTATGATCAATGAAGATATTTCACTGAAAGCTCAAACGATGTTTAGCATTTTTTAGCAATAAAGTATTTTTATATTTGTATGTATTTACATATGTGTATGTATTTTTTAGACATAACACTATTGCACACTTAAAAGACTACAGTATAATATGGACATAACTTTTATATGCACTGGTAAACCAAAAAATTCATTTGACTCACTTTATTTTGATATTCACAGTATCATTCCTGGTGGTATTTTAGAAGTATGCTCATGTGTCCTCCAAGTGGGATTGCAGTTTCAGAAAGAAAAGAGTAAGGGCACATGGCTGGCCCAGTTGGTTGAGTGTCCAACTCATGATTTTGACTCAGTCATGATAGCATGGTTTGTGGTTTGAGCCCCACCTCAGGCTCTGTGCTGATGGCTTGGGATTCTCTCTCCCCAGTGCCCCTCTCCTCTGCCTACACACACTCTCTCTCAAAATAAATAAGTGTAACATTAAAGTCCAAAAAAAGAGAGTAAAAACATTCCTATTGCCTTTAAATGGTTCCATACACACACACACACACACAAAACCTATGATAATTTAATTCTACTTTATTTTTTAATTTAATGGGCACGTGGGTGGCTCAGTAGGTTGAGTGTCTGACTCTTGATCTTAGCTCAGGTCATGATCTCATAGTTTATGAGATCGAGCCCCAAGTCAGCTTCTGTGCTGACAGTGTGGAGCCTGCTTGGGATTCTCTCTTACTCTTGCTCTGCCTGTCCCCTGCTTGTGCACGCATTCTCTTTCTCTTAAAATAAATAAATAAGCTTTAAAAAAACTTTTTAAATAAAAAAAAAATAATAAAATACATTCAGAAACAGAATTTACTTTCCTTTGTAACCTCATTCTATGCTGGGCTCCATCAGGATATGTTTATTTCTCTGTTATTATATTACCATCTAGTAAAGATGAAATACTGTTGGGTACAGCTCTCTGCTTGAGGATTCTTCACATACAAAAAACATTTTTTTGTGTTCTTTTTATATCTTATATCAAGAAGTATGTTACTGGGGTGCCTGGGTGGCTCAGTCAGTTAAGCATCCGACTTCCGCTCAAGTCATGCTCTCACAGTTGATGAGTTTGAGCCCCACAGCTGTCTGTCAGCACAGAGCCTGCTTTGGATCCTCTGTCTCCCTCTCAGCCCCTCCCCTGCTTGCACTCTTTCAAAAATAGACATTAAAAAAAAAGTATCGATGTATTTTAGTATGGATTCCTTAATCTTTGTGTATAAATTTCTTTCCACCCTTCAGTCTGCATTATAGCATCTCCTTTGTGTTCTGACATATAAATATATATATTACATGTGCAGTTAAATAAACACAATATCCTAAAAGAAAGGAATGATAAAAATTTGGAGGTGTCTTTACCTTTTTTATTAACTTTACTGTAATGTATATATACAGAAGAGTGTACTTCCTCATTGTTCTTCTTCACTCTATTTCAGTACTACGTTACTATTTGTCTGGATTATCTTGTTACTAGTCTTCCCCCATTTCATACTTTTCTAATCTTGAAATAGAGCTCTGATGTTCCCATCTCAACACTCTTGATTGATTGATTTACCTATAGAATAAAATCTAGGTTTTTGAGCTAGGCCTCGTGTGTGTTGCAGGTAGTATGTATGTAAAGAAAGAATCGAGAAAATCAGGGCTTCATGTTTGCTTGTGTAGGATGTGAAAGATAAAGCAGAGCTATTGAAGAACTATGCAATTTTGAGCTTAGGTATCAAAAAGATTATTGACAGTCATACGTTTAAAAAATACAGTACCATGATGTCTGTCTCTGTCTTTTTAATACTATCCCTGTACTATTTCCCATTTTCAAAGGAATCATGGAACACATGGCTTTGTCCCTCTATGTAGATTTAGTTTCTCTTTGGGTTTTGTCATTACCTCTTCATCTCCTCTGAGTCTTTTCCTGTGCTGCTTTTGTTTCTGATTATTCTGTTTCACCTGCAAGGCTTCCTCCTTAAAAGAATCTTGCTAATTCCAACAACAACAAAAATGTATTGATTGTAAATGCAAGTTTGGTTTTAATGGTTTTCATGACTTGTGCATTTGCTCCATTTTTTTTTTAGGAAGGACCATCAAAACCTGTTCTTGAATACAGTAATCTGGTTTGTGGTGATGATGAAGAGCCTAGAACCTATCATAGCGATGTAAGTACATTATATTTGTGGATTTTCAGTTTTGTCATTAAGTGCAAAGTACATTGGAGGTGGCTTGAACTGGCTTGCAACAACTGATTGTTAGATTGTCAGGAGTTTTATGAGCTGATGTGTGAAAAATAGCCATTATTAAAAATTAAAGTATATAAACCTACCAGGAAATAAATTATTACATTTAAGGTAGTAAAGACTCAAAACTCATCATATCTTAATTTATTTACATCTGTTATATCAGTGTGATAGAAATACTGTCTAACAATATGCTCCTGCAATATGATTGGAATATTTACACCAAGGTTAACTCAGCAAACTCAAAATTGGGGCTTGATTTATATTATTTATTGATTATCCAAACTTAAGAAAGTGATGGATGAAATGTTAATGTAGAGTAAACCAAAAAATGTAAATTGCTAGACTGTATGCTATATGAACAATTGAGGAAAACTTGAATTATTTGAAAACTCTCCTTTGAGTCAACAAAGATGTTGATGTCATTGGTGACTGAGTAAAGTTCTGATATAAATCTTCATTTTTTTCCCTTTCACCTTATTCATTAAATGAAAATGTTAACCACTTTTCACATTGGAACTGCACTTGGTTGTAAATCCTATGATCGGCTTCTTTGTTGAATTGGATGATAATCAAACATTTTTTTAGTCAGATTTCATGACATTACTGGCTATAAAAATCTAAAAACTGGCATGGCTGGCCAGCTTAGTTGGAGGAGCATGTAACTTGATCTCGGGGTTGTGACTTGGAGCCCCATGCTGGGTGTAGAGATTACTAAAAAATATATAATATGTAAACTTAAGAAAAAACCTGGTAGTGAATTTTTCAACAAATTGCAAGTCATATTGAAGTTATAGGTACACGGGGCTGGTATCTGGGTGGCTCAGTCGGTTAAGCATCTGACTTCAGCTCAGGTCATGATCTCATGGTTCATGGGTTCGAGCCCCATGTCGGGCTCTGTGCTGACAGCTAGCTCAGAACCTGGAACCTGTCTTTGCATTCTGTATCTCTCTCTTTCTGACCCTTCCTTGCTTGCGTTGTCTCTCTCTGACTCTCAAAAATGAATGAATGAATGAATTAATTAATTTAAGAAAACCATGAAGTTGGGGCGCCTGGGTGGCTTAGTCGGTTGAGCGTCCGACTTTTGCTTGGGTCACGATCTCGCGGTTCGTGGGTTCGAGCCCCGCGTCAGGCTCTGTGCTCTCAGCCAGCTCAGAGCCTGGAGCCTGTTTCAGGTTCTGTGTCTCCCTCTCTCTCTGACCCTCCCCTGCTCACGCTGTCTCTCTCTCCTAGAAATAAATAAAAACACTGAAAAAAAAAGAAAAAGAAAACCATGAAGTTATAGGTACAAACAGAAAAGCAAGGTAAGTATTTTAATTTAAAATTTATTTCTAAAATTATATAAAATCATTAACAGAAATTTTTTAATGAGGTTATTTTTGTTTTTAGATATAGGCCTCTGTTACTTCAATCTAGAGCTCTTTCTCTTTTTTCTTTTTTAAAGTATTTTTTAAGTTTATTATTATTTTTTTTTTTTGAGAGAGACTGCACAAGCGGGGAAGGGGCAGAGAGAGAGAGGGAGAGAGAATCCCAAGCAGTCTCCGCGCTGCCAGTGGAGAGCCCAATGTGGGGCTTGAACTCCTAAAACCATGAGATGATGATCTGAGCAGAAACCAAGAGCCTGACACCTAACCAACTAACTGAGCCACCCAGGTGCCCCTTCAGTTTTTATTATTATTTGTATTTATTTTTGGAGAGAGACAGACCGACAAGACAGACACAGAGCAAGTCGGGGAGGGGCAGAGAGAGAGGGAGAGGGAGAGAGGATCCCAAGCAAACTACATACTCAGTGCAGAGTTCAACACAGGGCTTGGACTCACAGACCATGAAATCATGACCTGTGCCAAAGTCCAGAGTTGGCCACTTAACTTACTGAGCCACCCAGCACCCTGAGGTTATTTTATTTAAATTTTTTAAAAATTTATTTATTTTGAGAGAAAGAGACCTTGTGAGCAGGGGAGAGACAGAGAGAGAGACAGAATCCCAAGCATGCTTTGCACTGTCAACACAGGGCCCAATGCAGGGCTTAAACTCATGAGCTATGAGATCACGACCTGGGTAGAAATCAAGAGTAAATGCCATCCAGATGGCCAACAGACACATGAAACGATGCTCAGCATCCCTCCTCATCAGGGAAATACAAATCAAAACCACACTGAGATACCACCTCATGCCGGTCAGAGTGGCTAAAATGAGCAAATCAGAGGACTCTAGATGCTGGCAAGGATGTGGAGAAACAGGCACCCTCCTATACTACTGGTGGGAATGTAAACTGGTGCAACCCCTCTGCAAAACAGTGTGGAGGTTCCTCAAAAAATTAACAATAGAACTCCCCTATGACCCGGTAATAGCACTGCTAGGAATTTACGCAAGGGACCCAGGAGTGCTGATGTATAGGGGCACATGTACCCCAATGTTCATAGCAGCACTCTCTCAACAATCGCCAAAACATGGAAAGAGCCTAAGTGTCCATCAATGGACGAATGGATCAAGAAGATGTGGTTCATCTATACAATGGAATACTACATGGCAATGAGAAAGAATGAAATCTGGCCATGTGTAGCAACATGGATGAACCTTGAGGGTGTTATGCTGAGCAAAATAAAGTCAGGCAGAGAAGGACAGATACCATGTATTTGAACGTATAGGAGGATTAGGAGGAACTTAACAGAGGACCATGGGGGAGAAGAAGGGGAGAAATAGTGAGGGAGAGGGAGGGAGGCAAACCACGAAAGACTCTTGAATGCTGAGAACAAACTGAGGGCTGATGGGGGTGGGGGGGAAGGGAAGGGGAGTGATGGGTATGGAGGAGGGCACTTGTTGGGATGAGCACTTGGTGTTATATGGAAACCACTTGACAATAATCTATTTGAAAATAAATAGATATATAAAAAAGGCAAAAAAAAAAATCAAGAGTCAATGCTTACCTGACTGAGCCAGCTGCCTCCATTAATAGAAAATTTTACATTAACCCTTAAAGTGTTACCATGAACTTTACTTACATATGTAAAATTATTTTTCAGATTCTGTTCCCTAAAATGCCAAAACGACAAGGAGATTTTTTGCATTTTTTAAATGTGAAGAAGGTGAAAACAGACACAGAAAGAAATAATATAAAAAATTGTTGTGGACTGTCTTAAGTCAGAGGAATCAAATTTCAAGTATGTTGAACTACCAATCATTGAAGAAAATCTATCATGTTCATCAAAGGAAGGAATAGATAATCTTGTGCTTCCAGATTGTTGGAACGAAAAACAAGCATTTATGTTTACAGAACAGTACAAATGGCTTGAAATAAAAGAAGGTAAATTAGGATGTAAGGATTGTTCACCAGTTCGGCATTTGGGATCAAAAGCAGAAGAGCATGTCCATGTGTCCAAGGAGTGGATTGCATATTTAGTAACCCCTAATGGGAGTAATAAAACTACTAGACAAGCTTCTCTGCGGAAAAAAAGTAGGGAACACGATGTTTCTAAAGCCCATGGTAAAATTCAGGATTTGTTAAAAGAATCAGTTAATGACTCAATTTCTGATTTAGTGCATAAACAAAATAATAAAAATATTGATGCTACCATAAAAGTTTTCAATACTGTTTATAGTTTAGTAAAACATAATAGACCTTTGTCTGATATTGAGGGGGCAGTAGAATTACAAGAGAAAAATGGAGAGGTCAACTGTTTAAATACACGATATAGTGCAACAAGAATAGCAGAACATATTGCAAAAGAAATGAAAATGAAGATATTTAAAAATATTATAGAAGAGAATGCCAAAATCTGCATCATAATTGATGAGGCATCTACAGTTTCAAAGAAAAGCACTCTAGTGATTTATCTCCAGTGCACAGTTTATTTGGCTCCTGCACCAGTTACGTTGTTTGTTGCTTTGAAAGAATTGGTCTCAACCACAGCAGAGTTTATTGTCAATACGTTACTGAGTACTTTAAATGACTGTGGGTTTACTAATGAATATTTGAAAGCAAATTTAATTGCATTTTGTTCTGATGGTGCTAATACAATGCTGGGAAGAAAGTCTGGAGTAGCTACAAAGTTGTTAGAATATTTTCCTAAAATCATTATTTGGAACTGTTTAAATTATCGATTGCAGTTGTCACTAGATGATTCAATATCTGAAATAAAGCAAGTTAATCATTTTAAACTATTTCTTGATAAAATTTATTCCATGTATCACCTGTCTAATAAAAATCAAAACAAGCTTTTAGAAACTGTAGCTAAAGATCTTGAAATTGAAATTGTTAAAATTGGCCGGGTAATGGGACCAAGATGGACAGCATGTAGTTTACAAGCTGCTACTGCTGTATGGCATGCATATCCTATATTATATATCCATTTTTCTCATTCTTATTCTGGTTTGGCAAAGAGATTAGCTAACATTAACTTCTTGCAAGACCTTGCTTTAATGATTGACATTCTTGAAGAATTTTCACTACTTTCAACTGCATTACAGTCAAAATCAACTAACATTCACAAAGCACAAACATTGATCAAATGCACCATAAGAGCTTTGGAAAATTTAAAAATTGGTACTGGAAAGCATGAGTCCAAAATTGAGAGTTTGATTAAGTCAGATAAGTTTAAAGATATTCCATTTAATAAAAACAATAAATTTAATGCTCTTCATAGGAGTATGTTACTAGAAAATATAATTGAACACATGCACTTACGTCTTTTATCCGACAGAAACCATGATGAAAGTGTTTTTAATTATTTTGACTTGCTAGAACCTTCTACATGGCCTTATGAAGAAATAACTTCACCATGGGTAGCTGGTGAAAAAAAATTATTTCATCTATGTGAAATCTTAAAATACGAAATTGATTTGAATGATTTTCGGGAATTTGTAAATAGTAATATAAAATCAAACAATGTTTCAATTCCTATAGCTATACAAAAAGCTAAAAAGATAGTTAATACTATTGCAGTCAATAATGCTGAAGCTGAAAGAGCTTTCAGTTTAATGAATATAATTTGTACAAGGGTGAGAAATAGTTTAACAATAGATCACATATCAGATTTAATGACAATAAATCTATTGGGGAAGGAGTTAGCAGATTGGGATGCAACTCCATTTATAAAGTCCTGGTCAAATTGTAACCATAGGTTGGCTACAGATACAAGAGTTAGGCAAAAATCAGCAAAAGCCTTCTGTGAGAATCAGTTGGCTATCTGGAACTTATAATAAAGGGTATTGTATTTGTTTTCATCATTTGTAAATTGTGTGTTATATATCTTTTCTATATTGAAAAATTTTTCAAAGTCAATTATTAAACTTTTATTAACACATTTAAACGGCGTTCTCCACAGAGCTAAAGTTGATTGTTTTTAGGAGCTATACAGTTATTTAGAGATTAGCCCATGTCTGCTAGATTGGGCCATGATATGTATTCCAAAGAGTCCTGTAGAGAACATCCAACCATTTCCATTTGTGCTGTATTTTATTTTATTTTACTTTATTTTACTTTATTTTACTTTATTTTATTTTATTTTATTTTATTTTATTTTATTTTATTTTTTATTTTATCTTATTTTACTTTCTGAGAGAGAGAGACAGCATGAACAGGGGAGGGTCAGAGATAGAGAGGCAGATACAGAATCCAAAACAGGCTCCAAGCTCTGAGCTAGCTGTCAGCACAGAGCCCAACACGGGGCTCAAACCCATAAACCGTGAGATCATGACCTGAGCCGAAGTCTGATGCCCAACCGACTGAGCCACCTAGGTGCCCTAATTGCTGTCTTATTTTTAGTTCAGATTCAAGGGAATAACAACCAAGACAAGTTCTAAGCCCTAGAAATTATATGAATGAAAGTGAAATAAACTGCAAGCCTTTTGGCTCTTATTTGTATATCTGTGCTAATACAGTAATCTCTAGCACATGTGGCTATTAAGCACCTGAAATGAGCTCAGTAGGACTAGGTGAAGTTTCAGTTTCAATTAAATATAAAAAAGCAGTGTAAAGTATTTTAAAACTCAACTTTTCTTTTAGAAATCCATTTGTTTCCTTGCTTGTGATTGTTGGAGTGTGCCTGTCAACCTCATGTGTCATGTCTAGTATTACATAAAAACACATCATTGAATTGGTGTCAGCAGATTCAGTACACATGACTTTTTTTCTATGAATTGATGTAACATAACACAGCATCTCTGAATATTTTATATAGACAACAGAAATTACAGTGATATTTATATAAATCATAATTGGTAATTAAATTGAAATAATTATAATTATTTTTCTAGTTTAGACATGAATATGAACACATTTTTAAATTTAAAAAGAAGGCAAACTGAAAAAGAAGTAGAGATGCAGAAGCTAGTACTACAACTGGAACAGTAAACAGACTGGAAGAAGGTACGTTGCAGATTTCATGATGAATGGTAATTGCAGTTGACTGTGGGCAGAGGAAAACAGGCTGTTACCTAACAAAGACAGTAAAGCGGGTAATATTGAGACAGTTTCAGCAAATATATAATGAGGGAATGAAATCTTTCAAAGTCAAAAACCAATTGAAATTTAGCTACTTGAAATTAGAATTAAATGTTTAACAGATTTTTTAAACAATTTTTAAACGGGTAGCACTTGTAAGTTTGGCCAGCTATAAAACATTTTAAATTTTTACATGAAATAGAACTGGTTTTAGATGGATAGATAGTAAAATATTTCAGTACTAGAAATTGTTAGAAAATTATGAGTTAAATCCTAAGATACGTTTTATTAAGAAAGTGCAAAGTCCTTAGTTAAGTAACCAAACTTTACTTATAGGATACAAAACGTTTCTAACACTATCAAAGATTAATTGATTTAAAATCTGAAAAATTCCTCTTTTTGGGATGAGTTACATAATAGATGCAGCTCAGGTAAAACTTAGAGTACATTTTGTCTCATAGAACTTAAACATTTATGAAGCAATAGTCTGAATTTGTGGCTAAAACATCATCCTTGTGTAGCTTTTTTTTTTTTTTCTTTTTAAGTAAGCTCTATGCCCAACATGGGGCTTGAACTCATGACCCCAAGATCAAGAGTTGCTTCCTCTACTGACTGAGCCAGCCAGGTGTCCCTGTGTAGCTGTTTTTTAATCTTTTACATTTGTCATAAGAGTTTCAACTAAATGAGAAAAAAATTATTTCTATCAGAGTAAATGGCACTCCAGCCAGACATTAAGTAAAGTATCAGATTTTATTGAAATTTTTAAGCGGGACATTTCCTTTATTGGTTCATTCTACCTGTATGACACATTTTGAAGATAGTTGTGGTCAGTGTTCTGAAATGGTCTCTATGACAAGTGTCATGGGTACAGTTAAATATACATTAATGAGTGCAAACGCTTTAAATCAGCATCAGCTTGTAGGATTGCTGAAAGAATTAAAAGAATGAATTTAGTGATCTTATGTATTCTGCCAGTTGGTTGAATTGTGGAAGTAAAAAGTTTACTGGAATGTTAACATTAGTTCAAGATATTCTTTAGCAAAAATGCTTGCTAAATACTTAATATTTAAAAAGAGCAAATGGACTCTTGAATACTGAGAACAAACTGAGGACTGATGGGGGTGGGGGGGAGGGGAAGGAGGGTGATGGGCATGGAGGAGGGCACTTGTGGGGATGAGCACTGGGTGTTATATGGAAACCAATTTGACAAACTGTTTTAAAAAATAAAATAAAAAATAAATAAATAAAAAGAGAAAATGGTGGAGGCACCTGGCTGCCTCAGTTGGTAGAGCATGTGACTCTTGGTCTTGGGGTCGTGGATTCAAGTCCCATGTTAGGCAAGAGCTTACATTAAAAAATTAAAAGAAAAAAGAGTAAATGGCCGTTTTTCCCCAATGAATCTAAAGTAGATTTCCCCAATGAGCAAAATTTGAAGCTCCAAGGAAAAGAAAAAGCCTTTTTGTGCTCTTCTTAGACAAGCACTAAAATTTATTTTGAAATAGAAACTTTTAAAATGAATGTAAATAATTTTACACGTTTTTCTAATATGAATCAGTATGCACAAGTTTTTAACTGTATTTGACGTTGCTATGTAAATTTACTATAAACACTGTAAGAAAAATTTGAAAAATGTTTCATTTATTGATTAATTTGCTTTTAAACTTATTCAGTAATTCTTAATTCAATGTTAATAATACTGAGCTGACCCAAGATTTATCAAATTTACTTAGGCAAATATAGTCTTCAAATTGATATGTTTTTATTCTGAAGACAAATCAGTTCTTTCTAAAAAGATGAGTGGGATTTTTTTCATTGTGGATGTAAATAATAAAGGAAAATTATTTTTTCAGTTATTAGAAAACTGGAACAATTTTGGTACATGAATCTACTTTTCAACTAAATTTTATGAAATTTATATATAAATCAAGTATTTGTGACGAAAAAAGGCATTCAGATTAACAGATGTGCTTTACATGTAAAATACACATCAGATTTTAAAGGCTTAGCATGTATAATAATATCACGTTAGTAATTATTGATAATATGTTGAAAACTATTTTGGTTATACTGAGTTAAATAAAACATTAAAATATTTTTATTTATTTTTACTTTAGAATTATATATATGGCTTACATTATTAGTTCTATTGGACAGCACTACCCTATATGTTGGTTACTGTCAAATATGGATTCCTTCAACCCAGACCTCATTCTTGACTTCGAGATCCATAGTCAATGCCTTTTCATTATTTTCACATTGTCCCATAGGTATCTCAAACTGAATTATGTCCAAACCTGAACTTATCAGACCTTCACCATATTTGTCTCAGAGAACAGCCCAACCATCTATCCTGTTGCTCAAGCTAGAAACTTTGAAGACATTTGAAATTATTTCTTCATTTTGCCCTATCTCTAACATCTTTTAAATATTTCTGTTATCTGTATCTTCCTCACTATCCCCACTGTAGTTATCTTATTTCAAGCCCTTGTTTTTCTTGCTTAGAATTCTTTAATAACTTCCTAACAAGTCTCACTACCTTCATTTTGCCCCTTCTTAAATCCATCTTCCACACTAATTCAGGAATGGCCATTATAAAAAACACATTTATTCTTTGTATTAATTAGACATTCAGACTCAACAGAAAACCAAACTTAAATCACTTAAATGGATTTATAATCTTGAATAAGAAATTTGGAGATGGCGCAGGCTCAATAGTCTCATTGCTGTGTTATCCTGGATGCCTAAGCCAAGAAGGCAAGGGGTGGAGCAAGCCCTGTATAATCATCAGGAAGTCAAAAGCTTTGCCAGAAGCAATTCAAGAAGCTGGGGGTAGGGGTGGAGGGTGAAAAAAAAAGCCAAGAGAAATTTAAACAGGATAAATCCAAAGAAATCCAAACAACATATATCAGAATCAAATCTCTGAAAACTAAAGACAAAAGTATTTTTACACACACACACACACACACTTACAGATACATTTTTTTAAGTTTATTTATTTTGAGAGACAGAGGTTGGCGAAGAGAGGAAGAAAATCCCAGGCAGGCTCTTTGCTGCCACCACAAAGCCTGACAGGGTCTCAAACTCACGAACCTTGAGATCATGCCCTGAGCCAAAATCAGGAATTGAACACCCAACTGAGAAAGCCACACAGGTGCCCCTAAAGACAAAAATCTTGAAAGCATTAAGGGAGAAAGACACCTTATCTATAAGACGAAATAATTTGAATGACAGAAGAGCAGGAAGGTAGTGGTACATCATTTTTGAAGTACTGAAAGAACTATCCACAGAGAGTGCTATATCCAAAGAAAATATCCATGAGGAAAGAAGGAAAAATCAAAATAATTCTCAAGATGGAAGGAAAGCTTCCTTAAGAAAATTTGTCCTCAATGGACCTTTGCTAAAAGAATGATTGAAGAAGGTTCTGTAAACAAATGAAGCCATTAAAAGAGGAATCTTGGAAAATATCAGGAAGGAAGAAAATACAGTAAGTAAAAATAAAGGCAAATATGAAGCAGAACAGTATTATTTGAAAGTAGATTAGTTGTATATAGATGTATGTTGCAAATGATAGGATAACCACTAAATTTTTTTTAAAGTTTATTTATTTTGACAGGAAGAGAGAATCCCAGGCAGGCTCCATGCTGTCAGTGCAGAGCCCAACACAGGGCTCTGTCTCAAGAACCCCAGGATCAGACCTGAGCTGAAATCAAGAGTCAGACGCTTAACCGACTGAGCTACCCAGATGCCCTAACCACTAAAATTTTTATAAGTATAACTGAGATGTTAAGAGAGGGAATAAAATAGAACTATACAAAATGTTCAATTAAAACCAGAAAAGGCAAAATAAAAAGACCAGAACACAAAAGGAAAGAACAAGGTAACATGCAGAAAAGTAGTATATACTAATCTGTCTGTACCAAAAATCACTCTAAATGTGAATGTTCTCTTTTCTTTTTTTAAATCCAAGTTAGTTAACATATAGTGTAATAATAACACATACTGTAATAATTCAGTAGTAGAATTTAGTGATTCATCACTTACATATAACAACCAGTGCTCATGATTCCAACAAGTACCCTCTTTAATGCCCATCACCCATTTAGCCCATCCCTTCACCCAGCTACCCTCAGTTTGTTCTCTTGTCTTTAAGAGTCTTTTACGGTTTGCCGCCTCCTCTGTTTTAATCTTAGTTTTCCTTCCCTTCCCCTATGTTCATCTGTTTTGTTTTGTTTTTTAATTTTTTTAATGTTTTATTTATTTCTGAGAGAGAAAGAGAGAGAGAGACAGCGTGAGCAGGGGAGGGCCAGAGAGAGAGGGAGACACAGAATCTGAAACAGGCTCCAGGCTCTGAGCTAGCTGTCAGCACAGAGCCCGACGCAGGGCCTCAACCCATGAACCAGTGAGATCATGACCTGAGCCAAAGTCAAGCACTCAACCGACTTAGCCACCCAGGTGCCCCTCATCTGTTTTGTTTCTTAAATTCCACTATGAGTGAAACCATATGATATTTATCTTTCTCTGACTTATTTCATTTAGCATAATACATTCTAGTTCCATCCACGTTCTTGCAAATGGCAAGATTTCATTCTTTTTGATCACTAGGTAATAGTCCATTGCACGCACGAGAGTGCGCGCACATGCACACACGCCCCACATCTTCTTTATCCATTCATGTCGATGGACATTTGGGCTATTTCCATAATTTGGTTATTGTTTAGTATTGCTATAAACATTAGGGTGGATGTGCCCCATCAAACCAGCATTTTTGTATCCCTTAGATAAATGGAATGTCCTAAATATACCAATTAAAAGAGATTGTTGAATAGATTTTAAAAAACAAAACAAGATCCAACCACATGTTGCCTATAAAATATTTAGGTAGAAATCTAACAAAATATGTAAAAGATCTATATAAGAATAATTACAATACTCTTAGGGCGCCTGGGTGGCTTAGTCGGTTAAGCGTCCGACTTTCGCTTAGGTCATGATCTAGAAGTTCGTGGGTTCAAGCCCCGCATCGGGCTCTGTGCTGACAGCCAGCTCAGAGCCTGGAGCCTGTTTCGGTCTGTGACTCCCTCTCTCTCTGACCCTCCCCTGCTCACTCTGTCTCTCTCTCTCTCCTAGAAATAAATAAAAACATTTAAAAAAAAAAAAAGAATAATTATAATTGATGAAAGAAAGCAAAGAAGACCCAAATAAATTTAGAGATATCCCAGGTTCATGGATAGTAAGACTCAGTATTGTTAAGATATCAGTTCTTTCTAGCATTATTTATAATTTCAGTGCAATCCCGATCAGAATCCCCACAAGTTTATTCTGTGGGTATCAACAGACTGATTCTAAAATTTATATGGAAAGGCAGAAACCCAGAGTAGCCAATACAGTGTTGAAGAAAAAGAAAAAATTTGGAGGATTAACTCTACGTGACTCTAAAATTTGCTATAATGTGACAATTAAGACAGTTTAGTACTGGCAAAAGACTAGACAAATTTGCAGAACAGAATAGAGAGCCTAGAAATCGACCCACAAACATATAATCAACTAATATTTGACACAGGAGCAAAAACAATTCAGTGGAGAAAGGATAATCTTTTCAACAAATGGTGCTGAAACAACTGAATATCTACATCCACAAAATTGCTATTTTTAAAGGTAAACTACATCCAACGTGCTGCTCGAATTCATGACCTGAATTCATGACCATGAGATCCAAGAGTTGCATGCTGTACCAACTGAGCGAGGCAGGTATCCCCAACTTATTTAAAACAACTTAGATGAATCTCCAGACAAGTATCCTGAATTTTAAAAAGCCAATCTCAAATGATTACATATTGTAGGGTCCCATTGTCAAAATGCAAAAATTTAAAAATGGAGAACAGATTAGTGATTGCCAGGACTTGAGGGTAAGGATAAGAGGGAAGTGAGTGTGACTATAAAATGGCAGTGTTAAAGATCTTGTGGTGATGGAAATGTTCTACATCCTCATATCGCTGTCAGTATCCTGGTTATGATATTGTGTTACAGTTTCATAAGATTCATCAAGGGAAAACTGAGAAAAAGATATAGTATCTCTATTATTTCTTAAAACTGTGAATCTAGAGTTATCTCAAAAGAAAATTTTAATTAAAAATAGTCTAGACATGATGTAGTCAGTAGTAGTAGTAGACAGCTGTAATTTCTTTTTTCTCCTCAGTTGGTAAACTAAACAGAAACCTAAGTGCAATTACAGTGATTCACCCCTATATATTTTGTGGGGGGGGGGGCAGATTTTCATTATGAGCAAAACCACACAGAGTACAAATCATTAAACTTTTACAAATTTTAATGTGTGCAGGAAGTCTAGCAACCCTCGCTGCATACCCTGTGATAGGTTGGGCCCTCTGCCCATTACTAAGTTCAAGGTAGATGCCATTTACCTAGTTTTGAACTTAAAGATGACCTAGTGGGATTTCTCTCTCTCTCTCTCTCTTTTGGGTTTCTTTTTCCCCCCCACACACAGTGAAACTGAAGTTTCAAGAGGTGAACAAAATTGCCATGGCCATATAGTTTGTCATGAACAGGTAACCAAAACTATCTTAAGATTCTTTGTATTTACTATTCAATAATTTTGGGAGTGAAAGTGTGATTTTATGTCATTTTTTACCTTTTAATATCTACATGACTTTGGAGAGTTAATGGATGTCTCTGAACTTTATTAACCTTTCAACAAAAATAATATCATAACTTCATGAATGGTTCTAGGTTTTGTAAATTTTGCTTACTAAATTTGGCAAGTGCTATTTAAGAAAAAACCCCATAAAATTATGACTATTTTTGAGAGAGAGAGACAGAGCACTAGTGGGGGAGGGGCAGAGAGAGAGGGAGACACAGAAACTGAAGCTGGTTCCAGGCTCCACGCTGTCAGCACAGAGCCCGAAGTGGGGCTCAAACCCAGAAAGCACAAGGTCTTGACCAGAGCCGAAGTTGGACACCCAACTGACTGAGCCACCCAGGTGTCCTATGTAATTATTTTCTATAGGAGGAACAGAAAGCTAATTTGGAGTATCTTCTAACATAAGTTGATGGAAATTTGCTTTTTATTTTTGACAGCTCACAGAGGTTTCTTTCAAATTCTCAGCTCTATTAGTAATGCAGTGTCAGTTCTATTAGTAATGCAGCGTCATTTTTAGGATTGTTGTCAAATTTGAGAAAACTCTATTGAGTTTCTTTGATGTATCTGAACTATGAAATTATAGGGTATTTCAAATTTTCTATAGAGTGAATGTCTTAAATATTCTTTGAATTGACCACATTCATGGTATTCCTAGAAGACATCCCAAACTGGAGACGACCAGCAATAATGTAATTAGATATGGAAGAGAGATTGCAAAGCACAAAAAATATTCCCCAGTCAATCCTTAAAATCTCAGAAGTGCCAACTGCCATCCCATGGTTAAAACAGGATGAGAAAATGCAAACAAGGGGCAGCTGAAATGGAAAGAGACAGTGGTCTTAACTATGATAGAAACGGACATTTTTACTAATTTTACAAAAACTTATGAAGATAATTGGTAGGGCTCCTTTTTTTGGAAGGTATCCTATCCATGCAAGGAAACTATTAGCTTTGTACTAATTCTGCCACTGACAGAATTGGGTTTTCTTGAGGTTTTTTTGTTTTTTTTTAAATTTATTTCTGAGAGAGAGAGAGGGAGGGTCAGAGAGAGAGGCAGAAACAGAATCTGAAACAGGCTCCAGGCTCTAAGCTAGCTGTCAGCACAGAGCACAACGCGGGGTTCGAACCCATGAACCATGAGATCATGCCCTGAGCCAAAGTTGAATGCTTAACCGACTGAGCCACCCAGGCACCGCATGGGTTTTCTTGAGTTTTGAATGAGGTAAGGCAGGCTTGGGAAGTTTCCAGACACTTAGCAAGCAGTCAATAAATGTTATCCTGAAGAATGACAGAATTGTTGATAATTTTTTAAAATGTTGAGTGCGTGGGAGAAAAAGGCTTATTTTACTTTGTGTTTTTAAACTTTCCTAATGAATTGTTTTTACTTATTTATTTTGACAGAGGGGGTACACGTGTGCATACAAGCGGGTGAGGGGCAGAGAGAAAGGGAGAGAGAATTCCAAGCAGGCTCTGTATTGTCATTGCAGAGCTTGACATGGGGCTCAAGTGCACACAATGAAATCATGACCTGAGCTGAAATCAAGTATCAGATGCTTAATTGAATGAGCCACCCAGGTGACCCTATGCTGGAATTCCTAATAAATTCCAGAATTCCCAACTCACCTTATGAATAATGATTAACAATTGTATTTTTAAGCAAAAAGCTTGTAGATACAAAAATACCAGACAACTATTAAAAGTATTACAAAACAATGCCATAAATTTGCCCTATTTTTAAAAATTTGCTTTTTATGGTACCTGAAACAAAGTATTTTCAGTTCTGAATCTAACTGGATTTTTTTGGAGAATCTGCAACCTCCCTGGCATTGAGCACAGACAGACATAGTGATAGGCCGGGAGATGTCTGTAACACCAGTAGTTCTCTTCATGGGGCAAAAAGTTTGCTGAAGAAGTTGCATGTAGATTCTACCCTAATTATCAGTGATTTATCAAACCAGAGAATTTCTAGTAGCCAAATAAGTATGAAGTATGTTTACTTTGGAAATACACATTTCTCCATCCCAAAATAAAATTGGTATATGGAAAAATTTTAAGTTATATCCCTGCCTCATACCAAATTCCAGAAAAACAATTAAAGATGGAGTTAAGAGTTAAAATTGAAGCTATAAAAGAAAAATTAACAATGATGAATATTTTTATGTTTTTTAAAAGGAAAGAACAGTCTCAATATAAAAGTCGCAGCAAAAGAGCCAAAGAAAAACCTAATGTATGAGTTCCTACATGTGTATTTTGTGGACTTCTTTTGTGGTGGAATGTGTGGTCAGTGTCTTCATCTATGACACCATTTTTCTCGTGAATATTTTTCATGCATTTGCAATTTTTTTTTATGTTTTATTTATTTCTGAGAGAGAGAGATGCGGGGCCCGAACCCATGAACTGTGAGATCATGACCCGAGCCGAAGTCGGACGCTCAACCGACTGAGCCACCCAGGCGTCCCGCATTTGCAATTTTTACAGCTCTTTTCACACTTTTTCTTATAAAATCTTTGTGCTGATGTTGTGCCATAGTCTTTCTTCAACATTAATCTGTAAGGACATGGTTGTTCCTGGTCCAGCTGTCTGCAGGTGAGTTCATGGATGGTGGAGGGGCCAGGGTTCCCTGCCAGGCTTCAGACCTTTCTTCAGAAGTGCTCCCTTCACCATCACGATTCCAGCCAGCATGGCTCCCCTGACAAATATTTGGTGTAGCCCTCCTCCGTCTGGTGCTCCAACCCAAGCTAGTCTGGGGGAATTTCTGTTCCCAGCCCTGCCTTCCCAGGCGGCAGCAGCAAACAGGACAGAGCCCTTGCACTTACCAAGGAGTCCTTGACCTTCATGGAGTAAGATTCTGCTGGATCTTCCTGAGATCTGCTGCTAGGAGCCCACTCAGATAGATACTCTGTGCATTTTCTCTGCATCCCAATCTTGTGACTTCTGCTGAAGCTCAGCTTACCTCACCCCTCAGTTGTTTGGTTTATAGGTTATAGAGTTTGTATTTCTGGATGAGTTTCTCCTTTTCAGGAAGTATGATTTTGCTGATACTTTCTGAGATCTGCTCCTCACAAGGCCCCTTGATGTTCTCTTTGTGTTTTCTGTTTAATTTTATTATTTTTTAATGTTTATTTATTTTTGAGAGAGCATGCAAGTTGGGAAGGGGCAAAGAAAAGGGGACAGAGGATCCAGAACGGATCCTGACTGACAGCAGAGAGCCAAATGCAGGGGTCAAACCCATTAACTGCCAGACCATGACCCAAAGTCAGACGCTCAACTGACTGAGCCACCCAGGCATCCCTCTATTTAATTTTAATTGGTGTTCTTTGGGGTTCTACAGATTTTGTCTGACACCTAT
Organism: Hyaena hyaena; assembly: GCF_003009895.1. Classification (NCBI taxonomy): domain Eukaryota; kingdom Metazoa; phylum Chordata; class Mammalia; order Carnivora; family Hyaenidae; genus Hyaena; species Hyaena hyaena. Next base: position 1,883,221 of record NW_024080869.1, read on the forward strand.
TTGCTGAAAAATAGGGCAGTATTTTTTTAATCTTTATTTCCTTTTGTTCCTAATTTTTTCTTATTTGATTTCTCAGAGGAGGAGAAAGATAGTTAGATGACCAGTGTGCTCATACCGGAGAGTTACATCCAATTTTATCCAGTTTGGTTCAGAAGCCTAATGCAACTCTTTTATTCAGAACCTGTCTTCTCATACTCCTTAAAGTTCTTTTTATCTTCTCTTATATACTAGAATTGGATGAAAATGTGCCTTTTGTTATCTTTTCATATTCATTGTTTGGGATACATGCTGGACCGTTTGAATCTGGATACTTGCATTCCTTCAATTTTGAGAAAATTTATTACTTTTTATATAATTTTTACGTAATGTTCTCCTCCCTGTTTTTCATTTTATCTCTTTCTGGAATTCCAGTTGTCCTAGAAATCCAATTATTATGGACTGAATCTCTGGGTCTCCTATCATTTCTCTACAATTTTTAAGGCTCAGCTTTTTTCTGTTTCTGGGAGATTTCTTGGTTATGTAACTTCCACCTGTCAAAATTCTAATTTTGAAGACATGTTTCTTGTTCTCGATAAATTTCTTTTTTTTTTATAAAATGCTATATTTCTGGATTCCCTTTATCCCTATGGAAAAAAAATTAATTATTTTCTAGGCATTATTTGTTTCACTCAGGATCCCTTTTCCTCATTATCTTAAATTTACTTTTCTTTTCCAGCGCCTTTCTGTTTGATTCCTGGATGCTCTTTCATATTCAATCTGATACCTCGGGAGCTTCACTTGTGAGTCACCGTAGAAAGCCATCTGTTTTGGGGCGCATCCTTCATGTCAGCCTGATACCAAGTCTTGTGGTTGGTGCTGAATTGCTCTCCAGATCTTTTGGTACTCCTGGGGCTGATGATATTTTACATACATGACAGAAAAAGGACTGGAAGTGACAGTGTTTCAGTGACAGACTTTGTGTGAATTCCCTTAATCTTCTCTCTTCTTGCCTATGATTGTACCCGGTGCCCTGGGCCCCAGTGTCTCCTTTTGACTAAGTGCAGAAAATGTCTTCTGAATAGATATGTGGAGATGTGTAGGAGGAGGAATTTATAGTTCCTGAATGTGGTCTCTCAAACTCTCTTTGATATGTGGAACCTTAATCTCCATTATCCATTGTATCTGGTATCAATTCTGAGCCCCTCCTGGGTTTTCTGGGGCAAACTGGTTTGCCTCTTCTTCCCTTGAAGTAAATTCCTACTCACTTTTCTGTCTCCCACAGTTTCCTCAACTGAAAATGGAAACAATACCAGGTAATATCTCATAAAGTTGTTGTATGAGTCAAACGAAGTTACATATGTAATATGCCTAACAGCGCACCTAACCTGAAGTAATCATTCTACAAATAGTAGTTATTAGTGTTATGAAACCTCTCAAAATCCCAGACAGTCTTACTCATATTAATTCCCTAAATGATAGTGCCCCAAAAAATCTCTGTTGCTGTCTTTGTGCACTTACTCATTTTAGGAATAAAATTGGAAGTGAAATGAAATAAATTTATGCTTTATTTATTTATTTATTTTAATGTTTTATTTATTTCTGAGAGAGAGAGCTACAGTGTGAGCAGGGGAGGGTCAGAGAGAGAGGGAGACAGAGAATCGGAAGCAGGCTCCAGGCTCTGAGCTAGCTGTCAGCACAGAGCCCGATGCTGGCCCAAACCCACGAACCGTGATATCATGACCTGAGCCGAAGTTGGACACCTAACCGACTGAGCCACCCAGGTGCCCCTAAATTCATTCTTTAATTCTGCCATTTCGGTGTCTTAATTACTAGAGATTTATAAATTATAGCATCTGATAGTTAATTATAACTCAGTGTTCTTTATGAATATTATTACTATTTTCATAAATTTACTAATCTAGGTAGTTTTATAATCATCTGGTCTTCCCCAACTCCCTTCCCAAAAATACCCTTGAAACTTTTACTGGAATTACACTTAGGTAATTTTCAAATCTGGGAAAAAGTTGTATCTTTATAAAACTGGTTGTTCCAATTCAAGTACATGGACAACTTAAATCATAGTTTTTCTTTTCCTTAGTAAATATTTGCATTTTAAAAATATAGGTCCTACATACTTATAAATTTAATTCTTAGGCATTTCATATTTTTATACTTTATATGTTGCTACTCCAAATGGAACATTATTTTTATTTTTATAATTGGTCATTGTTATATAGAAAAATAGTGATATTAGTATGTTTTCCTTTAAAATTTTTTTTAAATGTTTATTTTTGAGAGACACAGAAAGAGTGAGTGTGAGCAGGGGAAGGGCAGAGAAAGAGATCAGACACAGAATCCGAAGCAGTCTTTAGGCTCCAGGCTGTCAACACAAACCCTTACATGGGGCTAAAACCCACGAACCGTGACCATGACCCGACTCAGATGGTTAACCAACTGAGCCACCCAGGTGCCCCAAGATGTCTTCTTTTTAAGTCTCCACATTACTCTTTTGACTCACATCAGTTTTCCAAGCAGGGGAAAAAGGTTTCTTCTTCAAATAATGGTTATTTTACCTCCTCTTTCTAATGCTTTTTGCTCCATTCTTTTCCGTGGAGCATTGCTTATGACTTTCTAGACATAAGAATAGTAGTAACAGGCAAGTTTATTTTCTCTCTTGCTTAAATAGTAATGTCTTTAGTATTATGTCTAATTACTTGTTTTGGTTGGAGATAAGACATTCTTTAACAAGTGTCCCATTGATTTATATTTTGCTTTTGCTGCTTTAACAACAATGTATCAGAAAGTACACACATACACGTACAAGTCTCACACATACTCTCATTAAAGGAAAACAGTTATTTGGGATTTGAATATCTGAGACCTTTGTGGTAGATAATCAAGCTCTATCCTCAGAGGAAAAAAAAACAGACCATTTTACATTTGAGTGACAGGAGCCAGAGGTGAAAAAGAGGGAAAAGGACAAGAAAGGAGCTCTGTGTAGCTCCTGGAGTTACCTGCCACACGATCCTGGTAGTCTTCCAGGGTCCTTTGCTTCCCATGCAATTCTGTTTTATGATCACACTAGAATGGTGTGAAGACTGTATCTCATGATTTTTAAAGTACTCTATTTATGATTATTTTTTCCTGTTATTGTGAATTAAGTTGAACATGTGAATAGCAATTGCTACATCATAAGTTCAAAAGTTGTTGAGGGGCCCCTGGTGGCTCAGTCTCTTAAGCTTCCAACTTTGGCTTAGGTCATGATCTCATGGTTCGTGAGTTCAGGCCCTGCGTCAGACTCTGTGCTGATAGTTCAGAGCCTGGATCCTGCTTAGGATTCTGTGTCTCCCTGTCTCTCCGCCCCTCCTCCGCTCATGCTTTGTCTTTCAGATGTAATTAAACATTAAAAAAAAATGTTGAAGAGGTAGGGCCATTTGCCCCTTAACCAAATGACCTTGATTGTATTATTTCTGTGGGTTATTTCATCTACAGTTTTTCTAATTTTTGTCTACTACTCACTTTTCAGCTGCTCTCTTTTCCTATAACTTTCAATATGCTTACGTGTAGTAAGTCTCCTCTATTTTTGTTATCTGCTGCTGCTGATGATCATCCTGGACTCAAGAAGGCACTACACCCACTTAATGTAATTAAAGAGTAAATAGCCTATGACATAGGATCTGAGGATACCCCTCATGATTAGTAGAATAATTTTTATGTAGTGACAAATTTACTTTGGGTTCTAGAGAGCTAACAAAAATTATTTAAATTAATAAATTATATTAATTTTGAATGAGTAATACATGCACATAGTGAAATATTTTTAAAGATCCCGATGCTTATGAATTGAAAAATGTCTTAGACTGGACATGTGGCCCAGAGGCAACCACTCCTGTCTCCTTCCTATATCCCCAGATTGTCTATGCGTGTATAACCATGCACATATATTTTTCACAAGTTGTAGGATTTTATATACACTATTCTCATCTTTCATTTTTTAGTTAACATATCTTAAAGATAATTGCATATAAATACATAAACTGCTTTATTCATTTAAATTTTCTTTATATAGCATATATATAAAACAATGCATGAACTCTTAAGTGTGCAATGTGATGATCTTCCACAAATTGAACATACTTGTATAACCAGAACCCCAGAAGATCATTTGTGCCCTTCTAGCACTATTCAGTCACTATTTCCCAAACATAACCACTATTCTAATTTTTTTTTTTTGAGTAATCTCTACACCCAAAGTGGGGCTAGAAGTCATGACCCAAGATTACATATTGCATGCTGTCCTTACTGAGCCAGCCAGCTGCCCCAATCCAAATTTCCAATAGCCAGTTTTGTATGGTTGCAAATGTTTCCACTGTATGGATATATCCTATTTTATGTGAAATCACTTTTAGGTTGTTTCAAGTTTTTTTATTGTTACTAACAGTGCTGCTAAGAGTATCCCTGTGCATGTACCATTTCAAATATTTGTGAGTACATTTGAAGGACAAGTTCCTAGAAAAGAGTATTACACATTTCAATAGATATTACCAAATTGCATCTCATTAATGTACAAATTTATAATTCTAGCAATCCTTTAGTATGCTTCTTTTACCACATCTTTGCTTATACAGCATATTATAAAATTTTGTATCTTTACAGTATGCATAGATGAAAAATATGTATACTTTTAGTTTTTACATGTCTGTGGATAAGTGTAAGCAATTTTTATATGTTTATGAGGAATTTTATTACTTTTCTTGTGAATGGTCTTCATATTCTTTACTTTTTAAACTTAAAGTCATAGGATATTAAGAGTACAAAGGAATCCCTGTCTTCATTTGTATTTTGTTTTATATTTTTAAAAATTTTACTTTTTAAAATTTTTCTCCCAAAGTTTATTTATTTTCAGAAGGGGCAGAGAGAAGGAGGGAGGGAGGGAGAGAAAGAGAGAGAGAGAGAGAGAGAGAGAGAGAGAATCCCAAGTAGACTCCGTGCTGTCAGCACAGAGCCAGACATGAGGCTCAAACTCAGGAACCATGAGATCATGACCTGAGCCAAAAGCAAGAGTCGGATGCTCAACCACTGAGCCACCCACATGGCCCAGAGTTTATTAATCTCCATACCCAATGTGGGTACTCAAACCTACAACCCCAAGATCAAAAGTTACATGCTCTACCCACTGAGCTAGCCAGGTGCCCCTCCGTGTCTTCATTTTTATTTTTATTTATTATTATTATTATTATTTTAAGTAGGCTCCGCACCCAATGTGGGGCTTGAACTCATGACCCTGAGATCAAAAGTCAGATGCTTCACCGATGGAGCCAGCCAGCCACCCCTATGCCTTCATATTTAAAATATGGAAAATTTTCCAAGCAAAGTTATATCTCAAGATATTATTGTAGTTCAGTATTAATGGCTACCAGAATCATTACCTCTAAATAAGTGAGATGTACCTGTACATGAAAACTCAAAGTGAAACAAAAGCTAAATTAGAGGATTGAGAAATATGCATATGTACCCAGTGAAGATCTTAACTCACAAACTACAGTAACAGACCCAAGGCCCAAATATCCCCTTAAAGTTCTTAACTTAAGCCACATTAATAGACCCAAAGCCAGTAAAGCCATAAGAAACACCTTCCTCCAGTTCAAAAATCCTGCTTTGGGGCACCTGACTGGCTCAGTCGTTGGAGCAATGTGACTCTTGATCTCAGGATTGTTTTTTAGCTCCACATTGGGTGTAGAGATTGCTTAAAAATAAAATATTTAAAAATTAAAAAAAATGTTTTTTAATTAAAAATCTTGCTTTGACTATGATGAGCACCGGCTATTGTCTGGAGGTGTTGAATCAAATCACTGCATTGTACACCTGAAACTAATATTATACTGTATGTTAACTACCTGGGATTTAAATAAAAATTTCAAAAAAAAATAAAATAAATATTCTAATACAGGAAAAAAAAATCTTGCTTTAAGCCTGAACCAATCAGTAAATAACCTTTCCTCTCCAAATCTACCTATTCCTGTCAGTTACTCACATTATAGGACCTATATTAAAACCACAACACAAATACAAATCCCCATTCAAAAGCCATTCCTAACTTCCTTAGATTATGATTCTCCTAAACTTTGCCCTAGTGTGTGTCTGTGTTGGGCGAGGGGGGTCTAACTTGATGTAACAAGCTAAATATAATTAGCTTATTGTTACTTCGGCATGTCACTGTTGATCTTCCATCCGTGGGCTTTGGCAATTTTGAGGTCCCACAGAGACTCTGTTAAGATCCCTATTACCATGGACCGGGAACTTCATCATGGTAGCTATGTGCATATCTGAAACTGCTTAAATCTACTTTGCCCTTAGTGATATGGTACTTTCATAACTGAATCTGAGCTTTAAGCTTTCATGGTGGCTTTCAACCTAAGTTTATTTATTTATTTTTACTCCTAGGATTAAGAATAAAATGTTAGATTCTGATTGAGTTGTACTATTTTGTCTTTTGGTTAAATTTGGTTTGTATCATTGTCTTCTATTCCTTTTTACCTTTCATTCTGATGTCATCTTATTTGTTTTTCTGTAAAAGAAAATCTTTGAGGAGAAGGCAAAGCATAGGGCTGATGAGTCTATCATTTGAGTTAGCCCGAAGGACTAAAGAACAGAAAATCTTGTTAGAGTGTCATGCTTTCCACAAACTTTGCCTTGGGTCATCTTTCAGAATCTTACTAAAACTCTCCTAAGTATTGTTTCTGTGCCCCTTAGAACTGACTTGATTATCCTTATCTGTTCAAATTGGGCCTGCAAGTTGTCAGGTTTACAGTTAATGTCAGTCAGCCATTAGTTAGGATGTGGAGATAAAAGGTGCAAAAACACCACTCTCTGAGGTTTCATGGGTTAGTCTACCCTCCACTGGGATGTCTGACTTATGTTTTCTTATTACTGTCGTAACTAATGCTCCTATCTTTCTAAATGGCACAATTTTCCCAAAGGCAATTGAGAACTACAGTGAGCACCAAATTTGGGGATCTTTATGAGCAAAACTGTACATTTCAGAGGGACATATAGAGATACATTTGATGATAGATTTTGAATTAATCTAGAGAATTTAAGTCTTGGCTTCTCTGAATCATACCAAATAGCACGTCCCTAAGGAATTAAGGCTTTGTTAGAAAAGGTGGACATAGGGGCACTTGGGTGGCTCAATTGGTTTAAGTGTCCGACTCTTGATTTCAGTTCAGGTCTTGACTGGGCTCTGTGCTGGGCATGAAGCTTACTTTAAAAAAAAAAAAAACGTGAACATAGGAAATTTAAAAAGAGGATCTAAATATTTCTGAGGTCCAGAGACCTTCTGAGGTCCATCTAAACATCATCCATGCCAGCAAAGGCTGACTGGGAAGTCCAGATTTCCTCCCTCATCTGTCTATAAGCAAGTGCGCTCATCCCTACTCCTTCCTCACTGGGCTAAAGAAGAAAAATCACATTGTACTAATCAATTGACACCTAAAAGGCATTTAACAAAATTCAGCGCTTATTTTTAAAAATCACAAAAACCCTATAGTTAACTTTATACTTAGTGGTATAAAGAGTTAATACTTTCTCCCTGAGATCAGGAAGAAGACAAGGATATCCATTCTCACCAGTCTTTTTCAACATAGTGCTGGACATTCTAGCAGGTACGTGAGGCAAGAAAAAAAATAAAAGGCATACAGATTGTAAAGGAAGAAATCAAAACTGTCCCTGTTTGCAGACAATTGACCATATAGATAATCCCAAGGAGTCTCAAAAAAAACCCAAAATGAAACAACAACAAAAACAACTGAAAACCTTTCTAAAACTAATACTAAGTGAGTTCAGCAAGGTCACAAGCACAAGATCAGCATACAGAACCTAACTGTATTTCTGTATACTAGCAATGATCATATAGATACCAAAGTTAAAAATACAACTGGTTACCATCATTCCACTAAAAAATCTTAAGTATAGGATTATATGATAAAAACTATACAGTGCAAATGAAAGAAATCCTAGAAGAACTAAATAAATGGAGAAATGTGTTGCATTCGTGGATTGGAGAACTCAATATAGTAAAAATGTCAATTCTCAGCAAACTGATATATAGTTTTAATGCACTTCCAGTTAAAGTCCCAGCAAGAATTTTGTATATTTAGACAAGATTATTCTAAAATTCATATGGAAAGGCAAAGGAACTAGAATAACTAAAACAATTTTGGAAAAGAAGAATAAAGTGGGAGTAATCAGTCTACTTGATTTCAAGACTTACTATAAAGCTACAGTAATCAAGAGTGTGTGATATTGGTAGAGAGATAGACATAACTCACTGAAACAGAATGGAAAACCTAGAAATAGAATAACACAAACACTTCCGTTTAATTTTTTTCCAGCAAATTTTTTATATAGGTGCAAAAACAGAGGAAATATAGCTTTTTAAACAAATATTGCTGAAGCAAGTGGACATCCATAGTCCAAAAAAATGAGCCTCAACCTAAACTTCATACTTTATAAAAAATTAACTCAAAATGGATCATAAACCAAAATGTGAAATTTCTACAGATTTCTGAAGATGTATAGAAATTTTTAGAAATGTATAAATTATTTTTTTATAAATTTATAAAGATTTCTATAAAAGTTTTAGAAAAATCAGAGTAAAATCTTTGGGATCTAATATTTGACAAAGTGTTTTGGAGTTAATACCAAAGCATGATCCATAAAAGGAAAAATTGGTAAAATGGATATCATCACAGTTGAAAGTTTTGCTCTGTGAAATACACTGTTGAAAGGATGAAAGACAAGCCTCAGAATCTGAGAAAATATTTACAGACCACATATACAATGAAAGACTAGTACCTATAAACTATAAAGAGGTCTCAAACTCAATATTAAAAAAAAAAAAGGTTGTTAGAAAATGGGCAAAAAGACATGAAGAAACATTTTGACACACAGAACATACAGATGGCAAGCACATGGAAAGATGATCAATATCACTTACCCTTAGTAAAATACAAATTAAAGCTACACTGTGACAGCACTATACACTTAAAATGGCTAAAATAAAAAAGCGACCATATCAAACACCAGCAAGAATGTGGAGAAACTTGATCACTCATATTGCTGATGGGAATATAAAATGTTAGAGCAACTCCAGAAAACAGTTTCGCTAAACCGTATGACTCAGTAAGTGCACTTTGGGCATTTATCCCAGAGAAATGAAAACTTACGTTTACATAAAAATCTTTATAGAATGTTCATAGCAGGTTTATTTGTGACAGCCAAAAGCTGGAAACAATCCAGATGTCTCAACATGTGAATAAACTTTGTTACATCCATACTATGGAATACTACTGAGCAATAAAAAGGAACAACGTATTGCTACATGAAAGGACCTGGAAGAATCTCCTGAAAATTATTGAGTGAAAAAAAGCCAATTCCAAGTCATATACTGTGTGATTCCATTTATATAGCATTCTTATATATATGTGTGTGTGTGTGTGTATATATATATGTATATATAGCATTCTTAAAACGATAAAGTTATAGAGTGGAGAATAGATTATTGGTTGCCAGGGGTTAAGGAGGAGTTGGAGCTGGGAGGGAAAAGGGTATGGCTTAGAAAGGGGCAATAGGAAGAATCCTGAGACATACAAAATACCCTTAGACATACAAATTCTAGAAGAATATCCAGACATATTTTGTATCTTGGCTGTATCACTGTCAACCTGTTGGTTGTGATACTGTACTACGATTTTGAGTAATGAATAATGTTACCATTGGGGAAACCGGGAAGAGGGTATATGGTATGGTATCTCTCCATATTCTTTTTCTCTTGCTTTAAACAGCTACTACTACCTTTCCTGGCATGGATGATGTTTAGATGGAGTTCTTTGGACCTCAGAAATATTTAGATCCTTTTTTTTTTTATTTTCCTATGTCCACTTTTTGTTTTGTTCTCTTAATTCTATTCCATGCTTCTCATGAAAACGAGGCAGCCTACAGTTTATTATCTTGAATGTCCTCTCAGTTGCCTTTCACCACAGTTTCCACTGTTCTTGAAATTATCTATAGGGTTGAACTTCACCACCCATTGCAATGAAGTCAGCTCCTTTGTGAAGATGTTAGGAACCATCTGTTTCACAGCCTGCTTCTCCAAGGTAAAATTTCTGAACTAGGGCTCTGGACGCTGGCAGGCTTCTCTTTTAATGGCATCTCATTCGAGGAGCTAAACAGTTGGTGAAGGAATGGGGGCATCAGCCTGAGGTCCTCTGGTCTTCCCTTTTCTGGCACAGAACATTGCCTTACCAGGTGAGTCAGGGGTGATAAAGGACTCAGTATTCTCAATTTGCTGTGTTCAAGGTAGAACTTCTATTCCATTAGTATCAGTTGTATGGAAAAAGAGACTTCCTAGCTCTCAACTGTGCTCACCTGAGACTTAGCTCTGCGACAGGTATATGGGGACAAGAGAAATGCTGATATCCTGCTCCTTCCAGGAAAAGAGCTCTCTCTGACCAGGAGCTAGGTGGTTAGTGAGTGGAAAGGGAACCCTGTGCTTCTGGCTGCAGCAGTCTGGAGTGGAGTCTCTGCCTCCCTGAACTGGGAGGGGAGTAGCAGGGAGTGATCTTGGTTTGAATACCACAGGCTCTTTGTTACAGAATTTTCATGGATTTTCTTTAATAGATGTTTCTTCATTTGCTGTTTGTTCTCTAGGATTGCTTCCATAGGCTCTAAGTGTTTTTTTAGACATAATCTTCACCAGTTTCATTGGGAACAAGTCAGCCTGGCTCCTCACACTATGCCAGAAGTACTATGAATTATTTTTTACAAGTGCATGTAAACTTATCTCAAAAGAAAATACATCAGAATATAAATACATAGCATGGCTAAACTACATCTAAGACAAGCGTTATAGGTCTCATGGTAGAAAAAGTAGACCCGCAAGAAAAATAGTTAATCAGTTATCTCTGCTAGTCTAAACATATTCTATATATGTTATTTTATACATATATATATATTCTGATATATATCTGATATATCTACAAAGTGTTCATCAGGTAACATGCAAGGAAGACTCTTGACATGATTCTGAGTATTGTATTCTCTGTACAAACATCAAGAAATCATGTAATGAAAGGTATATTTTGTAAATTTTTTAAATGTTTATTCATTTTTGAGAGAGAGAAAGAGAGCTTGAGTGGGGAAGGGACAGAGAGAGAAAGGGAGACACAGAATCCAAAGCAGGCTCCAAGCTCTGAGCTGTCAGCACAGAGCCTGACACAGGGCTCAAACCCATGAACGACGAGATCATGACCTGAGCCAAAGTCAGATGTTTGACCGACTAAGGCACCCAGGCATGCCATGAAAAGTATTTTTTAAAAGGAAATCAATGAGTTCATAATTAAAATTTTTAAAAAGAGAGGAGGCAAGACTCTTCCTTACAGAAAAATGCCAACTAAAAAAATTTGAAAGACTGTAGAGTTGTAATATTACCGTTTTGTAATGATCATAGTAAAAGTTGATATAATCAGAATATGCTCTCTAAAGGAATAAGTTTGCGTAGTCCGAAAGAATACCCTCACAGATTGCTTATTAGTTGTAAGGGGTAATACTAGGTAACACCTTGAATAGATAATTAAAACTAATATCCTCAATAAGGGGCAGTTAACCATCACGTGCTTCTAGATGCAGTAATCTAAAACACTTCAACATCACTTACAGGATTTTGTCTGGTAATGCAAAACTCAAATCTAACAGTGAGGAAACATCTGACAAACCAAAACTGAACATTTTATAGAACAATGGGCCTTTGTACTTCAAAAACATCAATAGCATGAAAGATAGAGGCTGAAAAACTGCTCCAAAGTAAAGAAAAATAGAGACATAACAATTCAATGCATTACATGATCCCGGACCAGACAATGGACATGATGTGATAAGGACTGTAGATTAGAAAAAACAGTATCACATAAATGTTAAATTTCCAGGGGCGCCTGGGTGGCTTAGTCGGTTAAGCATCTGACTTTCACTTAGGTCATGATCTCACGGTTCGTGGGTTCGAGCCTCGCGTCGGGCTCTGTGCTGACTGCCAGCTCAGAGCCTGGAGCTTGTTTCAGTCTGTGACTCCCTCTCTCTCTGACCCTCCCCTGCTCACGCTGTCTCTCTCTCTCTCTCTTTTTCCTAGAAATAAATAAAACGTTTTAAAAAACTGTTAAATTTCCAGATTTTAATATTATTCCTTCTTTGGACTGCATGTTTTTGTGTCCCCCAGAATTCTTACGTTGAAACCCTCATTTCCAACGGATGGTATTTGGAGATGGGACCTTTGGGAGCTAATAGGTCATGAGGATGGATCCCTCATGATGGGATTAGGGTCCTTACAAGAAGACCCTAGAGAGCTGTTCTCCATCGTGTAAAGATATAAAGAAGACTGCAAACCAGGAAGAGTGCCTTCACTGAGAACCAATTCTGCTAGCGCCTAGATTGTGGACTTCCCGGCCTCCCGACTGAGATTAATAAATGTTTGCTGTTTAAGCCACCCATTCTGTAGTAAATTATTAATAGCAGCCCAAGCAGACTGAAACAAGTACTATGGTTATGTCAAAGAAAATCCTGATTCTTTGGAAACACACACTGGAATATTAAGCTGTAAGGAGGCATGATACACGCAACCTACTCTCTGATGATTCAGAAAAATATATATCTATACACAGGTGTCTCTGTGTATAGAGAATATGATAAAACAAATGTTTTTCTTGCAATTTTTCTTTAAGCGTGAAATCATACAGAGATGTCTTGCTCCTGCTTAGGATTTTTCATTCTCCTTTAGCTTGTGTGAAGAAACAAATATTAAAAATGCCTTAAATTCCTCCACAGGTGCTCTTCAGTAAATAGACAACTATTCTAACATGTACATTATATTATCATAGAAGTTAGAGAGATCTTAATACTTATGCCTGGCCAGCAAGATTGTTAACAATTATATCTACACTTGGTGCAACAAGACCAACTCCTTTATTGAATAAAAAGCAGTTTTAATACTTTTGGTTGTCTATGGTGTTTTCAAAACCCGTGACTCACTACAAGCTGAACCATTGTAAGTTTTGTTCACTGGCTTTCCATGGAGGAATAATGTGACTATGATGCAAACACAGTGAATAATGATCCTCCAAATAGTACTACAAAGGGATAGGAAGTTTTGCAAATTACTCAAAATGTGTAATAATGGTATCAAAAACTACTCTCCCCAGTTTCCTCATACAGGCAAATACATCATTGCTTGAAGGCAGAAATGTCCACCTGCTAAAGAAGTAAATGTTACAGCTTGCTTTAATGACAAAAGTGGCTTGTACTTCTGAATAAAGCATACAAATGAACAACCCTCTTTTGGTCTGTGCTCCAACAGCCTTCTTTTCCTTATGTGCAACACTTGGTACAGAATTCTAGATCTGACAGGAACAAAGAAGTTGCACTTTCAGACCTATGGGCTGGTCTTTTTACCCTTTTCAGAACCAAATGCTTTTTGTTCTGCTCCCATAACTCCCAGGAAATGATTACATCAACTTCTTCTAAGAGCCATCTTCTTCCCTGAAGAATACTGTTTTGGAATAAATGCCTATAAATCCATTTCTTTATTAGCAGTTATTGAAGAGACCATTCAGTTGCCAGGTCTTAAAACCAGAGCATTTTATCCAAACCGAACATGATCTTAATAACAGAATTGCCCTGGAAGCATTTGTGCTTTTTACTAAAGGACAGTAAGATTTGGTGCTGTGTATACATGAATTCTTTTGCCCAAGTTGAATGCTCCTTTTTTTTTTAATTTTTTTTTAAAAATTTATTTCTAGGAGAGAGAGAGAGAGAGACAGCGTGAGCAGGGGAGGGTCAGAGAGAGAGGGAGTCACAGACTCTGAAACAGGCTCCAGGTTCTGAGCTGGCAGTCAGCACAGAGCCCGACGCAGGGCTCGAACCCACGAACCGCAAGATCATGACCTAAGCGAAAGTCGGACGCTTAACCAACTAAGCCACCCAAGCACCCCCCAAGTTGAATGCTCCTTAAGTAAATTACAGGCTCAAGATACTTCCCCTTTCTTCAGATTTAGGAAAATATTGTATAATTCTCATTGAGGGTTTGAGCCTTTTAATGCATTTAATTTGCCTCTTGTGGCATTCTCTTAGTCAAGAACCAGGGCTCCAGAATCTTAAGTGCTGATGTGCAACCAGTATTCAGACAGATGGTTCTATAAACAATCATTCAACAAAAAAAGCAAGCTAATAGAAAACTGACGAAAACTGGGGCGCCTGGGTAGCTCTAGTTGGTTAAGGGACCAACTCAGTTTCAGCTCAGGTCATGATCCCATAGTTCTTGAGTTCAAGCCCCGCATCAGTCTCTCTGCTGTCAGCACAGAGCCAGCTTTGGATCTTCTGTCCCCATCTCTCTCTCCTCCTCCCCTGCTTGAGCTTTTTCAAAATAAACAAACTTTTAAAAAAACTGATGAAAAAAAAAGTCGAAGCTTAAACTTCTTTGTTAAATTGTGAGTTGAAAGAATAATATCAAAGTAATGTCACTGATGTAGATCTAAATATCTATTCTTACGTTTCTTAGGATACAGTCTAAGAAAACTAAATTAGAGGAGTTATCAAAACCAGTGATAGGCTCCCTTCACAATCTAAACTCAAAGCAAAATAATGGATCCACGGCCCAGTAAAACATTTAAAAAAAAAAAAAAGTGATACAAAACATTTCCCCATAGTTAAAAAGTGTCCATTTTGAACCCAGAACCATTCAGCAAACAACTCTGCTTTTTCCAAATCTAACCAGTCCTTCACACACTGGCCTTAAAATTGCCCATTGAGAGACTCATACGCTTTTTTTATGCTTTCTTCTCCTTTGCTACACTAAGCTAAATAAACGTGGTTTTGTGGTAACTATAGGCATGTCTCTAATCTTCTGTTAGTGTGTTTCAAAGGATTTTCTTAAAAACACATAGTTCTAACTACCCAGAAAAGATTACTATTAGTGATTAAGTAGTTTTTCTATTTCAGGCATGGTTTTCTTGGCTGTTGACATGGTTCTGATCATATTACATATCTTGCATTTTTGAAAAACAGGATTTTATAAATTTTAGCTAAATATTTTCAATGGAGATAAAAACAATATAGAATTATATTGGTAGAATACATGCCAGAGTTTAACCATTTCCTAATCACTAGACATTTAAATGTTTTTCAATTTTCCTATTACAAACAAATCTGTCATAAATATTTTGCATAAATATTTTCTTACAGATTAAAGTATGTCCTCAGGATAAAGCCTTGGAGTGACCACTGAATTGAAGAGTATGAGCTCTACCCACAGCAGAAACCTTGTTTTTCAAGACTTTTTCCCATTAACTCCTACCTGTAACCAGTCTCTCTCATTGTCAGTTTTCTTTGAGAATTCTCAAACTTAAGCATAAAAGCAAATGAAGTCATAAAGCACTTGCTGGAAAAGCAGGAAATAACAAATACCAAGAATACTTACTATAGATATAAACAGGTTTCGACATAGGCAAAAATAGGCATCTGAAAATTTAAAAGAATTTTCCGACTTAAAAAGTTCTTTTCAAAATTGTTGGTGTGGGAAAAAAAAAAGGCCAGACATTTTTTAAGACATTAGAGTGAGAAAAACCACACAAGTAAACGTGAGTGAACTATTGTAGAGTGCTTTTTGAGTGTGAACATTGAAAAAAAGAAAAGGTAAGCTAGCTTAGTAAGGTAGTATTTGAGAATATCTTTGAACAGCACATGTTTTCTATGGTCTAGAGCTAATGATGGTTAGCTAGGCCTCGGCTCCCTGGCGCTCTCCTGCTTTGCCAGTTTTCTTCAGGCCAATCTGGAGACGAGCTCTGGTCCTCAATTTTCCTATTCGAGTATATTAATACATGATGTGGCTGAGAGAATGAAGCTAGAGAACAGGTGAGTAATATTAATATACTCGGGTTTCTGTATCTCAAAATTCAAATAAATCTCCAGTTTGGGCCCGGCGCAAAAAAAAAAAAAAAAAAAAGTGATTATGAGAATGTAGACCCCATTATACGCCATTAGGCCCAAACTGAAATCGGTGAGCTTCAACTTCACACCCACACAATATCCAATTGCAAACACTCCACAAAACCGTTCCTGCCTTTCACTATAAAACAGAACCCAGCCCGCCCACTGCTCCGCAAAGCTGCCGCTGACGTCAGCGTGGCAAAATGTGTGCGCCAGGCGTTGGAGTCCTTTTCCGCTCTTTTCTACCAACGCCGGGATCCTCTCGGGCGGGAATAGAACTACAACTCCCAGCTTCCTGCGCGGCGCGGAGAAGGCCGGCCGGGACTGTGCGGAACAGGCTCCGGGGGATAGCGGGCCAGAGCCAGCCGCTCCTCCTTTTGAAGCGGTTTCGCACCTCTTTCCGCCCGCGGCGTCGGTGGCGTCGGCGGCGTCGGCGCTCACGCAAGGGCGGGTCACGGCGGCGCGAAGCGGTGCTGGGCGGGAAGGGAAGTCGTGGCAGCGACGGCGGTCGGGGCAGCAGCGACGGCGGCGGTGGCGGCGGAGACCGCTGCAGCGGTGGTGCTGTCAGTTAGGCCGTCGGAGAAATGGGAGACCCGGGGTCGGAGGTGAGTGGTGGAGCCTTGGGCCGCGGCGTCCTCAGCCCAGCCGCGAAGGGCTTTGTGTTTTGTTGAGTGTGCGGCCTGCTGTGCGGCCGCGGGCCGCTATCCTCGGCGTCTCGGGCCGAGCCCGGCGTTCGGGCCTGGTGCGGGGCCGAACGACCACCCGGCAGTAACAATGGCCGCCCGGCTGCCCCCGACCCCCTGCGCCGGCCCCGGTGCTCCCCGTTGCCGCCGCTCCGCTCGCGAGAGCGACATTTTGAGAGCGGATCGCTCTCGGGCGGTGAGCGTGCATCCCTCCTCCGGGAGCGGATCGGGGAGTCCGCAGGGGCTGGGGAGTCGTTTGGGGCGTCCGGCCCCTATGGCTCCACGTCTGCGGAGACCGACCGCGACTGCATCGAGTTGTGTTCTTAGTGGGATTTGCATGCAGTTGTGCTCAGCTAGGTTGCCTCAAGAGCTCGTTGTTTTCAAAAGCTCTTTCTTTTTCGTTCCTTTTGGGGAAAATCTCTTCCACCAAGTATGTGGCTGTATAGATAAGCGTGTTCTGGCTTATTTTTATAGATAATAGAATCTGTCCCTCCAGCTGGGCCCGAGGCATCTGAGTCAACAGCGGATGAAAATGAAGATGACATTCAGTTTGTTAGTGTAAGTAGCAGCGACATTCGGGATTTTCCTAGAGACCGAGACTGTGCGTGGTAAGACCGCACCTGTCCACTCCTCATTGAGCAACTATGCGTGAACGTCTGCTAGGGACTAGACACTGGGGAGCGTGGCATAGGATTAGGAGGTTTACCCAGAGAGGCCTCTGAGCAGCTACAGTCGCCGTCACAAAGACTGCCGAAAGTCCATGTTGCACGCTCCATCACGCTTCGCATGCCCTTATTTGGCGCCATTTTATACTTAATCTCTGGGTGTTTCCAAGAGAGGTAAGGATGTCCCCTAACAGATGACAGTGCAGGTGAGAGAGAAAGGACGGCTAATGATGAGGAAGGAGGTAGAGAACAAGGAGGGGTGCAAGAACTCAAAACCTGAGCCTTAGGTGGCTTTCATGACATGAAGGCAACTAGCTCCAACCCTTGACTGACCTGTGAAGTCATCGTGTTACAGCATAGTGTGGGAGTTGACGTTCAAAAGGAGATCCCTGCATCAACAGGAGCGCACATTTTTTTCAGAGTTTATTCCCTTTGAGACAGTGAGACAGTGGTCTTTAAGCATTAATAAGTGTAAATGTGCAGATTCCTGGGCCTCACACTTCCACACCCACTGAATTAGTATTTGCGGGTAGGACCTAGGAATCTTCCTTTGGGAACAGATGAAAGGATGTATGAATTTCTGAACCACACTTTGTAAGTCCTTGGTTTAGGGAAAGGGGGGCGGGGAGGTTATGACATATTTGGGAATAATTTTTACCCAAAACTGTAGAGTTTCAAAGGCTCAGCTTAAAGTAGTACCATAGTTAGCTAGAGAAGACTTCTACTCTAAACTGTTTTTTTGAGTACTGTAGTTAGTTGAGGTTTGCTGTGAACAGTATATAATTTTTCTTAATAGAGTATCTGAAATGTATTAATGTTTGTTGGTTTGGGACACTTTGCAAAGCTGGTTATAAACTGATATTCTCTACATACCCCAACATTAGGGCCATTGTGATGATATCGTCCTTGTATTGTCTTTAATTGGTTTATTGAGTCTTTCACAAGATCATTTATTTGGCTGTCTTCACCATTGCCAGTGCATATGGTACTTTTTCCTTTTATTTTATTTGAAAGTGAGAGAGAGACAGTGCATATTTGCACACAATAGGGAGAGGGGGAGAGAGAGAGAGAATAAATCCTAAGCAGGCTCCACCCTGTCAGCACAGAGCCTGGTGTGCGGCTTGAGCTCACAAACTGTGGGATCCTCACCTGAGCCAAAATCAAGAGTCAGATGCTTAACCAACTGAGCCACCCAGGTGCCCTTTGTCCTTTTACTTTAATTCCAGTGTAGTTAACATAAAGTGTTACAATAGCTTCAGGTGTACTTTTTCTTTTTTTTCTTTTTTTTTTTTTTAATGTTTGTTTAGTTCTTTTGAGAGAGAGCACAGGAGCAGGGAAAGGGGCAGAGAGAGAATCCCAAGCAGGCTCTGTGCTGTCAGTGCAGAGCCCATTGCCGGGTTCAATCTCATGAACTGTGAGATCATGACCTGAACCGAAATCAAAAGTTGGATGCTTAACCAGCTGAGCCACCCAGAAGCCCTGACTGTGAACTGAAGTATGTTGGTAACAGGATTCTGTGGCTTATTCAGACAAATATTTCACGTTGTTCCTGAATATTGGTGTCTGGAGAATATTTATCTTGATACTTGTGCATGTGAAAGAGTGACATACTTTATAAACGATGGGCGTTGCATTGAGAATCACAGATGAATTTATAAAAATAAGATTTGAAAAAATTTTTTGTTACTTGTAGAATGAAAAATTGTAATATAGCATGTGTATGACTTAAGCTTAATAATGTATTAAGCTGAGTTTAAAATACCCTATTTTTTAAAATATTCTTTTAATTTTAGGGGCGCTTGGGTGGCTCAGTTGGTTAAGCATCTGACTTTGGCTCAGGTCATGATTTCACGGTTCTTGGGTTCACGCCCTGCATCAGGCTCTGTGCTGACAGCTCAGAGCCTGGAACCTTCTTTGGATTCTGCATCTCCCTCTCTCTCTGCCCCTCTCCTACTAGTGCTCGGTCTCTCTCTTTGATAAATAACACATTAAAACATTTTTTTAAATCTTTTAATTTTAAATGTAGAAAATCTGTTATATCTTTGCATCAAGATTAAAAAATATACAGTACAGAGGTGCCTGGGTGGCTTAGTCAGTGAAGCGTCCAACTGTGGCTCAAGTAATGATTTCATGGCTTGTGAGTTCAAGCCCCATGTCAGGTTCTGTGCTGACAGCATGGAACCTGGAGCCTGGTTCAGATTCTGTCTCCCTCCCTCTCTGCCCCTCCTCTGTTCACGCTCTCTCTCTCTCAAAACAAATGCTTAAAAAATTATAAAATATGGGGCGCCTAGGTGGCTCAGTCGGTTAAGCGTCAGACTTCGGCTCAGGTCATGATCTCCCGGTTCGTGGGTTCGAGCCCCACGTCGGGCTCTGTGCTGACAGCTAGCTCAGAGCCTGGAGCCTGTTTCAGATTCTGTATCTCCCTCCCTCTCTGACCCTCCCCTGCTCACGCTGTCTCTCTCTCTCAGAAATAAATAAAACATTTAAAAAAATTTAAAAAGGAACATAACTTCTTTAAAAAAAATTATAAAATATAATGTATGTGCACCTTGATACAACATCTTATATTTATTCCTTTTGATGAATATAGGTTCAAAGTTCTGATAGTTCCAAATGGAGATGCAAACTAATTATATATATTAAGCACAATTATAGTACTAGATCTATTAAAAACATTGCTTCCATATTTTTAGTGATAACATTTAAATGATCGCTAATGATACCTTAATTCTCTTTTAAAATAAATTGAGATAGAACCTTCTACTTGTATCTGTAAACTAATCTTATCCTTGACTCCTTTAGGTGATGCTTGTCCAATAAAGATAATAAATTGTTCTCTCCTTAGGATTTCTTCAGATAAAAAAAATTGCATCATGATGTTGTTTCTTAATTCATGTTCATTAATCTAATTTTCCCGTTTTTAATCCACATGGTGGTATAGCAGTCTTTCAGTGGTTTCCAAAATATGGAGCCTGAAACCAAACTGCATACTGAAGGAAAGGAATAATAAGGATGTAGAGATGCATTTTGTTGAATTGTACATACAGAGAACTGCACAGTTTATAAGTGTACTGTTTGATTTTTGCAAAGCCAGTACCTATGTGGTCTCAAACAGAACGTTACCGTAACAGAAACTTTTTATTTAAGGATTTTGCCCTCATTTTCTGTTAGTAGTACAGGTATATCTCCACCACTCGCAGCTATTGTAGAGAAGAAACATTTGAAACCTATGAAAACTTGATAAGCTAAGAGGGCCTAAAGCAAAGAAGCAATTACCATTAACTTATATGGAAAAATTTTCAGCATTTCCAGACCCCCAAAATAACCTCTTTTTGGCTCTTCTGATACCTTAAAACCCATCTTGCTAACGGATGCACAAAATAAATTGAGATAAGGTACAGATGTTTACAGACATAATTCAAAGCTATGGCAGTGAAATGCTGAGTTTAGTTCACAAGGAAGCAAGCAGCTTGGCAGTGCTATTCCCGCTGCTTGGGCTGCATGCCGCCTTTGTAATGGCTTTCTACAAAACAGATGCTCTATGGTATTTTTGTTTTTCATCTTTTTTCTGTACAAGTAAAATTCTTCCTCAGATTTACTTCAGTTAGTGAAACCTGGTACTAATGTAGGTCTTTCATAAGAGTAAAATGGTGTTAACCCAAGCTTTTGAAAAAGGAGAATATTTTTCTTATCCCTTTTCAGCCACCATCTTTCTGTCTCTCTTTGAAACTGCATGTATTTTATTTAATTTACTCCCAGGAAACAATTTTAGCCAAGAGCTGATGACATGATTTTTCATAGTGCTGCTTGAGATAGAAAGGCAACCTATTGTAATCTTGCTAATAGCACATGGGATTTAGGTTTTAGTCAAGGTTATTAGTATAATGTAGAACCATTGAACATACGGAAATAGTAAAGGAATTCAAGGTATAATTTCATAAGTAACTACTGAAGCACATAGGTCAAGTGATAATACTTTAACTGCTGCAGTAAATAAGAGTCATGGACAAAAATGTGAAGGTACCTTCGCTGGGTGTCTTGGGCCTATAATTAGCTCAGTAAATAAAAATAATGTTGGAGCTCATGATATGCAAAGTCATAAAGTAAGTACTGTAGAACTACAAAGATTAATTGGAAATAGATCCTACCTGTAAGTGTCCATATTTCAATGTAAAAGATAATATAAGTGATGAGAACTGTATAAATAGTTGTAATAGAAAGTAATTATTTTATTAAAAAGTACATGGAGCTATATAAAAAAATAAAGGCAGAATTTTTGGTTTAGGTAACATTTAGTATTTGTATTTAAAAGAGCATTTTGGAAAGAAGTAAGGAAAGGCATCAAAATGGAAAAGCAGGGAAGATTCTGTGTAGTTTTGGAAGATAATTTTTTTTAAGTAGAAGAGGAAAGGGTAGGCCAGGTAGTGTAGATCTTGAAATGTGGACTACATTTGAACTTAAAGTGACAGTTGGGAACCATTTGGAATTTTTTAACTGGGCAGGACTGCACAAGTAAACTATATCCCTGATCCTTTATCTGGAAATCTGTTGAAATACCACATGCATTATTATTAAAGTTTCAGATTGGAGTTTTGCATTGGTACTCAAATCCATATTCTGTTAGACTCAAGTAAACTACATTTCTTACAGACCGTATCTTAGTGTATTAAC
This sequence comes from Hyaena hyaena, assembly GCF_003009895.1. Classification (NCBI taxonomy): domain Eukaryota; kingdom Metazoa; phylum Chordata; class Mammalia; order Carnivora; family Hyaenidae; genus Hyaena; species Hyaena hyaena. The sequence continues at coordinate 1,905,248 of NW_024080869.1, forward strand.
ATTATTTTCCATTTCCAGTTGGCCCTTGAACAATGGATTTGAACTGCGTGGGTCTGCTTGTATGTAGTTGTTTTTTTTTTTTTTTTTACAGTACTGTAAATGTGTTTTCCTTATGATTTTCTTAATATTTTTGGCTTTATTGTAAGAATACAAGTATATACAACATACAAAATACATGTTAACCAACTGCTTATGTTATCAGTAAGGTTTCTAGTCAACAGTAGGCTGTTAGCAGTTACATATTGGGAACTCAAAAGCTATATGTAGATTTTGAACTCCATGTGGTGAAAGGGAAGGTTATAGCCCATAACCCTCGTGTTCTTTAAGGGTCAACTATAGTAGGTAATTGGTGTTTGGTTTTGTATGAGAATCATTTTTCCAGTAACAGGAATGAAAACTTTTTGTGTCATTAAAAAAACTTTTTTTCAATTTAGAATATTAATTCAGCTGTGTTACTAAACTGTTGTGCCTGTGCTCCTTGCTCTAATTGTGTGGCCTTAGGGAGTAGAATCCTTTGATTTTGTTACTGATACAAATGGGATGATGAGAATGATGGTTTACTAGTTAGTGACTGGAGCATATCCGAGTAAAATGCCTTTAATTGGAGGACAACATGCATTAAACTTGTTAAGAATATAGGCAGTCACTGTAAACATTTTAAGAAATGTTTCTTGGCATATATAATAAGCATTCTTTTGAGGAATTAATAACTTATTTTTTGCTTAGTGGTTGAGTTATTCAGATTTGGGGACAATAGGAAGAAGTCCTTTTTCTGTTTTTGAAAGAAGACAAAGTCTCTTGAAAACTTAGGTAATAAGGGATTGATTTAAAAATAGCAGGTAGGGTCACAACCTTGCTGGCTCAGTCAGAACATGTGACTCTTGATCTCAGGGTTGTGAGTTTGAGCCCTTCTTTTGATGTAGATATTACTTAAAAAGAAAATTCTTTAAAAAAAGAAAAGTAGTATCTATACTTTGAACTTAATCTCAGAATTATAGTGACCACCCAGCTGGTTCTGTATTTCGAGGATCAGGTGTACCTCACATAGTTTTCTCATTTGTTAAATGGAATAATACTAATAGTTCACTATTTCACCTTATAAAGTAATTGGGGATTAAATGGAATCATTTACATGAAAAATTGAACACAGTTCCTGTATAGGGCTCAAAGACAAATGTTATTGATCAGTAGTAAAATAAAAGAAATACGAAAATGTTTTGATTCTTTAAGTTCATTACAATGGAATATTTTTCCTTATCCAGTGTGACAGCTAAAGTTTAGAATATTTGCATATAAGTAATAATTTCCTTGGGGATACTTCTCTTATTTTTTAATTCAGCCTCTGCTTTTTTGGTGGTTTCAAATATATGTCATTGTCATCTATTCTTTCACTTACAACTCATTACAATTAAATGGAGTGAATGAATAAATATTCTAATTGACTCTTGGTTTTTCTCATTTTTGGATTTCCTACCCTGATTGTTTTTTGTCTTGTAATAGCGTAAATCATAGGAAGTTGTCATTTTTCGCTAATTCAGGAATAATTGATTGCATATCAGTCTAATGGTTCACCTTAGTAGTGAATGTCTAATTGTCTTCTTTCATCATTTCCTGCTCCTGCTGTTTTCTACTATTTCTGTAGCTATTTTTAAATCCTACTGTGACCATTTTCTTTCTTCTAAGTTTTGGGGGTTTTAGTGGGGTGAGGGGGTGTTTCCTGCTCTACTTTTTGCTTTGTACTCTGTTCCCTTCTTTCATCTCTCTTTTTTCTCTGTTCATGGAAGCTTTTTCTGCCCCTCCCTCTGTGTATTTGTGGTAACCTGGAGACTTTGTTGGTGGGTTGTTTCTATGGACATGTAATAACAATTTCTAATGCATATTTCTTGCAGCCCAAGGTTAAGGTGTTAGAACAGGAGAAGCTAGCATGTTTTTATTTATTCTACTTCCTTCTTGGATTGAATGTGTAACATTGACAATAACAGTAGTAGATTGTAGTCCTAAGGTAGTTGATTCATCTCTGTTGACCGTAATTGGAGAATATCCTCTTTTCTAAACTTCCCATTTTTGGGGGTGCCTGCATGGCTCAGTCTCCAGTTAAGCATCCGACTTTAGCTCAGGTCATGATCTCACGGTTCGGGAGTTTGAGCCTCACGTTGGGCTCTGTGCTGACAGCTTAGAGCCTGGAGCCTGCTTTGGATTCTGTATCCCTCTCTGACTGCCCCTTCCCTGCTCATTCATTTTCTCTCTCTTGCTCTCTCGCTCTTTCTCAAAAATAAACAGTTTAAAAAAAAATAAACATTTTTTTAAACTTCAATTTTTACAGCTCAGGCAAAAATCGTAATTACTTATTACATGATCCCTGTCCAGAAGTTCTGCTCTCTGGTTTTATTGTAATGCTTAGATAAAACCTATCTGCAAGGATAGCAGTTTACTGCTTTGGGAGAAGTTGTAGCCTAAGGGAGAAACAAGTTATGTTTGAGACTGAAGGTCTCTTCTAAGCAAGAGGATATTTAACTAGATCTCCGCTTCTGTCTCCTGACTCTAGTCTTTTCTCTGTTAGTTTATCCACTGAATATATCACTTTGGCTTGCCCACAGTCAGCTTTCTACATCCTAAGAAATCTTTCCCTCAGCTGTATTCTCTTCCTGTGTTCCTTTCTCTTATTCTCAACATACTAGAATTTAAAAAATAATATTCTTTACTCATGGCCTTTACTGCCTCTTTTTCTTTTTTAAGATTTTGTTTTTAAGTAATTTCTACAGCCATTGTGGGGCTCCAACTCACAGCCCCAAGATCAAGAGTCACATGCTATGTTGACTGAGCAAGCCAGGCATTTCTGTTGCCTCCTGTTCTAAATATTTTAGAGCCTGGTGTTTATATGCTTGCTACTTTCTTGAAAATTGTTCTCAGGCATTTAAAAATCTTGTTAAATTCAGTGGCAGTTTTTTTGGTTGTCAAGTGTTTTTGACTACAGTTAGCAGTGACAACTTTTTGTTGAGGTTTCTCTAGTGTTTCTGAATTTATGCATTCCTGATTCTTCAATCTTCGATTATCTTCTTAGTTTTTCTTTCTGAGTCCTAAAATTCCAGCATTTCCTCAGGAGCCTCCTTATATCTCTTTCCTCATTGTTTTATTTGTTAGCAATATCATAGTTCAATTCTGTCTTCTAGAGGAGCCCCTCTCAAATCTGTATTTGTAGCTGTGTTTGTACATCCCGATTTCAGCCCTGCATTTCCGGTTCTCTGCCAGTTAACTTTGTGTGCCACTGATACATCAACCCACTATGTCCAAAAGAGTGCCAGTTTCCTGCTTCTGAATTCCAGATTTATACTAAAGGCAGTCGTATCCACCTGGTTGTTCAAGCTTGAAACCTTAGGGACTTCTTTGATTCCTTTTTATTGCTGGAATTTTTTTTTATAGCCAGTCTGGTTTTTTTTTTTTAATACCCGTGTATTCTCTTGTGGGTATACCACAACACTCTTTGCTGGTTTTTTTTCTTTTCTTTTCTTTTGCATTAGTTGATTGATTATCCTGCATTTCTCATTCTCCATACTTGTCTATGTGATTAATCTTAAAGGACAGCTCTCATGTTTTCCTTATCTTAGTATTTATTGATTCCCTCTTGCCTATGGAATAAAATCTAGGCTTTTAGGCCTAGTATTCATGGCCTGATATATGATGCGGTCAGTTTGGTTGGAAGGAGGATGAAGAATCAGGTTTGAAGTTTGACTGTAGGAGCAGGAGATAAAGCCAAGCTGTTAGTCAAAGAACCCCGTGTTTTTGAGCTTGGTTATCTAACATAATTAATACTCAAACCATCTCAAAAGCATTGAGTCATAATATCTATGTCCTTGTAGTACTATTCCTTTATTATAAATAACCCTTTCCCCAAAGAATAACACTGTCTTAATATTCTACCAAGGTTTAAACTCTTCCTTTTAGATCTTGTCATCATTTTTCTTAATGTTTATTTTTTACTTTTGAGAGAGAAAGAGATCACGAGCAGTAGAGGGGCAAAGGGGGGCACAGAGGATCTGAACCAGGCTCTGAGCTGCTCTGTAGCATCCCGATTTGGGGCCTGAACTCATGAACCATGAGACCATGACCTGAGGCGAAGTTGGATGCTTAACCAACTGAGCCACCTGGCGCCCCACCATCATTTTTTATTCATGTACTCTGAATATTTTTCTCTGTGTTCTGATTATTTTCTGCTACCCATAGGCTTCCTTTTTAAAGGAATTCTTGCCAGTCCTCCAACAAAAATAGTGATTGTTTTCAATGACTAATTTAGTTTGAATAACTATATAACTTACTAATTTGCTCAATTCTTTCATAGGAAGGACCATTAAGACCTGTTCTTGAATACATTGATCTGATCAGCAGTGATGATGAAGAGCCTAGCACCTCCCATTGTGATGTAAGTACATTATATTTGATTTGCATTTCTTTCACTTTAGTCATTTAAGAGGCCTTGTCTTAAGACATTTATCAAGTCAGTGATGGCTTTGTTTAGGAACTGTAGTACTTCAGAGAATGGCCCATTTCTGTAGAATGAGCCATAGAAGGTATCCAATGAGTCCTTTGCCCAGAACATCTCCTATTTCTAGTTTTGTTTTTTACTTTCAGTGAGGATGTGAAAGGATAACATGATACAGGAAAGTTCTAAGCCTTGAAGATGGTAACTGATAAAAGGGAAATGGAATAATAAAAACTGCAAGTTTTTGGCTCCTTGTGCCCTTCTCCTTTCCTATCTCTCCTCAGGTGCCATGTATAACTGGATCCTTTTCTTCCAGAACCATGTGGCCACAGAAAGTTTGTTTTATCTTGGAAGAAAGGATATGAGAAGATCCTTTAGGAAATGGAATGTGGGGAAGGGTTATAGGTGGTATAGTACTTCAGTCGTCATTCCTTTTAACCTTGTCTATCCCTCACATATTTAGAGTTTTTTTTCTCTTACCTGTGATTTATTGGTTGTGGGTTTGACCCTTAAACTAATACTTCCCTTACTCTGAGAACCAAACTAGCTGAGCCCTTTGTAGCAGTCTTGTCTTTCATTTGTCTTAGCCCAGATTCTATTAATGGGCTATTTTCTTGATGGATTGATGGGTCAGAGACTCCTTGCTCTTATTCAAGGTGGCCAGAATACTTGCTTTATGATACAGGAGATTGAGACTTGGACTTGGAATCAGTATGCCTAGGTTTTAGTCTTTACTCCTTAGTAATTCTGTGGCTTTGGATCAATTAAGCGGCTTTTAATATTAATTTCTTTATCAAATAAGAATAATACCTACCTCACAGGGTTGTTGTGAGGACAAAATGAGGTAACAAATACACATTGTGTAAGCTCCTTGGAAACTACAAACCATAAAGTAGGACCATGCAACTGGGAAGTTTTGTTATTCATGGACAGTGAACAAGAGAGCATTTTTAAAAGGGCTCAAAAGTGACTCTACAGTGGGGACTTTGAGAAATATTTTTTTGTTTTAAGTGGAACTTTTCCCAAGTTCTCTGTACTATTATAAGCTTCTACTTGTTGACTTCTATACATTGAATGGGATTTTTTAACAAAAGATTGTTCACCAGTAGTCTCACCACCTCTTCTTGTCCTAGTAGGAGACCGAGCAGTAGGCTAAGATGGCACCAATTGAACTGGGCTTGTTTTTACTCTCTTTTTTTAATAGAGTACCAGATTATTGCCAGTAGTTGGTATTGGGTTTTGGGTTAGTGAAGCTTGTGGATTTGACTTCTATGACCCCCTTGCTGACCTGTATAGTGGATTGCATCTTTCATTGTTATTATGATAATTGAAAAAAAAAATGAGTTCTACTTACTGGTCATGCATCTCTGCACTTGAAAGTTAACATATTAAAAGCATTTTTTTTTCTTCCTTGGTTTTCTTGTTCATGTGGATAACCCAGAGAATGCCTGAGTCTAAGGTGCCATCCTCTGAGAATCATCGCCCAGAAATGTGCTCTAGCTGCAGTGTTCCTCTTTCCATTGGAGACAGCAGCTCCTCCTCTGGGAGTTGCACCAGCAGTCCACAAAGGATAGTTTCTCAACCTTCTTCTGTTGAGAACCCATTGGAGAACCAGAAAAATGATCAAAATAATTCAGATATTAAGATTTCTGAGACAGAGACACTTAAACCATCACAAAATTATCAGACTCTGCCTTCATCTCCAGTTCTGGTCCCCCAAGAATCTTTGGCCTCTTCAGAGGTCAAGGAGGATTTACCTGTAGAGTCTTCTTCAGCTTCACAGCATGGACAGGATGCCATCCTTTATCTTCAGACACAGGTGGCTGAGATGTCCCGAGTGATACGTGATCTGCAGTCTCGGAGCTGTTTTAGATTTCATCATTCTAGGCCAAGTGAGAACTCTTCAGTTCCATGGGACATCTCCACCTCCAAGGATGAAAATTTATCTACAGTTGATGAAGAAGCTGACTGCAAGTCTCCCTCAGCTGATGACAAAGGGCAGCCAACTGACCCCAGTCAGTCTAGTTTCACAGGTCTTTTGAAAAGAATGGAACAAAGAGGTGTTATAAAGAGAGTAACGTTACAATCTGAAGCAGAATCGTGTGAAGGGAAACCGGATTATGTGACCTCAAAGAAGCGTTTGGTTCCTCCATTGCATCCTCTTCTGAGAATTGCCACCACGGAGGTTTTTAAAGACCCTGCTGATTGCCATCCTTCTTCCTTCATGGGGCACAGAGTATATCCTGTGGCCAAGGATACCTCTCCTTTCCAACCAAATCCACCAGCTGAGGGCCCTATCGTAGAAGCATTAGAGCACAGCAAAAGAGGAAGCACAACATCTCCTCTAGATTCTACCTCAAAAGAAATGGAGGTCATGGGTTGTAGATTCTACCATGCTGCTTCCATTGCAGCCCGAGCCGCTAGCTACATGGCCTATATGACTCAGTATCAGCGTAAACTCTGGGAAGACATGGAGGATCTGGTTCATGACCCAGAGTTTGATCGTGGAAAAGCAAGATGTATAATATCTGATGGTATGGATGCTGGCCTTTGGCAGCTTTGTACTACTAGGGACATAATGGATTCTGTAGTCAGAGTTATGGCAATGGCAATAGACTACAGAAGACAAGCATGGCTCCGACTTACATCTCTCACTAAGAAAACCCAGGAGAAGATCTCACACTTGCCCTTTGATGGTACTTCCCTCTTTGGACAAGATGTAAATGCTGTTGTTGCGGAAGAAAATAGTATAAAAGAAAATGATTATAGAGACCACAACAAATACTATAACCAACATCGGTACTTTTATAGTCATGATCAGAAAGTACATTATCACAGTAGAGGATATTCCAAAGGAGATTGGTACAAACCTCGAAACCACCCCTATAGATACAGAAAAAAAGGAGAATCTCCAGAACGCCATGGGTACAAGAATTAATAACTTGTTTGCATTCAACAGTGTAGTCATCCAAGATCCTAACTATTTTACTTATTCTTCCCCACTCAAACAGGATCTACAGGTAGGAAGTCACCTCAGAAACTACATGCATGTCTGGAATTATCACAGCTAACATTTAATTCTAGACTTTTGAAATTAGAGACTCATCTTTTATTGGCCAAGTGGCAGTAGAGACTTTCATCTAAGTAGGGTTGGACAAATGTTTACCCATTATTTCTGGCCCAAAATAAGTTCAGAGGAGGGTACTCAGGAATCTGAATCCTCTCGTGCTTAAAAAAGTATAAATGATCAGTTCCTCAGGAAAATCTCACTGGTAAACTGAGGACTAGCAGATTTGGAGTCTGGAAATAACCTGCTACTAGATCTCTGTTTACTAATGCCAGAGGCAAATCTTTCATTATTTATGTCATCAGTGCTTCCTTGTTCAGGCTTCAGCTTGTCAGATCTTCACAAAATGACAAATCTGTTGTACTCTGTTTATGTCAGGACGATCTGACTCCTCAAGAGTCCGTACTATTCTTCAAGCTCTCTGAGACTTCAGAATCAACCATGCAACTCTATGTCAAGAAGTGGAATACAAATCAAATTTTGCCAAATCCAGTTTGCTTCCAGTGGGATGGCTAGATGTTACAGGTCTACTGTGAACACCAGCTGGAAAACAACTTTCCTACTTGTAACATCTCTAGAAATTTTCACACTAACAATCTTTATGGAGACTGATGGCTACAGTGTCTTTACCATTCAAAGCTACATGTGAAAGAATTCTCTGTTATCATCATGGCCTGAGTCTTTGACCTGTCAAGCTCTCAGATGTAAACAAGCTGTGAGACCCATCATGGTGTTCTCTCAGGATATTCTAGGCCTTTCACCAAGATGACCTTCTTAAACAAACCTACCTTCTAAACAGTCAACTTTTTTTGAGCTTGATAATTCACTCTAAACACAAAAAAGATTCGTGCATTAGTGCTCTGGAAATAAAGGATGTTCTACAATCCAGGCATGCAAATCTGAACTCTTATAGGAGAAATCCATACATGCCTGACAATCTGGTCCCCTTATTGTAATAAAAAGGGACGTCGTCAAACTAGATGATATTGAGAATCCTTAAGTGTTAGAGTATAACTATGGATGTAGTAAAGAGAACATCTCACACAGTTCTGTTTCTGGATAACTATTTGAATGATAATATCCATTAATGATTTCTTAAAAGTCTGAAATCAAGACTTCAGTGACATATTCTTGGTTTATTGGTCCCTTATTCTAGTCAGACTCTTAATCATGAGAGACGACTTTTTGCTCCGAGTTGGTTCCATTAATAGTTCTTCACGATTCTGGAACTGGCAGCAGATACCTCAATTGTATATCCCACAGTATCTTTTTAATCTCAAGGCAGTGGCTGTACAGTATACCAGCCCTTAGATCCTCGTTTTTGCAGCATGACTTAAAAAATGGAAAAAGTGTCAAATTTGAGGGGTCAGAGTACATCACCTAGTATTATTTGCTTGGCAGCCAAAAAAAGTTTTTTTTATTAATGGACTTAACATTTTGTAACTTCTTAGTTTGTAAAACATCTGCATTTTTTTCATCTGCTTGATCAGAATATTTTGGGTCTACTGTTAGTGGAATATAACTGTTTTAGGGTTCACGTGGTTTCTATTTCTGGCCATAGTTCTTGCACAGTGGTGATTAACATTTTCCTGAGTGCCCTATTTTTTAATAGTTGAGGCTCATTCCCCCTCCATTGTAACTATATTCAGTACTTTTTACTACTTTTCTTCCTCTCCCTAATTGTTGAAGGTGCAACAGAGGTTGAAGACGCAAACATCCCTACTTAGAAGAAGTTATTTTATTTTGTCAAATAATTTCAGAGTACTTTATTGGTCCTATTTGTAGATTAAGCTTAAACAAAACAGTAGACTTGATAGCAGAGATGATCTTCTTGCAAATTTGGTCAAGTCACATCTAGAGTTAACATTTACCTACTGAAAAGACGCAAGGGCCTAAGAAATCATAAAGATTTTTATAGTTTGATATGTGTCACATCAGTTAAGCAGTCTCATGTGCCCTTGACGTGGCACTGTATAGCTTTTTTGAAATGACTAGTCACAGGTGAACTCCGTGGAGAGAGAGACCTTGGAACTGCTCTATATGGCTACACATAGTTCCCAGTTAGCTAAGGCTACTTTAAACTGCTCCCACTTGTCTATTTCTCCCTTTCCTTCCCTGAATCAGATCGTGGGTTACAAATTTGATGATTTTTGAGGTACTCTTATTTTGAAAATCCAAACCAAAAACGATGATAGCTGAAGATGAGATTCTCTAAAACTACTTTGGCACTTCCACATAACGTGCACCTCCTTTTAAATTTTTGTCTTTAATTGTGGTTAGAAAAAAGACAACATAAAATTTACCATCTTAGCCATTTTTAAGTATACAGTTCACTAGCGTTATATTTGTGTTGTATAGCTCCTCAAATATTTTATAAAACAGCATTGCTGTTCTCTTTCTCTTGTGTTGTTTATGTTGCTCAGTAATAAAGTTAACATTGCGTTACCACTCTCCAGTTGATATGCTCAAGCATCTCCAGAGAATTTTCCTAAAAGTGAAAAGGTATTGAGGAATCCCCAAATTTTTGATTGAATCAGTAACTTCTGAAAGAGATTTGGATTTGGCAGTTGAGTGGGATTATCAGAATGTAGTAAAATGGGAACAGCTTTTAGCTATAGATTAGCCAGTCTCTTGACTGCAAAAGAATATCCTTAACTTGTTTGTTTAAAAATCTTTCTCTGGCATACTTGAATGATGATGGTGTTAAAAACTAAAAATTGGGACTTGTTCTAGGGAGACAACCCCGATAGTATAGGGAACTCCCAGTTAGATAATAAGTTTTCATATTGTGCCTGCCATGTGCAGAGCCTGCCACAAAAATTCTCCATTAGGTGAACCTGTTTAAATATCTGTAGGTTTTCAGGAAGCTTTGGGATAATTGCAGATTAAGTGATTTGGTATTCTCAAAAGGGATGCGTCTAATGATCCTTTTTCTTCAAAATGTTTTTTCTCAGCTAGACATAAAATATATGTGAAGACAATATGATTCCTTTCAGTTACTGTGTACAGAGAAATGGTTTCCATTGTTATATGAAGTGCCTTTTTAAATTTCACCCTATTGTTTAAAACTTAACATTTTGATGTCCTGCATATGTTACTGGTGGTATTTATGTGAGTTCTGTACAGTTACTTTTTTAAATCTTGTAGTTTATTCATCATCTGTACAATTGCACTATCTAAATGTACTCTCCTTCTGAATGTTAATTTGTTTTCTTTATAGCACTGTTGATCCATTTCAGAAGGTTATAGAGTATGCCCCTTCCCCTTTATTTAAGAAACGTTAACAGTAGTTCTTTTTAGCTATTAGTGATTGGCTCAATTTCCTGGGCCTTAAGGCAGCTTTGTTTTCTTTCTGCAGCTTCTAGGTTTTCTGAATGAGTCATTTGTCTCATATCTAACCTTGTTCAAAGCCATGGTGACACAACTTATATTTGATAAGTGGAAGTGTTTACTTGGTAAGAAGAAACAAGGACATTGGGAAAAGCAGTAGATTTCCTGACACTTTATCCTTTGTTTTTAGATGGTGTGACAATTTCCTTATCAGTGTAATTGCGTTTAAACTTTATTTAACTGTATGGCAGCTTCTTTATAATTCCATTTATTTACTTAGCCTTCAAAATGACATTTTGAGGGGAGCATAAAGTCTTTCAGGATACTTGGATACTATTTAGTAATTACATTAGTACTATACTAATAATTTACTGAACAATACCTAAGTGACCTGATTGATAATGTTCTTAAGGGTCCAATATATCCAGGATAACCTCTCAGGTACTAAAAACAAGGAGGTTGGAATAGACACAATCCAGAATCCCTTCTAGCTATAAAATTGGATACTGAGTTAAATGACATGGATAAGTAGACTGAAATGCTACATTCACTATTCTTGAGGATGTAATTCAGTGGGATTCTGATGAAGGTTAGAAATCATGGACTATGTCTTTGTAGGAATAGTTTAAAGTTGCAATAATTGAAACTTTTTTTTTTTTTTTTTAACATGAGGCATATTTTGCCCCAGACTTGCACTGTTTAGGTTTCCTCGTGTTTTGACATTTTCCATTCTTAATGTTAGTGGCTAGTCCAATGATTGATTGTGATATCTGTGTACATCTTATGCATGCCATTCTGTTGGCCAGATCCATTCTATATAGTTTCATTTGTGGATACACAAACTAATCAGTCCTTCCACTTTTCACTTAAAATATACAGGTGGAAGTTATCATTTAACTGATAATGATCACTTTTGAATGCAAATCTTTTAGTTATTTTTCCAGAAATAACGAGTTTTGTAAGCCATTTAAAAATTATTTTATGAAATTTCCCTTCCTGGATGAATGATGAAAATATTGTTTTATTAAATCTTTTTTTTTCTTATTGATTAGTGGGATAATATTTTTGTACTACTTTTGTCTTTTTTGTTGCTTGACTTTATATTAATGAAAACTTTTTTATAATCGTGTTTGGTACCAATGAGTTATCTCATTACTGGAAGTTATGTTTCCTTCCAGTGGAATGTATCTGGAAGTGATCACAGTCCAACCATGTCCTTTTGATGTTATATCAGTTATTTCATTCTTTATTTGATCTCCTTTATGTAACACCTCTTTCTAGAAGGATGTCTGATCTTCCCTTAATCTCTTTGATGTAGATTATATTTTTTATTCTACCAGTAAATACTAGCCAGTATTTTGATGTGGCTTTGTATTTGTATACTTAAATACAATGCCTTCAGCATTATTGTAAGAGATTTTCTAGTTTTCTCTTTTAATGTCCTTTTTTAAAAAGGTAGCCAGTCCAGTCTCTGGAACTATTATTTTCTGGCTGTTGAATTTTCATCAGTTTTTAATGCCTTCTCATTCAATAGTAGTATTTTCTCATTTTGTATAGTTTTCACATAAATGTATTATTACATATGGTTTACAGTTAATTGCATCTTCTCAAAAATTTTACCCATTACCATGGAGTTCTAGGACAACTCTGACATATAGTATATTTTAAAGTTAACTAGTTTTTCTCTAGGTCTTAAGGGCTTTACCTGTTTTATTGAGATAAATGTCTATTTCAAATGGTCTCTTGGATTTTTTGATGCCTTGTTAAGAATTCAACAAGAATTCTCAGGTTGTCTGTACTTTCTTTTAGGACTTTGGAGACCTCTCAAGTTGTATTGAGTTTTCTAATAATTCTAAGTATATTCGTTGGTAGAAGTGAAAGTAAATGCTTTATATCTAGTGATATTTTAAATTTTCCTTTGATCTTAAATGTTTCAAGTGTTATTATGAGTTGTTAGTAGTCATTTTTATTAAGACCTACTTTAGTATGCTATTTTTTCCCATGAGTTATCAACGTATGTTTTCTGTTTTCTTTCATTGCCCATAAGAGTAGCTCTGTCACGTCATTCAGTTTTAAGGGCTACAATTAGACCTCTTGTTAACTCCCACTATTTTTTTTTTTTTAATCTGTGATGGCTGTTTCACACTACTTAGTGTGTATTTAACACTAATATGCTATAAGAACTATCATGTTTGTGATCCCTTTTATCTATACCACTTGTAATTCTTGGGGCAACAATGATGTAGATAATTGGGGGAAAACATTTTCCAAGTCACTAAATAGTCTCCAATTTTCAGGGTTTTTTTTTTTGGAACATATTTGATTAAACATCCTGCTGTTAGGTGTGCAGTCCATTCCTTTCTGCTTTGGTTCAAGTATAGTCAGTTTTATATTAGCCTCATTTAGATTCTCAGCAAGAGTTGCATGCATGTTGATCTTTGCCTGATGGCTTATAACAGCTCCTTTTTACTTTAGCAAAAATATATTTTGAGATCTTGAAAGCACCTTGATAGCCTTGAGTCTATTGTCTTCCTACCTGGGAAGCAGGTAGAGGAGAAAATTTTCATTTATAGAGCCTACATTTACTAGGCTGTGTGCTAGCAGTTACAAGGCATTCTTGAGAAATTTACCCTTATTTTGCAGATGAGGAAATGAAACATCATTAAGCACCTTGCTCAAGTGGTGGGACCCAGCTTTGAATATAGACTCTTCCTCCAAAGTCTTAATTCAGCATAATACTATGCTATCTCTGTGTATTTTTCAAGGCTTTGCTAAAGTCTTAGCTTTTCTGATGAGCTAATTTGACATATACTAGTCTTTTTCTTCCCTAAACTTTTTATTTATGGTTTTACTCTCATTCCTTAGTATTTGATGTCTTATATTAACTAATTCCTGGTCATTTCACCTGTCAGATGAGAAACCCTAACCTCTTAGTTTTCCCATTGAACTTTTACCGTGTGGGACTGATTGTTCTTGATACGTGGTGATTGGCTTTTTTCATGTATTCCATTCATTTTCAGCAGTGATTATTTTAGTCATAGTTCTTTTTGTTTGTTTTTTTCGTACCTTTTTTGTTCTATCTGTTTTGTTTCAGATACACACTTAAAATTTCTTTTTTTCTTTTTGCTGGCATCTTTAGGATATTGGCTAGGAAGGAAGGTGGAATGGGGCAAAGCACATGGTATTTAAATTCAGAGACCTTGATCTGAGTATTAGCAAGTCATTTATTTTCTGAGCCTCAGTTTTCCTACTCTCAAATGAGGAAATGTGCAGAAGTACTTTGAAAACTCAAAAATCCAATATAGATTTCTTTCATAGTTGTGCTGTTTGTACACACGTTCGTAGATATCGTGTAACTGTGGGATGGTATTGGGTATAAGTATAGGTACATTTTAAGATGTATATTTAATAGCATGTAATAGTTCATGTCATCAGATCATGTTCCCTTTGTTTACAGTTTTTTAAGGCTCAACCATTAAGCTATATTGCAAGCCCATCAATGGACTAAGTCATTGAAAGGCATATTTAAAGTAAAATAGTATCTTTTCTCAAGTGCAAGCTAAGAAATGCTCATGATAATAAGAAATAAAAGAATGTAGAATGAAGAGCTAGGATATGTAGGTAGGTGTATACAGTTTTTGATGGATGCTGTTTTGTCACTTTGTGTCTATGTTGGCAACAATCTTTTATCATTATCAATCTCTATGTGAAGGCAGACACTGAGGAAGGTCTGGGGGTACTGGGAGTTCATAAGAGATGGTATATTCTCAAGAGAAGGAAATACCAGTACAGTGTAATTGTCCTGTTTAGAGGAATGCCTGTGATGTGGTTGGAACAAAAGAGGGGGGCCATCTCGAGGGATCAAGAAAGCTTTTCTTACTTAGCAAATACTTGAGTTGAGGTTTGGAACATGATTAGATAAGAGACAGTTGGACTAATGGAGAATCAGTAGTCAGGCATTGAGATGAATCAGTGTATACAAAAGCATGTGTAACATCCCATCTGGTTTCAGAATTGTAAGGAACAGCGTTTATGGGGCACAATTGAGATGAAGCTAAAGAAAGCGGATACATAATCCATGAAAGCGTACTGGTTCCTACCTATTCAAAGGGTACCAAGTTTGTATAGCTGTTGATTGTAAGGTTATAGAAGTAGTCTGTCTAGAGTTCGCTTTGTGCCATAGTCACCTATGGACATCTGGAACAATTCTTTTTCTTCCCTGACCTGAGCCAAAGGAGGGTTTTTGGTCAGTGCACCTCTAGCCCCAGGGATAGACAGCTCAAGCAGTGAAAAAGAACTGAGGCACTGGTAGAGAACAACTTTGAAGATGAACAGGATGATGCCACTGAAGTGGAATGTTACATTATGGGTATACAGTTGCATACTTTAGGACCTCTTATTGGCATTGTGTCCTTAGTGTAGCTAGATGTGGCTAATTTCCCTCTACATTGGCTTATAGATAATTTGAGGGTGGATTTGGAGAAAATGAAGATATTTCTAAAAATGTTCCTTCATTGGAGTTTGGAGGTGTTGTGTTGAAGAACGACCTGTGAACCTTGTGCCAGTGGTATCTCCAGCAGCACACATTTTGTCAACTTTTTGTTGTTGTTTTTCTCTGGTTTGAGTTTCTTTTGTTGCCACTTTGTCACTCTTTCTCTTTTCATAATTCATCCTTTTTCTTTTTGTGCCAGAGGTATAGCAGTGGCACTCAGGGTTAAAGCTATAACTTGCCCTTTGCAGTTTCAGAGATATTTTTAAATCCCCAAGTTCCAAAGTTTTTGTTTGTTTGTTTGTGGTCCTGTGCTGAAGGAGAATCAGTCATTCTTTCCAGGAGGGGTTTTTATAAGTAAGATATTGGCAGTTTACGCAAAAGACAGTACAGGAAGAAGAATCTTAATTTAACATGTTTGGTGGTACTAGCCTTCTTAAATGAATAAAGTACTTTACAAAATGGGGTATATCTGTATGTATGTTTTTAAGTTTGCTCATATAAAGCAGATGTTCTATGTACTTTGTATTTGTAAACAATAACCATTTGGGGGTGGGAAGATAATTGCTTTGTACAAAAGGGTTGTTTCCTGGTTCCAAAGCTTTGCTGCTGGAGATGGTAAATAAATATTGTACTGCTTTGCTGTGTTTATCCCTTCTGCTCTCTCTGTATTTGAATATAAAATTCTTGAGAAAAATTGTTGCTTTTCAAAATGTTATTTTGGGGTATGGTTTGAGCCATAAGTTGGGCAGAAGGGTCTTCTGGTAAACAGAACTTTTGGGAGTACAAACTTCAGACCGAACTATGGGCCATGGCTTTAGGATGGGCAGTAATAAGCAGGCTTTGAAATTTGAGTTTGTGTGAAATAGTGCAGTTGTTTCAGGAATTCTTTTAAAATTAATTGCACTGGTCAGATTGATAGATAATATGATTTGCAAAGTTAATTACACTTTGACATTTGATTGCTCCTTTGAGCTTTTATTAAACTTGGGATCCCTTATAGAAGATAAGGATAATGGCCAGAATAATCATTCTCTAGTTAATGACCCTCTGACTAGTTTGTGCCAGCTGGTGTTGAGGAAGGATACTGTAACAACAAATAAACCTTTCCCTTGGATTGTTCTCTATATTCCTTTTCCCTAGTCTTCCCCCCTACCTCCTACAAAGCTCATCTTTCCTTATTACTGGCTTTTCTGTAGCCAAAAGAGTGGCTTAGTTGAGTCAGATAGGGAACTGGGTTGTTGTGATCACCTCTCTGGATAACTTTTTACAGTGCTTTCCCTTGGCTTACATCACCCTGTAAGGAGTGAGAATTAGTCCATTTCACACGGAGCTCCATTGCCTATATTCCTATTTCCATTAAAAAAAGTAATTTTGTTTAATGCCAAATTTGATAGTTACTCAAGAAGTAAAGTACTTTTTAGAGATTGGTGGTGATTTTAAAATATGTCAGTTGCTCATTATAAAAAAGCCCCAAAATGATATAATGCCACAAACTATTAAAAAATGATAATTTCTTCTGTGAAGCCTGGCCTTATTCAGTATTGTTTCTAGAAATTGCCTTTAAAAAGCAGAATTACTCTTTTAATCCTGTATTTCCTTTGACTTAATCTTGGCAAATATTTCTAGAAATCTGATTTAGCTAGTTATGGCAGTAGGAAGCTCAACTTTTGGGTGAGCAGATGAGTGAAGAGTAAAATGGAAATTTTTCCTGTATTTAATATTTGAAAAGATTTGTTCACGAGACCTTAGAAAAGCTTTATAAAACAGATTATAGCCCATTTTCTCAGCATTCAGTACCAGGTCTATTTCTTAACTACCAAAGGGGAGTTGGCAAGTAAGTGACATTTGGTTTATAATACACTGATGGATTGAGAGTGAATGGTCCAGGAACTAGGCTTTTGTAGATGAATTTTAAAAGAAACCCCACCTGTGAAACTCAAGTTCTAGTTAAAATTACTTTTGGGACATTATTAGCTTTCTTGTGAATAAATATATATATTGAGAAATTACCTTGGTCATTGGAAAGTTAAAAGAGTGTTGTTTCCTGGGGGCGCCTGGGTAGCTCGGTCGGTTAAGCGTCCAACTTTGGCTCAAGTCATGATCTCACAGTTCGTGGGTTTGAGCCCTACGTCGGGCCCTGTGCTAACAGCTCAGAGTCTGGAGCCTGCTTCAGATTCTGCGTGTCCCTCTCTGACCCTCCCCCTGCTCACACTTTCTCTCTCAGAAATAAATTTTTTAAAAAGTTTAAAAAAATAAAAGAGTGTTGCTTTCTATATTTATATTCCAAAAAGGAAAAGAGGAAGGTCAGGTCTAGACTGAATAAGCTAATAGTTTTAAGTTTCAATTTTTATTTTGGCTAAATATACTCCTAATAATTTAAGCACACTTAAAAATACAAATGAGTATGTGTACTTCATCATTTTTTAAAGCATATATGTATTTAAGGAAAAATGTAAAATCTTAAGTACATTATACCTAAATGCCTTTTGCTGTAAAATAGTAATAGTGTTTGACATCAAAACTGTAAAATATACTTTCCTGATAGTCCTTAAGTCTGTTGAATATGACTTGCCTTAGTTATGATTAATATCTTTTTTTGTTAGGATTGGAAAATAACGTAATCTTGCCATTTGATTTCTAGAGGAAAAAATCTAGAGGACAAAAAAGTTAAATACAATTTGCTAACAGATTATGTTGCTCTAGATGCAGAATTTCCATCTACCTTTATGAAGTATAAATGTTAAACTTACATTTTTGTAAGGGATTAATTTAAACCAAACCTATCATTCCCAAACAAAAGAGTGAAATCCTCAATTCTTTTTGTCTTTATACTATCTTGTTCATTAAAAACTGAAATTTCATCGGGTATCTGGGTGGCTCAGTCAGTTAAGCAGCCTACTCTTGATCAGGTTGAGTTCTTCATCTCAAGATCATGAATTTAAGCCTGTGTTGGCCTCTGTGCTGGGTGTGAAGCCTACTTTAAAAAGTAAATTGAAATTTTGTTCATAGGATTATTACATGTGCTCGCTGTAGAAATATTAGGAAATAGAGATTTAAAAAAAAACTTGGGGCGCCTGGGTGGCTCAGTCGGTTAAGTGTCTTACTTGGGCTCAGGTCATGATCTTATGGTTTGTGGGTTCAAGCCTGGCATCGGGCTCTGTGCTGACAGCTCAGAGCCTGGAGCCTGCTTCAGATTCTGCATCTCCCTCTGTCTGCCCCTCCCTGACTCATACTCTGTCCTCTCTCTCAAAAATAAACATTAAAAAAAATTTTTTTTTAAAGAAAAAAGAAAAACTCAGAAAGAAACAACTACTGTTAACATTTTGATGTATAGCTTTCTAGATTTTACTTAACATATTTTAATTAACAAAACACAAAATTATTTTCACTTAAATATAAGTGAGGGAAAAATGACATTGAAATATATACAGATAACTTCATTGATAAGTGGTATTTTGTGCCATTTTGTCATTAATATGCCTATTTAATGATATTGTATGATTTTACAATAGATCACGTTAATGTTAGAAATTTAATAGTTTCCAGGAAGTCTTTGTTATCTCATTAAACTTGATTAGTAAGTGAAAGTATTAATTACTTTGGTGAAAATTTTGTCTAAATAGTGGAATTCACACTGAATGTGACTCATGATCTTTTATGATCAGAATTGTGAGTTCATGATCAAAACTGACTTTAAGTTCAACCGAACTGATTTTGAGGTGGTTATTGGTGTATGGCAAAAAGAAAAAGCAGGATAGTGCAGCTAGTTTTTCACAAGACGAAATTTAATATGAGACCATTAAGGGAAATTTTAAAGTATCAACTTGAGGTTGTGTCTTTACTCTTAAGAAATGGTGACTATTGGTATTAGTTCCTTTAAAATGCCATTATTTGGGGTGCCTGGTTGGCCAGTTAGTTAAGTCTCCAACTCTTGATCTCAACTTAGGTCTTGATCTTAGGGAGGTGAGTTTGAGCCCTGCGCTGGGCTCCGCGCTGGGCATGAGCCTACTTTAAAAAAAAAAAGTGTCCTTACTTAACAAAATAAGGTACTCCTATGTCAGGCTTTCCTTTTCCCTCTGTCCCCAGTTATACTGACCCATTGAATCCCATTATTACAGATTAGATCTCCTAAGAGACCCTTCTTCCTTTCCTACCCAAGTTATACCTTCTAGCTTGGAATTTTTGCTATAACTCAACTACACTACATTAAAACATAAGCATCCTGGGACGCCTGGGTGGCTCAGTCAGTTAAGCGTCCCAATGTCTGCTCAGGTCATGATCTCGCAGTTTGTGAGTTCGAGCCCCACGTCAGGCTCTGTGCTGACGGCTCAGAGCCTGGAGCCTCCTTCAGATTCTATGTCTCTCTGCCCCTCCCATACTCATGCTCTGTCTCTCTCTGTCTCTCAATAATAAAAATGTTTAAAAAATTAAAAAACATAAACATTCTGTCCTCAAGAACAAAAGAAGTCTTACTTTGACCTGTGCAGGCATTCTTGAAGATTTTGCAGGTTTGGTTCTAGACCACCAAAATTACACAAATGTTAAGTGTGCAGTAGTAGTATGTCTCAAAATATATACATACCTTAAATTAAAAATACTTTATTGCTAACAAATGCTAACCATCATCTGAGCTTTTGGTGAGTTTTCACCTTTTTACTGGTCTTTCCTCAATGATGATGGCTTCATACTGACCAGGTTGGTGGTTGCTGAAGTTTGGGATGACTGTGGCAATTTCTTAATATAAAATTACAATGAGGTTTGTTGGCTTTGATTAACTCTGCATTTCAAGAACAATCTCTAGCATGGTAATATTCTGAATCCTTTGGTATCATTTCAGCAGTCTTCACAGCATCCTCACAAGAGTAGGTTCTATTTTAAGAAATCTCTTTGCTCATTGATAAGAAGCAGCTCCTCATCTATTAAGGCTTTATCATGAAATTGCAGCAATTGAGTCACATCTTCAGGTTCCACTTCTATCTAATTCCATTTCTCTTGCTATTTCCACCACATTTGCACTTAACTTTCTTCATAGAAGTCTTGAACCCCTTAAAGTCCTCCAAGAGGGTTGGAATCCATTTCTTCCAAACCCCTATTAATACTGATACTTTGACCTCTTCCCATGAATCATGAATGTTCTTAATGGCTGCTGTAATGGTAAATCTTTCCAGAAGGTTTTCAATTTTCTTTGCCCAGATCTATCAGAAGAATCACTATGTATGGCAACTATAGCCTTACAGAATATATTTCTTAAATTATAAGACTTGAGGGATGAAGTTGTTCCTCAGTCCATGGGCTGTAGAATGTGTATTATATTAGCAGGCATAAAAACATGAATTCTCACTGTACATCTCCAACAGAGCTCTTGGATGACCAGGTGCATTGTCAGTGAGTACTATTTTAAAGGAATTCCTTTTCAGCGGGTCTCAACAGTGTGCTTAAAATACTCAGTAAACCATGAGGTAAACAGATCTGCTATCCTGGCCTTTTTCCATTTATAGAGCACAGGCAGAGTAAACTTAGCATAATTCTTAAGGGCCCTAGAATTTTCAGAATGGTCAATGAGCATTGATTCCAACTTAAAGTCACCAGTTGCATTAGCACCTAACGAGAGTCAGCTTGTTGTCCTTGGAAGTTTTGAAGGCATGGATTGACTTCTCTCTAGCTATGAAAGTGCTAGATATTATCTCCTTCCAGTAGAAGGCTGTTTCATCCACACTGAAAATCTGTGACTTAGTGTAGCCACCTTCATTAATTATCTCAGCTAGATCTGGGTAAACTGCAGCTTCTGCATCAGCACCTGCTGCTTCACCTTACACTTCACTGTTTACTGAAACAGCTTTTCTTAAGCCTTGTGAATCAATTCTGCTAGCTTCAAACTTTTTTTTTTCCTCAGAAAAAAATTGAAGAGAGGGTTTTGCTCTGGATTGGGCTTTGGCTTAAGGGAGTGTTATGGTTGCTTTGATCTGTCCAAACCATTAAAAGTGTCTTGGTATCAGCCGTAAAGCTGTTTTGTTTTCTCATCATTTGTGTGTTCACTAGAGTAGTACGTTTAATTTCAAGAACTTTTCTTTTGCATTCACAACTTTCCTTTTTGGTGCAATAGGCCAAGCTTTCAGCCTATCATGGTTTTCAATATGTTTTCCTCACTAAGCTTAATCTTTTCTGGCTATTAAAGTATAAATGTGCAACCCCTCCTTTCATCTGGACACTTAGTGGCCATTGTCAGGTTATTAATTGGCCTAATTTCAATATTTATGTCTTCAGGAAATAGGCCTGAAGAAAGGGAGAGACGCCCTTGTCAGGCCAGTCAGTGGGCAGTCAGACAACGTTTATGCAGTCTTTATATGCAGTTCATGGCACCCCAGAACAATTACAGTAGTAACATCAAAGATCACAGATCAGGATAACTAGAATAATGAAAAATTTTGAAATGTTGCAAGACTTGCCAAAATGTGACACAGGCATGAAGTGAGCAAATGCTTCTGGGAAAATCACACCAATAGACTAGTTGGTTGCAGGGTTGTCACAAACCTTCAGTTTATAAGTGTAGTATCTACAAAGCACAATAAAATGAGGTATGCCTGTATATGCTTAACTTTCATGGATATGTGTACTCAGATTTAACCAGTATTCTTAATCTGACTGCCATTTCTAGGACACAACTCAAATTTGCTTTGTATAACCCAAGTTTTAGATAAAAATATGAAGAATATACCAGAAAACATAAGGAGTTCATAGTGTCCAAAGTGAGCACAGATAGGATCACAGAGGCCATATTAGCCTGGCTTCTGAGTTTCTGGAACAGCTTTTCATCCTGTACCCAGTGTGACCCTCATTTTGTGACCTTCCAACTCCTGATCACCCGCAGATGTTTTGTGTGTGTGTCAGATTGGCATTTTAGCCATACCTGTGGTTCCCAATTGAAAAACAAAAATTTTTCTTTAAAAATTTTTTTCCATAGTTCCTGAACTAGAATTTGCCTTTTAACATTTTCTGACTTGACAACTTTCTTAATTCTAACACCACACAACTTCCCCAGTGGGAGAGGAGAGGGTATGGAAGAAAAACTGATGCAGAGAATGATCTAAAATAGAAACAGACTCTCCCCTCTCCAGTGTATCTCTTGAGATTTTCATATTCTTCTCCTAAAAAATTACTGAGTGGATAGCATTTTCTTACAGATTATTTGCTATAACCATGGACTCAATTTTAGTATTCTTTAAATAGTTTCTAATATGGAAGTTAATCCAGGGTGAAGCACAGCAAGTGCTTCAAGAAAGATGCCTCTGAAGATCCTATAGCTGCTAACATTTTATTATTTTTTTTCTTTTTGGCTTAAAACAGCAGAAATTTATTCTCTTACAGTTCTGGAGACTGACAGTCCAAGTATGGCCAGACCATGCACCATCTGACCACGCTAGGGAAGGGTTCTCACCTCTCTCCTCACTTCCAGCAGAGGCTGGCATTCCCTGGCTTGCAGCTTCATCACTTCTGTTTCTGCCTATGTCTCTCATAGCATTCTCCCCGCATGACTCAGTCTCTTCATACGGCATCATCCTCTCTGTGTCTTTATTCTTAACCATTCTTACCTTTGAGAGCTAATTCCATTTCTAGCTTGAGAATTTACATATCTGAAAGTCTGACCTTAGAAAACTCTAAGGACCTAAATGCTTATTAATACTACAGGCTTTGGGGAAGACTGACAAATATAACCTAAGAACAATCCTAGAATTTTGTGACTTGACATTAAATTATAATTCAGCATATTGTCACTAATGGAATGGTGGACACTCCCACACATAAGAATATAGTGGCCTCTTTTTCATCTTAATTTACAGAAACATTTAATATACTTTCTTCTAGCATGAGATGAGTTTACTTTCTGTCCATGTTCTTGGAAAATAACAGTATACTTTGGTTCTGCTTTTCAATCAGTAACAAGGTGGCCTGCAGTAAGTTTTTTTCCCCTTGCTTTTTTTTTTTTTTTTTTGATAAGTTAAAATATATTTCTGAACATATTGATTCTTTGAATTACCTGTTATACTTCTGGGCAAAATAAGGCCTTCTGTGACCCAAAAGGCAAAATCCCTAGTATATATTTTAATATCAGTCATCTTGGCCTTTCCAGTGCATGTGTGTTCTCCCAGAACCATAGAAGTGTAATTTAGTAAGATCTAGAGGCTGCCCCTCATCTTGAACCTCTAAAAATGGAAATTCAAAGGATTTGGCTTCCTGGAGTGAGTGTGTGATCATAAATAACCCATTACTCACGCCTGGCTTAAACCAGCAACTGTGATCACAAAACCTAAGTTGTAATAGAAAAATAAATGAGTATCATCCCCTGCCTGATATAATTAATTATTCTCATTTTAAATGGCAGAGGTTTCAGAGTTGAAGTTCACTCTTTCTATGGCTGCCGTTCATTCCTTTTTATCTACTCCTAGCAAATTGTCTTTCATATCTACTTATGTGCTTTCAATATAGGTAGCCAGAGCTATAGAAACTTTCCCCTTCGAGGAAAAGGAGAAGAAAACCAAACTCAAGTTTCTTTTCTTTTCAGTATCAGAGCTGTTAGGTCTTTTGAGCCCTTCAAAATCATGAAAAATAATAAACAGACTTAGTTGGGAATCACAGAAATAATCTTTTTTTTATGTTTATTGGCCATTTTTTTTTTTTTACAAATAGTTTATTGTCAAATTAGTTTCCACATAACACCCAGTGCTCATCCCCACAAGTGCCCTCCTCCATGCCCATCCCCCCTCCCCCCCCCTCCCTCAGTCCTCAGTTTTTGTCAGCATTAAGAGGCTCTCATGGTTTGCCTCTCTCCCTTTCCCCCACCATTTCCCTCCTTCTTCTCCCCCTTGTTCCTCAGTTAAGTTCCTCCTAATCCTCCTATACATGCAAACATATGATTTTTGTCCTTCTCTGCCTGAGTTATTTCGCTCAGTATAACACCCTCAAAAAAATATGGAACGCTTCACGAATTTGCATGTCATCCTTGCGCAGGGGCCATGCCAATCTCTGTATCGTTCCAATTTTAGTATATGTGCTGCCGAAGCAAGCACCAGAAATAATCTTTTTAATTGATGTAGTCAGCTAGTTCATTAAGTTAACATAGGCCACTGATAGCTAAATATGGGAAAAGTAATTTTAGCAAACAGTAATACCAACAGTCTTTATTTGATCGCCAAAGAATAATGTTCTAGGACTAGATATTAATTTTAGAATTAAGTTGAGATCTAAACAAATGTTTGAATGCTGGATAAGGGACTAAATTTCTCTTCCTAGCCTATTAGTATAGGTTGAAGACAGTAAAGTTCTTACCTATATTTTGTGACTAATGGGTTACTAAAAATTTTTCCCATTGGATATATAATCTCTGTTTCAGACTTTAATTTTCAGCTAGTTTTCTGTCCAGAGTATATTTAGAATATTTTAAAAGTTTGTTTATTTTGAGATAGCACATAAGCAGAGGAGGGGCAGAGAGAGAGAGAGAGAATCTCAAGCAGGCTCCGCACTCTCAGTGTGAAGCCAGATCAGGGCTTCAGCTGACAAACTGTGAGATCATGACCTTAGCTAAAACCAAGAGTCAGATGCTTAACTGACTGAGCCACCCAGGCGCTCCGAGAGTATATTTATAATTTATAATGTAAAGCAGAGAACCATTAATTGTGCTTTAAAGGAAACTTTAAGAAGAATAAAGTGTAAAATCTTCCTGAATAAGAATAACTTAAGAAATATTTCACAATAGTTATTTTGTGGTGACCTAAGAAAAAGTAAAATGATAGTGAACCATCAATTCAAGGGTAGGTCTTCCTGCATTAGAATTACCTTAATTCAAAACATGGCCTTCTTTCTGTCCCCAGAATTTGATCCAACAACATATTTTTATAGGTAAACCTAAATTTATACCTTGTGTACCTACTGTTAATATGACCTTGGTTTACTTAACCTTCCAAGCACAACTTTTACTAGAGTTTATAACCTAAAAATGTATCCGTGTTAGGAAAACTAACATACTCTAGGCTCATGATTGAGTATCATTAACTTCCTGAAATTAAAAAATTCTTTTAGAATCTACTCTAGATTTCCTTTTCAAGGTAGTATTTACATTTTAAATAAAGAGGTATTATTTTTGGCTTCCCAAAGAGTAAATTTTTGTTTTTAAAACAGATAATGCCTTTAGATATGCTTTTACTAAAGGATCAGAATTCAGATAAACAAATTTTTTGACTCTATTTCTAACAAGCTGCATTGTCCTATGCCTTATAAAAGATTATTTTGGTGAAATTAGGAGAATGTCATCTAGTACCTGGTACAAGGGTGTGTGAAGGCTGGCCAGGTGGTCCGAAGTCAGCTGGATTACTTGCATCCCAAGTGATTCTGTGAGCATTCCTTATTGTAAAGATGCAGCTTCATACTGAAAATACCATTTTGACCTTTTTATATATACTCACTTTAGCGTAACTTTTGTGTACTTGGAAAGTCCCACTTGATGTTTGACATGGTTGGTGATGCGACTGTATCCTACTATAGATAAAATTTGGGTTGTACATATATAACTGATTTGCCTACAGAGTGCTACAAAGTAATCCAGTCTTTCTAGTAGAAAAAAATTTTAATAGACTTTATTTGGGGGGGGAAGTAAAACTGGGAGGATGATAAAGAGATTTCCTGTATACCTCCTGCCCCTACCCATGTATAGCTTCCCTCATTATCAGCATCCCCCAGCATAATGATACATTTGTTATAATGAGTGAACCTAGAGTGACACGTCATTATCACGAAGTTCATAGTTTACATTAGGGCTCACTATTAATGTACATTCTGAATTTGTAAAAACTTGTGATAACAGGTGTCCCCCTTTATAGTATCATGCAGAATAATTTTACTGCCCTGTAAATCTGTACTCTGCCATTTCATCCCTCCCTCTCCTCAACCCTGGGCAACTATTGATCTTTTTTACTATCACCATAGTTTTGCCTTTTCCAGAATGTCATATAGTTGAAATCATATAGTATGTATAGCCTTTTCAGATTGGCTTCTTTTATTTAGTAATATGTTTTTAAATCTCCATGTCCTTTCATGAATTGATGGCTTTTTTTTTTTTTTTGATGATTCATTTCCTTTTAGCGCTGATATTCCATCATCTGGATGTACCACAGTTTATCCATTCACCTACTAAAAAATGTCTTGGTGCTTCCAAGTTTTGACATTTATGAATAAAGCTCTATAAATATCTAATTACACAGGTTACCTCACCCCTAACTACTATATATTTACTTGCTTTTTAATTTTTTTTAATTAATTTATTTATTTTGAGAGAGAGGGCATGAACAGGGAGAGGGCAGAGAAATTAAGAGAGAGAGTATCCCAAGTAGGCTCCACACCAGAAGCACAGAGCCCAACACAGGGCTCGAACTCCTGAAACTGTGAGATAATGACCTGAGCCGAAATCAAAAGTCAGACACTTAACCTACTGAGCCGCTCTGGCACCCCTGCATGTTGTTTTTTAAGAAATATCATGTCATCTGTGAGCAAAGAGGAGTTTATTGCTTGATTTGTGGTTTGGTGTCTGACATAGATTGGGGGAAATTCTCAGTCATTATTGCTTAAGGTATTTTGTTTTCTTTCTTCTGGTATTTTCATTATGTACATGTAACATCTTTTGTAACAGTCCTTGGATATTGCATTTTGTGTGTTTTTCAGTCTTTGTTTTGTTTTTCAGTTTTGGAAGTTTGTATTGCCGTATTCTCAAGTATAGAAATTCTTTTCTTGGGAGTGTGTAGTTTACTAATGGGACCGTCAGAGGCATTCTTCATTTCTTGTATAGTGTATTTGATGTAGCATTTCTTTTTGATTCTTTCTTAGGATTTATATCTCTCTTACATTACACATCTGTTCTTGCATGTTGTTAATCATAGTTGTTTTGAATTCCTGATCTGATCATTCTAACATCCTTGCCAAGTCTACCTTTCTGTGCTTGCTCTAGCTCTTCAAACTGTTTTTTGCCTTTTAGTGTTCCTTATAATTTTCAGTGGAAAGGTAGATACGATGTATTAGGTAAGAGGAACTGTGGTAAATGGGCCTTTATAATGTAATGGTAAGGCATGGGGCATGGTAGCACTCTGTAGTCCTGTGATTAAGTCTGTCTTGTTGAGCCTGTGCTCATGGACTGTGGTGATCTTCAACACTGCTTCTCATTCCCTTCTTTCAAGGGGAAGGATGGCTAGTGTGGCCTGAAATTGGTATTTCCCTTCCCCCCATGTGGAAGGCTAAATGGAGCTAGCATTGGGTCTTTCTATTTTCCCAGGTTGGTTAACTCTGATAACACTCCTACAGGTTATGTTCTGGTAAAATAGTTGTTGGTGAGGGCAGACCTTATTAAGAACAAAATGCTCTGGCATATTTCAAAATGTTTACTTTTCCTCTCCCCCTGTTGGACGCATGAGAGGATTTTTCTCCAGTGTTTACTGTGAGAACCTGGTAGAACTCCTGGAGGTAAACTCAAAAAAGTTGAGGGCTCTCCATGACTGGGTCATCCTGTGGTTGTGACCGCTTAGACTTATCCCACTGAGCCTCCAGCAATTCATCAATTACAATTCAGGGGTTTTTTTTGTTTTTTTTTTTTTTTTTTACCTGTATTTCTTCCTGCTAAGGTTTCCTCTCATAGGTTTCTGCTCCATTAACTTGTGATGCTCTGTATTTGCCCTCTGTCTTTTTCAGAGCACCAGTTTATGCTATGACCTCACTTCTCCAGTAGATCTAAGAAGAGATCTTCACTTTTTGGCTTTTTTCAGCTTTTTACTTGTCAGGATGGAGTGGTAGCTTACAAGGTCCTTACATGTTGGACTGGAAACTGGGAATTAGATCTTTTTTTTAATCAATAATTTCTTTTAAGTAAATACTGTTCTGCCATTGCTGAAAAACCAGAATCAGGGATGTTTGTACTGTTAGACCTTTTAAGACACATTCTTAGAAATTTCATAATGATAAATAAATTGTTCTTGAGTGCCTGGCTGATTCACTCAGAAGAACACATGACTCTTGATCTCAGAGTTGTGAATTTGAGCACCACATTGGGTGTAGAGATTACTTAAATAAATAAACTACAAAAAAGGTAAATGGATCTTTAGTATAGTAAGTCTTTGGTAAATGAATTCATTATTCCAACGCATGTTTTATTAGTTAAAATCAATGAATATTGTTTTTTTCAATTACAGGAAAATGTTAAGCATAAAGACTATATTGACCATCAGAAAGATAAAGTTGCTTTAACTCTGGCTCGTCTAGCCCGCCATGTTGAAGTAGAGAAACAGCAGAAAGAAGAGAAGAATAGAGCATTCAGGGTATGTGGCTATTTTAATTGGTGTTTTACCATAGTTGGGTTTTTTTGGTTTATAATACAATCTGTATACAATATAATACAATTGTAAAGAGAAACTTGTCATCAAAAAATGTATAATTAAATCCAAGTTCAGTATGGACTCTAAATATCTCATTAATTTAGTAGTAATTCATGGTAAGTTTTTATATCTGTCTTTTTGTTAGATTCTGATCATATATGTATACAAGAGAAAAATTGGAGTGGGCTTTATTTTTGGGAATTAAAAATCATGAGATTTCTTATAGTAGATAAGCAATTAAGGGTTTCTGATTACTATATCACAGGCATGATAAGAGTTTACTGGTGCTTCTTCTGTAGACATAAGCTATTAAAAGAAAGATTATTTTCTACTAAGTAGAATCAGACCACTTTCTCAAACTTGAGCCTGTCCCTTCAGATTAAATCTTACAAAAAGGAAGGAATTTTGAATCCGGTTTGTCGAAGAGTTGCTATGTGGAAAATGAAGTTTTATATAGAATCTCTAATGATGTAAATCTTTTTCTTCACTTGCTTTAGAAGGCCCTGGATGAATTATTTAAAGAATCCCTCAGTACTGGGGCACCTGGCTGGTTCCATCAGTCGATAGAGCATGTGACTCTCGATGTGAGCATCATGAGTTTGAGCCCTGTGTTGGGGTAGAGTTTACTTTAAGAAAAATTTTTTTTCAATAAAAATAAAAAAAGAATCCCTTAGGGCTGACAAATGTATGTTATGAGTAGAAAGTAATACTAGGACTTTGGGAATGGAAATTGAAGGGTGCCTGGTTGGCTCAGTCAGTAGAAAATGCAACTTTTTTTTTTAGAAAGAGGGCTCACTTATGTGAGGGCAAAGGGCAGAGGGAAAGCAAGAGAAAGAATCTTGAACAGGTCCCTTGTTCTCAGAGCCCAATGTGGAGCTCAGTCTCACAACTGAGATTGTGACCTGAGCTGAAATCAGGAGTGAGGCCCTCAACCAGCTGAACCACCCAGGCACTCCTACAACATGCACCTCTTGATTTCAGAGTCATGAGTTGAAGTCCCATATTAGATGTAAAGCTTACTTTAAAAAAAAAAAAAAAAAAGTGGAAATGGCTCTGCCAGTAGCTTGTTTGGGTTTCAGCAGGTCACTTAGCTTTTATAGACTTTGTGCTTTAATTTGGTAGGGACTAATAAGTTGGAGATGATTCCCCAGGGTGGGATAAGCACTATGATTTTATAAATTTTAACATCTGTGTTTTAATTGCTTGTCTGTTGGTTATCTTAAAGGAATTTGTATATTTCTATAGCCTGTTTAATATCTCCATAGAATAAATTAATATTCTTTGCATTTAGAAGTAGGTGTGTTTGAGGATGTTTACTATATAATGTAATACCAATTACATTAGAGCATAGTATTTTAGTTGTATGTTTAAAATGCTTAATGCACAAAGATATAAAAAAATTAGGATTGTTTCTTTCCTGACAGAAATAATAGTCAATTTTAAGGAAGGTTTTTTTTCCCCCAAAACTATGTTATGTGTGTTGTTTATGGGTCATGGGGAAAATCTCAAGAGGGGTGATTTGCAAGCTGTCCTTTTCCACAGATTTCCTGAATGATGCTAGCTTCTTTTCCCAGGCAGTGTTCCCACATGGATAATAAAGTGTCTGTGATGAGTTCAGAATCTTACAAGCACTATGATACTTAGTGCTTTTATCAGGGGTGGTTTCAGCTTCCACCCATATAAATGTTGATATATTCTATTAAAGATTTTACCTCAGCATTGAAGGAATTTATTGAAATTGTGAAATTCTTGTTTAATCAGTTGTGAAGAATAAATTTATATCTCTTCTTAAGATTCCATTCTTTTTTGTTTTTTTAAGTTTTTTTATTTTGGGGTGGGGGAGGCAGAGAGAGAATCTCAAGCAGGCTCTAGCACAGTGTGACATGGGACTCAATCATGACCTGAGCCAAAATCAAGAGTCAGACCTTGACCAACTGAGTCCCAGGTGCCCCAAGATTTTATTTTCTAAGGGAGGAATTAACATAGATGCTTTAGTTCACTTCTTGCCAATCCATTCATGATTTTTTAAAATTTGGTTTCCTGTATAGATAACTTTTTTTTTAATTATATGACAAAAAAACAAAAATAAACAGAAAGATGAAACTAAAATAATAATTGTTGAAGAATTCTAGTGTATGGTAACTCTGACTAAAACTAGATATAGTAGGGGCGCCTGGGTGGCTTAGTTGCTTAATAAGCGTCCAACTTTCGCTTAGGTCATGATCTCATGGTTTGTGGGTTCGAGTCCCGTGTCAGGCTCTGTGCTGACTGCCAGCTCAGAGCCTGGGGCCTGTTTCAGTCTGTGACTCCCTCTCTCTCTGACCCTCCCCTGCTCATGCTGTCTCTCTCTGTCTCCTAGAAATAAATAAAACATTTAAAAAAAAAAAACTAGATATAGTAGAAAATATCTTTCAACTATTCTTAGGCCTTTGTGAAATGTCTTACTATTAAGGTGAATTGTTCATCTTTTGTGATGGAGTGGTTTTATAGAAAAAAAGAAAAGTCATTAAAACTTTCACTGGATATGGAGCACCTGGCTGGCTCAGTCAGTAGAGTATGCAACTCTTGATCTCAGGGACATGAGTTCAAGCCCCACTTTGGGCATAGAGCCTACCTAAAAAGAAATTAAAAAAAAAAATCTTGGGGTGCCTCAGTGGCTCACTTGATTAAGCCTCCCACTCTTGGTTTCAGCTCAGTTCATGATCTCGTGGTTCATGGGGTCACACCCACATGGAGCTCTACACTAACAGCTCAGGGCCTGCTTGGGATTTTCTCTCCTGTTCTCTCTTCTTCCCTACTCATGCGCATGTGCGAGCCCGTGCGCATGCTCGCTTGCGCGCTCTCTCTCTCTCTTTCTCTGTTGCTGTCTCTGTCGCTCTCTGCAAATAAACTTAAAAATCTTCACTAGATAAATTAGTTTCAGAGATAATATTGTGTTGACTGGCAAGCTTTGCTTGTGGATATACTTTAGGAGTTAAGATGATGTGTATAAGAAGAGCTATAACCCTAAAGTTTGTGGAAGAAGCTTCATGACAGAGGAAAAGTAGTGGCTAATTTGGGGATGACTTAAGCCAACAAGTGTTTTTTGAGCATTGACTATCTATGACCACAGATTCAAATTCTGTTATTAAAAATGTCAGAACTTTTAAAATATCTGTTTGTTTTTAAATTTTGACAATTTACAATAAAGAGGCTGTTAGCTGTCATGTCATTGTACTTGATCCTAATTAATCTAAGAGTTTTTATTGTGATAGATTTTTGTAAGGAACTTTAATAAGTGATTTAATTTTGTACATTAGAAAGTATCTTTGGAGTCTTACAATATTGCTTTCTTTGAATAAATTCTCTTTATTTTCCATAATGCATTATTCAGAACACTATTACTATAGGATATACTTTGAAAAAAATATTTGATGATTTCTTGAGATATTGCATATTCTCTGTGTGGAAAATCACACAGACATTGACACTTGAAGGATTTACAAGTCCTGCACTAAAGGAACCTTTTAAATTTTATAATAAAACCATTCTTTCTATACTTAATTTGATTATAGGGAATTTTTTAAATCTCTACACAATGCTTGTTAACATCTTTGAGAATTAGTATCTTATGGCTGTACTTCGAACAACGTTGTATAGAAGATTTTTTTTTAGATTAAAATCATGAATCCCAAAAAATAAATAAATAAATAAAATCATGAATCCCCCTGTTCCTTTACTGACCATTTTTGAAAGATCTTTTTGTATTGCTAACTAGGCCATTCATTATTCTGGCCTGTCTCTTGCAAATCTAGCATTTGTGACTATGATTTCTTTTAAAGAACAACCTTGTTAAGATGCAGTATGGTATACTAGTTAAGTGCATGGATTCTAGAATCAAATTGTGAGAGTTTAAATCCTGGCATTGTTATTTATCCTTGGGCAATTTATTTGACCTTTCTGTACCTCAGTCTTCCCATCATAAAATGCAAATAGTAATAGTACCTGTCTCGCAGAGTTATTGTGAAAAATCCAAAATGCTTTTAGAATAATGCCTGGTACATGGTAAGTGGTTAGTAAGTGTTAACTGTTAGATACAGCATGACCACAGAGTATGCAAAAGATTTATAAGTAATATATAAGAAGATTTAGACTAACAGTCTAAAGCATAAGTCTAGTTTCATGGTTGGCCCTGGCCTGCCACCTTTTTTTGTAAATAAGATTTTGTTGGAACACAGCAGTGCCCATTTGTTTACATGTTATCTATGGCTGCTTTCATGAAGAGTTGAGTAATTGCAGTAGAGACTGTATGGGCTGCAAAACCTAAAATATTCACTGGTCTGGCCCTTAATGAAAAAAGTTTGCCACCTCTAGATCTAGATGTCAATAAATGCTTTATATTGGCACGTACTAAGTACTAAAGAATATCTGCTCTTATTAATATTATTCACTGAACAAATATTGAATAGACTTCTGTACGCTTCAAAATATATGTGGAAATTTTGAAAAGAATGTATATTGGTTTAAAAATGAAAATAATCATTCATATTTCCATTCCCAGAGATAATCATTGGCATTTTGTATATTTATTTTCAGCATTTATTCCTCCTTTGCAGCAGATATAGTTACATATAGCTTGAAATTAATCTTTATTTGTATTTGGCCTCATTTGTTTAATACTATTTGGTGACCTCCTTGATACAAAAATGCATTCCTACTTCAATGAAAAAGTTTGATTAATGTTTTAACTGACTTTCATGAAATATGTATATAAATTAAATGATACCCATTGTTGGAACTGTAGGTTGTAGCAAACTTTGTGCAAATACAGATAATGTTGGGATCATTATCTTAGAGTATAAACCTTTGTTTTGACTTACCTCTTTGGGACAGATGTCCAGATATGGTTACAGGGATAATGGATTATCAGTATTTTCTGATCACTAATGTGTTAAAATCTTTTTTCAAGGAATCCAGGCTAGTAATCATAGGTTAATTAATTTTCTTCTTAATATCTTTAGGAAAAAATCGATTTTCAGCATGCTCATGGGTTACAGGAATTGGAATTTATTCGAGGACATTCTGATACAGAAGCAGCAAGACTGTGTGTGGACCAGTGGCTAAAAATGCCAGGTATTCTTTAGAGATCAGAGTGGAACACTGAGATTATTTAGCTTCCCTAAAGTCTTAATGCATTATGTCTGTATTGTTCAGTTGCTAATAAGTGTATAAAGTGTTGAAATTTAGTTTCAGTAATTAATAATGGCCTACTTTACCAATTGTCTTTCTACATTGGCAAACGTGTAATTTGAATATTATAGGTCATTCTTGATCTCATTAGATATTGCTAATTTACTTGTGTTATTTCATAGTTATTACATGAAATAGTACATGTGTCTGTGGGAAGGTTTTTAATAGATTATTTGGGATCAGGAAAGACTTCCCTAATGAAATGGAGTTTAAGCTGAGACCTAAAGAATTCGTGTTTACTTACTTATTCATCAATGCAGCCTGTGTAGATACTTTGAAAGGAAGTGTCCACATGGGAGTCTCATCTAAAGCATTGGGTAGCTTCTTCTCTAACTCATTGTAGACCTGAGATTCCTGAAAGAGTCACTATGGAACATTTTTCCCCCAGCAGATAATTCGATGGAATCTTTTAACAGCCAGTGGGACACTCATACCATGGTAGCTTTTCTAGCCTGTCCTGTTGACAAAACACTAAGCCTTTTAAAGGCTTGGGATATCCACAGAAACTTTATCTGTACATATAATCTAGCAGAAGATTTAATTGAAAAAGCCATTAGAAATATCTGTGCATGCAAGGGCACCTGGGTGGCTTAGTTAGTTGGCTTGATTGTGGCTCAAGTCATGATCTCACAGTTTCTTGAGTTTGAGCCCCACATTGGCCAGTGTGCTGACACTGGAGCCTACCTGGGATTCTCTCTCTCTGCCCCTCCCCCGTTCTCGCTGTGTGTCTCTCTAAACATAAATAAACATTAAAAAATAATAATAACTGTGCATGCAGTACTCAACTTGAACCTAGATATCTTGTTCTGAAGTTGTTTTCAGAGGGGTTTTCTTTGAATCAAATTACCACTAATAAGATAATTCCAAAGTTCTCTAATACCCTGTTTTTACCCTGTTATGTTGAATTGAAATGTTTGCATGTCTGTCTCTGTCAGACTGCACACTCTGTGGGGAGAAAGACCAAGGTTTATAATTCTTTTTTGTATGAGTGCCTGAAAAGAATGCTCAGCATAGAGATATACTCAATAAATGCAGGTTGAATATTAGCCAAAGTAAGCTATAAACATTTGCATATGAATACAGAAAAGAAGCCTAGGACTTGGGTTCCAAATGTGACTGTCCTTCAACTAAACAAAGGAATTGTTTGGCATACCAGACCTACTGTAGCAAAAGTTACTTAGAAATTGTGGTCAATGGTTTTGCCTCTTGGGTGGTTTTTTTGTAAGGCTTAGTGTTATAAAAAATTCCTCTTGATAAGAATTATGTTCTTAGTGCAAGTTAATGACTCATTTCAGTGGTTTCTCCTTAGCCATATCAGAGTCACCTGGGAGCTTTTAAATACATACCTTGGCCTCAACCCCAGAGATAATTCTAGGGCATCTGTAGTTTTGGAAAGATTCCTAGGTAGTTTTGATAGGGGAATGGACTATTTTATTTATAAGATCTCTTCAAAAAATCGTTTATCTCATGTGAATCTAACACCTTCAAATCCTGTCTGAATGCTAGTTGGGCCAGTAATATGCCCCTTTAGGCCTACCCCAGCCTCCAGTTTGGCAGAATATTTTAAATCATTATAAAATGAATTCATGAGCATCTGTTTATGTATCTGTCTGAGCAGGTCAGGGGGGAACAAATGACTCATTTAGCTCTGTCTTTATGTCTTGGCAAGACTTGTTATTTTATATATCTTCAGGTCACACCTGATTCATTGGTGGCTGATGAGCTTAAGCCTGGATTTAAGATCTTTAGTTATATTCTTTTTATGTGATTGTTTTATTTTTTTGCTTGCTCCCTGCAACAGTACTATAAAACTAAAATTTAGGATCTATTGCTAGAACAGCTGCTTTAGCACTGACTATATTTGGTACGATGCTATTCCATAAATAATCTTTAGAGAGTGCTGAGATATAGGGTATAGCTGGGGAAACAGATGAGTCATTGTTTTCTTTAATTACAGAAAGTGAGATTCTACTTTAAAGTAGCAGTAAGGGACTTGCTCAGTCTATTCCAAAATATCCAGCTTTGTAATTCAGTTCTTTGATTAGAAGTAGTTTAAGTACTTTATTTATAATTACTAGAAATTCGTCTTTTTTAGATCTTTACAGTTAGGCCACTTTGCATACATTTGAATACTTCATAACTTAAAAACAACACTCTCTGTACTATTTAAGGAAAAGAGTTGTTTACATTTGTGTATTTTGAAAAAAAATTCTGTATTTTGCCTTTCCATGAGTAAAGCTTATTTTCTTTCAATTTATTGTTTTCTGCTATTGTTTTTAGCCAAAGTCTTTATTTGGCTAAATAAAGATCAAAATGGAACAACATCTAGAATGTGGACAGACAGTAAATAAAAATTGTCATAATTCTGACTACATTAGAAAATTAAGGATAAAAAGATGGAATGTCATTTAGTGCCTCTTTAAAATTAAAATATGATTAATGCTATGCTGTTGGCAGACACATTGATAAACATTTTGGCAGCTTTTAATGGAGGCCTTCCCCCATGAGGACTAAAACAGCAGAAAAGCAGTTGAAACCTTAAGTTTTTATAATAACCATTTGGAGATCTTAAAACTAGGTGATGTTAAAAGAATAATAATTCATTCTATTTAAATCTTTTAAGTTCTATTCAAATCTTTAAATCCTGTCATAAACATAGATAACTTAGTTTTCCGTTGTATGAGATATTTAAGGCATTGAAACAATCCATAAATAATAGTAAAAGGGAGTCAATAATCAAACAGTCTGTGTATAACCGTGTGATAAAGTCAGAATCCTCCTGGCAGTTTTACATTTCATGGCTTATACAGTGAAACTAAAAAAATTCTGTCATGTATCATGCATTGGTAGTTTCCCTGGGAACAAAATTTGGCCCAGGGTATCAGTCTACAAGAGTTGTGTGATTATAAAGAAAGAGAGGGGAGAAAGAATGGACCAGAATAGAGGAAGATTAATTAAGAGAAGGGAGTGAAAGGGGTACCTAGCTGGCTCATTCAGTAGAGCCATGTGTCTCTTGTCTTGGAGTTACGAGTTCCAGCCCCTCATTGGGCATAGAGTTTACTTTAAAAAGAAAGAGAGAAACTAGAGACAGGCAGACTTTGAAAGGAGAAAAAGAGGGGTGCCTGGCTCAGCCGGTTAAGCGTTTGACAATATGATCTCACAGTTCGTGAGTTCTAGTCCTGCATCGGGCTCCATGCTGACAACTTAGAGCCTGGGAGCCTGCTTCAGATTCTGTGAAGCAGAATTCCTCCTCCACTGGCGCGCGCTCTCTCAAATAAATAAAGATTTTTTAAAAAATTTTTTAATGAAAGGAGAAAAAGAAAAGGGACAAAATAGAATAAATAGAAAGGAAAGAGGTAGTAACAACAAGTATATCTCTGCTTTGTGTTCTATAAATTTATTACTGAGATCTGCATTATTTGATATCCAGGTTGGAACTTACTTATCAATGGCTGGTTTCTTCAGAAAGTACCACTCTTACTCTCCTTGCCCCCCCGCCGAACTCTCCACTCTTCCTTGCTCTCTCAGTTGCATTTTTTAACGTAATTTTCAGAAAACTCCAATCTTTTGTAATATAGCTAAGCCTTCTAATGTGTTTAAGATCGTTAAAAGAGGGGAAAAAATTAGAAGATCTTTGCCAGTTTATATAAATAAGGGAGGATGGGGTCTGTGGAGCAACTGCTTTTGTAATTAATATTTAATGTTTGACATTTCTTGGCTGTCGAACTTAAGAAAACAGAGTTTTTTCCTCAAGAGAATGTTACTTAAAGATGTTAACAATATTTAGGATGCCTGGAAGGCTCAGTCAACAGTGCATGCGACTCTTGATCTTACGGTGTTGAGTTCAAGACCCACACTGGTTATAGCAATGATAAACATGCTAACAAACTTAATCCTCATCGCCTATTTCAAAACAAGAAGAAGGAGCGGCTGAGTTAATAGAGCATGCGACTCTTGATCTCCAGTTGGGAGTTTGAGCCCTACATTGGGTGTAGAAATTACTTTAAAAATAAAATCTTTAAAAAAAAAAAAAAAAGGATTTTAACAGCTTTATTTGTCCAAAATAACTATTTTTAGGTTTTCATATATTTGATTTGAAAGCCAAGAAACATTTAATTACAATTAGGATAACCCAGTTGATGCTATATCGTAGTTTTATTGTTTTGCCATAATTTTGATTACCTGTCCAAAGGGCAGATAATCTGAAGTAGAAACTAAGAATTTGTATTCCAATAATGCAGGACTCAAAACAGGCACAATTAATTCTGGAAAAAAAAGTTCATTCCGAAGAGGAGGCCAAATGCAGGTGTCTGGGAAACCAATTTTATGTCCCATAATGCACTGTAACAAGGAATTTGATAATGGACACCTTCTCTTAGGACATTTGAAAAGGTGAGTGTGATACTCAGAATAGTGGATACTGAAGAGCAGATGTGTTACAGAGTGATTGCATATAATGAAAGCATGATGCACTCATGCCATTGTAATCATAGCTTTATATTCCAAACAAATCATTTTATGCTCTTATGACAGTTATTTCAAATTTGTATTTCTTAGGTTTCCTAGAAGGCTTAAAGTCAGTTTTCTCTAGTGATAATTCTTTTCTTTAAAGACATGTAGCATTTAAGTATGTATTTATTCCTAATATGTCTCATAAAATTCAGAGCAGATTTTTTATATTGACATGCAGTTGAATCTGTTGTAGAGAAATCCAGCCCATAAATGCAAATTTCAAGAGACACACTTACAGATATTTGGTTTAGCCTAAAGAAAGCTAATATGGTATTACAAAACAAATGTTAAAAGCAAACCAGATGTAGCAAAATTAATAATAAGTATTCTATTTATAAACCCATCTTATTAACTTACTGAATTTTTTAATAGTAGAGCTTGAGAAAGTAAATATCAAGGAAAAGCAGTATTAAAAGCATTAAACATTCCTACCTTCATAATCTCTCCTCCTAATAGTTTAAAGATGGAAACCGAGAGTTTGGGGTCTCGCAACCTTTTTCATTTCTAGATGTCTCAGCCTCCTTATGAATTTACCTATAGAGACTTTTGTATGGCATTCAGCATTCTATAAATAACTGGGTAGCACACTGTATCTAAAGACTTTTTAAAAGTCTTTGAGGCAGTTTAAAATGACACATACTTATTAAATGATTAAAAAGAACACTACAAGTATTAAAATCCATTTTTAGGAAACAGGTGTGTGCCAGAAAATCTTGACATGAGATTATAATTCGTTGGTTCATTTACAATTATTAGTAAATGTTGTGGCAAATAAGGCAAAAAGGAAAAGATGATGGCTCTATGACTTTCAGACTGGAATTCCACCTGTTAGGCAAGATATGCTTAAATCCATTTTATTGAATCTTGGGTACTTTTATGAAATCTTGAGCTAACTGTTGGTCACTGTTTGAAGGGATTGTGTGGCACTTAGGAGCCATTTGATATTTCTTGAATATGAAGAACATTTTCAGTATTTCAGTAGAAAAGTGTAAATTTCTGAGTGCGGTGTGTGTGTATGTGTGTGTAAACAAATCAAATGCTGAACAAATGCAACATAGTTTGGCTCCTAAAATGTGGACTTTTCTAATGTTACCTCTCTTTTGCCAAGTAGGTTTGATCACTCTCCATGTGATCCAACAATTACACTACATGGACCATTCATCAATTCCTTTGCTTGTGTAGTATGTTATAAAAATTTTGCTACTCAACAGCAATATAGGGATCATCTTTTTGCTAAGGTAAGAGCATGTCCTAAAAAATACCTGAGAGTAGGTATTTTTTCTAGAATGGAATTGGATATAGATGTTTCCTTGCTGCTCTTAAGCCTGCAGTCACTAGTGGTGCACATAAGAGTGAAGAGTAAAATGATTTGGAACACTAAATTTTTGTGGGCAGGTAAACTTTGTTACCAACACTCCTAAAGATTGTCATAGAAACCCATTCTTTGATGGAGTTGCTCTGTGGAATTAACCTTCTTCAAAATGCTTATGATGAGAAATAGAACCTTAATCTTAAGTCCACTGCCTTTCACTGCCTGTTGAAATGTTGGAGCCATGTAGTAAATAAAACAGCAATTCCTTTATTAATGCTAGTCTTAAGAAATCTAGTATATGAAAGGTTATTTTATGTAACTCTCATTAAGTGTTGAATCTCAAGGGACACAGGTTGATTCGTGACATATGCAAATCTGTATAATATATGGTTCTGTTGTGCATGTTTCCATATTTGAAATTATATATCTATAATGACTTATTAACATTACAAAATGTTAATTGTGTAATATGTTCACTGTGGAAAAAAATTTTAAGTTTTTAAAATATTTTTTTAATGTTTATTTAGTATTGAGAGAGACAGAGCACAAACAGGGAAGGAGCAAAGAGAGAGAGTGGGACAGAGGATCCAAAGCCAGCTCTGTGCTGACAACAGAGAGCCCAATGTGGGGCTTAAATTCAGAAACCATGAGATCATGCCCTGAGCCGAAGTCGGACACTTAACCGACTGGGCCGCCCAGGTGCCCCTTAAGTTTTTATTTTATGAACACTCATTGTTCATCATGACAAGTGCACTCTTCAATCCCTATCACCTATTTTACTCATCCCCTCTAGTAACCATCGGTTTATTCTCTGTAGTTAAGAGTCTGTTTCTTGGTTCGTCTCTCTCTTGCCCCTTAGCTCATGTTTTGTTTCTTAATTCCATCTGAGTGAATTCATAGGGTGTTTGTCTTTCTCTGACTAACATCTGCAAATGGCAAGATTTCATTCTTTTTTATGACTGAGTAATATTCCATTGTATATATATATATACACATTTTATATATACATTTTATATATATATACATACAATATGTATTTTATATATATATACATACATATATACATACATATATACATTTTATATATATATACATACAATTTATATATATATATAAATATACAATGTATATATATATATATACACACCACATCATCAGTCGATGG
The DNA here is from genome assembly GCF_003009895.1 of Hyaena hyaena. Taxonomy (NCBI): domain Eukaryota; kingdom Metazoa; phylum Chordata; class Mammalia; order Carnivora; family Hyaenidae; genus Hyaena; species Hyaena hyaena. The sequence goes on from NW_024080869.1 coordinate 1,946,238, forward strand.
ATACTTGGACTATTATAAAGAATACTGCTATAAATATATGGGTTCAGTATCTCTTTGAATTCGTATTTTTGTGTTCTTTGGGTAAATACTCAGTAGTGCGATTACTGGATCATAAGGTAGTTTTATTTTTTAACTTTTTAAAGAACCTTCATACTGTTATCCAGAGTGGCTGTACCAGTTTACATTTCCATTTACAGGGCACAAGTGTTCCTTTTTCTTTTCCACATCCTCGCCAATACTTGTTGTTTCTTTTGTTTTTGATTTTAATCATTCTGACACGTATGAGCTGATACCTCATTATGGTTTTCATTTGCATTTCCCTGATGATGAGTGATGTTGAGCATCTTTTCATGTGTCTGTTGGTCATCTGAATGTCTTTTGAGAAATATCTGCTCATGTCTTCTGCCCATTTTTTAATTGAATGATTTGTTTTTCAGCTGAATTGTGTAAGTTGTTTATATATTGTTTATTTCTGCTTTTATTTCCCTGACTTTGGTAGACATATCTAGAAAAATGTTGCTATGGCCAATGTCAGAGAGATTACTGCCTGTGCTCTCTTCAAGAATTTTTATGGTTTCAGGTCTCACATCTACGTCTTCAATCCATTTTTAACTTATTTTTGTGTATGGTGAAAGAAAGTGGTCCAGTTTCATTCTTTTTTTTTTTAATTCTATTTTTTAAATGTTTATTTATTTATTTTGAGAGAAAGAGAGAGATTGAGAGAGAGAGAGAGAGAGAGAGAGAATCCCAAGCAGGCTCCACACTGTAAGGACAGACACAGGGCTCAAACTCACAAACTGGGAGATGATGACCTGAGCTAAAATCAAGCATCAGACCCTTAACCAGCTGAGCCACCCAGGAGCCCCCAGTTTCATTCTTACGCATGTTGCTGTCCAATTTTCCCAGCACCATTTGTTGAAGAGACTATCTTTTTCCCATTGGATATTCATTTCTCATTTGTGAAAGATTAATTGACCATATAATTTTGGGTTTATTTCTGGATTTTCTGTTCTATTTGATTTATCAGTGTTTCTATTTTTATGCCCATACCCCACTGTTTCAGTTACTGTACCTTTGTAATATAACTTGAAGTCTGCAATTGTGTTACTTCCAGTTTTTTCTTTTTCAAGATTGCTTTGACTATTTGGGTTCATTTGTGGTTCCATACAAATTTTAAGATTATTTGTTCTAGTTGTGTGAAAAATGTTATTGGTATTTAAATAGGGATTGCATTAAATTTATAGATTGCTTTGGGTGGTAAAGACATTTTAACAATATTTGTTCTTTCAATTCATGAGCATAGAACATCTTTCCATTTGTTTGCATCATCCTGAATTTCTTTTATAAGTGTTTAATATTCTTCAAAGTATAGGTCTTCCACGTCTTCGGTTACAGTTATTCGTAGGTATTTTATTGGTTTTGTTGCAGTTGGTTCAACACATACAAAACAACGTGATGTATCAATAAGAAAAAGGATAAAAAACAAAGCATTCTATAGATACAGTAAAAGCATTTGACAAAGTACAGTATCCATTCATAATAAAAATCCTTCAACAAAGTCTAGAGGGAATATAACCTCAATATAAAAAAGACCTTATGTGAAAAACCTGCAGCTAACATCATACTCATTTATGCAAAACTGAGAGCTTTCCCCTAAGGTCAGGAACAAGACAAGAATGTCCACTCTCATCACTTTTATTCAGGATGGTACTGGAAGTCCTAGCCACAGCAGTTGGGCAATAAAAATTTCTTAGTAGGAAAGAACTCTAGATGCTGGCGAGGATGTGGAGAAATGGGCACCTTCTTACACTGTTGGTGGGAATGTAAACTGGTACAGCCCCTCTGGAAAACAGTGTGGAGGTTCCTCAAAAAACCAGCAATAGAACTCCCCTATGACCCAGCAATAGCACTGCTAGGAATTTACCCAAGGGATACAGGAGTGCTGATGCATAGGGGCACATGGACCCCAGTGTTCATAGCAGCACTCTCCACAATAGCTAAAACATGGAAAGAGCCTAAGTGTCCATCAACAGACGAATGGATCAAGAAGATGTGGTTTATCTATACGATGGAATACTACATGGCAATGAGAAACAATGACATCTGGCCATGTGTAGCAACATGGATGGACCTTGAGGGTGTTATACTGAGCGAAATAAGTCAGGCAGAGAAGGACAAATATATGTTTGCATGTATAGGAGGATTAGGAGGAACTTAACTGAGGAACATGGGGGAGAAGAAGGGGGGAAAGGGAGAGAGGCAAACCATGAGAGACTCTTTTTTTTTTTTTTTTTTTAAACCATGAGAGACTCTTGAATGCTGACAGAAACTGAGGACTGGTGGATGTGGGGGGGAGGGGGGTGATGGGCATGGAGGAGGACACTTGTGGGGATGAGCACTGGGTGTTCTATGGAAACAATTTGACAATAAACTATTTGTAAAAAAAAAGAAATTCTTAGTAGGAAAGAAATAAAACTTTAAGTATTTGCAGGTGACATACTATATATGGAAAATCCTAAATATTCTAAGTAACTACTAGAACTAATAAATGAATTCAATAAAGTAGCAGGATACAAAATCACTGTGCAGAAACCTGTTGTAATTCTATACCCTAATATGAAGAAGCAGAAAGTGAAATTAAGAAAAAACCTGATTTACAGTTACACCAAAAACATTTATAAATATTTTTGTATAAAATAAGGTGTGTGAGTTGTTTTGTAACTAAAAAAAAAGCAGTATGTTAGGAGCACCTGCCTGGCTCAGTTGGTCAAGCGTCTGATTCTTGGTTTCAGCTCAGATCATAATGAACTCACGGTTAGTGAGTTTGAGCCCCAGCTCTGCGCTGACAGTGCGGAGCCTGCTTGGTATTCTCTCTTCCTCTTTCTCTGCCCCACTCCCTGCACCCTTGCATGTACATCCCGCCCCCCCTCAAAAAAAATAAACTTAAAAAGAGAAAAGCAGTGTGTTGTAAACATGAATGCTTAAACATTTGTTGAATCAATACATACACTTTAAGTCAATGAATAGCGTTCTACTGTATGAATATATTACAGTACATTTCATTTAATTTCCTATTAGATGTATTAGTTGTTTCATTTTTTCTGTATTAAAAACAATACCACTTTAAATATCCTGATAACTAAAATCCTGTAATGAATCATAGCTATAAGTACAACTCTATGCGGAGTGCTGTGAATCTAGCAAGCCATCAAACCTGGGGATGATTTGAGGGACTCCCAACACAAGTGGTAATCTTGATACTGGCAAGACGTTATTGTAATAGGACAGTGACATGATGAAAATAATGCTTTATACCTTTTAGAGCTAGAAGGACTTTTAATTCTAGAACCCAATTCCTTCTCTTTTTTAGGAATTCCAAAGAGATTGAATGGTATTAGCATGGTAGCAGTGTTCAGGGTGGATTCATAGGTATGGAAAGGAGGCCACTTTAGGTGACTTTTGCAGTAATTTAACTTTGAGATGAAAAAAGGCTTTACTTAGGTAATGGCATTTAGAATAAAGACCTTAAAGTGAAGCAAGAAGAAATGATAGGGCTTCCTATTGTGACAAAGGTTTAAGGAGAGAAGAGAAAAAGGATACAAAAGGACTGTGTTCCATAAATTTTTTTTGGTGTTTTCACTTTGCCACTAATACTCTTCCTTTTTCAAAACTAGAGTCTTTTCAGGGCATGTTTCCCTATTCCAGGCTGTAAGTGTTTTGTCTATTTTAATGAGCAAGTTATTTATCTTTTTTCTTTAGTAAATCTGAATAGGTATTTGAACCTTAATTAATACTCTCATTTGTATTTCCCCAAATTTCATTAATTTATTCTGCTTTTTTTTTTTTCTGGGAATCACTTATCCCATGCTGTTTTGCCTGGTCTCTAGGAAGTAAATTTATGATATTTAGCCTTCTGGGAAGCATTATGGTAAAATAGAGCAAAGGCTTTGATGTCCAGACAGACCTATTTCTACTGTCAATTTTATTAGCTGTATGTACTCAGGAAATTACTTAACATCTCTGAGCTTTATTCATCTTTAAAATGAAATCGTTATACTTACATGCAAGATTGATAAGAGAAAATTTAATTCTGTATAAAGCACTTAGGGCTTAACAAACAGCTCTCATTAAATGTTCCTTATTGCTTATTTTTTGGAGTGTCCATCACTAGAACTCTTAAGGAAACTGGTATGCACTAAATTATAATTGCCTATCTTGAATCAGCCAGAAGAGGTCACTAGAAGATTGTATACCTATGAAGTCTATTTTGTAAAGATGGCATTCTTCTGTGAAAGAGAATGAAATTACCACAATCTGTATTCTTTGCCTTGCTTCCCTCCTCTTTCCCTTTCATCTCCAATTTCTTCTGTCTACGCTAGTGCTTCTTAAACTTTATATACTTATCACTTGGGAGTCTTGTTAAAATGCAGGCTCTGATAATAGATCTGAGGTGGGACCTTGGATTCAAGATTCCTAACAAGTTTATAGGTGTAGGTGATGCCAGTGCTTCTTGTCCTAGTGTCTAGTCGTTTTTGACATTAGAGCCATTCAATGAGTAGTATATCACTATATAGCTTCCTGCTTTTCTCCCTTTTTGATGGAGGTGGTAGAGGACATATAGTAAGCTTCAGTGTACCTCAGTGTCACTTGTGGGTCAATAGACAAAACCACTCTTTCTCATTCTCTTCCTAGAGCCAGCCTATCATTGAAGGTGATATTTCCCTGTTGTTAGCCCATTCTCCCTAGCCATAGGCAACCTGTAAACTAGTTTTGCCTTTTCTGGACATTTCATATAAATGGAATTGTAAAATATGTGGCCTTTTGTGACAAGATTCTTTCATTTACCATAATGTTGTCAAAGTACATCCATGTTGTACCATATCAATATTTCATTCTTCTTTATTGCCAAGTAACATTCCAGAGTATGGATATATGCCACTTTTTCTTTATCATTTCATCAGTTGGTGGACACTTGGGTTATTTCTACTTTTTGGCTATTGTGAATAATGCTGCTATAAATAAATGTACAAGTCTTCATGTGAATATATATTCACTTCTCCAGCAAGTTAAATTGTTGGACCATAAGTGCCTTTTAAGGTAGCCTAGATCCTAGTGGTTATAAAGTAATAATTTATTATGGTTTAACTTTGTTATATATACAAATGTTTATGATATATTTTAATATAGCTGAAAATACAGTGGTAGAAAAGAATAGAGTACTTTAACAATTTCCCACTTCTTCCCCTAGTTTGCACAAGCTAGGATGCTATACTTTTGCAGTTGGCATATTTCAATAAAATTTTATGTAGGATTACATTCTATTGAGCAAGTACTTTAAACAGACTTTATGTTGAATCCATTTATAACTCACAGTTGCACTAAGAATTATTTTGTTAGCATTCTTCAAGTTGGGGACATTTGTATAAATTGGCGTTTAGGAAATGCCTTCAGTGCTCTTATTTAGAACCTTCTAAGTATCTTCTTGGGATGTGATCTTCTGCATGGCACTCAGGAAGTTAAAATGGGGTGAGGTATTATGGAAAGAGCAAAGGATTTATAACCAAAGGTGTAAGACTGTGTTTGAATGGTAATCTTGTCTGGGAGAGAAGTGTTGACTTAACTAAATCTTAGTTTTTTCATTGGTAAATAATGCAAATAGTGCTTCATGTGATTATCATAAGGACTAAATGGAAAAGTATATTTTGAACCCTAATGTGCTTCTTCACATGTGCTCATTGTAAATGTAAATTTCTTATTCCTCTTTCTGTTGCATCTTATTAGCACTGTATAAACTTTCTATATCCCTAATGTTAATGATAGTAAATTTAAAAAGACACACTACAGCTTCTAAGGCTATTACCCTAAAGACCATTAACAAGATGTCAAATTATATTTATACACAAGCACACATACATAGATATAGGTACTTTAAAATATTTTCAGTTTTGGGGAGCCTGGCTAGCTGAGTTGGTAGAGCATGTGGCTCTTAAAATTTTTCTTTCTTTGAATGTTTATTTTATTTTTGAGATAGAGAGTGAGCAGGGGAGGGGCAGAGGGAGAGAGGGAGACACAGAATCTGAAGCAGGCTCTAGGCTCTTGAGTTGTCAGCACAGAGGCTGACATGGGGCTCAAACTCATGAACTGTGAGATCTTGACCTGAGCTGAAGTCAGACACTTGACTGACTGAGCCACCCAGGTACCCTAAGCCTGTGACTCTTAATCTTGGGGTCGTGAGTTTGAGCCCTACATTAGAGATAGAGTTTACTTTAAGAAAAAAAATTTTTTATATTTAAAACATTTTCAATTTTGAGATAGAGGAGCCTCTTAACCAAGTGGACACCTAGATGCTAGAAAAGATATACCTGTTTGACTATATTAAAATTTTAAAGTGACCACATACAAAATTCATAGATAGTTGAAAAATGTTTACAAACTGGAGCATGAGACAGAAAGTTAATTTTTATAATGAGGAAATGATACAAGTTGACCAGAAGGGAAGGAAACAAAAACAACTGAAACATCAGGCAATAGGATATGAATAAGCAATCCACAGAATACGGAATCTCCATAGAATTGTATGAATTAAAAAAAAAATCTATAGTAGCTATTGTGCCAGGCTCATTCATTGCTAGGGAATGTGTGATTTGGTAGAGCCTGTTTGAAAAACAATCATACAGTAGCTTTTAATATTCAAGTAATAAACCTTTTAACCCAATCGGGCCACTCCTAATAATGAGAAAAATGCACCTTTAAATAAGGATATGTATTTAAGGACGTTTTTTACAACACCATTGTATTGTTTATAGTGGCAAGAAAAAAAAAAGTCTGGTAATGAATAGTTGCCTAAGTCTTAATAAACCTACACTGATTACCAACCAGTTGAGAAGTTTACAGCTGTTGAGAAGAATGAATTAGAGGAATGCCAGTTGATTTTTTTTAGGCATTTCATTAGGTATATTGGAATAAGAGAACTAAGAAGTAGAAGAGTCTGTAAGATGATAACATTTGGTAAAACAGTGGTAGTTCCCTATATGTTTATTTCTATATATTTTTGAAAATTATTAAGCATGGAGACATTTGTGGAAGAACACATTATATATCAACATAGGTTATATTGCAGATTAGAGTGAATAAAGCAAACTGGGAGAAAAAGTATAAGTGCTATGAAAACATAGATATATATATAAAGGAAAAACATAGAAAGCAAACTTGTATATTTATTATCACAAAAACATGGTCAAGAGTTTTTTTTAAGAAAAGTATTTTTAACTCACATAGGAAATTTTATGATAAAAATTCCATTCTTCGCACTGAGGAGAGAAAAGTTTTCTTGTTAAAAGCTGATACAGAATATTCCAAAGAAATAAGAAATTTTGAAAGTTGATTTTTAAAAATTGAATACTGATTTTAGTTGTCTATAATACAGCTTTGCCTTGTATTTTAGGAAGCTGCAGATGATGGACATAAAAACAACCTTCTTCCTCAGATTATTCAGTGTTTGGCATGTCCAAATTGCTTCCTTCTTTTTAGCAGCAAGGATGAGTGTTTGAAGCATATGTCTGGAAAGAATCATTTCCATCAGAATTTTCAACTGGGTGGTATGTTAATACTCTGTTCTGAAAATTATTAAAGTACTTTAATTTTTGCTGATTTACCATGTATTTTTATATTTACCATTATTTTACCAGATAATTCTTGAGGTAACATCCTCATATTGGATTGGAAACATGAAAGTGAAAGATTGTCTTAATTTTTATTTTTCCAAGAAAGATTCTCAACATTGAGCTGTAGCAGCAGTAAACTTTAGTTACTTTGAGGAATGAAGAGAAACTTGGGAAGAAAACATTTATTTATATAATAAATATAAAAATAATTTTTGATGTAATAATTTTTCATATATCCATAATACCTGGGAAGTTGGGTATTTCTCTGATTTAAGGTTCACATTTTGAGCATGAGTTCAGCATCCTTTGTACTTATGGCTAGAAAATGACTTCCCTTAGATTTTTATCACAACAATCTTTTACATATTCCAGCCATGAAGAAGGCAAAGGAGAGGAAGGTTGGGTTGCTATCTGCTTAAATCTTTGCAAGTTACGGTTCATTTTGTCTTTCAGATGACAAGGGAATAGCACAGCCAATATCATTTCCATCTTTTGCAAAGAAACTTCTGATCTCTCTGTGCAAAGATGTCCCATTTCAAGTTAAGTGTGTGGCCTGCCACCAGACCCTACGTTCTCACCTGGAGCTCACTGCCCACTTCAGGTTTGTACAGGTCTAGTGGGGCTGTAAGGGAATCATGCCCAAGAAGCTCTTTACCAGTAGGAGGATTCAAAATACTTTTCTATTTCATGTTTCTCTGCTTTTAAAATGAGAATATATATTAGTCTTGAAATTAATCAAACTTAGCATAATGAGAAAAGCTAAAGGTATGGAAAAAGTGGATATGTTGATATTGCTGTGAATGTAAAACAAACAGTTCTATTTGTGTTTTTCTCTGTGTGTTTTGTGAGGAGTGTGTGTATAGGGGAGGAGTGGGTAAAAACTGACTTGCCTTTAAGTCAACCAGAATGAAAAGTATAATATACATATGAAAATTAAATTTCAGTGAAAGGTCAAATTTATCAAATAATCAAGTATGATTTTGTTTGTCTTTACAATGGAAATTATCAAGCAATGTACCACCCCTAGTATACCTTTCACTCAGCTTCAGGAGTTACCAACCAATGGCAGTCATGTTTCATTTATATTCTCACTCCATGCAAGTTATTATTTTGCAGTAAATCATTTCATTCTACCTGTAAATACTTAATATATAACTATGAATGATAAGGACTCTTTTTAAAAAATCCTATAATACTATTAATCACACCTTAAACAACTGGTATTTTTAATAGCATCAAATACCTAGTGAGTTATCAAATTTCCCTAATTATCTCATGAAGTTTTTTGTTTTACATTTAGTTTCTTGGAATCATGATCCAAAATCTGTACATATTTTCTCTTTAGGTGCTATGTCTCTTAGGTCTCTGTTTTTCCTGTTGCATCATTAAAATATATTAACAGTTCATATCTAATAAATGACACAATTGCATTCATTTAAATAGAACAATTATTTTCACAAGCCTTCAAGTAAAATATGTTCTCAAAAAACAAAGCAGTAAAATATAATTACTCTGTATATACCCAGTGTAACTACTAAGGTTAGCAGTCCTGGTTCTGACTTATATTTCATGAGTTCAAATCCTGATTCTGTTATTTTTATTCTTAGGGTTTTATTATGTAAAATTTCAACTGTATGAAGTCAGCAGAATAGTATAATGAACCTCCATTTACCCATTACTCCTCTGTAAGGAGAATCAACACTGCCATTCTTGTTTTATTCTATACATCTTTATGCTTCTTATTCCCCTTAATTATTTTTTTTTTTAAGTTTACTTATCAGAGAGAGAGAGTGTGTGTGCACAAGTGGGAGAGCAGAGAGAGAGAGAGAGAGAGAGAATCCCAAGTAGGCTCTGCACTTCCAGCACAGAGCCCAGTGCAAGGCTCAAACCCACAACTTACATGATCATGATCTAAACCGAAATTGGACCCTTAACTGACTGAGCCACTCAGGCGCCCCAGCCCCTTAATTATTTTTAAAAGTTCTTTGTTTTTGAGATACAAATTAAATTAATCACAGTGTACACATCTTCACTTTTATGATTTTGACAGATAGATCTATACATCTGTTAACCTACATTTTTATCGTAAATAAGTTACCTGTCTGGAAAGTTCCCTTGTGTCCCTTTTCAGTCATTTCCCACCCTCTTACCCTAGAGGCTCTATTCTGATATTTTTTTCCAGCTTACATTGGCTTCATCTCCTTTAGAACTTAATGTAAATGAAATCATATAGTATGTACTCTCATATTTGTCATAATATCTGGGAAATTCATCTATATTGCTTAGTACATGGTTCTTTTTACTGGTGAGTAGTATTACATTATATGAACTAAGCACAGTTTGTTTATTCATTCTCATGATGTTGGACATTTGGATTTAAAGTTTTTAGCTGTCATAAATAAAGCTACTGTATATATTTTGTACAAGTCTTTTTATGGACCTGTGTTTTCATTCATCTTGGATTAATATCTAGGAGTAGAATTGCTGGATCAAAGAGTGTGTATTTAGTTTTATAAGAAACTACTACATATTTTCCCAAAGTGTTTGTATCAACAAGGTATGAGAGTTCCAGTTACTCTGCATCTTTGCCAAGGTTTGGTATTCCCAGTCTTTCATTTTAGCTGTTCTTTTGAATGTCTCTGTGGTTTTAAACCGCGTTTCCCTGATAAACAATGACATTGGGCACTCTTTCATGTGTTTATGGGCGTTTCATTTATTTTTCTTAGTGAAATGTCTGTTCAGGTCTTTTGCTAGTTTAAAAATTGGATTGTTTGCTTTTTTCATAGTGAGTTGGAATTCTTGATATGGTCTAGATATAAATATTTTGTCAGAAATATGTGACTGTATTCTGTCCCAGTCTTTGCATATTCATATTAATTCTGTCCTTTGATGAGCAGAAGCTTTTAATCTCCATAAGTGTAATTTAGTGACTTTGTCTTTTGTGATTGTCTGTCCTCTACCCTGAGAATCCTCTGCTTATTCTTCAGGAATATATTTTGTTTACTTCATTTTTTATGAACATCAGCTTTTTTATTTTATTTTATTTTATTTTATTTTATTTTCTTTGAACTACATTCCTCAGCAAACAAGAACATCAGCTTTTTTTAAGCTTTTTATTTTTAGCATTTATGTTTATATCTATAATTTATCTCAAAACAAATTTTTGCTGATCTTTGAAACCAGCAACATTTGACTTTTGATGATTTTTTGTTTTTTGCCTATTTCTTACTTTGTTGATTTCTGTTCTTTAAACTTTGGATTTAATTTGCTTATCTTTTTCTAGCTTCTTAAGGTAGAAGCTTAGATTGACTTTGGGTCGTCTTTTGCTATATAAACATTTAAAGTTATAAATTTTCCTCAAAGCATTGCTTTACCCTTAGATTTTTACAAGTTGTCTTCTTTTTTATTTATTTAAAAATAAAATATTTTACCTTTTCCCTTTTAATTTCTCCTTTGACCCATAGATTTAGTAGAAATTTGTTATTTAACTTCTAAAGATTAGGCATTCAATTTCTAAATATTTGTGTGAATTTTTTTATTCTTTTGATTCTAGTTTTACTGTTCTGTATATGGATTAAAAATAGACAAAATATAGGTAATACTCAGGTACTCTAAGGTGAAATTCTGTAACGTGCATTTTTTATTGAAAAATATCTTTTAGTGCTTTATGTATACATTGTTTATAATTCCTATAAAAAACAGATACTGTATTTAGAAAGTACTTACAAAAGAGATTTTTTTCATCCAATTTAGAGTTCGTTGTCGAAATGCTGGTCCTGTAGCTGTAGCTGAGAAGAGCATTGCCCAAGTTGCAGAAAAATTCGTATTAAGAGGTTACTGTGCACATTGCAACCAAGTCTTTGTGGATGAAACCAGTACCCGAAATCACAAGCAGAATTCAGGACACAAAGTCCAAGTCATTACCTCAATGGAAGAATCAGTCTTACTTTATTGCCACAGCAGTGAAGGGAACAAACCTTCTTCTGACTTGAATCTCTTGCTAGATCGATCAAAATTTTCATCACTTAAAAGAACCATGTCTGTTCAAGAATCTAGCTCACAAGATTGCACCACTGTTCCAAAAAAGAAGATGAATTTAGAAGGTAAAAGCCATGAAGGTATAGTTTGTGCTCAGAAAGAAAAGTCATTTGTTAAAACCTGGTTTTGTGAATGCCATCAACAATTCCCAAGTGAAGATGCAGTGGAAAAACATGTTTTCTCAGCAAACACAATGTGTTATAAGTGTGTGGTCTGTGGAAAAGTATGTGAAGATTCAGGGGTCATCCGTTTACATATGAGCCGGATTCATGGAGGGGCACATTTAAATAACTTTCTTTTCTGGTGTCGGACATGCAGAAAGGAGTTACCAAGAAAAGAGACTATCATGGCACATGTGACTGAATTTCATAATGGACACAGATATTTTTATGAGACGGATGAGGTAGAAGGTGAAATTTTGCCAACATCCTCTACAACATTGGTGAGTAATTTGACTGCTAAGAGTCCTTCTTCAACTATTACTATCATTGATCATTCTCCAGCAAACAGTCCTCCAAGGGGTAAATGGCAGTGCCGAATTTGTGAAGATATGTTTGATTCCCAGGAATGTGTAAAACAGCATTGCATGTCTTTAGCAAGTCACCAGTTTCATAGATATAGCTGTGCCCATTGCAAAAAGACTTTTCACAAGGTTGAAACACTGTACCGACATTGCCAAGATGAGCATAACAATGAGATAAAGATTAAGTACTTCTGTGGGCTTTGTGATCTTACCTTCAATGTGGAAGAAGAATTTTTAAGTCATTATAAGGAGCACCACAGCATAGATTATGTGTTTGTGTCAGAAAAAACTGAAACTTCAATTAAAACTGAGAATGATTTTCCAGTAAGAGAGACCAGTAACCTGTTAACTTGTGGTTGCCGTGAGAGTTACATCTGTAAAGTCAACAGAAAGGAAGATTATAGTAGGTGTCTCCAAATCATGCTGGATAAAGGTAAACTGTGGTTTCGCTGCAGCTTGTGTTCAGCAACAGCACAGAATGTAGCTGACATCAATACTCACATCCGCGAAGTGCACAGAGAAGAAAAGAGTGAGGAGGAAGAGGAGCAACGGTATGTCATCAAGTGTGGCGCCTGCACCAAAGCATTTCATGATCCCAAGAGTGCTCAGCAGCACTTCCATAGAAAACACTGCTTTTTACGGAAACCCAGTGTGGCTCATTTTGCATCTGAGAAAACAAGCCTGTACAAGTTTGCTGCCAGTGCCTCACGTACAGAGAGAAAACTAAAACAGGCAGTAAGCCATCCAAAAAATTCAGAGCTGGAGAAGGGAGCTGAAAATGACCTAAGCTGTCAGAATATAGGTATGGCTTTACAACTCTAATGTCCATGCACATTTCATATACTGATATAGAAACATACATATTGTAGCTATCATTTTTTAAATTTATTTATTTTGAGAGAGTGTCCACGCAAGCAGGGGAGGGACAGAGAGAGAGGGAGTGAGAGAAAATCCCAGGCAGGCCCTGCACTGTCAGTGCAGAGCTCAACAGAAGCCTGGATCTCACTAATCCGTGAGATCATGACCTGAGCCAAAATCGAGTTGACACTTCAGACACCGGGGTGGCTCAGTTGGTTGAGCATCTGACTTCAGCTCAGGTCATGATCTCATAGTACATGAGTTCAAGCCCTGCATCAGGCTCCGCATACGGACAGCTCAGAGCCTGGAGCCTGCTTCAGATTCTTTGTCTCCCTCTCTCTCTGTCCTCCCCGACTCACACTCTCCCTCTATCAAAAATAAATAAACATTAAAAAAAGAAAAAAGGAATCAATCAACACTTAACCTACTGGGCTGCCCAGGTGCACCTGTAGCCATCATTTTTGTGAAGGTTAATAATGATTCAATTTTGAAGTAAGAAACATGGTGGGATGATACATTAATCAGTTCATTATTGTAACATATACTTCTGGGGTATGTGTATCCCTAAATACGAATAAATATTAATATTTAAATATTCATTCAACCACTCTAAACTTAAGGGAAAAAGAGTATATATTAGCTTTAAACAACATGTATTTAAGATAACATTGTCTTTTACAAAAAGCATGGGAATTTTGAGAGATGAAGGAAATTGATAGTCTTTCTGAATGTCAGATTTAACGTGTGTGTGTGTGTGTGTGTGTGTGTGTGTGTGTGTGATCCTTAACATTTAGATTCTTCTTATTATTTAGACTTAGGTTCATTAAAAAGATAAATCCAGTGAGTTCTTTTTGTTTATATTTTGGCTTTATTCTTTTGTTGTTGTTGGCTGATTCTTTTTTTTACTTAAAAAAATTTTTTTTATTCCAGTATAGTTAGCATACACTGATTTTCAGGTATATAATATAGTGATTCAACAGGTCTTTACAGTACTCAGTGCTTATCCTGATAGGAATACTCTTAATTTCACTCATCCTCCCCATTCACTTCCCCTCTGGTAACCACCAGTTCTGCATATTTCAGAGTCTGGGTTTTTGTCTTTTTTTTCTTTCTTTGGTTTCTTAAATTCTACATGAGTGAAATCATATGGTATTTGTCTTTTGCTAACTGACTTATTTCACTTAGTATTATACCCTCTAGATCCATACATGTTGTTGCAAATGGCAAGATTTTGTTCTTTTTTTATGGCTCATATTCCATTGTGTGTGTGTGTGTGTGTGTGTGTGTGTGTGTATATGTATGTGTATATATCACATCTTTATCAGTGACACTTGGGTTGCATCTATAAGTTGGCAATTGTAAATAATGCTGTAATAAACATAGGGGTCCATGTATTTTTTGAATTAGTGTTTTCGTATTCTTTAGGTAATTACACAGTAGTGGAATTACTGGATCATATGGTAATTCTATTTTTAATATTTCAAGGAACCTCCATATTGTTTTCCATACTGGCTGTACGAGTTTACATTGCCACCAATAGTGTATGAGTATTCCTTTTTCTCCACATCCTCATATTTTGGCTTTATTCTAAGTATGAGAAATCTTAATGTTCACTTCAGAATTTGTATGTTTTTGTTATGATTGTCTAGAAAGCAGAGCTTTTACTTAGACTTAAAGTAGCAATTAGAAGTAGAGTTACAAGTGGTAGTAGGAGACCAAGGAGAAAATTGAAGCATAGATCCCCTTGCACTTAGTCTAAATAAGACTGCGTAAGTCTAGGGACGCTGGGTGGCCTAGGTGCTGTCAGCACAGAGCCTGCTTTGGATTCCTTCTCACCCTCTCTCTCTGCCCTCCCCCCAAAATAAATAAATGAACTTAAAAAAAAGAGTAACTCTAGAAGAGTATGATGTTTGTTTAGAAGTATAATTTGTCATGGTTAGAGTATAATTTTATGTCCATATTCTTTTTTTTTTAATCTATATTTATTTTTGAGAGAAAGAGACAGTATGAGTGGGGGAGGAACACAGAGAGAGGGAGACACAGAATCTGAAGTAGGCTCCAGGCTCTGAGCTGTCAGCACACAGCCCAATGTGGGGCTCAAACTAACCACAAGTTCATGACCTGAGCTGGAAGTCAGATGCCCAACCAACTGAGCCACGCAGGTGTCCCCCTAAGTCCATATTCTTTTAAATAAATATGAGCTCTTGGCATGTTATACAGTATAGAATGGGGATACTGAGGATATGTGAAAATTTTGGCCAGAAATTTTTTATAAACTATTTTTATGAACTACTGAGTTTATTCAGGCTTGCT
The DNA here is from genome assembly GCF_003009895.1 of Hyaena hyaena. Taxonomy (NCBI): domain Eukaryota; kingdom Metazoa; phylum Chordata; class Mammalia; order Carnivora; family Hyaenidae; genus Hyaena; species Hyaena hyaena. The sequence continues at coordinate 1,961,634 of NW_024080869.1, forward strand.
CTATAGCATTTATAGATCTTAGTATCATCTTTAGTCCTGGTGTGTTTTATGTAAGAAATGGTTACGTGACATACTACCAACTCATTCAGCTCTACTTCTAACAGTGAAGCAGTGATCACACTGTTTTTATGTTCTCTTGTGGTTTCCTTTTGTTCTCCCACTTACTTTTGGGAATTTATGTTGATCTGTGTTTGATAAATGATTATAGTATCTAAATCTACAGTTACTAAGAATTTTTAAAAAATCTTTATAGTTTCTATACTCAACATGGGGCTCAAACTCACAGCTTCCTGATCATGAGTCACTTGCTCCACTGACTGAGCTAGCCAAGGGCCCCTACAATTACTAAGAATTTTAAGACAAGATAAAAGAAGATAGGTGGCTTGGAAATGGGAGAGGATGGCAGTGTAGTATATTTGAGGGAGGCTCTATTAGGTGGAGTAGAACCTACTCATTTTAAAAATAATTTAGAAGTTAAGGTTTGCATTGTTGCTACTAGAAACTTTAAGGCCTTATCAAGATAGAAAAGTATGAAAGAAGTGAAAGGGATGGAGAACAAGGGTTAGAGAATGGTGGAAGAGGAAAGAACTTAAGAAAACCAAGGAAAATGTGTTTGTGGTAGGAGGTCCTGATTTGCCACCGGTACCACCACTTTATGATAGAGGGTTGTAAGTTATTTCATTTGTGCTTTCTAGGTTTTTAATCATATAGCTAGTGGGTTACTAATCAGTCTAGATTGAGAAAAGAACACAGTTCTGGTGGGGAGAAGTTCTTAATAGGTAACCTTGATATTTTAACATATCATGTGCATGCCTGAGCAGGAGAGGGGCAGAAAGAGCATCCAAAGGATGGTCAGAGGATCCAAAGCAGGCTCCAAGCTATCAAAGCTGAGAATCCAAACCCGATTCAGGGCTTAAACTCACAAACAGTGAGATCATGACCTGAGCTGAAGTCGGATGCTTAACCGACAGAGCCACCCAGGTGCCCCACCTTGAATTTTATTTTGATGGATGGTGCAAGTTTTTGGTTTTTCAGCCTTAAAACTTGGCCTTTTAGTTCTTCTAGTACATTATTATTATATTTTAATTCCTGTATAAGTGACTTTTAAAGAAAGTCTTAGCTGTAACAGATTTGGTAATGAAGCAATTTTGGAAGTGGTGGAAGCTATGCTTTTGGCAGTTACAACATTTTTCAAATCTGGGACACATGAAAGGAGAAAAGTTTGGAGACAAGTTCTGGCCCCTATGGTGGCGGAGGCCAATACCTTGCCAATCCACAAAACCAAGGTGGCTATGCATTTCCAGTAGCAGCAGTAGCTATTGTAGTGGCAGATTTTAGTAACTGCCAGGAAACAACTTAGCAAGAGAGGAGAGCCAGAGAAGTGACAGGGAAGGTACGGGTTAAAACAGATTTGTGAACTCAGACCAACACATTGGTGGCAGGGCCTAGCTGCTACATACAAAGAAGATGTGTTTTAGACAATACTCATGTGTTTGGGCAAAAAAGTCAAGGACTGTATTTCTGACTAATTGTGTAACAGGTTATTTTATTTATTTAAAAAAATTTTTAATGTTTATTTTTGAGAAAGAGTACATGCGCACCCAAGTGAGGGAGGGTCACAGTGAGATGAAGACACATTCCAAAGCAGGCTCCAGGCTCTGAGCTGTCAGCACTGAGCCCGACAAGGGCTTGAACCCACAAACCATGAGATCATGACCTGAGCCGAAGTTTGATGCTCAACCAACTGAGCAACTAGGGACCCCTAAATATGTCTTTTTTTTTTTTTAATTAAAAAGAGAAAGATCAGCTTAGTGTCAATGGCATGTATTTATAGAAAAAATAATAAAATTGTGGAAATATTCAGATATTTCTTATCTTGTGTAAATACACTGTATCATGTACAGATTTGGATTTCATGAAAAGTTTTAAGTAGAAATTAATAACATTCAAGATTAATATTTTTGCATATTGTCTAGTATCTTTTAAACTTGAGAAATTAAAATGTTTTTAGCTAATTCCAAATTCATGTTAACATTTCTCTCTCCTCAGATGAGGAAGTTGTTGAGCTTCCAGATTTGGATTACCTGCGAACCATGACTCATATAGTCTTTGTAGACTTTGATAACTGGTCAAACTTTTTTGGTCATCTACCAGGGCATCTTAACCAAGGAACATTCATCTGGGGCTTTCAAGGTATGATTGATAAGAAAAACATTTGAAATGATACCTTCTCCTCTTTTTTCCATTAGAATATGTTCCACTTTTGGAAGACGTACTGTTCTTGAACCTTCTTGAATAGAATATGTATTGCTCTTGAACCTTCTTGAGTAGAATATACAAGCATAATTAGAATATTGTCACTTTGCATTATATAGCTACTCTGCTAGAATATTTTTCTCTTTACATTTCTTTGTGGCGAATGTTAGCTCTCTTTGGTGACCTAAAGCTTGTGGATCTTTAGATACATATTGAAAAAGGCTTTATTCAACAACTACAATGTGCCAGATACAATGCTTGATATTAACCTGTGTTTACTGATTATTATATATTTATTTCCTTTTTAAAATATAAGGAAGAATGCTTGAAAAGTTTTTTCCCCAAAGTATAAAAGTAATAAATAGAGTAGAACTAGCTTTTGAACTTGGATCACATGGCTACAGAACTAGTATGATTTTCAAGATGCCACAATTACCTTTTCTGTTCATCCTTACTGAACTGAAGTTCATAAGCATGCAACTTCATCTAAACCTCTCTTTACAAACCATTGACCAAATAGGAAGAGACACAACTTTGATTTACACAAGTTTAGTATAGTGAAGATCCAATAAATATCATGTTTGTTAGGGAACAACATATATGAGGATTATTTGGGGTGCCAGGATGGCTTAGTCGATTTAAGTGTCTGATTCTTGATTTCAGCTCAGGTCATGGTCTCGTAGTTTGTGGGATCAAGCCCTGCGTTGGGCACTGTGCTGACAGCATGGAACCTGCTTGGGATTCTCTCTCTTTGTCTTTCCCCCCACCTCACGCTCTCTCTCTCAAAATAAATAAATATTTTAAAAATAATTTTAAAAATTAAAGAGGAGGACTGGATTTAAGATACAAACATACTGACCTTAAAAAAATAAAAAAAGAAACATACTAACATGGATAAGTTCTCTAGTTCAACCTTTTAGTAAATTTAGCTTTGCTGGTTGCCTATCATTTCTATCCACTGAATAGTCTTGACATATTTGTTAAAGTAAATAAAACCCACTAATGCTTACATTCATATGGAATTATACCATTCAGAGACTTTTCACACATATTTCTTTTGATTTTCCATAACTTATCTGTGAGTTTTGAGGGAAGGTGGCATACTTTGCCAAGTTGTAAAGCAACAAAATGGTGATGCCTATACTAGAACGGAGTTCTGTGTTCTAATCTAGTACTTGCCCTCTAAAAAATCTTTTTCTAGTGTGTTTTTTCTTAGTACAGCTTTCAGTTGTAGCTACTGTTGTGTTCTCTATTTTCTCTGTTTGACTATCATTTATGCCTTTCTTAAAATAATAGGTGGAAACACCAATTGGAAGCCTCCACTCAACTGTAAAATCTATAATTACCTGAATAGGATTGGATGTTTCTTCCTTCATCCTCGTTGTAGTAAAAGAAAAGATGCTGCTGATTTTGCCATATGTATGCATGTGAGTGATGGTTTTATTCAAAATCTAATGTGAATCTAGGACCCATTAGGAATTTTTTTTTCTACTGAAATCGTAATGACAGTATAGAGCATTCTTCATTGCTGTAGTTTTGTATAAAACCTTCTATATCAGATTCTGCTGATGACTAATGAGGGCAAGGACCCATATCATACTTAGGTACTGCTTTTCCCCAATTCCTAGCAGACTCCCAGCTACCCATTACAATGGGTCTACAGACCCTCAACTATTTATAGAATAGTGATCAATAGATGACAGTGCATTTGATGTATGCTGAGATACTTACACATTTTAACATCCCTGAAATTGGGAGACACCTTAACAACCATCGTTGGCCTATGTGAGATTTGCATTTGCTTCTGTGTCTGCCAATCACCTAGAGAAACTACCAACCTGAGACCCATTTTACATTAAATTCTCGGCTTAAAGGTTTACATTGTCACACTGATAACATGAATTTACTCTGTAAACTTGACTGCTGCTTACATTTTAAACCACAAAACATTTTCTTTTCTATCTATTCGGTGCTAAGATTGAATTATTCAGATTACCTTGCTTACCTTCTCTCTGGCAGATTTATTTATTTACCCTTAAATTAAGTTTGTAACCCATGTATCATTCCAGCTTTATATGAAAGCCTATTTGACTTCTTTTGGCCTTTTTTTTTTTCTTTCTTAGTGCCACGTAAAATAGCTTATAATTGGTGTCAGTTTATGTTTGATTAAGTGTCGCATATTTTATTTATGAAGGAGATCTTTGTATCATACTTTGGTGGGAGCTAGAAAACAAGTTAAATATACCTTTCTAGGGTTGCCTGACCAGCCCAGTTAATGGAGTGTGCAACTCTTGATCTCGAGGTTGACTTTGAGCCCCATGTTGAGTGTAGAGATTACTTTAAAAAAAAAATCTTAAGTAAATAAATAATACCTTTCTAGGTATGTGTTCATTCTGAAATAGATGTAATGATTTAAAACTCAAATACTGATTTTTATCAACATATGCGTTTTGTTCCAAATTAGGCTGGCCGTCTAGATGAACAACTACCCAAGCAAATTCCTTTCACCATCCTCTCAGGAGATCAAGGTTTTCTGGAACTAGAGAACCAATTTAAGAAGACTCAGAGGCCAGCACATATACTCAACCCTCACCATTTAGAGGGAGATATGATGTGTGCCTTGTTAAATAGCATATCTGATACTACCAAAGGTACGCACCTACAGTCACAGTGCAAACCGCCCAAGAGGAGGAGACTTCACTGCTGAAAGAAACCAATAAACTGCTGTCCACTAGTGAACTCCTGGCTGCTCACTAAAGCATCATGTTCTCATACTTCTTATTTATTTTTTCCTTTTCTCACTTTATTTTTTAGTGTTTTAGAGAAACGATGATTTCATAATTTTCTGGAGCCTTTTCTGATCTAATAGATAAAAATCTACATTCATGTATATAAAATATATATTCACGATTTGCAATAGGTTAATACAATTTTGAAAAACTCAGAATCCAGACTTTCACTGTTTCTGAAATTACAAATTTATCTTCAATTTTTCAGAGAGCTAATTGCTTATAGGTTAAACCAGAAAGAATAAATAATAATATGTCAGTTTAAAAAAAAGATCATTTTAAGAGATTGACAGGGACAAAATGAAGTCATGAGAGAGCTTTAGTTCCATGGAAGGGGTACCTTCCTGTCCTGTTCCCAGGACTTAAACTCTCTTCTCTGACATTTTGATATTGTTCCATGAAAGGTTGTGCTAATGTTCACTTTCACTAACAAGTATTTTAAAAAGGATTTAATTCTAGGGATTCAGATGAGATTTTTTTGTAATTTCTGAAGTAAATGTGGGTAGAAGAAAAGAACAAAAGTATAATTTTTAAATATCCTCATGGCTTGCAGCCATGAATAAGATTTGAAGATATTAATGAGTGACCTCACTGAAAAACTGTCTTTGGCCTTTTTTTATTATATGCTTTAAATTCTCCAACTCTGCTGTCCTCCTAGGTTTTTTTTTTTTCTTTCAGCATTTTTGGAGCCATATTTTGATTAAAAACCCATTCTGAAGAATTTTGCTCTAGTCACTCATTACACTGGATCAGTTTACTTCTGCAAAGTTAGGAATCATTAATCTACTAGCCCAACTTGCTCTTTAAAGGGAAATCAACTCTGTTCTGCATATTTATGTCATTCTTTAGTACTGGATTTTATCTTCCTGAACTTTATCTTTCTGTAATTTTTGTTTTCATCTATTTTCTTTTTCCATCTCTGACTGCTGCCTTTTTTAAAATCTCTTTTTCTTTTATTCTTCTGCCATCCTGTCCCCAGTCCTTAACAACATCTTAATGTACTGTGAAATACCTAAATTTTTACCTTTGCCACCCTAAGCCATCCTTTTTCCCTTTTTTTATGCTGCTGCTTTGGGAAACAAATATTTCTTTTGTAATTTTCAATGTGAAACTTATTATTGATTTGCCTTTCTTACCAACTTGATTTGGAATGAGAGCTACATATAAGTAGATGTGCATGGATGTATTTGGGTTGGAGGTAAGATATAGGTTATTGTTATATACTGATTGTTCCCCTCTAAATGCCTCTTATGCTCTTTTTTTTTTAATAATTCATTCATAATCAGTGCTCTTTTGAATGTACTGCTATTTGAGGGCACTGTGTACTTTATTCTGAATTTTTATGAAATGCAGAGATCGTAGAGAGAGTGCATAAAGAAGGGCATGGGCTTTGGTTTGAATGCTAACTTTGCTCCATCCTTGCTGTGTGATTTCAGGCAAGTTACTGAACTTTTTCTGAGCCTCACTTTTCATATCTATAAAGTCGTGAGAATTAGCAATATGTATAAAATGTCTAGCACAGCATATAAAGTACTGTGGGTGTTTAATAAATAGCAGCTATTTTTATTATTACTACCATAAGAAGAAAATACAATTTCTAGCCACTACTTTTATTTCTGTTTTTCTTTCTAATAAAATAAAGTGGTAAAATATATGGAAGATTTATCATCTTAACCATTCTAAAGTGTGCATAGTTCACTGGTGTTAACTACATTTAGATTTTGTGCAGCCATCACCATCATTCATTTTCAGAGCTCTTTTCCTCTTGCAAACTGAAACTTTATATCCATTAAGCAGTAACTTCCCACTCCCCTTTCCCTAACTCCTGGCCAATACCATTCTTCAGTATTTTGACTAAGTACTTCATAACTCGTGAATCATACAGCATTTGTCTTTTTGTGGCTGGCCTGTTTCACTTAGCATACTGTCCTCAGGCTTCATCCAGGTTATAGCGAATGTCAGATTTTCCTTCCTTTTTAAGGCTGAATAATATTCCACTCAGTGTGTATACTTTTGTGGGAAGTCAAGTATGTATGTCCTGGGCTAAGAGATTATAGGGAATGTATTGCAAAACAGAAAACTGCTTTCTGGACCTGCTGAAAACAGCAGCCATGCTTTGCTTATCTAGTTAATGTATATCTAGGGGGTACTCAACTTTGCTTATCTAGTTAATATGTACCTAGAGGTTAGGTCCTGCCAATGCTCACAAGTTCCTTAGACCATGTTATTGCATGGAATATTCTACCCTGTCTTAGCTTGTTTTTCTGTGTGTTTTCTATACATTCTTACTAGCAAGTAGCTCCCTGAGTATTGTGCAATGTTATCCTAAATGTCTGCTCAGTAAATTTGGGAGCTTGAGTGCAGCTTGGAGAAACTTCCCTTAGCCTCCCTCTCACCTCTCTTGACTTGCATGGAGTCTTGAGTAATCCTTTCTGCCATCCTCAACTGTGCTGGACAAAGCCAAAAGCTGAAACTACAGACTTTATTTTGCTTATCTATTTGTCTGTCAATGGATGCTTGCAATATATCCATGTTTTAGCTATTGTGAATAACTGCTATGAACATAGATGTACCAGTATCTCTTCAAGACCTTGCTTTTTCTTTTGAGTATATACCCAGAAGTGTAATAGTTGGATCATATGCTAATTCTATTTTTAATTTTTTGAAACTTCCATACTGTTTGCCATAGCAACTGTATCATTTTTACATTCCTACCAACAGTATACAAGGGTTCCAAGTTTTCTGCATCCCTGCTAACACTTGGTCTTTTCTAGGTTTTGTTTGTTTTTTTATAGTAGTCATCCTAATTGGTGTGAAGTGATATCTCATTATGGTTTTGATTTCCATTTCCCTAATAATTAGTGATGTTGAGCATCTTTTCAATTTTTTAAACATTTTTAAAGTTTATTTTATTTATTTTGAGAGAGAGGGACTGAGCATACAGAATAGGGGCAGAGAGAGAGGGAGACAGAATCCCAAGCAGGCTCTGCACTGTCAGCAGAGAGCCTGACACGGGGGTTGAACTCATGAGCCATGAGATCATGAGCCATGCTGAAGTCAAGAGTCAGATGCTTCCGACTGAGCCACCCAGATGCCCAAGCATCTTTTCATGTGCTACAGCCACTACATTTTAAAAGTGATGAAAATTACTAAAAATTTAAGTGGCCAAAGATGTGTCAATTCCTTAAATCCTGATTTTTCATTTATACCTAGATTTAAAATACTTATGTAGCTAACTCTAAAATCCAAAAAAAATAAGTTACACTGAATCGCAGTATGTTCAGATTCAGTTTAAGACAAATTTTTTCCTTTATAAGAGGCTTAAAGACATCAAATTACCTAGTAGCGAACTTTAGAATAAGAACAATCCTTGGGTAACTTTATTCCATCACCTTTCCTAACAAATGGCTTTGTAAATAGTAGGATAATAGCATTTGTTTAAAAATGATACTTGATATGTATTGGGACTTGGATAAGTTCTCAGTGTCCACAAATACTGTCATTCTTCTTCGGCCTTTAAGGTACTTTATCACAAGAATGCCAGGAATGCCAGGGTAACTCCTCTCTTCTAACTTCTTAGCACAGCGTTCCTATCTTCAGATTTGAAAACAAGACTGTTTCTTAAGGCAGTGTCATTTGGGGGAGGGAATCATTGAATCTTTCTGAGTATCTGACAAAGGCTTTCTATGTTTCTTTCCTCAAAAATGAACATGGGAGAGACTGGGTGGCTCATTTCGTTACACATCTGACTGTTAATTTTGGCCCAGGTCATGGGTCTCAGGGTCCTGAGGTTGAGCTCTGCAGCAGACTCAGCACTGAGTGTGGAGCCTGCTTAAGATTCTCTCTCTCCACTTGTATACTCGCTGTCTAGAGCTCTTTCTCTCTATAGGCTCCACACTGTCAGCAGAGGGCCCAATGTGGGGCTGTAACTCACAAACCATGAGATCATGACCAAAGCTGAAGTCGGATGCTTAACTGACTGAGCCAACCACATGCCCCATCTCTCTGTCTCAAAATTAAAAATAAATAAAATAAACATGTATATATATCAAATACAGTTTCAGGGGCTTTGTGGTCTCAACCAACCAACCCACAAAACCCTTTAGGATATGACCAAAGTTCTTACTACAAGTAACATATGGTGAGAAGTTCTCTTACATTAGTCATTATTTTACAGGCAGTCTCCTGATTTTTCAGGTTTTGTAAGCCACCATAGCATAAATAAATGATAGTTTGAACCTCTTATTTCTTTCTAACTTTTCAGAGATTTTCCATTAATAGGACTAGAAAGTGACATTACTGAACTGGAGCTTCCTATATAAAAAAGGAAGAATCTATTGAATAGTGTCATGAGAATTTGTGACAATGTTTTATCTTCAGTTTTTGCCAGTTTTTCAGTTAATGGGAAGTTTTTGTCAGAAAATATTTATCACAATAAAAATAAAGATATTCAGAGTGGCTGGTTTCCTATGTAAATGTCAAGTCAGTTGACCATAAGGTATTACCTTTTTGCTTGTTAGGGAGAGAACAGCTAAATAGCTTTACTACTGGTACTTTTTAAAATCTCTAACTTAACGTAAGTGATTTTCTCTTGTTGGCAACATAACCCTTTAGACTAAATTTGAGATTTGAATGTGGCATGGCTTTTGCCCTGTAAATTAAATTCTCCTAAGCATCAGGGTTCCAGCACCTACATTTTGATTACAGCTATGATAAATGTATAAATCTCTGTAGAGATATTATAAAACATTTTTTAATTTGATACCTTTGGCTCCCTTAGCTTTCATCAGTTCTATTTTATATTGTACTCATTTTTTTTAATGTTTATGATTTATTTTTGAGATAGAGCACAAGCAAGGGAGAGGCAGAGAGAGGGAGGGAGACACAGAATCTGAAGCAAGCTCCAGGCTCTGAGCTGACAGCTCAGACATGGGACTTGAACCCACAAACTGCAAGATCATGACCTGAGCTGAAATTGGACGCTCAACCGAACCACCCAGGCACCCCAGTTGTATGCACTGATTTAAAACTTTACAGGGGATGCCTGGATGGCTCAGTTGTCTAAGCATCCAACACTTTTATTTTTAATATTTATTTGTGAAAGAGAAATTGTGAGCAAGAGAGGGGAAGAGAGAATCCCAAGCAGGCTTCATGCTCTCAGCACAGAGCCCAATGCTGTGTTTAACCTCAGGAACCATGAGATCATGACATGAGCCAAAATCAAGGGTCAGATAATCCACTGAGCCACCCAGCTGTGCCTAAGTGTCCAACTCTTGATCTCCACTCAGGTCTTGATCTCAGAGTGGTGAGCTCAAGCCCTACAATGATTCCATGTTGGGTGTGAAGCATACTTAAAAAATAAAATGAAAAAAAAAATCTTGCCAAGATGAATCCTTTCTAATAATCCTAATCAGAGAAGCCAGGTCTCTCCTTCTAGACCTTTTTTTTTTCTTTCTTTTTCTTTTTCTTTTTTCTTTTTTTTTTTTTTTACATTTTATTCACAAATATATGTTCATTCTAACTCAATACTCGTATTCCAAAGATGCAGATGTAATTTGTCACTTAAATGTTTTAAAGGAGATTAAAGGAACTAACTAATCGTTATTGAGGGCCTACAAAGTGCCAGCCACTCTGCTAGCTGCTTTTTATACTTGTAGTGACTATGTTTAAACATATTTTTTTTTTAAGTTTTAATGTTTTATTTATTTTTGAGAGAGAGAGAGACAGAGTGAGCAGGGGAGGGTCAGAGAGAGAGGGAGTCACAGAATCCGAAGACTGGCTCCAGGCTCTGAGCTGTCTGCACAGAGCCTGACGCGGGGCTTGAACCCACGAACCATGAGATCGTGACCTGAGCCGAAGTTGGACGCTTAACCAACTGAGCCACCCAGGCGCCCCTATGTTTAAACATATTTAAAGAACAGCTTCCACATGTTATTTAATTATCCTTGCAACACTGAAGTAGGATGTGTTAAGATTAGCGTATTTCGTAGAGGTCTAGAAAGGTTAAAATAAGCTACCTGTGGCTGTTACACAGCAAGTATTTTTCTCTTTATCAATATCTCTTGGTAAGGCTAAGCCTTTTACTGATATATCTGATTTTATGATGTAGAGAATCCGGTGTGAATTATTGACTCTAACCATCTCCTTGAGAAGATAATGAGAGACACTTTGCTGTAGTGTGACAACATTGAACAGTCTGTATAAAGATACCAAATATGAGGGGCGACTTGGTGGCTTAGTTGGTTAAGCGTCTGACTTTCGCTTAGGTCATGATCTCGCGGTTCGTGGGTTCAAGCCCCGCGTCGGGCTCTGTGCTGACTGCCAGCTCAGAGCCTGGAGCCTGTTTCAGTCTGTGACTCCCTCTCTCTCTGACCCTCCCCTGCTCACGCTGTCTCTCTGTCTCTCCTAGAAATAAACAAAACATTAAAAAAAAAAATTTAAAAAAAAAATGCTGCTTTTGACAGGCATTGCCTTTGAATTGTAATAACATAAACCTTGGGTACTTTCTCTTTGTTCCTAATGTTTCAATACACTATTTGTTGTTCTTCAGATTGTAAATGTAAAGTTTTATTTCCCTAAAACATTGCTTGAAATATTTGAATTCGTAAGTGTATGTAACAGATTGTAAAAACAGCATTAGTATTTTTGCTCAAATGGCAAAAGACGGCTTACAACATATTTTTTGCAACAAAGAAATACAAGTGAAATACAGTGATTTTTATTTATAAATACTAAAAATCTTTAATTTTTAAATGTATATTTAAGTTTTTACATATTTTCCACAAAAGCCACTATGTCCATATGACTTATATTCAGTTATTTAAATCCTGATTGAGTCACTATGATATATATATTGATTTAAATGTAGTTAAAGTGATAAATCAAATATTTGCTCACTGTTTCAAATTTTAAGTGATTTTTGCAATACCTTATCAGTCATGTCATTTTTATAGACTTAGCTTTTTCATTATAAAAGTATATAAGATATCAGGTAAGTGAGTTTGTGCCGAGAAGAAATATTGCTAATTTAAACCTGTGGTCTCTATAGCAGTGAATGCATGATTTTCAAAATATAGAAGAACTTTATCTCATCATTTTAAAATCTTAAGATGATTTCATGTAACTTAAACTTGGGAGTTTATTTGGTAGATTTAAACAAGCATACTAGCTTTTCTTAATTTCTAGGGTTTTTTTAATAATAGAATTTTATATTCATTAACAGTTGTGCTAAAAGAAATTTTTCAAATAATTTGAATACAGAGCTGAAATTGAATTATTTCATTACATTCCCCCCCTTTGATTTAAGTACTATTTGGTAAGCATTTTTTAAAAGCATTTTATAGGGAAAGTGGTATAATGCTAATGAATTGTAATTAAGCTTGGGTATGGAAGAAGTGATTGAAAATAATATCGTTGGAGACTACATTAAATGATGGCACAATAACTTTTTCAGAAATGTATTTACTGATTCTGCCTTACAGAATGTGACAGTGATGATAACCTGGGTATAAAAAATACTTCAATAGAAGAAGAATTCAGATCCAAGGAAGGTAACCTAATGTAGTTAATCCTTTTCTTACTTTACTGTATCTGTATTTTTTAATTGCTCCCTTTCTTGCCTCTTTATCCCCTCCTATTAACCTCCTACCCCTAAGTTTCAAAAATATTGTTTCCTTGTTTAAAGGAGAGTTTGCATTTTCTCATGGGAGATGAATCAGTGACAAAAGCCTAAAATAATTATTTTCTGACCCTTTGCAGAAAAAGTTGTCTAACCCTGGGCTAGCAGATGATTTTTGTTTCCTAATTTTTCTTTATTTCAAGTTGCTTTGAATTAAGAATATTGCAAGTTAGGGGTGCCTGGGTGGCTCAGTCAGTTAGGCATCCAACTCTTGATTTCAGCTTGGATCCTGGTCTCAGAATTTGTGGGATCAAGCCTCAGAAATCCTCCACTAGTGTGGAGCCTGCTTGGAATTATCTTTCTCTCCCTCTCTGCCCTATTCCCCCTTGCGCACATGCGTTCTCTCTTTCCCTCTTTCTCAAAAATAAAAAGGGGGAAAAGAATATTACAAGTTAAGCAGTAGGACTATGAAAATAAACACTTTTGTCTGATTATTAATGGACTGTTTCTATAATTTAAATTTTTCCCTCTTCTTAAAGGAAAAGCTATTTTCTTCCATAGGTTAAAGAGGACATTTTGTATTACTTTACATCAAATAATTTCCTGGCTGTACAACTGTTTAGCTGTGTCATTTGCTTGTACTTTGGTTTTTCCATAACAGACTACTTTTAAATAACAATAGGAAAAACCAGTGATTTTAGAAAATAGTTTAAGCTTCACTGAAGAAGTTTAACTATTACAGTGGCATCTTTAACATTAAAGAACAATAGTAGAAGGCTTAATATATTTCATTGAAGTATTTATTATTGGAGATTTGAGAGTGGGAATGTGGAGACTAGCAAGTAGGAAGGAAAATGTGACTTGGCCCAGCTGATTTATTTTCCGTATATTTGCTTGATCTTTCACATAATGCAATTGTTTAAGAGCATACTAGATCTCGGGGCGCCTGGGTGGCTTAGTCAGTTAAGCGTCCGACTTTCGCTTAGGTCATGATCTCACGGTTCGTGGGTTCGAGCCCCGCGTCGGGCTCTGTGCTGACTGCCACCTCGGAGCCTGGAGCCTGTTTCAGTCTGTGACTCCCTCTCTCTCTGACCCTCCCCTGTTCACGCGGTCTGTCTCTCTCTCTCCTAGAAATAAATAAAACATTTAAAAAAAAAAAAAAAAAGAGCATACTAGATCTCTGCTATTAGGAGTTTGGGAATTTGAGTCTGGCAGTAGACTTGATTCATCCATTCATTGAAGTAGAAAACTCTGGTCTTCTAACCAAAATTCAGTGGTTAAATAAAGTTGGCAGTAAATCTACAACCTAGTTGGAAACAAGTTTTTTTGATCATCTTGTTTTCCCAACATGGCTTTTCAAGGTCTAGCTCTCTGCTTAGCAGCCACATAATAATGAGTTAAACAAATGAAAGAACTTTTATGAGTTAAACAAAACAAAAAAACAAAAAAAAAAAACCAGCCACCTGAGTTGTTTATCAAGACCACTAAAAGATAACCGCTGAGCATCTAAGTACTTCAGACTTGGCACCCTTTATTTCCGCTCATGACTTTATCCCATGGAAAATGCCACACAAAATTATAACTTTTTTTTTTTTTTTTTAATTTTTTTTTAAATGTTTTATTTATTTCTAGGAGAGAGAGAGACAGTGTGAGCAGGGGAGGGTCAGAGAGAGGGAGTCACAGACCGAAACAGGCTCCAGGCTCTGAGCTGGCAGTCAGCACAGAGCCCGACACGGGGCTCGAACCCACGAACCGCGAGATCATGACCTAAGCGAAAGTCGGACGCTTAACCGACTAAGCCACCCAGGCGCCCCATACAAAATTATAACTTTAAATAACCACTCTTGAGGAGCCTTCACAGTTTTTATGGTTCGTAGCTGTCCCCAGGAAATCTGAGTATGTATAATGCATTGTGTACCAGAGTTTCTAACATTTTGTTATCTCTGGGCTGTTTTAGGATTTGTAGAGTTTTTAGATTTTTGTGATTTTCAGATGAGCAAAAGGATTGTTATTAAAGAAGTCAAGAAAAGATACTTCAAAGTTTAGTTGTCATATGAGATAGGAATGTAATGCTCTAATTTCAAGAAAAACCAAAGTGTTATGTATGTGCTTTCTTTGTTTTCTTATGATTTACATAAATAAGTTTGAGAAGCCCACAGTGTTCCATGTAAGTTAAGGAATATGACCTCCTATGCAGTTTCCTCTGATAATCTTTTCCCCCTTTTACCCAACAAGAACTAACTCAAATATCATCTTTTAGGTCGAACCATAGAGAATTGACATTTTGTGGGCATTTTTGTACAGTAGTACTTTCAGATTTATCTTTTTTAGAGATATCTAACAACTGTCTCCTCTAGGCTCCCTCTGTACCTTACCAAGTAGATTTAAAATTTTTCTGTGTATTATCCCTTTGAGAAGTAGGATCATGTTTTGTTGTTGTTGTTTTATCTTTTTTTCAGTAGCACCTAGCACCTGGTGTTTGGCACTAAATGATTGCTTGTTGAAGAATATACTTATAACAAACTCAGATATGTTAGAGCTACCAGGACCCATCTCTCTAAAGCTAAATAAGAGAAATTAAGATAAACGCCATTTGGGGGTGCCTGGGTGGCTCAATAGGTTGAGCATCTGACTTCGTTCAGCTCAGGTCATGATATTGCAGTTCATGAGTTCTAGCCCTGCATCCGGCTCGCTGCTGTTAGCCCAGAGCCCACTTTGGATCCTCTGTCCCCCTTTCTGCCCCTCCCCCACTCATTCTCTCTGTCTCACAAAAAAGTTTTTTTTAATTAAAAAAAAAAGATAAAGGCCATTTGGCTGGGAGAAGAGTGAGCGATCTATAGATCCTCCACCATGGAAGCAAAGTGGTATTTTAGTGCAGACTTATTAGCAAAACTCAAAAAAGTTTAACTTCTTCAAGCCTCTTTTCATTCTTATCCTTTTCAGCACAGCATTGTAAATGCCTGACAAATAGTGGCAAAAGGCAGGATAAACTTGTGACTTTTTGCCTTGAGGAATGGTAGTTTCCTTATCCACACTACTCACCCCCAACCATGATTTGTCTCATTCTTTGCTGTTCTCTGTAGACCAGTATCAGACTCTGACTATCCATGCCAGTCATTAAGATCTTGTATAATCTATTATGTATACCAGATATGGGAAGTAGGGACCACATAGTGTGGTGGTATAGAGCGCAGACTTTCGATTCAGACTGCCTGGGTTAAAACTCAGCTCTCAATTAATAGCAGTCATCCTATAATTAATATTATGATGTAAATAGTAAAACATTGTGGCCAATTGAGTGAACAAAGACAGGATAAGAGAGATAAGAGTTCGTTTTTAATTCAATTAATGTTTAAGAAAACACTAATCTCAACAACTCTGTGAGAGAATATTCTCTTCATTTTGCATAAAAATGTAGTCTTTTAAACATTAAGTAATTTGCCTCCAGATTCTCATCCTCAAAATGATGGGGCATGATTTATATATAAGTATCCTAACTCCTATTACTGAGTTCTTTCCTATTCTGCAGTAATTACCTCTTTTTCAAAGGAATGAAATTAAGGTGAAGACATACTTCCCACAAATGTTCTTTATTTCTTCATAGAGCTTTCAGTTATTGTATAATGTTCTTTCATTTCAACCTGAAGGATTCCCTTTGGCATTTCTTTTAAGGCAGGTCTGCTAGTAATGCCTGTACCTTATGTTTATCTGGGAAAATTTTCATTTCTCCTCCATTCTTTTTTTTTTTTTTAAATAGTTTATTGTCAAATTAGTTTCCACACTCCTCCATTCTTAAAGACTAGTTTTAGTTTTGCTGGATGTAGAATTCTTGGCTTTATAAGGCCTTTTTTCCAGTACTTTAAATATGTTACCTCACTGCCTTCTGGCCTCCATGGTTTGGTGAGAATTAAATTAACTAAATTACTGAGAATCTCTTATACATGATTAATTGCTTCTCTCTTGCTGCTTTTGTTGTTTTTGGCTTTTGACAGTTTGATTATGTCTCAGTGTGGATCTCTTTCCGTTTCTTCTTGGAGTTGAGCTTCTTGGATGTGTAGGTTCATACATATCTTTCATCAGATTTGGGATACTTGTTGGTCGTTATTTCTTCAAATATTCTTTCTGCCCCTTTCTCCTTCTGGGGCTCCCATAATGCATACCTTAGTGCATTTAATGGTACTCCACCAATCTCTTAGCCTCTGCTTGCTTTTCACCATTTTTCTTTCTGATCTCAAGCTGGATCAATTGTCCTACCCTCAAGTTTGCTGATTCTTTTTTCTGTTTACTTAAATTTGTTAAACTCCTATAAAGAATTTTTCATTTCCGTTGTACTTTTCAGCTCCAGAAATTCTATTCTCTTTGTTGATAACCTCATTTTGTTCATATATTGTTTTCCTGGTTTCCTTTAGTTCTTTGTCCATGATTTACTTTAGCTCCTAGAACTTATTTAAGACAATTGATTTAAAGTCCTTATCCAGTAAGTCCAATATCTAGTCTTTCTCAGGGACAGTTTAATTCTTTTTTTTTTGCTTGCCTTCAAATGGGTCATACATTTGTGTTACTTTGTATTCTTTGTGGTTTTGTTGTTGAAAACTGGTATGCAAATATTATAGTACCTCTGGAAGTCAGATTATATCTCTTCCCCACAGTTTGCTATTGGTGTTGAAGGCTATAATTGTCTGTTTGGTTACTTCTACAAACTACAGTTGACCCTTAAACTCAATGAGTTGGGGCACTGACACCACCCACCACACAGTCAAAAATTTATATAATTTTTAACTCCCCCAAAACTTAACTGCTAATAGCCTGCTGTTGACGGGAAGCCTCACCAATAATAATATAAACTGTTGATTAACACACATTTTGTACATTATATGTATTATATACTATGTTCTTAAAATTCAGGAAAAAAATCAAGAAAACCATAAGGAAGAGAAAACACATTTATAGTACTGTACTGTATTTATCAAAATCCATATATAAGTGGACCCACACAATTCAAAATTGTGGTGTTCCAGGATCAACGGTTTTTTGCAAAAAACTAAAACAACAAAAACCAAAACAACCTTTCCTAGTGTTCGCAGTTTGGCTGTGTGCTGAAGCTCTTCAGTATTTAGCCAGGCTTGCACTGGCCCTACACATCAGCCAGTGGTGAAAGTTTAGGGTCTTTTCAGGTATTTTCTTAGCATGTATCCTGTCCTAGGCATATGCCCAGCTTTCTAAATTCTCTGTTATACATAGATGCTTTTGAATGCCCTAATTTCCCAAAGAAATTTTCTGGGGTTTTTCCTTCTGGGTATTTGTATGTCTCAACTATAATCTTTTGCCCCAGGCTGTGTTTTTTTATTCACTTTAAAATGTTTTGAGCAATGCCCGCTGCTTTTTGGTCCTAAATGGGTTCTGAGCTAGGCAAAACAAAGACGAATGCCTTGTATTCATCCTTCTTTATGCACGCAGACAGACTAAAATAGACAAACACAGTAATTTGTAACGTCTACTGTACTGCATCTGGAACTAGGAACCAGAGTCCCATACCAGGAACATTCTCTATTGTTTTCAAGACTGCTACCAAGTCAAGGAAGTGGTGAAGAAAGGTTAAGTAAAAATACCATTAAACTTTCCCACTGGTTCTTTTTTATGTTCATTATTTATTTTGAGAGAGAGAGAGAGCAAGCATATGTGCATGGGCAGAAGAGGCAGAGAACAAGCATATGTGCATGGGCAGAAGAGGCAGAGAAAGTGGAGGAGACAGAATCCCAAGCAGGTTGTCACACTGTCAACAAGGAGTCTGACTTGGGGCTCAATCCCATGACTGAGATCATGATCTGGGCTGAAATCAAGAATCAGACATTTAACCAACTGAGCCAGGCATGCCCTTTTCCTACTGTGTTTATGTTGTCTTTTTCTTGATTTAATGTTTGCTTAGTTGCTGTGAACCTTTGAGTGTGTTTCAGATTTTGGACAAAGTTGTTTCTGATGGTTTCTGCTGTGTTTCAGTGTTTCTGTGGAAAGATGGGTATTTAGAGCTGCTTACTCCACCGTTTTGTTGAATTCACTCCAAGATTGATTTTATTTCTTCTTTAAATGTTCTAGACAACTTACTGGTAAAACTATCTCGGCTTGGAGTTTTCTGAGAGGTTTTTTGATAATAGATTTATTTTCTTTAACATATATAGGCATTCATATTTTGTTGAATTTTATGTCAATTTTAGAGAATTGTGTGTTTCAAGAAATTTGTCTATTTTACCTAAATTGTCAAATGTACCAAATGTACTTTTTATTTCTGTAGGATCTGTTTTTGTCTTTCCTAATCAGTCTAACTAGAAATTTATCAATTTATTTGATCGTTTCACAAATGAACCTTTTTTTAAATGTTTAGTTTTTTGAAAGGTGAGGAGGGGAGAACAGAGAGGGAGGGAAGGAGAGAGAATCCCAAGCAGGCTCCATGCTCAACACAGAGCCCAATGCAGGACTCTGTCCCATGACCCTGGGATCATGACCTGAACTGAAATCAGGAGTCAGACACTCAACCAGCTGAGCCACCCAGGTGCTCCTAGTTGTTTTATTTTTAAATAGATCTCATTTCTCTGTTGAGATTTCCTATGCATTCATCCTTAAGTCCTTGAAAATATAACTTTTCTAAAATGCTTTTCTCCTAATTCCAACAGCTAGATTATCTTGGGTATTTGTTTCAGTTGGCTGTTCTTGACTGTTGGGTTACATTTCTTTTTCCTTTTCAAATCAAGTGATTTTTTGATGTATATGTATATTGTGGATGTACATTTCAGATTCTTTGGATTTTATTATTTTTATCTGAGGAATGTTGGTTGGTAGGTTGGTTTTTTCCTTTAAAGGCAGTTACCCTGATAGACCTAATCTCCAACCTCTGCCTCCTCCACAGCAGGCAATAGCTAAAATTGCTTACTTCTTTTACTTCCCAACTGTTGTTTTTCACTTAGAATATTAGATCATTTCCTTTGTATGTGCAGTTTAGAGGTCAACTAAGACTTTGTAGATTTCAAGGATCCTCCTTCTGTTGCTTTCTTGTTTCTTCTGAGATACCCTTCTTTCTTTCAAAACCTCCCTTCCCCAGCTCCACTTTCTAGTTTCTGTGATCCAAACTCTGTCTATGATGCCTTAAGACACAGAGCTTGGCTTTCTGGGTTAAGCTGTTACCTTGTTCCACAAGGATTGAGGAATACCCTGAGGCATCAAAACCATAAAGCTGAAAGTTGAACCCTGTGTGCAGTTTGCTTCCTTTAGTGACCAGCTTCTGTCCTGTTACTACCTGATCTTTGTTGCTCTCCAGTGCCTTAAAATAGTTCATAATTATTATCGATGGGAGGGTTAATCCAATATAAGCTATTCCAGTATTAATTAGAAGTAGAACCATTTAATTAGTTTTTGTTTATTTTAGTTTTTTATTCTTTTAATTGGTTTATAAGTTATATACTTTATTTTTTGTGCTTATATTAGTATTTTGCCACATTTTTATATGTGATTTAACGACTAAAGTATACCTACATGCTGTCTGCCTCTGCACCAAGAAAAGGACTCTAAAACCCCTCAATTCTGATCCTCTCCTCCCAACTTAGATGCTGGTATTCTCCACTGCTTGCTTCTCTGGGTGTAAATGTGTGTAGTATAATGCACACAAAAATCGTATAAAAGATCTCACATCCCTCAGATTAAAAATAAATGGAATAACACCAGCACATTAATTTCCTAGGGATGCTATACATACTACATCTATAAAAGAGATGACTTAAAACAACAGAAATTTACTGTCTCATAGCTTTAAGGGTTAGGAAACTAAAGTTAAGTCAAGTCGTCTGTAGAGCCATTGTTCCTCTCCTAGATTTTAATTGTTACAGGGCAGTCATAGGCACTCCTTGGCTTATAAATGCATCACTCCAGTCTTGCCTTCGTCATCATGTGGCCATCTTCTACCTGCGTGACTGTCTTCACATGGTAGTTTTTTCTTAAAAGGACATCAGTCAACCTAGTGACCTCATCTTAAACTGATTATATCTACAGACCCTATTTTCAAATTAGGTCACATTCCTAGGTATTAGAGATTTGGACATGTTTTGGGGAAGCATAATGCAACATAACAACCAGTACCTTAGAAGTCTCCCTGTCATTCCCCCTTCCAGTTACTTCCTTTGCACTCCTTCCCAAAGGCTAGTGGCCACTATCATGTCTTGAAATACTAGTTTAGTAGTGCTCGATTTTGAACTTTATTTAAAGGGGATTATACAGACCATCACTGTCCAATAGAATTCTCTGTGACAATGAAAATATTTGATACCTCACCCATATGGTTGCTAATATTCATGTTTGGTTATTAAGCACTTGAAATGTAGCTTAAATGAGAAACTGAATCTTAAATCTTATTTAATTTTAATTGATTTAAATATAAATAGCCACATAGTGTCCATAATATTGGACAGCACAAGCAGGGTCTGTGTATTCTTTTTTGTCTGGGTGCCTTCGTTTTCTTTAATGTTTATTTTTGAAAGCATGCACAAGTGGGGGAGGGGGGAGAGAGAGGGACAGAGGAGCCAAAGCTCGTTCTGTCCTGACAGCAGCAAGCACAGTGTGGGGCTCAAACTCAAGAACCATGAGATCATGACCCGAGCCAAAGTCACTCAACCAACTGAGCCACCCAGGTACCTCTATGTCTGGATGCCTTCTAATCAACATTGTTTTATAGATTAATCCAGGTGTTAGCATGTAGCTTTGGTTTGTTCATTTCTAATATATGGATAATATTCTATTTTACATATATATTTCAATTCATCTATTTATAGACCTTTGCTTTGTACTTTTTGTCTGTTGCATGTAATACTGCTTACTGTGAATGGTCTCATACATGTCTCTTAATGCACATATGTGCACATTTCTGGGAATATATACCTAGGAGTGGGATTGCTTATGTTCATCTTCAGTAGGTAACACCAAATTGTTTTTCCAAAGTGATTGTGCCACTTTTTTTTGTCCCAGTGTAGTATATGATCTACATTTTCACTAATCTTTTAAATTATTAGGTCCCTTTAATTTTAGCTAGTGATGAGTATATACTGTTATTTCTTTGTAGTTTTAATTTATGCTTTTCTGATGAGTAAGGCTAGTTGAACATTTTGACATAATCTTTTGTCTGTACTTTTTCAAATTTCTTAACAGTTTTCTTGTGGATTTTTTTATTGATTTTTTTTTCAGGGTTGAAAATTTTTTAGTTCTTTCTGGGTACAAATTCCACGTAGTGCAAATACTTCCTCCCACTGTATGTCTTGCCTTTTTACTCATTTAATTGTCTTTTTTTTTTTTTTAATGTTTATGTATTTTGAGGGAGAAAAAGAGAATCCTAGGCAGGCTCTGTACCATCAGCACAGAGCCAGACGTGGGGCTCAAACCCACAAACCATGAGATCATGACCTGAGCCAAAATCAAGAGTTGACATTTAATCGACTTAGCCACCCAGGCTCCTCATTTAATGGTGTCTTTTAATGGATAAAAGTAATTTTAATACATTCCAAATTACCATAGTTTTCCATAATATTTTTTTAATTCTGTTTATGATTTTCTACACTAAGGTCATAAAGCTAACCCCTTGCATTATCTTCTAGAAACTGGACCACACTCTTAATTCCTGTAACTTTATAATAAGTTTTCACATTTTTTATAAGTGTTGTCACCTTGTTTATCTTTGCTAAGTGCATCTTGGCTTTTTTTTTTTTTTTATTTCCTTGTCCTTTTGAATTCATCTTAGGGCAACTTCCTGACCCAGAATCTAGCTTTAAGTTAACACACATTATACACTAGCCTGTAGTATTTTTTAATTTTTTTTCTTAATGTTTATTTATGTTTGAGAGAGAGAGAGAGCACAAGCAGGTGAGAGACAGAGAGAAGGGGAGACACAGAATCCAAAGCAGGCTCTAGGCTCTGAGCTGTCAACACAGAGCCCAGTGTGAGGTGTGGACCCACAAAGCGTGAGATCATGACCTGAGCCAAAGTCAGATGCTCAACCGACTGAGCCACCCAGGCACCCCTATATTTTAAATTACAGAAAACATAATACCACTGTCCCAGCTGAGAGGAAGATGTTGCTCCATCTTAGAGTGATCACTGGTGCCTATGACCTAAGTAGCCTCTGAAAGATTATGAACTGGATGAGATGAAATAAATCTAGTGTGAGAAGCTGGTAAAGGCCAAGAAATCAACACCTACTTCTACCTTCCTGGGCTTTAGCATCATTCTCAGGGAGAAAATGGAGAAACAGTTGTGAACACAAGAATGACTGTCTTAGTCATTACTGTAGTCCTATGCCAGGTTTACAGTGGGCATTCATTAAATATTTGTTAAATGAGTGCATATATGTACATATAATATATATGCTTCTCAGAAGACACTCTGCCTTAGATGCTAAAAAGCTTAAAGCTATATTTTAAAATAATTTTAATGTTTACTTTTGAGAGAACATGAGCAGGGGAGGGGCAGAGACAGAGACACAGAATCCAAAGCAGGCTCCAGAATCTGAGCTGTTAGCACAGAGCTTGACGTGGGGCTCAAACCCACTAACCATGACATCATGACCTGAGCCGAGGTCAGACGCTTAACCGACTGAGCCACCCAGGTGCTGCAAACTAAAATTTTAATGTCTTTGAGATTTTGGCATTTCATGGTTTAGCCTGTTTCAAGTCTTATGTGCATTGGATTACCTGTCAGTGATTCTATTAGTTTGTTGACTTTCTATGTCCCTAAAGAGAAATAACTTGCAAGTTCCTTATTAAGCTCATATTTATTATAATTCTGAGATTATATCCAGATTCTTATTATTTTGAAATACTCAAATTTATGAAGAAACTGTCAGGTCATCCTAAGGTTCTCAAAGGTTTGTATTTCCTTTCTTTAAAAGACAGATGTAGTTGATGAGATTTATATAAAGCCCGTGTTTATTTTCTGCACTAAATACTAAAATTCTATCTTTAAATGCAGATGTGGAATTAGAAGAAGCTATTAGAAGAAGTCTTGAGGAAATGTAATTATAAAGATACTACCACACAACATCAAGTGGCCTTGAAGAGACTCAGAATGATGAATCCTTGAGTTTGTTTTCTAAAGGAGACCAGAAATCTGTTAGTACAAATGTATTTGGAAACATGCTTTTTTTGCTTTTGCATCTGATACTTGCTTTGTATTTTTGTGCTATTTTGCAAAAATGTACAGAGGAGTAGAATACATGTTCATGCAGATATAAATCATGTATTCTTATATAGCTAGCACGGTTTTCCAGTTAACTTTGAATTTATATATTTAGGTTAAAAGAATTAAAAATAGAGAAGCTCTTGACTATTGTTTACATGTTTCCCAAATCGCATTAGTGCTTTAATTTTATTTGTACTGTACAGATGACTCTAGTTTATTTTTTTAGAGTGAAAATGAATGTAAATAAAGCTGTTATAGCCCAGTTTTTCTGTAAATTCTATTTCTTATGTGGCAATAGTATAGAATACCTTTGAGATCTTTGTTTGATTATTAGAAGAGAATAATGGAAACTGATCATGGAAACAAATTAAAAATTTTACCAGCCATGTTCTTTGTGGGTTTCACTCAGATGTATATTCCTGCTTTAACTGGAGCAGCACATTGCTGGAATAAAAAAAAAAAAACAAAACCTAATTTCCTTGAAATGATTAAAAAGAAATCTTTCCATTCCTTTTACCTGCTTAGACTATCATGTGACTTGTATTATCTGCTATTTAAAGGGAATGATGTCAAAATGTTTGCAAAGAATTAAATGTATTTTTAATAATATTAGTCCTCTTTTATATATATTTGTGTAAACATAATCTTCAAAAAATAATGTTAAATGTCTACTCAGGAGTAATCTTCCTTAATTAACCCTTTAAAATTTTTATTTCATTGTAAGTATCTTCATTCTAATTATTAACTTGTCAGTCTCCTACATTTCATATTACCCATTTAATTTTTAAATGTTCAGGCTCCATTGCGAATAATTAAAAAACATTACAAAATTAGAAGACTAGGAAGGGCTTATCTATCTTTGTGTATATGCTTCATAACCAGAAATGTCTTTATTAAAAATTTTGAGTAGTAATTCCATACAAAACTTAAAAGTGTCTATAAATGTAAATTTTTCTTTTAAGACAAAAAAATCATGGCTAGAATTTCCTTTTTTCTCTTCAACTAGATATTTTAGTGTAAAACAGAAGTACTAGTTGTTTTTGTTTATTAGTAGAGTCTTTCCAATCCACAATGGAAACCAGTTTGTGGTTTTATTTCTTAAGATGTCCTGTCCTACCTGCTTGCATGTTTTTAAGTAGACATGTAGGCTGAGAATTTACCAGTCATTTTTCCAAAATGACCACATTGTACTTTTCATTTGTATGTTAAAGTCATCAAGCAAGGCTTTCAGAGGTAGTCATGAGCTGGACCTTAAAGACTTCTCTAGGAGCTTGCTCAATAGTGAGGAGCAGAAAGAATGATCCAGAGAGAAGAGTGCTGATGTAGATGTGGGAAAGAGAAATCGACACCTCTCTGCCAGTGGTACCACACACAAATGTTCTGTTAAGAAGCTCTTGTGGTGTGTATGGTAGAGAATAAATGAAGTTTTTTATATGACAGTAAAGGGATATTTCATCATGACCATTAAAAAAAGATAATTGGGTGGTTTAATGTTTTAATTAATGTCACTGTATTTCTACTTGTTAAGCAATTAAAAATCATTTTTAAATTAATAATTTGAACTTAATTTAGACACAAAGAGGAGAGGTAATCAGTGGATGGTATTACAGAAAATTATGGGTTTATTAAATTATCAAAAGTAAATGATTAAAAAAACAAAAGTAAATGTTTCTAACATTGACAGAGATGCTTATCTTTTCATTACACCATTCACTTTTTTATTTATTCACTCCCTCACAAAGTATTTTTTGAGTACTTACCATGTGCCAGTGATTGTTCTAAACACTTGGGATATACCAGTGAGCAAAGCGAAGCCCACACTTCTTTATGGTTCACATAACTGGTGGAGAGACGGCTGGATAGAGTGTTATCCATTACTGTAAACAAGTGTATCCAATGGTGGTAACTAATGAAGGAAAAATAAAGAAGGGAAAGATTAGGTTTCTGAGAATAAATGGTGTGATCTGCCTTATTTAGAAGGATTACTGTAGTCATTGTGTTGAGAACATACACCAGAGGCAAGAGTAGAAGCAGAAGACCAGACAGGGAAGTGTTGGGAGTAATCCAGGTGAGAAGTGATGGTGGCTGGAACCAGAGTGGTAGCAGTGGAATTGGGGAGAAGAATCTTGAGTGTATTCTGAAAATAGAGGTGAGGGGATTTACTGATGGATTGGATCTATAGGATAGGAGAGAAAAGGAGTCCAGGACAATTCTAAACTTCCATGATAGACTCTCAGATCATTCACAACATGTCTTTGGATTCCAAGTTTGTGTCATGATAATGGCAAAATATGTTTAATGAGGTCAAATAATCCCCTACACCTATAGTTTATTAGCATTTAGACTGAGTTCAGAGGGAACTGGAATCCAGATTTACAGCAGTCCTCTCTATTCAGGTATTTAAATGGCTTTGATCTCAGATTAAAGGCTGTGATTCAGCTTTAAACTGTTATTATCTATCATTTTATGTGCCCCGTATATATATTCTCATCCTTGCAATATGAGGCGTATAGCTATAATGAGATGGGAGCAAAGCACAAGTTTTTAAGTACATTAATCTTTGTACTCCCAGTCCCGTGCTTTCACTGACCTTTATAGTGTCTGCCCTAGTGACTTGCCGCATCTTTTTCATTAACAGGAGATTTAAATAAATTGGGTGTGAAAGTCAAAAATGGGGTAGCTTTTTCGGCCCCCCCACCTTAAGCTTCAGGGGTGTTGTCCAGGCTTTCATTAATCTGCCTCAGGAAAGGGACTGGTAAGACAGGGTCAGGCAAGTACAGGCTCCCAAGAAGCTGTACTTAAATGCCATCTGTGTCACAAAGGAACTTTTTCTCCCTATCAAAGGATTTTTAATGGTTTTTGGTTTGGCCGTGAATTCTGAGCGCTGGGAGAAACGAGCGAAGCCCTAACAGTGATACCCACAGCCTACCGTTAGGTACCTGGGCGTGTGGGGAGTTGGCTACATCCAGGCTGCAGAGGCGGAGGTTCCCAAGGGTAGGGGTAGAGGGCTGTCCTGTGAGCCACTTCTGGGATTTCGGTTATTTCAGGGTCTGGAGAGCAAGATGCGGCGACCGCGTTAGGTCCTCCCCTTTCTTCGTCAGGCCCTTCGGGTGTCGGGGAGGCCGCTTTTCCGGCCCCCGGGCCCTGGCTGCCCACCTCCGAGGCGCCGTGGCCCGCGAGCTTCCTCCCGCAGCCACAGCCACTCCCCGCCGGGCACCGCAGCCCCGAGCCCGGCGGGCGGCGCGCCTGCCCTTGTTTGGCCACGCGGCGGCGGCGGCGGCGGAGTCGGCGCGTCCCGCCGGGCCGCCCCCCGCGGGCGTCAGAAGGAGGCGGGCGCCCCGCGCGGTGACGGCGACGCCTGCGGCCGCGGGACTCTCCACTCGCCGCCACCGGAGAGGCCGGTGACCTCTTGGCCGCCCCCCCTCGGAGGCTCAGATGGCTCAGGCGAAGATCAACGCGAAAGCCAACGAGGGGCGCTTCTGCCGCTCCTCCTCCATGGCCGACCGCTCCAGCCGCCTGCTGGAGAGCCTGGACCAGCTGGAGCTCAGGTGAGCGGCGGGGCGGTCTGCGGGCGGAGGCCGCGGGCGGCGGGCCGGCGCGCCCCGGTCCCGGGGCCGGCTGCGGCCGCGGAAGGTGCTTGCCCGAGATTCGCTCTCCGTGCGGATGGGGCGGTTTTGTCGGGCCCGCGGTGGGTTTTCCTCTCCGTCGGAGAGAGAACGCGTGCGATTTAAGGCGGAACCTGTGAGCACATTGTTGGTGGCCACGTTCTCGTTAACAGGCATGAGCGTTTGGGAACGGAGGAAAATCAGAGAAGGTAAAAGTTACCGTGACGTTATTTGAGATTAGAGACTGTGACAGTCCGTGTCTACAGAACTTCTAGAACCTTCTGAGTGCCAGTATGTGGTCTTCCCAAATGGTTTTAACTTACTCTTTTCCTATTATGCATTTTTCAGAGCGGCAGCAGTTTACTGGTCCCCGATGTGAGTGATAAGTTAGTTTCTTTGCTCCAAAACCCAGCAAAGCAAAAAATGAAAAATCCTGGGATCCGTCTGATAACAAGGAGTACGGAGTAGGACAAATGAGGGGCTGCGGGGAGAACAATGGCTGGGTACGTGGTGTAGTAAGACCCTGCAGCCTTCAATTTCCTCCTAACCCCGCATGCAACCTTTCCGTTAGTTTCTCAGTATTTACTGTGTTCCTTCTTCCAGAGAAGACACTGACTGACACCTTCTTGAAAGTGCTAATCATTGGCCTGAGAGTATAAGATAGTCACACTTTTTTTCTTAATTGAGTAAGATTTTATTAAGCAATATAGTGTTAAGCATATATACAATCTCTAATTTATAAAATTTTGGAAATGTTTGGAAAACCTTTATGTACTTCCTGTAAACGTTTATGTCACCAAAGTTACTGTGACAGTTGTGTGCAGGTGTAGATAAATGAACATCTTATTAATACTCTGCAGCCCCTGAAACTACAGTGAATTTTTTCCCCATAGTTTTCACGGGGGAGCAAAGAAGTATGTAAGCCAAAAATTTTAGGAAGTAGTCCATATGTCTTTATCTCCCTGGATTTATATACCAAAATGAGAAGAGGTGTCTATTTGCCAACAAAGTGCATGTATAACCACAGAATATCTTGGCAGTTGAGGCAGTTATTATCCTGAGAAAAGAGTCAAAAAATGAGAAATTCTCCTTCCACGATGATTTCATGGATGGCAACAGAGAGGGAAACCTGAGCCAAAACCACATTCTACGGTTCTGCTCAGAATGAGACAAATGGAACAAGAGAAAAGTAATGCTTTCCTGTGGTTGGGCTTGACACACTCAGCCCCCAGAGAACGTGGAACAAGACTGATCAGTGGCTTCAAGCTACTTAATGCCCCTCTGAAGTATTAATAATATTTCTTTTTACATAGCAGCATTACAAGTAACTCCCCACATCCTCCTGAAACCGTTATTTCACTATATGTTAACTAACTTGGATTTAAATAAAATTGTAAACATAATATAAATAAATAAATAGGAAATGAAGACACTGGGAAAAAAAAAAAAAGTAACACCCTCTTCTCTACAGGTACTTAGAACTTTGAGGGCAAGTTCTTAACTATTTCAGGGCTCTCTCCCTCCTGATCAGAAAGGATTTTTCCTGAAAGGAATGTGGAGGATATTGCCCCTCCCTTCTACAAGCTGAGTCATTCTCCTCAAACTTGAATTAACACCTCTTGTGTGGTAGGTGGAAAAGCAGGCATGTACTTATCTTTAAAGGAAAGCCTCTGGTTTTGAGTATCAGTATATTCTAATGTTTGATTAATGTAAAATGAATTGATTACTTTATACAAGTGATTACATTATAACTTAATTAACCCTTGAGCTGAGGAGGAAAGACTGATTAAAATGTGCTAATTACTCATTTTAAGGACTTCTCTAGTAATTTTTGGCTTTTGTAAGCTTTGTTTCTTCCTTACAATAAAAAGTAATAACTAATCTAAGGAAATGTTTTAGAAGGTAGTGAAAATAAAGAAAAATGCAAATGCTGATGCTTTAAAGTTCCTTTGAAACCACGTGAGCAGTGTCACAGAGCACTGCACTGTTAAAAACTAGCATCATGCCTAGATCTATTTGTAAAAGAAAACATATTCATAGGTAATTTGCTCTAATAGTTTAATTTTATATTAAGGATGACTCATAAGGCAGTGTTTTAGATAGAATAAAACACTATAGTTTGTACTCAGAAGCTTCCATTTACTGTTCCCCAGCCAATAAAAAATGTCATCCATATGAAACTGAAAGAAATTTGCCAAATGCTTTATGAGCTAGAGTATCAACTGGTGTATCTGATTTTTAAATGCTTTGAAATGTTTGGCAGCATTCTACAAATCATTAAAGGAATTCCGTTTGTTCCTAATACTTTACCACGATACTTGCGTTTCTTTCTTGACTCCATCTCCTCTCCTTTTTTGCTTCTTCCTAAAAAGGGGATTCCTTTCTCTCCCAGTTTTTTGACCAATTCTAAGTGGTGCCTGATTTTTGCATTTTGTTTTAGGTGTGCAATATAGTGATGCAGCCATTCTTATTTTTTTGAGTATACATGTATATATAGGTTTATTTTTATTTGAGAGAGAGGTAGAGAGCAAGTGGGGGAGGGTCAGAGAGACAGAATCCCAAGCAGACCCTGCAATGTCAGCACAGCACCCAGTGAGGGGCTCAAACTTAGGGACCGTGAAATCACAACCTGAACTGAAGCCAAGAGTCAGCCGCTTAACCAGCTGAGCCACCCAGGTGCCCTGATTCAACAATTCTATACATTACTCAGAGCTCCTCAAGATAAGTGTACTCTTGGGGCACCTGGCTGGCTCAATCAGTAGAGGCTGGGAGTCCTGATTGAGCCCCACATTGGGTGTAGAGATTACTTAAAAATAAAATCTTTAAGGGGCACCTGGGTGGCTCAGTCAGTTAAGCATCTGTCTTTGGCCCAGGGATTATGGGTCCAGCTCCTCGTCAGCTCTGTGTTGACAGCTCAGAGCCTGGAACCTGCTTCAGATTCTGTGTCTCCCTCTCTCTCTGCCCCCCTCCCCCACTCACACTCTGTCTCTCTTTCAAAAATAAATATTAAAAAAAAAAAAAAAAACTTTAAAACGGGTGCTTGGGTAGCTCAGTCAGTTAAGCATCTGACTTTGGCTGAGGTCATGAGCTCCCAGTTGGTGAGTTCAGGCCCTGCGTCAGGCTCTGTGATGACAGCTCAGAGCCTGGAGCCTGCTTCGGATTCTGTGTGTGTGTCTCTCTCTGTCCCTCCCCCGTCCACACTCTGTCTCTATCTCTGTCTCTCTCTCCCAAAAATAAATAAACACTTTAAAAAAAAAAAAAAAAGATAAGTGTACTCTTAATCCCCTTCACTTATTTTACCCATCCCATCCACCCCTTCCCTCTGGTAACTGCCCATTTGTTCTCTATAATTAAGGTCTTGTTTTTTTGGTTTGTCTCTCTTTTTTTTCCCTTTGTTCATTTGTTTTCTTTCTTAAATTCCACATATGAGTAAAATCATATGTTATTTGTCTTTCTCTGACTGACTTTGCTTAGCCTTATACACTCTAGCCCCATCCATGTTGTTGCAAATGGCAAGATTTCATTCTTTTTTATGGTTGAATAATATTCCATTAAGTATATGTATATGTGTATCTTCTTTATCCGTTTATCGATGGACACTTGGGCTACTTCCATAATTAGGCTATTGTAAATAATGCTGAGATAAACGTAACAGTGCATATAACCTTTCAAATCAGCATTTTTGTACTCTTTGGGTAAATACCCAGTAGTATGATTACTGGATCATAGGATAATTCCATTTTTAATATTTTGAAGAACCTCCATACTGTTTTCCAGTGTCGGTACCAGTTTGCATTCCTGCCAGCAGTGCACAAGGGTTTCCTTTCCTCCACATCCTCGCCAATACTTCATTCTTGGATACTTGAGTACTTAATAAGAGAAGGGACTATAATTTGGAGAGCCTGTTTTGGAAATTATTTATTTCAATTAAATTCATGATGGGAGCATTTGCCATTTCTCTTCCTTTGTATGAAAGCACAAGTTCTTGGTATTTATAAGCCGGAGTTCATAATGGTAAGTATGTGATAAATAGCCTGAAGCCAGTGTTTACCAGCACCAATTCTAGACACAGGACGCGTAGTAACCCATAAACATAATTGTTTTAGTCAGTGCTGTAACTCAACTGTGTTAAACTCTTTACCTGCTTTACTTCATTCAGTCACAACCACCATCTCATTAAACCTGTTTCATAAATGAAGAAATTGAGTCAGAGAGAACTTAGGTTACACAGCCAGTTAGTGGCAGTGCTGGTTTGAACAGCGTGACTGAAAAGCCATTGCCGCTTCATTGCATGCTGTGTAAGCGGACATATCCACTGTAGCCTCAGTCTGGTGAAGTCGCTGTCCGGCCTCTCTCACAAATGTGTCCTTTTGATTCGTAGGCTGCAGAGATGTGTGAGGCACAGGAGACCCGAATACTAGGGGAGGACGCAAGAACTTCAAGTTCTGCCCTCCTAAGAATTTTCTGACTAAAATTTCTTTGTGTTAAAGCCTGCTTAGTTGTGATTTCACGCAGAGAATTTTCCAGGAGTACCACCCAGGCCAGCCTTGGTATGAGGAGGAGTTCTTTCCCAATTTTGGACATGTAGCTCTTCTAGGATCTGTTAATAAAAACAGAGCCACCCTTCTCCGCCAAGAGAAGTATTGTCAAATGATGTTTAAAAGCTTGAAGGGTAAAGTGAGGTGGCCTAACACTTGTCTAACCAGAGTCCCAGAAGAAAATAATAGCATGGAGGACAGGGAATATTCAGAGATACTATGGCTAACAGTTTTCTAGAGCTAAATGGAAGGGTTGTAGACAGAAAGATTTATATGTGAGGTGAATTTAAGGATCTCCGTAGCTGACAAACAGTGCAAATATTACTTAGATAAATTAAGTAGAAGTCTAGGTTCAGCTAGCGGAAACAGCACATGAAAGGTCAATGGTACCAGAAAACAAGCAAACCTTGAAATCTGCTAAAGAATGAAATATTCTGAAGAATGCATTTTATCTTAGCTATGAAATGAAAAAAAGTGTACATGAAAATGTATCTGAGAAGTCCCATTAAAAGTAAGATCTGTTTATCACAGGAAAAATGCCCTGACAGTTTCTAGCCTTGGGGAGGAAAACAAAAGTAAAACAACAACAACAGAAAACCCACAAGATTTAAAAGTTCCATCTAATTTCTTCTGTATTTGGGGCTCCTGGGTGGCTCAGTCAGTTAAGGGTCTGACTTTGGGTTGGGTCATGATCTCATGGCTTGTGGGTTCAAGCCCCAAGTCGGGCTCTGCCCTGGGAGCACAGAGCCTGTCTCCCTCTCTCTTGCCCTCACCAGCTCGCTCGCTCGCTCTCTCTTTCTATCTCTCAAAAATAAACGTTAACAATAATTTTTTCTGCATTTGGTATCATTTAATGGCAAAATATCTTCCTTATATTTATGGGGGTTTTTCCTAGCGCGTCTCCTCTTAAACCATTTTCTTGTTAACAATTCCATGAACTTACTGTTGTAACTGGATGTAACTGAAGCTTTCCTTTTTAGAATAACATTTAATTCTCTATCATTGTGCATTTGAGTACAAACTCAAGAGTCTTGAAAAATTAATCTCTTCTTTCAACATCTTCTCATTTACCAGTCACATGATTTCATCTTTGTCATGTACACAGTGCAGTCATGGTTTGTGTTTTTCACATAAATATTGCATATTAGTGCCAACTCAACCTCCCTTCTGTGCACTGGGCCCTTGGTTATCTGCCTAAGAGTTTGCTAATGTAAAATATTTAAGCACGCAATGAATGGTGCTGGAAGTGGGCCTGCTGTTGCATTAGTGCTGTTTTATTGGTTTTTATTGTGCTTTCCAGCCACATTTGTCACATAAGATTCATACCAGCTCTTTGTTTTTCTAGTTCTTATGAACTCAGAGTTCAACATATATTTAGTATCTTGATGAACAAAGAGACCGTGTGACTTTGTAGTCTATCAGTGCTATTTTGGGGTCTAACAGGTGGATGGCTGTTGGGAAAAGGCAAATGTGTGGTTAGGGTGAGAAGGGGAAGCCTTATATGGAGTGGACATGTGCTTAAACATTAGTGAAGTTGTTCCTTCTGTGCCCACTTAAGGCAGTGATCAGGATTAGATCTTCCATGATCTCATGATTCTTGGGCCATCTGAATACTGAGAATGTAAGTCTGTCACTGTTCATTTTGCAAAAGTGGCAACGTATAACAAGCATTTGCCCTGGAAATAAAGCACTGATGCATACAGGATTTTCTTTTCTTCTGCTCCCATGATTCCATAGCCTTGTTCTTCAGTGACTAGGTGTGTTCATGTGTATGTGTATTAAGAGTGCACGTGTATTTATACTTGAGGGAATTAGGAAAAGTAGTGCTTCTATAGCTTGA
This sequence comes from Hyaena hyaena, assembly GCF_003009895.1. Classification (NCBI taxonomy): domain Eukaryota; kingdom Metazoa; phylum Chordata; class Mammalia; order Carnivora; family Hyaenidae; genus Hyaena; species Hyaena hyaena. Next base: position 1,995,488 of record NW_024080869.1, read on the forward strand.
TCAGGGCTTTATACCAAAAGCCTAAGCAGACATTTCCTTTAAACTCAAGAAAAGACAAAGGTCTTTCTTTGAAGCCTGTCTAATCACCACTGCTTAATAAAGTAACAGAGGACTTTAGTTAGTACTATAAATAAATAAAAATAGGAGCTGATAGGATTGAAAAGGAGGAAATTAAAATTGTCATTTTGTACAGATGATATGCTCACCAATCAGGAAGAATCATGGAATCAAAAGATAAATTATTAAAATTAATAAATAAATCAGTTACCAGTTACAAGGTGAACCTTCTAAAAACAGCATTTCTCTAACCAGCAATAACCAGCAAGAAATTATAATTTAAAATATTTATAATAACAACAATCTTCAGAGGATCAAAGCACTCTAAAGAGTCCACAAAAACTACCATGGAGAATACTTAAAAACTTGGGGCACCTGGGTGGCTCAGTCGGTTAAGTATCCAACTCTTGGTTTCAATTCGGGTCATGATGTCACAGTTTGTGAGTTCAAGCCCCGTTTTGGGCTTTGTGCTGACAGTGTGGAACCTGCTTGGGATTCTCTCTCCCTCCCTCTCTGCCCCTTCCCTGCTCCCACTCTCTCTCTCTCTCAAAAAATAAATAAATAAATAAACTTTAAAAAATATATTAAAATTTTTTTGAAAAGAATAGTTCAAAACTCTAGGAATATAGAAGAGGGGTGCCTGTCTGGCTCAGTCGATTGAGCATGTGACTCATGATCTCAGGGTCGGTGGGGTTTACTTAAAACAATAAAATATTTTTTTGTTGTTATTTTTTTAATTTTGAGAGACAGAACATGTGGAGCAGAGCGAAAATCCCGAGCAGGCTCTACACCATCAGCATAGAACCTAATGCCAGGCTCAAACTCACAAACTGTGAGATCATGACTGGAGGCCGAAATCAAGGGTCAAGACAGGACACTTAACCAACCTAGCCACCCAGGTGTCCCCCAAAAATAAAATCTTAAAAATATAATACAAAAATAAACGTAGAGAAGATAGAAGATAATCTGAATAGATGGAGAGATAGATATCATATCATGCCTCTGGATAGAATGGCAATATGCTAAAGATGTCAAATTTCCCTTAGTTCTTTGAGAAACCCAATAAACTTACTCTAGAGTTAATGTGCAGGATTAAAAGTCTAAATAGCTAAGTTACATTTAAGATTAAGGTACTAGTTCTGCCAAATAATAAGGCATATTACAAGGCTGTTGCTATGTTTTAAAAATGTGTGTTGGTATAAGAACAGTCAAATACACGAGTGGGTGTAATAGAGATTTCCAATAGTAGACAATCAATTTCCTATAAATCATTGGAGGATAGGTGGATGGTCGGCGGATGGAATGTTGGAGAAACCAGTTCACTATTTGGAAAAAATAAAACAAAATCCTTACCTAGTCACCTACAGGGTGGATTCTAGATGGACTAAGACATAAATATGAGAAAGATGAAGCAATAAAGTTAATAGCAAAAAATACAGGAAAATATCTTATGACCTAGGATGGAAAAACCCTGTAGCAAAACTTCAAAGCATAAACCATAAGGCAAAAGAAGAGCAAGAAAAGACTAATTTGATCACTTCAAAGTAAGGATATCTGTTCAGTGAAGGACATCCCAGACAAAATTCATATATGATAGGATGGGAGAAGATGAATGTCATGTTTTTAACATAGGATTAATTCCTCGAACATGCAAATCAATAAGAGGACAGTAACCCTTGTTTAAAAATGATAAAACAAACAAGGGAGGGAGGGGGGAAAGGAAATGAAATGAAATGAAAATAGGCACAGGCTATGAAGAGGCTAACAAGAATATGAACAGATATCCAAAATTATTGGTAATGACAGACATGTAAATTAAGTACGAACATGTCACTGTACACTTACTAGACTGGCAACAAGTAGAAAGTTGGAAAATGCTGAGTATTGGTAGGGCTATGGGGACACAGGGATTCCTCTCCTTTGCTGCTGGGAATATTGTGAAGGAGTTCAGGACAGGGTCCCCCAGAATGTGCCACTTTGATATGTGGGTTATTTTGAGCTGAAGGCATGTGAGAGCCTGCAGGCTCAAAAGACACTTTTGCCCCTCCCTTAACCACACAGAAGAATCTAAATTAGGGGTCGTTCCCAGAATAAGGGTTTAGGCAGAGAGAAATTTTATCTGAGTGGCCCATCTGTTTGGTAGGGCAAGCATCTAACTACCAAACATCTGCTCTTCTTATCACCCCGTGAAGTATATTCCTGTTGTCTGAAGTTCCAGACCCCTACTCTCCTCCTTCATTTAGAATGACAGCTACACCTGATTTTGCCTGACCATCATTGGAATTTCCATGTCCATGTGGGTTCCCCCTATGTACACTATTATATTTGATGTTTTCCTCTTAATCTGTCTCTGTCAATTTGATTCTTAGTCCAGCTAGAAGCACCTTTGAGGGGACAGGAATTCTTGCTTCCCAGCAGTGGTCTAGCATAGCCATTCCTGAGAACAGTCATAGTACTACTGAGTTAAATTGAGGATGCGCACACCCTTGTCTCAGGAATTCTACCCTGGGATACATCCTAAGGAGATTCTCATTCAGTCCATTTGGGGACATGTATTCATTTAAGCATTTTTTGTGGTGATGAAAAGTGAGGGGACAAGGTGGGCGTCTTCAGTGGGAGAGTGGATGTAAAACCAGATGGATATGCCTGAAGTATATGATATGCAGCAATCAGAAGCTACTGACTAGGGGCGCCTGGGTGGCTTAGTCGGTTAAGCGGCCGACTTTCGCTTAGGTCATGATCTCGCGGTTCGTGGGTTCGGGCCCCGCGTCGGGCTCTGTGCTGACTGCCAGCTCAGAGCCTGAAGCCTGTTTCAGTCTGTGACTCCCTCTCTCTCTGACCCTCCCCTGCTCACACTGTCTCTCTCTCTCCTAGAAATAAATAAAACATTAAAAAAAAAATTTAAAAAAAAAAAAAAAGCTACTGACTAGATGTTCACGTAGGAAGCTGGATGGTTTTTAAGAAAATAATGCTGAATGAAAAACAGAGAGAGATATAACTTGAAAATAGATGAGACCACAAATACAGATTTTGTTAAGAACCAAATAGAAAATATATAAACCCTAAATAGAATGGTCGCCATACAAGCAAGAAGGTAAATGGGAGTAGGGTAGGTGGAGTGAAAACAATAGGAAAATTAACTTTTTAAAAAGGAATAAAGAATGTTTGAAAGGTGCCCCTAGTGATCTGGAAACCTGAGTTGGAGCACATAATAGAGATGAGGAAAACTAAATGTCCACGTGGTGACTTGTCCCAATTTCTGCAGGGTGGAGGCTTTGAGAGAAGCGGCAACTGCTGTGGAGCAAGAGAAAGAAATCCTCCTGGAGATGATCCACAGCATCCAGAATAGCCAGGACATGAGGCAGATCAGCGACGGTGAGAACATTGCCACGGAAGGGAGCTCATCTTTTCTACTCCGTGAAGGGATTTGGGATACGTGTGGGTTCCTGTGCGCTTGACTTGAGGAAGGAGCACACCAGGCTTTGAGCAGCCATGAGCAGCGGACAGCAGCTGCAGCTGTCAGGCTATTACAAGAGCCAGTATCCAGAGGTCACCCTTCTGGCCCACCCCCTACTTCAGGGACATGATTGGAAATGGTAGAAAAAGCCCCCACGCTCCAAAAGAGGTAGCGCTGAGCAGTAAGGCTGTGGCTTTAACCTCAGGTTCACACTCCTAACTTCAGCTCCTCAGAAGTTACTAGACTGTGGAAGTGTAAAAGCAGAAAAAACAAAAAGAAGGGTTGAGGTGCAACTTAAATAGAGAAAGGAGAGAAAATCCAGGGGAAGTAAATTATGGACCGGATAAAGCCCCATTACTGTAAAAGCATGGTATTGTTTCCATAAGAAAAGCATGACTGCCCAGGAGAGACAGGGCACCTGTCATTTCCGTTCACCAGCAGTGGTCTTCCTAATTTGGTTGCCCTGGTGCTTCCTGGGACAAGCTGATGGACCGGCAGCTGGTGCCATGAACATGCCATCTAACTCCAGGGCCTGAACTGTTAGACATGCACGGGGGGTCAAGACCTAGCCAGTCTTTTCCCCATCCTGACCAAAGATCCATGAATTAGGAAGTTACAGAACAGAACAAATAGGAGATTGCTGACATTTTCATATAAATAATGAAATGTTGACCCAGCGCACCTTTCCCTACTATTGCCTCTCTGTGCTGGCAAAGACTTAAACCACTGGCCTGCTCAAATTTGCCTGGAGAAGATGAAGCCAGTGCCTCATTTTGAGGCCAGCTTTTTCTTCGCTGCCGTGGCTATGTTTTTGTCAGCCAAAATTGGGTCATTGTATTCTGATACACTTGCAGAATATGTCACCCCAAAGTATGCCTCTTTGGCATAAGAATTATTTCAAGCTGAATATTTTTGAGAAACTGCAGACACAGGAGAAGTTCTGAAAACAGAGTAGAAGTCATTCTTTTGTAAGGCAAGTTTAAATTTATAAAAGAAAGTTCCATTTATAAGGAACTCTGTGTACCAGAAAGAGGATGACTGGAAATCACAAGAAACTCTTATCTATGCAGAAAGCGCCTACTAAATCTGCAAAACAACCTTACCCTGGTTTATTCTGCTTTTCCTGGTAACCTCCCCAAGAAGGGGAAGGCCTCCCTCAATGTCTTAGTCCTTAGCTGAGGATGGTTTTTAAGGTGGTGACTTGGGCCATCTCAGGGAGTTAGACCATTTCAGTAAACTTCTCCTATGTATATTTGAAGTATACATATTAATAAACTTCTGGGTTTTTTTTCTTGTGAATCTGTCTTTTATTAGGTTTCTCAGGCAAGAACTCAGAAAGGTACAGGGAAAATATTTTTCTGCCCTTACATGCGCATCCATATGGAGAGATCCACCAAATCTGATCCCTTGCTCTACACAGCACAAAGCCCTGGTTACATTCACTATTCACTCTGTGTTAAGACTCTGTCTCCATCCCAGCTACAAACGCATACCCACCCGCACTTTTTCAAGCACAACCACTAAGAAGTCATCTAGTAGTACCCCATGCATAAAGACTTTCAGGGAAAGGTATTCTGCAGCCTCTCTCTGTAATACACTCATCAGTTAATCTTGCGTGCTATAGTTTTAACTTTTACATTTAAAAATTTCATAGCAGAAGCACTTAAAGAAAGTAGTTTTAGCCACAAATGAATGACTTTGTGTTCTCAACATTGATATAATTATATCTCCTATTGATTGATACTTTAAACTTTCTACATTTAGGAGAAAGAGAAGAATTAAACCTAACAGCAAACCGTTTGATGGGACGAACCCTCACCGTTGAAGTTTCAGTAGAAACTATTAGGAATCCCCAGCAGCAAGAATCCTTAAAGCATGCCACCAGGATTATCGATGAGGTGGTCAGTAAGTTTCTGGATGATTTGGGAAACGCCAGGAGTCACTTGATGTCACTGTACAGTGCGTGTTCATCTGAGGTGCCACCTGGGCCTGTTGACCAGAAGTTTCAGTCCATAGTGATTGGCTGTGCTCTTGAAGATCAGAAGAAAATTAAGAGAAGATTAGAGACTCTGCTTAGAAATATTGAAAATTCTGACAAGGCCATCAAGCTGTTAGAGCATTCTAAAGGAGCTGGTTCCAAAGCTCTGCAACAGAATGCTGAAGGCAAATTTAACTAGTTTTGAAAAAGAAGAGCGCTTACAAATGATGATGTAAAAATGATTAAATACTAGTTCTTTATGTTAGACATAACATTTGATACTGATTGTTTGTTTCAGATGAGGAAAATATTCCAGTGTCATCAGTTTTGTGATTAAATAATTAAAACTAGAAGTATTTTAATTATCTTTCTAGAAGTTTTTAGATTGAATTCTTGTCTTGTATTAGAATCTAGCACCTAATATATATATATATTTTTTACTATTCTGTGGATGAATACATAGTACATAGGAGAGTTAGTGCTCAGCCTGGGGCAAAAACATTACTTTCTTTCCTGAGTTTTATCTGGTGTGGAGATGCTTGGGCACATGGGGCATTTGGTTGACTAGAAATTCTTTACCTTAAGCAGCACACACACTTACTACACATCTACTGTTAACTAAGAAGTGTGCTTAAAAGGGATCACAAAATAAGAACCTTTCCTTACATCTTTTTCATAAAGCACCTTTTTTTGGACATCTCTATCAATTTTGACTTTAAGATTTATGCATCTGGTAATATGAATATATTTATTCCTATATGTGAAAACATGGGATAAAGTGTGAGAGAATTCACCTCTGATTTTACCACTGTGAACAGCTCTATATCCACTTCATCTTTTTCCAAATGCATCAATTCTCTCAATTTTTACTCATTATAGAAATACAGTGTTGTAACTTGCCTTTTTTTAAAAATGCTGCTATTAAGTCTGCTAATCGTCAACTTTAAAACCTCGATTCTGTATAGTTGTATAACTGACTTAGCCATTCCCCTTACTAGACATTTAGATTGTTTCCAGGTTGTTTCTTATTCCTGTATATTTATATACAGAGAGCTTTTTCTTTTTTCTTTGTTTTTTTATTTTCTTTGTATAAATTCCCAGCAGTGGGATTTACTGGGTCAAAGGGTATATACATTTTCATGACCTGACATACTTCCAGAATTTTTTGTATAAGAGTTACATCAATTTATACTGTCTTCAGTAATTAAAATGTAGCTATTTCACTAAAAACTTTCCAGAATCAAGCATTGTTTTTTCTTACATTAGAAATTACACTAAATACCTGAATTTCGTTTGCATTTTGTTGACTAACGAGGTTGACCAGTATATTGATTATTCTTGTATGTGTGATAAATGAAACAAATGTGTAGAACACTTTTCATTTGTTAGAAGTCATTAGTGCTGTGGATACACAAAAACCTCAACTCCCCCTCAAATACGACTTCAAAGTGAATGCATCAAACCCAATTTTCATGAGAATGTAGGTATTCTTTAACACTGGGGGGAAAAAAGAGTCAAGATCCAGATTGGCTTTATATATTTATATCTTGCAATGCAGACAATATTGAGCTTCATTTTCTGGGCAAAAATGTCAAATTAGCCTCTCTTCATAAAAAGCAATTACAATCTGAGAACATTATGGTGTTGATTGCCGTTGCTAAGTTGGCCTCATTTAAATCTTTCCACTTCATGGGAAGCATTAATTCTCATTGATAACTGTGGTCAAAGCCTCTTGATTTTGTCAGTTGATTCTCATTTGCTATCATCAGTTTCATGATCACATAAAGACGTTCTTTTTGTGCCATCTTTACCAGCTTTTTGAAAATTAGGAAGCAAGGATCAAGTTTTCTTCCAGTTTTCAAGGACAGTCAGCATCTTTGAATCCCTTCCACCCTGGAAGATGCCCCTGCTTCCCATTCACTTGTTCACTCCATGTCAGACTAGGACATTTTCTACCAGAGGTTTGGGCCCTGCCTCCTCAACCTTTGTGCTCTTCATGTTGTTTCTTACCCATTTTTTTGCAGTGGAGATTTGTTGGAGGCCAGCCCTTATCACAGACTTGAAGAGCTGCGGTGTGCTGTCTCCAGGCTGTCTCGGTTTCTGGCCTGCAGCATCTGTCGCCCTCTGTACTTCCAGCCTGAACCACATTCTAGGGGCACGGACCTCAGTGTGTTGATTCTTAACATTTTTATTTCTTATAAGAATGAATAGAAGTGTAATTCATTTTTAAATGGTGAAACTACCAAGAGTCACATGTTACCTTCATCTGTCATCTTTCTTTTTTTTTTTAATGTTTATTTACTTTTGAGAAAGAGAGACAGGGGAGAGTGTGAGCAGGGGAGGGGCAGAGAGAGAGGGAGACAGAATCCAAAGCAGGCTCCAGGCTCTGAGCTGTCAGCACACAGTGTGACGCAGGTCTCCAACTCCTAAGCCATGAGATCATGACCTGAGCCAAAGTCTGACACTCAACCAACGGAGCCACCAAGGTGCCCGTCATCTTTTATATAGGTAATAGTTTGGGACCACAATGGAATTCAGAGTATGTTATCTTTTATTCATACATTCCCTAACAGTCCCATTTCTTTTTGTTTGTTTGTTTGTTTGTTTGCTTAATGTTTATTCATTTTTTGAGAGAGAAGGAGAGAGGGAGAAAGAGACAGAGCACAAGTGGGGGAGGGGTGGAGAGAGAGACACAGAATCTGAAGTAGGCTCCAGGCTCTGAGCTGTCAGCACAGACTCTGACACGGGGCTCAAACTCACGAACTGCGAGATCATTTCATACCATTTATAGAATGTAGCCTGCAGTGTTTGGACAGCCCTGCTGCTTGCCTCATGAGCGCTGCTTCCCAGTAGAGTGTCCCTAATCCTACACTGGCTCTTAGAGTGTGCAGCTCGCGGGACCTGCCAAGGAATCGACAGGAGAGCACTCAGTGTGCATCAACTGAGGACAGAGTGACAGTCCTTCCCCCGGAAAAGTCTGACAAATGTAGAATTGTGCCTCCTGGTATTTTAATGTAGGAACACTTGAAGTTAAGGGAAAAAAAAAATCCAGACAGCTTTCAGAGGGATAGGAAGGAGAGAGCTAACAGTAAATAAATGTGAACTGGGCTTTCCAACTGTGCTGCTCTTTCAGTACCAGTACTGCATCCACTAGGGGGCACCAGTCACACTGTTCTATGGGAATGGTGTCCTGTGACTAGAACATTAGCAAGTGAGGTATGATGTAGAGAGACACAATAATGAGTGCAGACATGGTCTTCTGCGTAGATGCAGCTCACTCTCACACTCCAACTCAAAATTCTTGGAATTCACCCTACAGAGGTGATCAACTAATTAGAGAACTCTGCAACATTTTGCAATTGGAAAGCATGAAAGAATTTAACAACGCATGTAAGTAACAGCAAGGATCTGGCAAACAATTACATGCAATGATTTTAGAGTAGGAAATATCCATACATGTGTCCCTTTCAAAGGGCTGGGAGAGTGACCTCATAGTGCAATGGTAGCGTGTCTGACTCCAAATGGCTGAGAGAAATGCTGATACATTTGGAGGACACATATGTGATAATGCTATTTTTGAAAGCTGGATTTTGCAGTTATTCAAAGATAAAAATGAAAGTAAAAGCTGAGAATTTTGGAAAACTTAACAAGGACAGCAGTGAGCTTGAACTTGTCTGTGTGTGTCTACTCACAACAAGCAAGCAAAATGAAATAGACCTTTGTTTAGGGACATAATCACATTCTTAAGCTTTCAATCATGATCAAAGAGTAAACAACTTGAACTGGGTCACACCAATATTTAATTATCCACCTCAAATATTGGGGGTGCCTGGATAACCAGGCCTTAGAGCATGCAACTCTTCATCTTGGGTTCATGAGTTCAAGCCCCACACTGGGAGTAGAGCTTACTTAAACAATCAAAAAAAAAAAAAATATTGTAGCAAACATGCTTCTCTTGAGTGTAGTCAGCATTCAAATCACTATGGCATTCACCCACAGCTGTTTGGTGAGGGCCAATTTCAATATCTAGTCCAGCTTTTTTTTTTTAAGTTTGTTTATTTTTGAAAGAGAGAGCACAAGTGAGAACGGGGTGGGGGGGGGGGAGGGAGAATTGCAAGTAGGCTTTGCACTGCCAGCACTGAGCCCAGTGCAGGGCTCGATCTCATGAAACAGAGATCATGACTTGAGCCAAAATCAAGAGTGAGACACAACTGGCTGAACCACCCAGGCACCCCTCTAGTCCAACTTTAATATGCAACTAATTTGCACACAATATGTGCAGAAATTTGACAAGGCTGTCAGAAAAGATTGAAAAACCTGGCAATGGAAAATTGACCTAGATATTGGATCCAGGGAGTATTATAAATACATATTCAAGTGTAATCATCAGACCTGGGGTCTAAAGATGATACAGCCCTGGGAGAGAACACACATAGTGGCTTAAAGCTTTGCTGCAGGAAGACGTGAGTTCCCAACTTCAGCTGTTATCAACAGAGGGCCCCGAGAATATCCCTGACCTCCGCAGCTGTAAAGTCAGGATGATAATGCTATGAGTTAAAACTTTAAATGAGATGCAATAACAAGGTGCTTAGGATGATGGCTAACATAGAAATTTGAACAGGGGACTCCTCACTGGCTTAGTTGGTGGAGCATCTTGATCTCAGGATTGTGAGTTCAAGCCCCGTTTGGATGTAGAGATTACTTAAATTTTTTAAATGCCACAATTATTTTATAGAGGGCAAAATAAATTTATTACTTGAGGGTGGGACACAAAAGCCTTAAAACAAAACATTTCTTTAAAATAGACTTTATTTCTTTAAAAGAAACTTCCATTTCCAAGACAAAATTGTTTAAGCCACAGTGCTGCTAAATTGCATTAAATGCCCCACTATCGATAAAACCAGTATGCTAAATATTAGCAGAGTGTCTAAAAAATGAAATACCAGTGTCTGGGTGGTTCAGTTAAGCTTCCAACTCTTAATTTTGGCTAAGGTCATTATCTCACGGTTGTGAGATGACCCCCGGGCAGGTGTCTGCGCTGATCATGGAGCCTTCTTGGGAATCTCTCTCGCCTTCTCTCTGCCCCTCCCCCACTCATGCTCTCTAAAAATAAACATTTTTAAAATAAATAAATAAATAAATAAATATGAAATATTTTTAAGTTGTTTCCATTTTTAAATTTTTTTTATGTTTATTTTTGAAAGAGAGAGAGACAGAGCACAAGCGGGGGAGGAGGAGAGAGACGGGGAGACAATCTGAAGCAGGCTCCAGGCTCTGAGCTGTCAGCAGAGAGCCCTACAAGGGGCTTGAACCCACTGACCTCAATATCATAACCTGAGGTGAAGTTAGACACTTAACCGCCTGAGCCACCCAGGCACCCCAAGTTGTTTTGAATTTTAAGGAAGTTACATTATCAGGGCACGTAGGTGGCTCAGGCAGTTCAGTGTTCGGCTTCGGCCCAGGCCATGTTCTCGAAGCTCATCAGTTTGAGTCCCGCATCCGGCTCTATGCTGACAGCTCAGAGCCTGGAGCCTGCTTCGGATTCTGTGTCTCACTCCCTCTCTCTCTGTTTCTCCCCTGCTTGTGCTCTGTATCTTTCTGTCTCTCAAAAATAATAAATATTAGGGGCGCCTGAGTGGCTTAGTCGGTTAAGCGTCCGACTTTCGCTCAGGTCATGATCTCCCGGTTCGTGGGTTCGAGCCCCGCGTCGGGCTCTGTGCTGACTGCCAGCTCAGAGCCTGGAGCCTGTTTCAGAGTCTGTGACTCCCTCTCTCTCTGACCCTCCCCTGCTCACGCTGTCTATCTCTCTCTCTCCTAGAAATAAATAAAACATTAAAAATAATAATAAAAATTTAAAAATATTTTAATAAAAAGTAAAGTTACATTACCTCTTTTTTTTTTTTAATGTTTTATTTCTAGGAGAGAGAGAGAGACAGCGTGAGCAGGGGAGGGTCAGAGAGAGAGGGAGTCACAGATTGAAACAGGCTCCAGGCTCTGAGCCGGCAGTCAGCACAGAGCCCGACGCGGGGCTCGAACCCACGAACCGCGAGATCATGACCTAAGTGAAAGTCAGACGCTTAACCGACTAAGCCACCCAGGCGCCCCACATTACCTCTTTTACTACTTTGTTCCACACTGTTGATACATGTTACACAAAATTTTAGTTTTGAAATGCATTTATTTTTTGATTATTGTATTCATCTTTCATGAAATTTTTATTAAGTAGTATATTTTAAGTTAAACTTGAAGGCATAACTCCAACCCAATAGCAATACACACGGGTGGTTTTCCATTCAAAATTACAAAAGCATTATTTAATAGTAACAAAAATACATAAGGGGTTCTGTTTTCCTTTTAATTCAAAGGGTTGTTTGTTTGTTTGTTTAGAGGAGGGAGAGCATGAGTGGGGAAAGGGGCAGAGGAAGAGGGAGAGAATCTTAAGCAGGCTCCACATACAGCTCAGAGCCAATCTCCCTACCATGAGATGCTGACCTGAGCTCAAGTGAGTCAGACACTGAACTAACTGAGGCTCCCAGGCATCCCTAATGTTTTTATTTTTAGGGACCATTTACCAACATCCTAACATAGATATTTCAAGAAAGAGAAGAAAAGGCGCATCCCATAATAAATGTTATTACAGCCAAATCATACAGTCACCTAGGAGTTAGGGGATTGGACATTTCAGAGTCCACTGTGGTTTTAGATATTTTCTATTAGCAAATAAAGTCACTTATGTAGTATGCTTATGTATTTTAGAATGAAAACTGAAAGAGTTACAATAGTATACATAATATTTGAATAATTAAAACTGAATAAATCTTCCTGTTAATTAAATGACTGCAGTGTGGGACAAATTTTCACCTCACCAGTCATTTTGTCTTCAGAGAAACAGATACCCTAGTGACAGAGTAATGGGAACACTTCAAGTTACCAGCAATTATTTCAAAGGTTTGGAAAAGGATGCTAATAATTAACAACATTTTACATTAAATTCACTTTAAGTTAGACATTGGGTGCTGAGGCCATTTGCTCATTCTAAGGTCCTCAGAAAATATCCCAGTCCTTAAAAGTCATAGGCACTGTGGAATACATTATTGAGAGTTCTTTCTAAGCATTACATTCTGTGACCAGAAGCCTTTCAGGGTACAGCAATCCCCCAACCACCACCACCTTCTTTCCTTTTGTTAGCCACACCCCTAAGCATACCATCAGGGCAAAATGTCCTTGATCTGCTCTGGAGGTAAGACTATGACACACACCTATTCTGGAACATTCTCCTGGGTAGTCCTCCGGGATAGTTCCCCAGTTTATACTCCCCAACCTCTGGCATAGAAGCAAGTCTTATGGGAGCTGGGGTTGCAGAGATCTACTCATTTTGCTGCCTTCCTGCCACCAAAGACACAGCTTCTGTCCCTACTTCTCCTTAATAGACCATTTCTCATCAAGCTAAACTTGTCCGCCTTTTTCTTCAGTCTGACGGCTCCCTTTGCCTTTGGGGTCATTTTGCATATACCTCCCTTTCATGGAACACACTGCCAGCTTTTGAAACAACCACCTAACTTCCTACCACAATGAAGAAAAGTGTTCACCCTCTTTTTGGTAGTGCTTTATTTTGAAAAACTACATGTGTGCTATCATTTGGGGACAGATGAAAGGAAATCATTTAGCCTGGTTTTTTATTGAACTACAGTTGACCCTTATACAACATGATGCAACTGGGGTGCAGGGGTGCAAGAGCACATGGCTCCAGGGGCTCCAAACGGACCAGGACTGGCCACTCGCGGCTGCCAAATCCAAAGGCAGAGATATGAGTGGTGATGAAACAAGAAGGGAGTTTATTTCCATGATGCCAACACTAGAAAGGCAGCAGACTACTGTCCCAAAAGCTGTCTTCAAAGTGCTGAAAATACTTCAGGGTCCCTGCGTGGCTCAGTTAGCCGGCTAGCATTTGATTTCAGTTCAGGTCATGACCTCATGGTTTGTGAGTTCAGGCCCTGAGTCAGGCTCTGTGCTGAAATGGCGGAGCCTGCGTGGGATTCTCTCTCTCTCTCTGCCCCCCATCCAGCTTGTGTGTGTGTGTGCGCGCGCGCACACACACACACACACACACACGTGTGCTCACATTCTCTCTCAAATAAACTTCCAAAAAAAATCATAAAGGAGAAAATACATTTACAGTACTGTACTGTTATATAAAAAAAAGTGCATAAATGATTCTATTTGTGGATCCGTGCAGTTCAAGGGTCACCTGTGTATCTGAGCCTGTATTTCTCCTTCATTGAAAAAAGAAAGGGTGTTCTGATCCTTGACTCATGGCCCAGTTTTGTAGAAAGAAACTCCTCTAAAATGTGTAAGAACCATTCATTGTTTCTCTTTGGTTTGCTAGAAATTCTTTCAGAAAGCATCTAATTCTATTTGCTTTAGTTTTGTGCTTACTCAGCAGCCTTCTGACTTGCAAATTGTTCTCCTAAATGTACATACCCACAAGAAAGAAAAAATTCAAGGAAGAAGAAAAATGAGAAAGATGGAAGCATGAGATGGAGGCTTCTGCTATATTTTTAAGCAAGAGATCGTGTTTTGTGAAGAAAGCTTCAGGTCTGGTTATCCTCCTTGGTATATATCCTAGTTATGAGACTACCATTCTGCTTTATGTATATAATAAGCCTTGAACAATGATTGGTTTCCCATTCCCTAATCATCCCTTGAGTGAACTGGTAAAATATAATTCTTAAACATATAAATCTGAGGAGTAGAATCTGGGCCCAACATAAGGCCCTGAAGCAACCTAAAACCACCCAGAGGTATCTCTATAATCATCACTAATTCATCATCAAAACAACACTTGTTTTGTCCTACATTCTTTCTGGGTTTTTTTTTTTTTTTTTTCTGTCTACATTTAAATCATGTCCCATAGGGAAAAATATTTTAGGAAGAAATTCAAGACAGACTATCATTTTTTTTTACAAAGGAATTTCTGAATCTCTGAAGGCTTAATAATCTGAAAATGTAGCCTATATGTTTATTTTGTAATAATTTTTTGGGGGCGCCTGAGTGGCTCAGTTGTTAAGCGTCCGACTTCGGCTAAAGTCATGACCTCCTGGTTCATGGGTTCGAGCCCCACATCAGGCTCTGTGCTGACAGCTAGCTCAGAGCCTGGAGCCTGTTTCGGATCCTGTGTCTCCCTCTCTCTGACCCTCCCCTGCCTACGCTGTCTCTCTCTCTAAGAAATAAAAACATTAAAAAATAATGATAACTTTTTTTAAAGTTTATTTATTTTTTGAGAGTGTGAGCAGAGGAGGGGCAGGAGAAAGGGAGAATCTTAAGCAGGCTCTGTGCTATCGAGCCTGATGTGGGGGCTCAAACTCATGAAACCATAAGAGCCGAAACTAAGAGTGGGATGCTTAACCAGCTGAACCACCCAAGTGTCCCCAAGCCTATATGTTTAGAAGGAACCAACTATAACTTGGGTTAGAGAGAAAAGCATTTGCTCAGGTCACAAACTCTATGTCCATTTGGCCTTAAAATCTGAGACAACTGAGTTCACTGTACTTGTATTATTAAGGACCCTTATAGAATATAGTGTAAATGAAATTTTTAAACAGAGAAATACAAGTTGACTCTTTTATATATTTTGCCAAATTGCTCTCTAAAAGGATTGATTTCATTTCTCTTCCAACAACACATCAGGCTTCCCCCACTCCTAAAAGTAACACCGTCCAATGAAAGTTTTAGCCAATATGGCATAAAGCAGGGGCACCTGGCTCACTCACTCAAAAAAGCAAGCTACTCTTCATCTCAGGGTCATGAGGCAAAGCCTCACATTGGGTGTAGAGATTACTTAAAAATAGATAAATAAATAAACTCTAAACCAAATTGGTGTAAGGCAAAGAAGCAATCACCATTAATTTATATGGAAAAACTTTTCAGCATTCCCAGACCCCCCACAATAACTTCTCTTAGGCTTTTTTGATATCTTAGATATCAAAATATATCTACTTTTGCCAGTAGATGCACAAAACAAATGGAAACAGAGCACAGATGCTCACAGGCACAGTTCAGAGCTGCGGCCAGTTATGCTGGGATACTGGGTATGGATCTCAAGAAAGGAGTTAGGTGGGGCCTCTCTCTCCTCCCCCTACATAAAAGAAAACCTGACATAGTATTTTTTTTTTTTACAAATAGTTTCTTGTCAAATTAGTTTCCACACAAACCTGACATAGTATTGATAAAACGTCTGAGCTCATTACACATTTTCTAATATTTATATTTATATATTTATATATATAGACTTAAAGTTTGTGTTTCACTCCTCCAATTAATATTTGAAAGACCTGACCCCCCCCCACCCCCAATGTGGAAGTGAGGTAGCTGGAAGTGAGGCTTTAGTGAGGTAATTGATTTGATTTGGTCATGACAATTTGTCCTCCATGATAGGATTAGTGTCCCTATAAGAAAAAGAAGAGACCAGAGGACACAGTGAGAATGTAACAAACTGCAAGGCAGGCAGAAAGCTCTTACCAGGAACCAAATCAGCTAGAATCTTGATCTTGGACTTCTAGCCTCTAGAACTGTGAGAAATAAATTCCTGTTGTTTAAGCCACCCAGTCTATGGCCACTGGAGCTAAGACACTTAGAAAAGAAGTTAAACAATTTGTTTGTTATTTTTAAGTAAGCATTACACCTAATGTGGGTCTCAAACACAAGTCTCCTTCAAAGGGGACGAAACTAGACCATCCCAGAGATGAATGGAATAGACAATAATTCTCAAAGAGAAGTCTAATGGCCTTTTGGTGCAAGCTTCATTGAGTAGCCCTGGATTCTAGGCACTAAATAACAATACCAACCTCAAGCTATTAAGATAACCACACTTTTTTTCTAAATTTATTCATTTATTTTGAGAGGAAGAGAGAAAGTGTGAGCACGGGGCTGAGGGAGGGAATCCCAAGCAGGCCCCATGCTGTCAGTCCAGAGCCCAACTCAGGGCTTGATCTCATGAACCGTGAGATCATGACCTGAGCTGAGAACAAGAGTCAGATGCTCAGTTGACTGAGCCACTCAGGTGCCCCAAGATAACCACATTTCAAATGTCCTTACCATTTTCACCATGAGGTGAGTTCTTAGAATTGAAAAGATTTAATTAGCTTCCTAGACGTTTCTGGAATAGTAGCTTCTAAAAACTGCAGTGATCTCTGCCCAGATTTACCAGAACATACAGTAGGACTTCTGATGGGGCTTTAGCTTATGGTCGCTGGAGAAAAGAACACTAACCACTATAGCTTGGACATTGGAAAAGTGAAAGATACTTACGACCAAACCTGGCATAAAGGATTTGAATTTATTCAAATAGATTTAATGACCTTAGGCAATGCACATTTCAGTGATGATTAGGATTAACTGAGTGCCAGAGGTCTTTCTCAAGTCTTGCCAGCTGTGCAAGCATCTGACAACTCACGCAATTGTGGAAAATGGAGGAGAACTAGTGAACTCCTATTTTATTTTTTTTTTTAATGTTTTATTTATTTCTAGGAGAGAGAGAGACAGCGTGAGCAGGGGAGGGTCAGAGAGAGAGGGAGTCACAGACTGAAACAGGCTCCAGGCTCTGAGCTGGCAGTCAGCACAGAGCCCGACGCGGGGCCTGAACCCATGAACCGCGAGATCATAACCTAAGCGAAAGTTGGACGCTTAACCAAATAAGCCACCCAGGCGCCCCAGTGAACTCCTATTTTAAAGACTGATAGTGGGCATCTTACAACTCTAGCAAATGTGGGCTCAGACCAGAATTACTTTGATATAGAAATAAAATACAGCTTTTGTTCCCGTAACAAAGCTAACTGAGCTGATATGAATCCTCCCACTATTTATATAGAGACTTGACAAGCCCAGGTAAATATATATAGTTGGTTAAATTATAACAATAGCAAAAATAAACAAACAAAAAACTAAAATCCCACAAAATACACAAAACAAAAACAAAAAAACCACAGTCTAAATCAAAAGTAGGACAATCAGTCTGGGAAGTGCCACAACTGAGACTCAATCACAGGCTGTAATATGCCTTCAAGGGACTAAAGATATGTCCCGGTCCAGCTGAAAATGAGACATTAACATAAAGATAGACACTAGAAGAGCCACCAAATCTGTAAGAAAGGAGCTGGAAAAATTCTTTCCAGTAGACCAGAGAAGCACCAAGGAAACCTGCCATCCCCTACTGTTCTAAATGGGGGGGAAAGTTTCTGGGAAGAATCAAACCCCCAAAACTTTACCGTGGGTACGTATGGTTTCTGGATGTACACTATGTATGTAATGTGGGAGTTACAAGCTGAAAATTTAATATAATATCTACTTCATTTGCTTCTCTTTTTTTTAAGATTTTTTTTTTTTAAGTAATCTGCACACCCAGTGTGGATCTTGAATTCACAGCCCTGAGATCAAGAGTCACACACTCCACCCACTGAGCCAGCCAAGCACCCCATTCATTTCTAAAAATAGGATAAATCCTATAATCCTCTAATTTATTTTAAGAATTTAAATCAAAGAGTGGATCACAAAATGCTGTTTGTCAATATGCTCTTGAAAATGCATTAATTGCCTGATCACCGGAAGGATGACTAAGCAAATGTTCCAATGGATGTACTAGGAAGAACATCACACAAATACACTATGTACCATCGGTGAGGTCCTCAAAAATCAGAAAGTTGCCACATAAACAAATAAATAATAAAGGTGGGGTTCCTTGGTGGCTCAGTTGGTTGAGCATATGACTCTTGATTTTGGCTCAGGTCATGATCCTAGGGTTGTGGGATTGAGCCCCATGTCAGTCTCCTTGCTGAGCATGGAGCCTGCTTAAGATTCTCTCTCTCTCTCTCTCTCTCTCTCAAATTAAAATTTTTTTTTAAAAAGTCAGAGGGTTGCCCATATAGTACAGCCCCTTCAGAGAGGGTATCTCTCAGCACACTATTTCAACAAAAGCAAATTTATGTATGAGACAGACCTGGGCAGTGAAGGACAACCAAGATTTTTTTTTTAAGGTTTATTTATTTATTTGAGAGAGAAAGAGCATGTGAGAGCAGGGGCGGTGCAGAGAGAGAGGGAGAGAATCCCAAGCAGGCTCCATGCTATCAGTGCAGAGCCTGACATAGGGCTTAGTCACATGAACTGTGAGATCATGACCTGAAATCAAGAGTAGGATGCTTCGGGGCACCTGGGTGGCTCAGTTGGTTAAATGTCTGACCTTGACTCAGGTCATGATCATAACAGTTCCTGAGTTTAAGCCCCACATCGGGCTTGCTGCTCTCAGCGCAGAGCCTGCCTTGGATCCTCTGTCCCTCTCTCTCTCTGCCCCTCCTCTGCTCAAGCTCTCTCTCTCAAAAACGAATGCACATAAAGGAGAAAAGAAAAGAGATGCTTAGCCAACTGAGCCATCCAGGCACCCTAACAAAGATTTTTTTTTTTTTTATGTTCTAACAATTGATGAGCACCCTAAATCCAGAAATGTATGTGATGATACAGCTAGCTGGCCCATATGAGACAAGAGCAATCGATGACAAACCAACAAAGGATATCTAGAAAGAACTGACTATTCCCTGACTCACGCTGGCTAAGGATCGTAGCTAGTACCATAGCGACCACTATCAGCAAGGTCATGTGATTTATAACAAGAAGTATATGTTTAGTCTTTGTCCCTTGTTCCTGGCATAGAGCTCCTAAAACCCTTGGAATTTCCTAAATGTTGAGAGCAACAGAGGCAACTCTTGTTATGTTAATAACGTGAATTTTACACACCACCTAAGGAGGGGGAGCTGGTTGCCAGGAGAACCAACCTTGTGATTAGAGGGTTGGAACTTCAAGTCTCAACTCCCCATACCTTCCACCATCACCTCTGCAAGGGGAGAGGGCCTGAAGGTTGACTCAATCACCAATGGCTAATGATTTAATCAATCATGCTTATGTAATGAAGCATCCATAAAACCCATGAGGGCTGGGCCAGAAAGCTTTTGGGTAGATGAACCGTGGAGATGTGGGGGACTGGCCACCTGCATAGGGCATGAAGCTGCATGTTCTTTACCATTCTTCATCCTATGCATCTCTACCATCTGGCTTTTGCTGAGTTATATTCTTTTATAATAAACGGGTAATCTAGAAAGTAAATGGCCTCTCTGAGTTCTCTGAGCTGCTCTACCAAATTAGTCAAACCCAGGGAAGAGATCATTGGAACCTCCCATCTGCAATGAATTGGTCAGAAGCTCGGGTTGATAACCTGGGCATGTGACTGGCATCTGAAGTGTGTGTGGGGAGGGGAAGAATGAACACAGTCTTGTGGGACTGAACCCTTAACCTGGGGAACCTGATGCTATCTCCAGATGGACAGTGGCAAAATTGAGTTAAATTGTCTAAGAATTGCTTATTGGTGGTGGTGGAGGGGAAACTCCCACACATTGGAATTAGATGCCAGACTCTCAGGTGTTCATTCAAGAAACCTGTGAGTCCTTCCTGACATTCCCTCTTTCCTGTTCCGTAGCCAAGTCCTATGGATTCTACACCCAAAATTAAAAACAAATCCATCTACTTTTCTCTCCCTCCCCTGTTACCATCTCAGTTACGCTTCCATCATCTCTCACCTGGACCAGCCTTCCACTGTCCTAGTTTCATCTGCTCTGTGCTTTCATTAAACAACAGGCAGAGGAATCTTTCAAGTGGATTTCCTTATCCCTGCACTAAAAACCCTTCAAAGGCTTCCCAGTGTACTTGCAATATAAACCAAATTGTTTATCCTGACCTACAGGGTCTTCATGATCTGGCCCCTGTCTCCCTCAATACTTCATTTTATAGCACTTTCCACCTTAGCCCACTAGCTCCCTTTTAATTCCTCAAACCCATTAAATTATTTCCTGCCTCAGGTCATCTTTCTTGATGCTCCTTCTACTTAAAATCTTTTTCTGCCTATTTATCTGGCTAACACATTGATCCTTCAGATAACTGATTAAATGTTACTTTGTCAGATAGGCCTCCCTGGCTCTCCAATTTAAATTAGGGCCCCCTTTTATACACTTCCATCACACTGGTTAGTCTCCCTTACCAGACTATAAGCTCCAAGAGAGCACAAATCACCTTCCTTCTGTCCATCTCTAAACACCCATGTCTGATGTCTGACTAGAAAGTATTCAAAAATTTGTTTTCAAGCATGGTCTATTTGATTCTGTAGACTATTACATTATTACTATCTAGAACAATACTGTGAAGAAATCTTAGGCTTTTCCTGATTTTCCCACAAATTTACATATGTTTGCAAACTTGTGATTCAAGTGGTAAAATTTTCAAGGATTTCTTAAGAGTATGTCATTTTTTAAAAATGTGTGTCTTTTCACCCATATACAATTCATGATCCCTGAAAAGTATTTAGTGCATTAGAATCACACATGGTGAAACAACCAGCAAAGGACAATGGCCACCTTTTGCTGGGTCAGTTAAGGTACTAGATTTGAAGAATCACTAAATGACTTAAAAATATAACTTTTCAGGGGCACCTGGCTAGCTCAGTCAGTAGAACATGCCACTCTTGATCCTGGTGTTGCGAGTTCAAACCCCACTTTGGGTGATTACTTAAAAATTAAAATGAAGGCAAAACTAAACAAAACTCAACAAAAAACAAAAAAACTTTTCAGAATATTTTCCCCAGGGGTACCTGGGTGGCTCAGTCGGTTAAGAGTCAGAGTTCACCTCAGGTCATGATCTTGTTGTTCGAGGGTTCAAGCCTCGTGTCGGGCTCTGTGCTGACAGCTCAGAGCCTAGAGCCTGCTTTAGAGTCTGTGTCTTCCTCTCTCTCTCCCCCTCGCCAACTCAGGCACATACATGCTTTCTCTCTCTCTCTCAAAAATAAATAAAATTTTAAAACCTAAAAAAAATAAAAGGCCAGGTTTCCACTCCTTGGGCACAGCCTTGAGTCAAATAAAAGATAGACATAATTGCATTAGAATGTGCAAAAATCCCATGGAAACGGAAAAGGGCCTTCAAGAAATTTTTCTCAAATTTGAATCCTCAGATATATTTTTTGATACTCACTAGAATTTTCTTTTTCTCCCCCATTTAAAAATTGTGGTAAAATATACTTAACATAGAATTTGCCATTTTGACCATTAAAAAAATTTTTTTAATGTTTATTTATTTTTAAGACAGAGACAGAGTGGGAGTGGGGAAGGGAAAGAGACAGAGGGAGACACAGAATCTGAAACAGGCTCCAGGCTCCGAGCTATTAGCACAGAGCCCGACATGAGGCTCAAACTCATGAACCTAGAGATCATGACCTGAGCCAAAGTTCATGCTTGACTGAATGAGCCCCCCAGGGGTTCCCACCATTTTGACAATTTTTAAGGGTATAGTTTAGGGACATGAAACACATTCACCTTGTTGTGCAACTATTAACCACCATCCATCTCCAGAACATTTTACATCTTGCAAAACAGAAACTCTGTACTCTTTAAATGGCTTTTTTTATTCAGCATGATGTCTTCAAGGTTCATCCATAGTAAACCATCTATCAAAATTTCCTTCCTTTTTAAGACTGAATCTAATAGTATTTTAAGGTTGAATAATATAATAAATGTCATATTTACATGACTTTTTTATCAATTCATCTGTTGATACACATTTGAGCTGCTACCATTTTTTGGCTACTGTAAATAATGTTGATGTGGATATGGTTGTACAAATGTTGGTTTGATTCCTTGCTTTCAATTCTTTTGAGCTTATACCCAGAAGTGGAATTGCTGGAATATATGGTAATTCTATTTTTAATGTTGTGAGGGACTGCCATATTGTTTTCCATAATGGCTGCACCATTTTACATTCCTGCTGGCAGTGCACAGAGGTTGCAGTTTCTCACCATTATTGCCAACGCTTGTTATTTTCTGTTTTGTTTTGTTTTGTTTTATAGTATCCATTTATTTTAAAAAAGTTTTTTAAAGTTATTATTTAAAGAGAGAGCGGGAGAGAGGGGCAGAGGGAGAGAGGGTGAGAATCTTAAGCAGGCTTTCTGCTAAGCAACTTGGGGCTCAATTCCAGGAAACTGGGATCATGACCTGAGTTGAAATCAAGAGTCAGATGCTCAACCCACTGAACCACCCAGGTGCTCCTATAACAGCTATTCTAATGTTGCCGGGAGCCTCACCGGCCTCTATGGATGGCAGTCACAGCAAGGAAATGGCAGTGTTTGCACAGCTACTGCCATGAGAAATGAAAACTGGTATCTCCTGCTACTACTGGCTCATGTTGTGCTGGTATTGACCAGGCCTCACAATATTCCATATCAGACCCATATTCTGAACACAGATACCTCATAAGGAAAAGCATATTCCTGCCTTTACAAGAGAGATTTTAGATGAAAGCTCTACGGATGATTGTCAAAAGGCTCTTCCTGAGGGCCTTGCAGATCCAAGACTTAGGGGGTTAAGAACACAAGAATTACAACTGAGTCTGGCCCCGAGACAAAGAGCCTAATTTAGAGTTAAGGTACAGATAAGGGCAGAACTTAAGTTAATACTTATACCTTCTCCTAATTGGTGATGTATGGCAGTCCCTTCCCAAGGCCTACTTTCTGCAAACACCCTCCCTTACAGGTGGCTGGGATGAGGATAGATAAGAGTAGCTAAAGCATTACCCACAAACAAAAGGCTGACACATTTAGGGCCTCCATGGTGTTCACACATTCAGCATCAAATAGGTTTCCACAAACAACTTATTAACCAACTCAAAAACATACATTTGAGAGTCAGACAGAATGACTCTTAGCCCATCTATACACTTAACCTATGACCTAACCTTAGCGTTATTAACTTAGAACAAATATGTATCCTGTCTTTTACTAAGAATACCCTAATTCTCTAGTTATAAGATTTACTTAACCTCACTATAATTGCAATAGTTCTGCAAGAATATTTCTGCAAAACCTGCTTGTGTACACTTTCCAAAGCATCTTATCACAAAGAGCTATCCATTGTAAAAATTCCTTTTTCTGATGTCGTGTTATCATTTAACCTATAAATAAAGACACCAAAACCGACAGGACAGAGATGCCTGCCTGGTGATCAGAAAGAATCTCGGGGCTCTCTCACTCTCTTTCGTCGACACCGTCCATCCTTCAGGGACCCCTGGACCTGTCGGAGCCGGCGCGGCCTCCGGCATAATGGGTGTGAGATAGTATCTCATTGCGGTTTTGATTTGCATTTTACTAATGATAAATGATATTGAGCCTCTTTTCATTTACTTATTAGTCATTTGTACACCTTCTTTGGAGAAATGTCTAGTTTAAGTCCTTTGCCCATTTCTTAATCAAGTTTTTCCTTTTCTTTTAAAGGTGGTGAGAGTGAGTACATTACTCAGGTTTAAGAGACTACTAACCAAATTCTAGAGATAAATCCATTGGCTACTTGGCATTAAATTTCCTATAAATAACCACTATGTTTACAAAACTATATTGCAATGAATTATAAGTAAAACAAATTTGAAATTAAAAAAATTAATTTTAAAAACTACTGCTTGTGAAATATAATTCACATACAGAAAACTGTGCATAAGAGCACAGTTTGGTGAATTTTTACAGATGAACACATACGTGTAACTAGTGCCAACATCAACAGAGAGAGCCTAACACCTTGGGAATCCTTCACCCAGTCACTATCCCTTTTCTGCAAAGGTAACCATTACCCTAAATCCTAGCAGATTTCTTTTCCTGTTTTTGTGCTGAGAAAGGCTTACTCATTAAGTATTTTTTTCTGCCCCACTTTTTATGCTCAAATTTACATTTCTGCAGTTAAGCCATTTCACGTCGGTAGTTGCGAGTCATTCTCATTGTTGCACAGCATTCCATTATATGAACACTGTGAATTTACTCATTTATTCTATTGTTTATGGTCTTTTGGGTAATATTTCCATTTGGGGGCTATTAAAACAATGCAGTTGTGAACATTCTTTTGCGGTGTTGGTGCAAGGTAAGTACTCATTTCTCTTGGCTGGATTAGTAGAGGTGGAACTGCTGGGTTATGGGGTTTGCTTCTTTAGGAAACAGTGCCAAATTGTGTTTTAAAGGAGTTGTCCTAGTTTACATTCCGGAAGTAGGGTAGATGCATTCAGTTATTCCACATCCTTGGAGTATTTTGCCAACACTTGGTAATTTCCTTTATTCCCTCTGTTCTATTTTATGTTGAAATATACAACTGAAGCAGTTTAGATTGCTTTTAGGGGGACCTTTTAATTGTTGGTTTGGTTCTCTGAACTTGTTAACCATCTCAGACTTCTACTTTGTTCAGCTGCAACGTATGGACTGTGAGTGCGTTTTCAGTTTTGCTCAACATTTTTTGCTCACTCTACCACTTGGATGTCATTCGGTGGAGAAAATAAGGTGTGCGTCCAAGGCGCAGCAAGTCCTTTGAGTACTATGGAAGTCTGATCGCTTAGGCGAAACCTATGCGGACCTT
The DNA here is from genome assembly GCF_003009895.1 of Hyaena hyaena. Taxonomy (NCBI): domain Eukaryota; kingdom Metazoa; phylum Chordata; class Mammalia; order Carnivora; family Hyaenidae; genus Hyaena; species Hyaena hyaena. Next base: position 2,020,449 of record NW_024080869.1, read on the forward strand.
CCTTATCAGTTCTTTACTAGGGTCCACGATCTAGAAGCTCCCGCCCTCCGCTGCCCTCCGCACTGCACACCGGGTTTCCCCAGAGGCACAGGGAACGCAGAGGAGCCGCGGGGAACGCAGGAGAGCCGCCCTCCCCCGGCACCAGCTCGGACGCGGGTGGAGCGGGGCGGGGGGGGGGGGGGGGAACCGGGTCTGCGCGGAGCATGCGCAGACCCAGCCCAGCGCATGCTCCGCAGCGCGGCGGGTCCACAGATGAGGGGAGTCGAGTCTCCCGCGCCCCACCATCCTTCCCGGAGTTGCTGCTGAGCGGCTTGTTCTGAGCCCTGGCTGCCAATAAAGTTCGTTAAAAAATCATAGTCATTTTTAAGAGAGTGAAAGAGGGCGCGAGCCAGCCGGGCGGCCCCGCCGGGGGGAGCTGGCGCTCTGGGAGGAGGAGGAGGCGGCGGCGGCGGCGGCGGCAGCGGTTGCGCCGCGACCAGGAGGAGCCGGTCGCGCCGGGCGGCGGGTCCGTGGCGGGCGGGGACGGTGAGTAGCAGCTTGCACTCCGGGCAGCCGCGCGCCTCTCACTCGCCCTCTCCGGCGGCTCAGGACTCCCCCGGCTCTGCTGGGGAAGGTCCCGCTTCTTCCCGGGGTCCCGGGATGTGCCGTACTCCGGGGGCTGGAGAGGGGTGTCGGGGACAGGGGCCTCCAGGCCCGAGCTCCCGGCCCTTGAGCGCCCGCGCCCCCGCCGCGGAGCGCGGTGCCCAAGTTCCAGCTGGAGGAGGTGGGCGGCAGCGCCTGCCCGGCGCCCGCTCTCCCCGCCCGGCGGCCCGGGCTCCCAGGGTGTGGGTCCCTGGGGTTGCCCCTAGGGCGGGAAGGAGCGAGACGGGCGAGGCGCTGGCCTCCAGCCTGGCTGAGCACCCAGCTCCTCGTCTTCCCCCAGCCCCCAGGTGGGGCAGGCGCGACCCCAGCCGGGAGAGACCCCGGCCAAGGGGCCTGAAGTCCTGGGTGAGGTGTGATGGGGAAGAGGGTCCCAAGTCCTACTCTGGCTTTTAAACCCCCCTCCTTCCTGCAGAGGGGCCCCCTCCTTACCCGCGGCCCCACCCTACCCTAGTTTCTCGCTCAGAGACTGCTAGAATATGAATGAGCCAGACTGCACTAGTTCATTGACAGTGGCTGCCACAGAATTACTTAACTCGGAGAACCGAGGAGCCTCCAGCAGCTCCCAGACGTAAGAACCTGAGGGTGTGTGAGAGAGTATTAATTTCACTATCAGGAGTGTCAGGAGAGCCTGAAAACCCCGTGTACTTCTCTAGGTTTTATAGAACTCCTAACGTCTTCTAAGTAATTTCACTGAACCTAACAAGTTTTTCGGTGTTGTTATAAACATAATCGTATCTGTACTTAAGTACAGGCTCAGATGTAAATAAACCTTTTGATCAGTGACTTAGCTCATCTTTTCCTTTTCTAGTTTATTAGACTGCATTGGTTGGAAAAAGTCTTTAAAATTAAGTTTGGGGGAAAGAGTATTTATGTAAAGCATTACTGTAAGCCTTTAAATTGTCATACTCAACCAACTTGACAATAAACTGTTTGTTAAAAAAATAAAATAAAATTGTCATACTCAGAATTATGCCTATTTTCCAAGAGCTTAGTTGTTTTGATATAATGCCGTAAGTCTGGAGAGTAGTAGTAGCTCATAATCACAAGAGTCAGATTGCTTGTGTTAAAATCTGATTACACTCTCCTTCTTTTAATTTTTTTTAAAAATATTTATTTATTTTGAGAGAGAGACAGAGAAAGAGAATGAGCTGGGGAGGGGCAGAGAGAGAGAGAGAGAGAGAGAGAGAGAGAGAGAGAGAGAGAATCCCAAGCAGGCTCCATGCTGTCATTACAGAACCTGATGCAGGGGCTGGATCCCACCAACCCTGAGATCATGACCTGAGCCAAACCAGGGTCGGAGGCGTAATAGACCGAGTCACCCAGGCGTTCCTTTACATTTTGTTTTTTAAAATTATATGATAAAGGGCACCTGGGTGACTCAGTTGCATGAGCCTCCGAATCTTCATTTCCACTCAGGGTCATGGGATCGAGCCTGCCATTGGTCTCTGTGCTGCGCTTCGAGCCTGCTTGGGATACTGTCTCTCTCCCCTTCTCTTCCTACCCCACCTGTGTGTTCCTTCTCTCTCTCTCTCAAAATAAATAAACATAAAAAAATAAAATTATATGGTAAAAGTGACTTTTTAGGGGATGTGCGGTTCTATGAATTTTAGATTAATGCAACCACCACTACCATCAGAACAGTTCTTATCACCACCCCCACCCCCACCAAACTCATGCTGTCCTTTTATCTTTTCCCTAACGCCTCAACCCTGGCAGTCACCAGTCCTTTCCAGATGTCTTCTAAGTGGAATCATACAATATGTAATCTTTTAATGCTGACTTCTTTTCACTCAGTTTAATGTCCTTAAGATCCCTCCAAGTTGTTGCACGTATCAACAGTTTTCTTTTTTTATTGCTAAGTACTGTTCCATTAGGTGGACATGCCACAGTTTGTTTATACATCAACCCACTGAAGGACATTTGGAGTGTTTCCAGTTCTTTCTCATTATGAATGGAGCTGCTTATAAACATTCATGGGCAGATTTTTGTATGAACATTAAGTTTTCGTTTCTAGCATATTGCTAGGAGTGAGGTTGCAGGGTCATATAAAGTATGTTTAACTTTATAAGAAACTGTCATGCTGATTTCCAGAGTGGTTGTGTCATTTTGCATTCCTAACAGCAAGCAGTGTGTGAGAGTACCAGTTGTTCTTCATCCTCCTAAGCACTTGGTATGGTCAGTAATTTTATTTAAACATTTTTTTAATGTTCTTTCTTTGTTTTTGAGAGAGAGACAGAGACTGTGTGAGCAGGGGAGGGTCAGAGAGAGAGGGTGTTACAGAATCCGAAGACAGGCTCCAGGATCTGAGCTGGCTGTCAGCACAGAAGCATAGAGCCTGACGCGAGGTTCGAACCCACGAACGGTGAGATCATGACCTGAGCCAAAGTGGGACACTTAACTGACTGAGCCACTCAGACGCCCCCCAGTAATTTTAAATGTAGCCATTCTAATAGACATGTGGTATCCCATGGTTTTGATGTGTCTTTAATTAATGGTTAACAATGTTGAATTTCTTTTCATGTGCTTATTTGGCATATATAATCTTTGATGAGTATCTGGCCGAGGGTATTGCCCTTTTTTCAAGTGGGTTGTTTGCTTTCTTATGTTGAGGGTTTTTTTTTTTAATGTTGTTGAATTTTGAGGGTTCTTTATATGTTCTGGATACAAGTTATTTGGTAGACATGTGCTTTGCCAATATTTTCTTGCAGTCTGTAGCTTGTCTTTTTATTCTTTTAACAGCATCGTTTCCAGAGCAAATGTTTTAGTTTTTATGGAGTCTTACAGTTTTACTTTTATTTTTTTTTAATGTTTTATTTATTTTTGAAAGAGAGAGCGCGACGGGGGGGGGGAGTGGGAGGGAGAGAGGGGGCAAAGGATACAAAGCAGTCTCAGCTCTTCACTTGACAGTAGCAAGCTTGATGAGGGACTGGAACTCACAAACTGAGATCGTGAACTAAGCTGAAATCAGGAGTCTGATGCTCAAGCGACTAAGTCACGCAGGTGCCCCTATATTTTTATTTTTTTATTTTATATTTTTAAAACGTTATTTTTGAGAGAGAGAAGGAGAGAGTGTGGGAGGGGCAGAGAAAAAGGGAGACGGGATCTGAAGCAGGCTCTGAGTTGACAGCAGAGAGCCTGATGTGGGGCTCTAACTCACAAACCAAGAGCTCATGTCCTGAAGTCAGATGCTTAACCGACTGAGCCACCCAGGAGTCCCTGTTTTAAAAAAATGTATTATTATTTTTTTTAATGTTTATTATGTTTGAGAGAGAGAGAGAGCCGATAGTTTTAGATCTTTGGTCCATTTTGAGGTTTAGGTAGATGTTTGGTTTTTTTTACATATGAATGTTCAATTGTTCCATCCCCATTTGTTGAAAACATTGTCTTTTTTCCATTGAACTGTTTTTGCACCTTTGTCAAAAATCAGTTGGCTGAATTTGTGTGGGTCTATTTTTGGGCTCTGTTCGGTTCCATTGATCTATGTATCTTTCTCTTTGCCAGTATCGTGCTTTCTTAATTAGTACAGCTTTTTGGTGCTTTCTTAATTAGTACAGCTTTTTGGTGTCTTAAAATTGGCTAGCATGATTTCCTCCAATTTTATTATTTTTCAAAATTGTGTTAGCTATTCTAGTTTATTTGCCTTTAGCTCAGTCTGTTAAGCAACCAACTCAGTCTTGATTCAGGTCATGATTTCATGGTTTGTGAGTTTGAGCCCTGCATTGGGCTCCATGCTGTCAGTGTGAAATCCAGTGAGGATTCTCTCTCTCTCCCTCTTTCTCTGCCTCCCCCGCTTGTACTTTCTCTCTCAAAATAAATAAATAAAAATAAACTTAGAATCAGCTTGTCTCAACTATAAAATAATCCTGCTGGTACTTTGGAACTGCATTAAACCAAAGATCAATTTGGGGAGAAGTGCTGTTTTTACTTTGTTGAATCTTGCAATCTGTGAACATGGCATGTCTTTTCATTTATTTAGGTGTTTATTTCATTAGTGTTTTATAGTTTTCAGCATATAGATCCTATGCATATTTTGTTAGATTTTTAACAAAGTATTTAATTTTTTTTTGAAACTCTTGTAAATGTCACTTAAAAATTTTTGGTTTCGGGGTGCCTGGCTGGCTCGGTTGGAAGAGCATGAGACTCCTAATCTCAGGATAGGGAGTTCAAACCCCATGTTGGGTATAGAGATTACTTAAATAAATAAAACTTAAAAAAATTTTTTTCTTTCAAATTGTACATTGTTAGGGTATAGAAATACAATTCAATGTTGTTTGTTGTTTTTGTATCCTGTGCCCTTGCTAAGCTAACTTATTAGTTCCAGGATTTTTTTTTTTAATTCCTTGAAGTTTTCTTTCTTTCTTTTTTTTTTTTTTTTAATATTTTTATTTATTTCTAGGAGAGAGAGAGAGATAGCGTGAGCAGGGAGGGTCAGAGAGAGAGGGAGACACAGAATCTGAAATAGGCTCCAGGCTCTGAGCTGGCAGTCAGCACAGAGCCCGACGCGGGGCTCGAACCCATGAACTGCGAGATCATGACCTAAGCGAAAGTCGGACGCTTAACTGACTAAGCCACCCAGGCGCCCCTAATTCCTTGAAGTTTTCTATAAAGACAGTCATGTAATTTGTGAATAGGGACAATTTTATTTGTTGTTTTCTTTCCCCTAATCTGTAAGTGTTTTATTTGTTTTTTTGTCACCTGTTTCCCTGGCTAGAATTTTGTGTATGATGAATAGGAGTGATGAGAGTAAAGATTCTTTCCTTGTTCTCAGTCTAGGGGTTAAAGCAGTCAGGCTTTCAGGAGTGCCTGGCTGGCTCCGTCAGTAGGGCATGCAACTCTTTATCTCAGGGTCATGAGTTTGAGCCCCATGTTGTGGGTAGAGTTTACTTAAAAAAAAAAAAAAAAAAAGCTTTTAAAGAATTAAGTATATAATATTAGCTGGGTAGTTTTTAATAAACACCTTTTATCAGGTTGAAGAAGTCCTCTTGTGTTTCCAGTTTGCTATTTTTCTGACAAATAGATGTTGAGTTTTATATATTTCCTGTGAAATATGTATCAGTTGATATGGTAATGAGGTTTTTCTTCTTTGCTTTGTTACTGTGCTTGATTACACTGATTGGTTTTAGGTGTTGAACCACCCTTGCATCCCCAGAACAAAACCCACTTGTCCTGGTTATTCTTTTTATATATTCCTGTATCTGATTTACTAATATTTTGTTGAAGACTTTTGTGTGTCTATGATCATGATTGGATATTTGTCTAGTTTTCTTTTTCGTACTGTCTTTGTGTGGTGTTGGTATCAAGGTAATGTTGGCTTTATAAAATAAGTTGTGAACTGTTCCCTTCTTTTCTATATTCTGGAAAAGATTGTGTTTCATTGGTGTCAGCTCTTGAAAAGTTTGGTAGAGGGGTGCCTGGGTGGCTCAGTCGGTTAAGCGTCCAACTTTGGCTCAGGTCATGATCTCACAGTTTGTGGGTTCGAGCCCCGTGTCGGGCTCTGTGCTGACAGCTATCTCAGAGCCTGGATCCTGTTTCAGATTCTATGTCTCACTCTCTCTCTGACCCTCCCCTGCTCATGCTGTCTCTATCTCTCTATCAAAAATAAATAAAACATTAAAAAAAAACATTAAAAACATTTTTAAAAAGAAAGTTTGGTAGATTTCTCCAGGGATACACCTGATCCTGGAGACTTTTCTTTGAGTTTTTAAGTTACAAATTCAATTTCCTTTATAGGTATACAGCTATTCATTTTTTTATATTAAAAAAATTTTTAATGCTTTGTTTATTTTGTTTTGAGAGAGAGACAGACAGCATGAGCAGGGAGGGAGACACAGAATCAGAAGCAGGCTCCAGACTGTGAGCTAGTGGTCAGCACAGAGCCCGATGTAGGGCTTGAACCCACAAACCGTGAGATCATGACCTGAGCCAAAGTCAGACACTTAACCGACTGATTCACCCAGGCGCCCCACTTACAGAGCTATTCAAATTGTCTATTTCATATTGAGTGAGTTGTGGTAGTTAATCTGTTTAAGGAGTTGGTCCATTTCATCTACTTTGTCAAATTTATGTATATAGAGTTGTTTGTTGTGTTATCCTTTGGAGTCTGCAAAGTCCATAGTGAACTTCCTGATTTTATTAGTAATATTGGTAATTTGTGTCTTCTCTTTTTTTCTTCTGTTTGTCAGTTACACTGATCTTTAAAAAAACAGTTTTTTGTTTAATTTTCCCTATTTTTCTATTTTCAGTTTCATTGATTTCTGCTCTTTATTATTTCCATCCTTTGCTTTGGATTTATTTTTCTCTTTTTCTGGTTTCTTGAGGTGGGAGTTTAAAGAATTGACTTGAGACTTTTCTTCTGTTCTAAGATAAGCACTTAGTGCTATAAATGTTCTCTTTCAGCACTACATTAGCTATGTCTCACAGCTTTTCACATATTCATTCAATTAATTATTTTAAAAAATTTCTCTTGTGGCACCTGGGTGGCTCAGTTGGTTGAGCATCCAGACTCTTGATTTTGACTCAGGTCATGATCTCAGGCCCATAGGATCGAGCCCCACATCAGGCTCCACACTGAACATGGAACCTGCTTAAGATATTCTCTCTCTTTCCTTCCCTCCCTCCCTCTCTGCCTCTTTTCACGCTCATGCTATCTCTCTTAAAAAAAAAATTCTCTTCAGCTTCTGTCTTTGGCCCACACATTGTTTAGAAGTCTGTTTTTAGTTTGCAAATGTTTGCAGATTTTTCTTTTATCTTTCTGTTTTCTGTTACTGATTTCTTTTTTTTTTTTTAATATTTTTATTTATTTCTAGGAGAGAGAGAGACAGCGTGAGCAGGGGAGGGTCAGAGAGAGAGGGAGTCACAGACTTCAAAATAGGCTTCAGGCTCTGAGTTGGCAGTCAGCACAGAGCCCGACGCGGGGCTCGAACCCACAAACCGCGAGATCATGACCTAAGCGAAAGTCAGACGCTTAACCAACTAAGCCACTCAGGCGCCCCATTCTGTTACTGATTTCTAATTTGACTGCATTGTGGTCTATTATTTTAAGTTTGTTGAGTTTTTTTTTAATCACCTAGAATCTATTTTATCTTGGTATATATTTAATAGATTTAATAGATACTTAAAAAGAAGTATGTTCTGCTGTTGTGTGGATGGTTCTATAAAGGTCACTTAAATTCTGATAGTTTTATTGTTATTAGACTTTCATTTTGTTTTATTGTAGTGTTTTGAGTATATCTCTTGGTTTAACTTCTTCAGTGGTTGCTGTGGATATTACACTGTATGTACAGTGTATACACTGTATACATACACTGTATACACACACATATATAGTATATTTGTATATATACGTACACATAAAATTTATCACAGTCTGTGGGTGTCAGCATTTTACCAGTTCAAGTGAATCATAGAAACCTTATCTCCCTTTACATTCCTTTATCCTCTCCCATTTGTAATTACTTGTCTTAAATATTTTCTCTACACATATTGAAAACCACACAATTGTGTTTGAGTCCAACATAATTTAGAACACTCGAGAAGGCTTTTGTATTTTCCTGGATTTTTGCTCCCACCACAGTCTTCTTTTCATTCTGATACACTGGTTTTGTTTTTGTTTTTTTGGGGTTTTTTTACATCTTTAATTATGTTTGACGTGGAGACCTAGCATCTATACTTGAACAAATCCTTCTAGATGATTCTTATGATTGTGGAAATTTGTGAAGCGGTAGGAACAATTACTGAGACTCCATGGTGGGGGGATGGGAAAATGTTCTTCATGTTTCAGACTTGTTTTATGTAGTGGTTGTATAGATGGATTTTCAGTTAAGGTAGTTGGAATATAATACTGTATATTAGGAACTTAACTAGTAATGTTAAGAATAAGAAATTGACTTTCTGTTCTTTTCGATCTAAAATGCAGACAGTACACGTTGTATTATGTTCATTATATGAGTAACTGTGACTAGTCTGAAACTAAAGAAAGAATGTGTGGTATAAGATTATTTATAAGGGATTCATTATAACCTGAACAGTAAAGCACTGTAAGAGTCCAATGCTGTCACACAGTTGTACATTATTATACAAAATCTTTCTTAAGGGTGCTTTTCTAGGGATAGTAGTTATTACCTGTGAGGTTGAAAAAGCAGTTTCTTTAGATACTGTATTTATTGCCCATATGGTGGTAACTATGGAGGATTTATTATGTTGTATAAAACTACTATTTTTTGAATGCTTGATTTTCATTATGCTAAGTGCTTTATATGTGCCATTGACCAACAGTCTTGTGAGGTAAATATCCTCAGTAAACTAAAGTTGAAAGAGGTTAAGCAGTAACTTCACTAAGAGCAACTTTAAATCAGACCTCCACTCTAACACCCATCTTAATCTTAGTGAAAGGTAGAACTATGTAATCTAGGCATTTATTAATACTTAGATGTCATACATTGTGCTATTGATCAGGATTCAAAAATGAATGATAATATTGTAATTCCTTTCAAAGAATTTACATGATCTAAACAGGATGATAAGGGGGCCTCCATCATGGAAACAAATTCTTGCAATGCAATATAGTTATTTCTCCATAATACAATTATAGCTTATTTTGTACAATTATGTTATGAAAAATAATTTCATTTTAAACCACAGATTTGAGAAGATCTGATCACCTGGAATTAAAGTTGGTTCAGAAACCTTTTCAGCTGCAAAAATGTTGGAGGAAGATATGGAAGTGGCTATCAAGATGGTGGTTGTAGGGAATGGAGCAGTTGGAAAATCAAGTATGATTCAGCGATATTGCAAAGGCATTTTTACAAAAGACTACAAGAAAACCATTGGAGTTGATTTTTTGGAGCGACAAATCCAGTATGTACTTGGCCATTTTATCCCCTCAGTTTTGATTTGTGAACTATATCTAAGACTTTCATTGGAATACTAATTGCAATACAGTCCAAGGTTAGGAGTCTAGTGACAGTGACTTAATGAGACAGTTGGTGGTGGTTTTTATATCATTATTGTGTATCTTTTTTTTCTTTTTCTTTTTAGTGTTTCAAGTTTCTTTATGATTCCAGTTAATATTCCTGTGTGTATCTTTATTCTCCTGCCTTTTTCTCATCTTTTGTCCATCTTCCCTTCCTCATTTCTCCCTTTTTCTCATTCTCCCCTCCCCACTTTCTATCTTGTATCTGGTGTTATATTTATTAGTGGCACCCTGCATACCTCTTAAACTCAAACTGATGCTTGACTCTAATGAGATTTCTGTCCCATATAGGCACAACTTGGAGATTTTGTAGGTTCTGTTCCAGACTACCACAATAAAGCAAGTCAAATTAATTTTTTGGTTACACAGTACATATAAAAGTTATGTTTACAGTATACTGTGGTCTATTAAGTATGCAAGAGCATTATGTCTAAAAAAATGTACATACCTTAATTTAAAAATACTGTATTGCTAAAAAATGCAACCATCCTCTGATCTTTCACTGAGTCTTAATCTTTCTGTTGGTGAAGGGTCTTGCCTTCATATTAATCAGGGCAGGGGTTATTGAAGGTTAGGGTGGCTATGGCAATTTCTTAATATAAGACAACAGTGAAGTTTGCCTCATTAATTTACTCTACCTTTCAGGAGTGATTTCCCTGTAGCATGTGATGCTGTTTGATGGCATTTTACCCACAGTAGAACTTCATTCAAAATTGGAGTCAATTCTCTCAAACCCTGTTGAATCACTATATTGTACACCTGAAACTAATATAACGCTGTATGTTATACTATAGTGCAATTAAAATTAAAAACTTTAAAAAAGTTCTCTTGGGGGTGCCTGGGTGGCTCCGTCAGTTAAGCATCTGACTTCAGCTCAGGTCATGATCTCACGGTTTGTGGGTTCGAGCCCCACATCAGGCTCTGTGCTGACAGCTCAGAGCCTAGAGCCTGCTTCGGATTCTGTGTCTCCCTCTCTCTCTGACCCTCCCCTGCTCGCTCTCTCTCTCTCTCTCTCTCTCTCTCTCTCTCAGAAATAAATAAAACATTAAAAAAATGTTTTTTAAGTTCTCTTAAATCCCACTGCTACTTTATCAGCTGAGTTTATTTAATATTTTAAATCCTTTCTTGTCATTTCAACAGTCTGCACAGCATCTTCACCAGAACTAGATTCCATGTCAAGAAACCACTTTCTTTGCCCATTTATAATGAGCAGCTCCTTATCTGCCCATGTTTTATCATGAGATTGCAGCAATTCAGTCACACCTTCAGGCTCCATGTCCTGCTATTTCCACCACATCTGCAGATACTTCCTCCATGGAAGTCTTTGAACCCTTCAAAGTCATCCATGAGGGTTGGAATCACCTTCTTCTAAAGTCCTGTTGATGTTGATATTTGACCTTTTCCAGTGAATCACAAATGTTCTTATTGGCATTTACAGTGGTGAATTCTTTCTATAAAGTTTTCAGTTTACTTTCCCAGATCTCTCAGAGGAATCGCTGTCTATAGCAGCTATAGCCTTACAGAATATATTTCTTAAATAGTAAGACTTGAAAGTCAGAATTCCTTCTTGATCCATGGGTTGCAGAGTGGATGTGTGTTAGCATCCACACAACATTCTCTCATTGTACATCTCCATTAGAGCTCGTGGGTGACTAGGTCCATTGTCAATGAGCAGTCATACTTTGAAGGGATTTTTTTCCTGAGCAGTAGGTCACAACAGTGGGCTTAAAATATTTAGTAAACCATGATGTAAACAGATGTGCTGTCATTTAGGCCTTGTTGTTCCATTTATAGAGCACAGGCAGGGTAGACTTAGTATAATTCTGAAGGGCCATAGAATTTTCAGAACAGTAAATAAGTATTGGCTTCAACTTAAAGTCACCAGCTGCATTAGCTCCTAACAAGGGAGTCAACCTGTCCTTTGAAGCTTTGAAGCCAGGCACTGACTTCTCTCTAGTTATGAACATCCTTGATAGTATCTCCTTCCAATAGACGGCTGTTTCATCTACACTGAAACTTGGTGACTTAGTGTAGCTGCCTTCATTAATTATCCCAGCTAGATCTTCTGGATAACTTGCTGCAGCTTCTGCATCAGCACCTGCTGCTTCACCTTGTGCTTTGATGTCATAGAGACAACATCTTTCCTTAAACCTCATGAGCCAGTCTCTGCTAGTTTCAGATTTTTCTTCTTCAGTTTCCTCACCTCTCTCTGCCTTTATAGAACTGAGGAGAGTTAAGGCCTTGCTCTGGATTATTACGCTTTTGGTTGAGGGAATGTTATGGCTGGTTATATTTTCTGTCCAGATCACAAAAACTTTTCTCCATATAAGCAGCACAGCTATTTTGCTTTCTTATGTTCTATGTGTTTACTGGAGTAGGTACATTTATTTATTTAGTTAGTTAGTAGGTAAGTAATTAAGTAAGTAAATAAGTAAATAATCTCTGTGCCCAATTTGGGGCTTGAGTTCACGACCCTGAGATCAAGAGTTGTATGCTCTACTGACCGAGCCAGCCAGGCACCCTTGGGGCAGCACTTTTCATTTCCTTCAAGAATTTTTCCTTTGCATTCACAGCTTGGCTAACTGGCACAAGAGGCCTAGCTTTCAACCTGTCTCAACTTTCTTCTTTTTTTTTTTTTTAATAGTTTATTGTCAAGTTGATTTCCATATAACACCCAGTGCTCATCCCCACAAGTGCCCTCTTCCATGCCCATCACCCCCCTCCCCCTCTCCCCCACCCCATCTGCCCTCAGTTTGTTCTTGGCATTCAAGAGGCTCTCATGGTTTGTCTTCCTCCCTCTCCCCCACTATTTTTCCCCTTCTTCTCCCCCATGGTCCTCCATTAAGTTCCTCCTAATCCTCCTATACATAAAAATATATGGTATCTGTCCTTCTCTGCCTGACTTATTTTGCTCAGCATAACACCCTCAAGGTCCATCCATGTTGCTACACATGGCCAGATTTCATTATTTCTCAATGCCATGTAGTATTCCATAGTATAGATAAACCACATCTTCTTGATCCATTCGTCTGTTGATGGACACTTAGGCTCTTTCCATGTTTTGGCTATTGTTGAGAGTGCTGCTCTGAACATTGGGGTACATGTGTCCCTATGCATCAGCACTACTGTATCCCTTGGGTAAATTCCTAGCAGTGCTATTGCTGGGTCCTAGGGGAGTTCTATTGTTGATTTTTTGAGGAACCCCAACACTGATTTCCAGAGGGGCTGCACCAGTTTACATTTCCACCAACAGTGTAGGAGGGTGCCTGTTTCTCCACATCCTCGCCAGCATCTAGAGTCCTCTGATTTGCTCATTTTAGCCACTCTGAGCTTGTCTCAACTTTCAACATGCTTTCCTCACTGCTTAATCATTGTAAGTAGGGGAGGAATAGGGAGACGGGGAGAAACAGAATCTGAAGCAGGCTCCAGCACAGAGCCTCATGGAGGGCTTGAACTCACAAACTATGAGATCATGACCTGAACCCAAGTCGGATGCTTAACCAACTAAGCCACCCAGGCGCCCCTGGCTTTTGATTTAAAGTCAGAATTATGTGGCTCTTCCTTTCACTTGAACAGTTAGAGGCTGTTATAGGGTTATTATTTGGCCTAATTTCAATATTGCTATGTCTAGGGAATAGAGAGGCCCAAGAAGAGGGAGAGAGATGGGGGAATGACTGATAGTAGGACAGTGAGAACACATACAACATTGATCCATGTAGTGTGCTATCTTAAATAGAAGCGGTTTGTGGCACCCAAAACAATTGTAGTAACATTAAAGATCACTATTCACAGATCACCATAACAAATATGATAATAATGAAAAAATTTGGAATATTTTAAGAATTACCAAAATGTGGCACAGAGACTCAAAGTGAGCAGAAGCTGTTGGAAAAATGGCGCTAATAGGGGCACCTGGGTGGCTCAGTTGGTTGGGCAGCCAACTTCGGCTCAGGTCGTGATCTCATGGTTCATGGGTTCGAGCCCCGCGTCGGGCTCTGTGCTGACAGCTAGCTCAGAGCCTGGAGCCTCTTTCGGATTCTGTGTCTCCCTCTCTCTCTGACCCTCCCCTTCTCACGCTGTCTCTCTCAGAAATAAATAAAAAACATTTAAAAAAAATTTAATCTTCTTAAAAAAAGGAAAAATGGCACTGATATGATTGTTAAATGCAGGGTTGCCAAAAACTTGTAATTTGTTAAAAAAAAAAAAAAAGTATCTGTGGAGCAGAGTAAAACAGAGTGCATAAGGGGCGCCTGGGTGGCTTAGTCGGTTAAGCGTCCAACTTTCGCTTAGGTCATGATCTCGCAGTTCGTGGGTTCGAGCCCTGCATCGGGCTCTGTGCTGACTGCCAGCTCAGAGCCTGGAGCCTGTTTCAGTCTGTGACTCNTGACTGCCAGCTCAGAGCCTGGAGCCTGTTTCAGTCTGTGACTCCCTCTTTCTCTGACCCTCCCCTGCTCACGCTGTCTCTCTCTCTCTCCTAGAAATAAATAAAACATTTAAAAAAAAAAAAAAGTGCATAAAATGAGCCATACCTACTTTATGTAAAAGGGAAGTTACCTGCCTCTCAGGATAGTTTTCAACTCTTATATTGTGGGATACTAAGACTGTCTAGAAGTTAGAGAGTTGATCATTTGTTTTAAAAAATAAGAACAGATTTGGCAGAATTAAATACTCCTGTGAAAAAGAAATCTTACTTTAGGAGATCCATTTGGATTCTAAAACACATTAAAAGTAAGAGTTTTTGTCATTAGTCCTCAGAACTTTTAAGATATTTTATTTTTTTTTTATTTGAGTATAGTCAGCACATAATGCTACATTAGTTTTAGGTATACAGTGGAATGATTCAACTCTCTGGGTTAAGCTGTGTTCACCACAAGTGTAGCTACATCTGTTACCATAAAACGCTGTTACAATATCATTGACTACTTTTTTTATGCTGTACCTTTTGATACAAGTCCTGTGACTTGACTTTTGAAATAAATCCTGTGACTTATTCATTCCATAACTAGGAGCCTATATCTCCCACTGCCCTTCATTCATTTTGCCCATTCCTCCACACCCCATGCCTGTGTGTATATATGTGTGTGTGTATATGCGTATGTCACACACATACATATATTTATTTTTTAAGTGTTTGATTATTTTTGAGAGAGAGCAAGTGGGGTAGATGCAGAGAGAGAGGGAGACAGTGGGTCTGAAGCGGGTTGTGCACTCACAGCAGAGAAACCAGTGTGGGGCTCGAAGGCATGAACTGTGAGATGATGACCTGAGCTGAAATTAAGAGTCAGATGCTTAACTGATTGAGCCACCGAGGAGCCCCAGAAATAAGTAACATTAAACAAATCTGACTAGCCTAGATATTAGCATTAAAGATAATTGTGTTCATTGTTTTAAAGACTGTTCAATTTCTAATCTGCATTTTATTATCCTCATTTATTTAGTTATTTATTAAGAGAGAGGGTGCGAGTAAGCTAGAGAGAGAGAGGAAGAAGTGGGGCTCACCTGAAGTGGGGCTCGAGCTCACCCTGTGTAGGACTTGTCCTCATGAACTGTGAGATCATGACCTGAGCCAAAGTCAGATGCTTAACAACTGAGCCACCAGGTGCCCCTATTTCCGTTTTTTAAAGATACTTCTGTGTTTACTTCCTTTCTCAGATATTTTAAGAGAATTCATTTTAAGTCTTCATAGTATTCATTTTTGTACTTGTTATCTGAACCAAATTAATATTTAAAAAAATTTTTTTAATGTTTATTATTTTTGAGAGAGAATATGAGTGGGGGAGGGGCAGAGAGATAGGGAGACACAGAATCTGAAGCAGTCTCCAGGCTCTGATCCGTCTTCTCAGAGCCTGACATGGGGCTAAAACTCACAAACTGCGAGATCATGACCTGAACTGAAGTCAGCCGCCCAACTGACTGAGCCACCCAGGTCCCTCCCAAATTAATATTTTAAGTATACAGTTGATCCTCGTTATTTGTAGATTCCATATTTATACTTTAAGTACACTGTTGATTCTCATTATTTGTAATTCCATATTTGTAAATTCATCTACTTGCTAAAATTTATTTGTAACCCCAGAATCAATGTGCTCAGTGCTTTGGTGATCATTCATTGATATGCACACAGCAGTAAATATTTGGTATCTTACACGCACATTCTTAGGTTAGGTCGAACAAGGCGTCCTTCTTTTTTCGTCTTTCATACTATAAACAAGTGTTTTTTGTGTCTGCTTTTGTCCCAGATTTTTGTGCTTTTTGTTGAGGATGTCACTGTTTAACATGGCCCCCAAGCATAGTGCTGTGTAGTTTCCCTAAGTAGAAGAATGCTATGATGTGCCTTATAGAGAAAATATGTGTGTTAGGTACACTTCATTCAGGCATAAGTTACAGTGCTGTTGGCTTTGACTTCAGTCTTAATGAATTAACATTATGCATTAAATAAAGCTTCTTTAAACAGAACCACAAAAAAACCAAAGTTATGTATTGATTGGTTGGGGAGAATGTGACCAGGGCTCACAGGACCGTAACCCTGCATTTCTCCTAGGAGCAGTGTTTCAGTATTTCATAATTCAGCGTTTGCAGTGACTTTATAGAACAGAACCAAGGTAAATAAGACAATGGACTATAATGACAAAGTAAGAGTAAATTTTTAAGTCGAAGGGCAACCAGGCAGGTAAACTGCTTGCTTTCGCTTATTCTTTCCTTCTTCCCTCATTCCCTCCTCCGCTCCTCTCCCTTCCTCCTTCCCTCCTCTCCTTTCCTCCTCCCCTCCTCTCCCTTCCTCCTTGCCTCCTCTCCCTTCCTCCTTGCCTCCTCTCCCTTCCTCCCTCCCTCCCTTCCTTCCTTCTTTCCTCTTGCTTCTTCCTCTCTTTTTTCTTTCTTTCACTTCTCTCTTTCGTTTCTGTCTTTCATTTCTTTCCTTCCTTATTCTTATTCTATCACTTGTGCACCAGGACCCATTAGAATTTTATAGCAAGAGGAGAGCAAGTATTAACATAAGGAAACCCCCTTGCCAGTGCTGCTAGCCTTAGAGCCCCACTGTCTGTGACTGGTACAAAGGAGAAAACAGGACACGTAAACTCAAATCATGTATAAAGTTATAGTTTTGAGGGAATGTCTTTTCCCTCTGTTGGTAATAGTATCAACATTTAAAAGCACTCAGACTTATTCAGAGTGAACACCAATAATGTAGTTTTAAAGCCTTCAAATCTTTTAAAAAATAGGCACAAAGTTATGTTGCTAAAGACATTTTCTTTTACATATGAAATAAATTCATCTCTTGTTTCAGAGTTAATGATGAAGATGTCAGACTAATGTTATGGGATACAGCAGGTCAAGAGGAATTTGATGCAATAACAAAGGCCTACTATCGAGGTAAATTGTGGTTTATTGGGGGGGGCATGTTCTTTTGGCTAAGCAAAGAACTTCACTTTTTTTTATTCCACATAGAAGGGTTTCTTTTTAAGAATGCTTAAATTAATTTCAGAGATTTTTAAAAATCTCTTAGGTCATCATTCTCCTAATGATCTTGTTGAGTGGTAAATAATACTTTGAACTATAGATCATTTGTCTCCACCTTGGAATTATATGACTCACATAGGCATTCCCAGTTCTAATCAGTTAGACACTGTTAAATGCCCATTTTTTTAAATGTTTATTTTTGACAGAGAGACAGAGAGAACTTCTCTGAGCAGAGGAGGGACAGAGAGGGAGACAGAGGATCCAAAGCAGGTTCTAGGGTTGGGGGTATAGCTCAGTGGTAGAGCATTTGACTGCAAAGCAGTTTCTAGGCTGTAAGCTGAGAACAGCAAGCCCAATGCAGGGCTTGAACCCACAAACTGCCAGATTATGACCTGAGCCAAAGCCAGACGCTTAACTGACTGAGCCATCCAGGTGCCCCATAAATGCCTATTCTGACCATATCTGCAAATAAGATGATATTTTGTTATGACCCATGAAGTTGTGTGGATAAAGCCACCTCAGCGCTCTGAGTTCAGAAAGGTGTAAGACACATGTGAAAGGCAAGAACTACAGCTATAGGATTTAAGACTCTAAAATGTGGGGTTAAATTCCTCAAGAAAAGCTGACATTTATTTATTCATTTACTTAATTATTTATTTACTTATTTATTTATAAATTTACATCCAAGTTAGTTAGCACATAGTGTAATAATGATTTCAGGAGTAGAATCCAGTGATTCATCTCCTACATATAACACCCAATGCTCATCGCAACAAGTGTCTTCCTTAATTTCCCTTGCCCATTTAGCCCCTCCCCCCTCCTACAACCCCTCTGGCAACCCTATTTGTTCTCTATATTTAAGAGTCTCTTATGTTTTGTCCTCCTCCCTGTTTTTATGTTATTTTTGCTTCCCTTATGTTCATCTGTTTTGTATCTTGAATTCCACATATGAGTGAAGTCATGATATGTCTTTCTCTGACTAATTTCACTTAACATACACTCTAGGGGCACCTGGGTGGCTCAGTCGGTTAAGCAGCCAACTTTGGCTCAGGTCATGATTTCACGGCTCATGGGTTCGAGCCCCACGTCAGGCTCTGTGCTGACAGCTAGCTCAGAGCCTGGAGCCTGTTTCGGATTCTGTGTCTCCCTCTCTCTCTGGCCCTCCCCTGTTCACGCTGTTTCTCACTCTCAGAAAAAAAATAAAAAATTAAAAAATTAAAAATAAAAAAAATACACGCTAGTTGTTGCATATGGTAAGATTTCATTCTTTCTGATTGCCAAGTAATACTCCATTGTGTAAATATACCATATCTTTATCCATTCATCTGTTGATGGACATTTGGGCTCTTTTCATACTTTGGCTATTGTTGATAGTACTGCTGTAAACACCTGAATGTGCCCCTTTGAAACAGCACACCTGTATCCTTTGGATAAATACCTAGTAGTGCAGTTCCTGCGTTGTAAGGGAGGAACTGAAATTTTAGATGGAACTTAAAGTTTCCGGTAACATTTTCCTATAAAATTTTGTCCTTTTCTTTTGAAATTTATGACAGCATTTAGTGTTTCTATAAACTCATTGTGGTGGTGATTGCAATGAGAACAAAATAAGTGGAGGTTTGATATAATACCATGTAGGCTCTATAATCTGTGCTTTTGAATATATATCTTATTTTTTCCCACTTTTGGAAATGTGGGATTTATAATAATAACGGCTGCTGAGGTATAATGAAAACACAATTACGCTAACGTCTTTGACCAAAGAAGTTGCCTTCCCAACTTGGTACCAGGGAAACTTGACTTCCATTGCCTACTCTCAGAAGACATTTTGGTTCCTTGAGAAATTAAGAGAGGTATACCTCTCAGGTATTATTCTAATAATGTCGCCACTACTTCTCATTCTTTTACTGTGTCCTTAAAGACTTCCCATCTGCAGTAGTTTGGACTGTTGCTCTCCTATGCATGCCATTTGGATCTTGAGCACCTATAACATGGTATGAGGCAGGAATTATGTCCTTAGTATCCAAAGCTCTTACGTTAGATGGCATTTTTATCAAATTATTAATTTCATGAGCATTGATACAAAAGATCCTAAGAGGAAAGTTAATTCTTTTTTTTAATGTTTATTTTTGAGGTGGGGGAGGGGCAGAGAGAGTGGGAAAGAGAGAAAATCCCAAGCAGGCTTCACGCAGCACAGAGCCCAACGTGTGACTCGATCCCATGACCTGTGAAATCACAACCCGAGCCAAAACCAAGAGTCAGATCCTTAGCCAACTGAGCCACCGAGGTGCCCCAGTTCTTTTTTTTCTTTTTAACATATTTTAAGTTGTCCATTTTATTTATTTATTTATTTATTTATTTATTTATTTGGGGGAGAGAGAGAGAGAAAGTGTGTGTACATTGGAGAGGGGCACTGGGAGAAAGAGAGAATCTTAAGCAGCCTTCACACTTAGTGCAGAGCCTGACACGGGGGTGGATCACACCCTGGGATCATGACCTGAGCTGAAATTGAGAGTTGGATACTCAAGACTGACTAAGCCACCCAGAGGCCCCAGTAAAGTTAATTATTGAGTAAGATTATTTGTATTTTCTTAGATTATTACCACCATGCCCTCGTGCCCCATTCACACAGGAGAAACAAAACAAAAAACCTAGGTGGAAACATCAAAAAATAGTAGTAATATATGAGATTTTCATTGTTTTCATCTAGCTTTTTTCTCTAAATTCTTGGCTTGAAATACATGTTTTTTTGTGAAGAAAAAAGATAGGTTGGGTTCTTTTTAAGCTTGTGACAATTTGATTATGTCAGTATTCCTTTTTAACTGTTATGGGTTATTGTGGAGAATGTATTTAGCATATGTATCTCTAATTTATAAAACAAAACTGTGTTTATAATTGACCCAAAATAAAGTTTAACTTGAAAAAAGGCAAAACTGGTCAAAGTCAAAAATGATTTGATTTGGGTATAAATAGAAAGGAGAAAATGTTGGAACCATAGAGTTAAATAGATCTCTTGGGTCCTTGATTTTTTAAAAAAAGACCAGGTAGCAAAAAATATTTTTATTTCTACTGTACTTGAGGAATTAATGCTTTCTTCAGTTTTTTCCCATGAGGCTGTGTTCATTATCTTTTAAATTTCAAAATTTGACTCATCTGGCTTGTGTAATTCTTGATTAGTACTTTTTAGGTGTCCACATATCACAGTTTCTCTTTGCTACTTCTACAAAAAGCACTCTTTGTCAGAAACTAAAAAGAGATCCCGTAATTGTTAGTATTTACATCTTAATTTACTGTGGGTGTTTAAATTTTTTTTCCACTTGGTTTCCACTTGGCCTAAAAGGTTTTAAACAGCTTTGATATCCCTACATTTAACATTTTAACTTAAAATGATCTTCAGCATATAAATAGACCTCTGTTAAAAGCAAGGTGTAATTTTTTTAGTCAACCATGTTAAAGTGGCAAAGAGAATGGGATACTGAGACAGGTCTTAAGTTTCAGTTGCTTTTTCTAAGTTGTAAGAATAAACATCTCGTCCCAGTGGCAATTATCTGTGAATTTGAGAAATGGCATACAGAATATTTTTATGCTTTTCTTTGGGGTTTCATCAGATGCTTTTCTGACAACAGAAGTAATAATTTCAAACTGACTTTACAAAGAAAAGTGGAAGTATCATAGCTTTTAGTTATGGTTTGTTCTTCCTGTAACCTCATTGATTCTCCTGGCTTGCCTCTCTCCCTTTGTGGGGTTCCTTCTCATGCTGATTTTCCTCCTGGTTGCAAGATTGCTACCATCAGCAATGGAAGCCACGTGCTTTGTTCACATCCCACAGCAATGGATTAAAAGTCCTGAGCTCTTATCTGATTAGATCACCCTTGACCAGATCACAGTAAGTAGTCAGAGGAATGTGATTACCCTAATTGGCTTGGTGCACTTAGGGCCTTCTCCCTCAGAGCAGAGGGTAAGTTCAGCCTGCCTAAACGGTGTGGCTACTATACGTAGGTGAGAGAGAGGTTTTCTTGGAGAGGGACGGGAATTGGATGCCAATTTTTTGCTACTAATATAGTTTCAAATGATGATGTAATTAAATAGAAGCAAAGACTAGGAAGAGAAGGTAAGGACTGGGAAGAATGCATTAAGTAAGATATCAATTTAGTGTTAGAAATACCATGCCTTATAAAATTAGGACTCAGATTTATATCCAAGAAATGTATTGTCCAAAATACATAAAAATTTTAAAAATTTATACTTAAAAAGAATTTTATTATAATTCATTTGAAAGGTCTCTCATGTCAGAAACCATTGCTTAAAGGAATAATTATGTTCTTAGAATGCTGTGTTACTTGTATAGTGAGACATGTTGAAACATAACCTTATGAAGGAAAGAGCACAGATCATACTAGGAACATTTAGGATCCCAAATGATTCCTTTTAAACTCTTAAGAAGTCCACTGTAGGCAGTAGACATCATTCCTTGTACAGAAAGTTACATACAATATAAAACAGATTTTCATTAATAGTTTTTTACTATGATTTGGTTCTGAGAAATGTTTCTAGCAATACATAGAAATCAGGTTACAGACTTGAGACCTGTTATCTGAGATTATCATCATATATAGAAGGAAACTTTTTTTTAACTGCCTTCTTTCACAAACATACGTGAATATAAATTGTTGAAAATGAAGTAGCTCTGGACAGGAAGCTATTTATAGATTTCAATTATAAATGCAAAAATTAAGGAACAACAGAATTAGACTATGCAGGTCTAATTTGTTTCAAAATTATATGAGCATGGAATCTGTGATAGATTGGTTCATTAAGTAATTTGTGTTTATTAAGTAAGTTGGTTAAGCTTCCAACTTCGGCTCAAGTCATGTTCACATGGTTTGTGGGTTCAGGCCCCCCATTGCGCTCTCTATTGTCAGTTAGGAGTGGGCTTTGGACCCTCTGTCCCCCTCTCTCCCCTCTCTGCCCTCCCATGCATGCGCTCTTTCTCTCTCTCTCTCTAAAATAAATATAAATGTTTAATTTTTTAATGTTTGTTTATTTTTGAGAGAGAGAAACACACACAGAGTGTGAGCAGGGGAGGGGCAGAGAGAGAGGGAGACACAGAATCCGAAGCAGGCTCCAGGCTCTGAGCTAGCTGTCAGCACAGAGCCCAGCGCGGGGGTCGAACCCACTAACTGTGAGATCATGACCTGAGCTGAAGTTGCACACTGACTGACTGAGCCACCTAGGCGCCCCCAAAATAAATAAACATTAAAAAATTTTAAATAATTTGTGTGCTTCACATTATATGGATTGTCAGCAAGAATAAGGGACAGGCATTTAAAATCCAGAATATTTTCTATAATAGTATATAAAGCCTTGTGTTTCTTATTAAATTTTATGCTGTGTTTTGTAGAGCAGTGTTTCTTAAACTGTAATATACACATGAATCCCCTGGGAACCTGTTGAAATGCAGTCTCTTAATTCAGTAGATCTGTGGGTGGCTATGAGATTCTGCATTTCTGCAACCTCCCAGGTGACTTTGATGCTGCTGGTCCACAGCCACACTCACAAGTCTAGAGACCATCTTTTAGGATCTTTCAGTAATTTGAGTACAGAATTACTGTCTATACAGTATGTCTCTTAAGGAGTATTTTATGAATTGCATCAGAAATAGTAACTTTTTTTGAAAGGCTTTACTAATTAGAAATGAGTATTTGCTGGGGCACCTGGATGGCTCAGCTGGTGAAGCTCAGGTCATGATCTTGCTGTTTGTTAGTTCGAGCCCCGCAACGAGCTCTATGCTGACAGCTCAGAGCTTGGAGCCTGCTTCAGATTTCGTGTCTCCCTCTCTTTCTGCCCCTCCCCTGCTCATGCTCTGTTTCTTTCTCTCTCTCAAAAATAAATAAACATTAAAAATTTTTTTTAAAATAAAGAAATAGGTATTTGTTAATGGTGATCTTATAATTACCACAATCAGATCTCTATGTTCCTGATATGTGGATAAGTGGAGTAGTTTGTTAATTATCAGAAGTGATTCTTTTGTGGGTGATTTACTGTTATCTATGATAACAAAGTAACTCCTAACGGTATGATTCTAAGGGTTTGTGGTATTGAAGGAAGACTGAATAGCAGGAAAATACAGGTCTTTTAAAAATATATGGAGGGGCGCCTGAGTGGCTCAGTCGGTTAAGCATCTGACTTTAGCTCAGGTCATGATCTTACCACTTGTGTGTTTGAGCCCTGCATCTAGTTCTGTGCTGACAGATCAGAGCCTGGAGCCTGCTTCAGATTCTGCATCTCCCTCGCTTTCTGTCTCTCCCCAGCTCGCGCTTTCTCTCTCTCTCTCTCTCTCTCGCTCTCTCTCTCAAAAATAAAACATTAAAATAAATATATGAATAGAAAACACTGGCTTCCTTTAAATGACAGGAGTGTAAAATATATCCAAATGACTGCAATAGAGAAATTAAAACATGATTAACTTTTCTTTAACGTTATCAATTTTTTTTCTTTTTTTTTTTTTTTTAGAGAGAGAGCGAGCGAGAGAGCGCATGCACATGTGCACACACATGGTAGGGGGAAGGGTAGAGGGAGAGAGAATCTGAAGCAGGCACCACACCCTGCGTGGAGCTCCATCTCACAACTGTGAGATCAATGACCCTGAGCCAAAATCAGGAGTTGGAAGCTCAACTGACTGAGTGGGTGGCAGATGTTCAAAGATGATACTTTCTCTAGGTGACTGTTCTGGATTCTTCCAAGGTTCCCATTTTTGGGGATATTTCTTCTGAGCACTTGATTCTTGCAGTTGCTTTGCTCCCTTGGTTCCCTTTGGGGGACTTGCATTCCACTTTACCCTTCCTTTGAGCTCCCATCACCCGATAAGCAGTCCTGTTAGATGTGAGTTAAGATGACCCCATATGCTAGCTTATCTCTTAGAGGTGGTTCACCTCTATCCGTATGTGCATTCTTTGTCTTGCCATTGGCAGGAGTGCCGTTACTTCCAAGTGCGGCTCTCTTTTTTTTGTCTTTTGGTCTTGCCCCTTTGCTCTCATTCCCAGCCTTGAATCACTGCACCGGCAATCCAGAGTGTCCTCTAGTGCCTGGGAACGTGTATCATGCTGCTTAAGTGGTCTTGCTTCTAGGTTGAGATGAAGGAGGCAATGATAGTACTCTCCCCCATAGCACCCCGCCGTAAAAGAGAGAGAGGGGTTGGAGTGTATGGCATTTTCTCTGAGAAAATCCTTTCCCCTTCTTCTCAATTTTTAACAAAATAATTGTTGAAGTGTTTGAGAGAGTTCCAAAGTGGTATAATGAATTTATGATCATTTCCTTCATAAATTCTGCAAAGAATGATCTTTCCACACATATTTAGAATCTGTTTTATTGGTACTTAAGTAAAATTTTTCTATAATGGGTCTTTCACTTAAAGTATATATTGTAAAGGACTTTTATGGTGGTGGTGGGGTGCTGGTTTTCGAAGCAGAAAAGAACCATAATGCATCACAATTTCACAGTGTATTTACCTGGATGGATGGATGGATGATAACATTCAGTTACGGGAAATTAAAACAAGTAGTTGTCCATCATTTGTCAGAATTATTAAATCTCTAAAAGTAATCCAGGTTGTCTGTTTTGTGTTTTTGGTTTTTCCTTTTGGTAATTTATTTAGGGTAAGTAGCTGAGGTGGTTGCAGCATCCAGTCTGAAGGCTTGATATCAGGGAACCATCCTGCTTCTGAGATTGTGTATCAATCTGAGATTGCAGCTGTTCTTGTTAGGACTTATTTCTGACATCTTGGTTCAGGTTTCATATTTGTTGTAGGTTTTTTGTTTGGGTTGTGTGTGTGTATTTTCTTTCCTCCTTTACTTTGGAGACATCTGGGTTAATAGTTATACATTCCCTTTGTAATCTTTTTTTAAATTGTTTTAAAGTTTATGTATTTATTGTGTGAGAGAGAGAGTGGGGAAGAGGTAGAGAGAGAAGGAGACAGAATCCCATGCAGGCTCCATGCTGTCAGCGCAGAGCCCGATTCTTTTTATTCTTACAGTGATTGCCTTTAACTTAAGATTCTGTCTTAGTTTGAATGCACCCCCACAATCACGTACCAAACAGTTCTTGGCACAACTTGGGGCTGATTTATTTGGTAGGTGACCCCAGAAAGAAGTGAGAGACTGGAGGAGAAGGGAGAAAAACCTATGAAGGTGCATTAATAACCTAATTATTACTGTAAGCAATTGGGGATCCATCCCTGTGAGGCATCAGGTAGACACGCCTCAAGATGGTCCCACCAAAGGGAAGCTGAGGTTTTATCTTATCTCCCGTACATTCAAGTTTTTCCCCAGGGGTATCAGTTCCTCTTAAAATAGGCTAAACCAAGGGTCTTTCTGAAAAAACCATGAGGCAGAAAAGCTGAGTACCACCTGCAGCGTATGCTTTGAGGTGGATGCTGACAACAGTCAGGACCTGTCCACAGCTGCAGTGAAACTCCGGTGTCTCTGCCTGTAGTTGTGTTATTGACCTCCCTGGATTGCTTAAACATTAATATTACATGTTCTTCATCTTTAGACTAGCCCTTTAGCATTTTTCCATATTTCTCTGGTGTCTTCCCACTAAGTCGCCCACTAAATAATTTTGAATTGTTATGGACATACTTTTATCTTTTGAGCACTGATTTTTTTTTTAATTTTTTTTTTTAATTTATTTCTAGGAGAGAGAGAGAGAGAGAGACAGCGTGAGCAGGGGAGGGTCAGAGAGAGAGGGAGTCACAGACTGAAACAGGCTCCAGGCTCTGAGCTGGCACTCAGCACAGAGCCCGACGCGGGGCTCGAACCCACAAACCGCGAGATCATGACCCAAGCGAAAGTCGGACGCTTAACTGACTAAGCCACCCAGGCGTCCCTGATTTTTTTTTTTTTAAGAGAGCATGTGAGCAGGGCAGAGGGGCAGATGGAGAGAGAATCTTTTTTATTTTTAATTTTTTAAATTTTTTTTTATTTTTGAGAGAGCACGAGCAGGGGAGGGTCAGAGAGAGAGGGAGACACAGAATCTGAGGCAGGCTTCAGGCTCTGAGTTGACAGCACAGAGCCCAACATGGGGCTTGAACTTATGAATGGCAAGATCACGACCTGAGCCAAAGTTGGATGCCTAACCTACTGAGCCACCCAGGTGCCTTGGAGAGAGAGAGAATCTTAAGCAGGCTCCTCACTCAGCACAGAGCCCGATTCAGGACTTGATCCCATGACCCTGGGATCATGACCTGAGCCAAAATCAAGAGTCTGACACTCAGCCACCCAAGCCACCTAGTATCCCCAGTCTTTGTTTTTTTAAACATTTTTCTTTTCTTAATCATTCTTGCTGCTCATATCTCTGGCACCATCTACTTAGTTTAAATCAAAGAATAAATTAATTATAAAAATTGGGGCAGGGAGCAGGGTACAACACAGACAGCTGTACCCTGATTCTTTCCAGGAATTTTGGGAACCACTGTTTCTTTGAATTGGAAAATAAAGTTTATATGTTAAAAATAAGCAGATTGCTACAAAGATGAGCTCAATATTTATTCACATAAAGTTGTCTTGATACACCTAAAGCTAATATCACATTTTATGCTTTAATTAAAAAATTGTTTGAATAGGTAAAAGTTATCCTCATCCTATATAGGATTGCTTCATTAATGTAAATAACATTTTTATTTTGTGATCTTACAGGAGCCCAGGCTTGTGTGCTTGTATTTTCTACCACAGACAGGGAATCTTTTGAGGCAATTTCCAGTTGGAGAGAGAAAGTAGTAGCTGAAGTTGGAGATATACCAACTGTGCTTGTGCAAAACAAGATTGATCTCTTGGATGATTCTTGTATAAAAAAGTAAGATGTCCACTTTTGAGGGGGAGGTGGTAATTCCATAAAGTTAAAACCTGTTTTAATTTATGCATAGATATTAAAAATTTAAGAAAGCTTTTATAGAGACCACCTTATGCTTAAAATTCTCTGTGAGCTATTTGGTCTGATTGGGTTGGGTAAAAAAAAGTTCACACAAAGTCATAGTAGAACAAATTAAAGGAATAAATTTTGAAGGCCCTTTTAGAATTCCAGTCTTATGTCTTACACCACAAATCCAGCTCTTGATGTTGTCAAATCTGGTTATAATAAGAATGTTAA
Source organism: Hyaena hyaena (assembly GCF_003009895.1). Lineage (NCBI taxonomy): Eukaryota > Metazoa > Chordata > Mammalia > Carnivora > Hyaenidae > Hyaena > Hyaena hyaena. The sequence goes on from NW_024080869.1 coordinate 2,047,660, forward strand.
GAAAAACATCCCTGTATGTTTTAATGTCTAGAGCATGGAGCTGTCCTGTGTGGATGAGTTCAAATGGATAAGTAGTTCAGATTCACGTTCTTTTATATATTCAGAAATAGGCTCAAATCTGTGAATAGAGGTATCTAGATAATTCTGTCTTAAGTATTTGTACATCATATTATTAACTTTTTGCTAGCTTTGAACATTTTTGCTTGGTTTTTACCTTATCGTTTTTTGTATGTTCTTATATTAGTGTATCTGTTGCTGTATAACAAATTAATCCAAAATTTAGTGGCTTAAAACAACAAAAAAATATTATTTCACAGTTTCTCTGAGTCAGGAATTTGGGAGTGGCTTAACCAGGTGGTTCTGGTTCAGGTTTTTCATGAGGTTACAGTCAAGATGTTGCCTAAGACTGTAGTCACGTAAAGGCTTGACTAGGGCTTGGAGGGCCTACTTCCAAGTTGGCTCATCACTTGACTGTTGTCAGGAGGCCTTAGCTCTTTGCCATGTGGACCTCCCCAGGGCTGCTTGAGTGTTGTCACAATATAGCAGCTGGCTTCTCCCAATCACATGATTCAAGACAGAACAAAGCAGAAGCCATAATGTCTCTTATGACCTAGTCTCAGAAGTCCCCTGCTGTCACCTCTGTACGTTATTGATCACACAGACCAACCCTGATTCCATTGTGGGAGGAGGCTGTACAAGGATGTGAAACCAGGAGGAGGGCGAGGCATGGGGTGGAATCCTTGAGAACCATTTTAGAGCAGAGCGACTACAGTCTCAATAAAACTAAGATCAGGAGCCAGGATAAAACTACCATTAGGACTCCCCTTTTGTAGACGCAGTTGTTAATATAATGACTTTGGCCTTGGCAGCAAAGTGGTTTCATAGGCAGCAAGAGTGAAGAAAGGAATGCAGTGTAAGACTGTCAGTATGCAATTAAATTCAAATGTTTTTAAAGACAAGAGAGAAAAGTAAGTATTATATAAAGAAAAGTGATATTTAGCTATTTTAAGGCTAGAGTATGTGACTATAGAACTGACAGCGTCATGGTGTTTATTCCACAAGAGTACTGAAAACTAAAAATCCTAAAAGAGCACTGAGAACATGGTTTTTAACTGGTCTGGAAGGTCTGACACCCCCACCCTCACCCCCAAGCTGTATTCAGTAAATGTAATAAAAATGACTTTTTAAAACAGGCTATCAGAAAGTACCTTTATAAGCACTTTTTTCTTTTGTATATAGTGAGGAAGCTGAGGCACTGGCAAAAAAGTTAAAGCTAAGATTCTACAGAACGTCAGTGAAAGAAGATCTAAATGTGACTGAAGGTAAACTGCCTTTTTAAAAAAAAATTAATAACAGGAAGTTTGTTTTATCCTGTTTATGCTTTTTCTGTGATGTTGTTTGGAAATCCTATGTAATGAGAACAGAATTTTCTCATCACCTATCATTAAGTAAAATTTAAATGCGTACTGCTCCTTAGAGTCCTTAACTATTTACTAATCTTTTTTTAATTAATTTTTTAAAGTGTATTTATTTATTTATTTTTTTTTAATTTTTTTTTTTTAATGTTTTATTTATTTCTAGGAGAGAGAGAGAGAGAGACAGCGTGAGCAGGGGAGGGTCAGAGAGAGAGGGAGTCACAGACTGAAATAGGCTCCAGGCTCTGAGCTGGCAGTCAGCACAGAGCCCGACGCGGGGCTCGAACCCACGAACCGCGAGATCATGACCTAAGCGAAAGTCGGACGCTTAACCGACTAAGCCACCCAGGCGCCCCTAAAGTGTATTTATTTTGAAAGAGAGACACTGCAAGTAGGGGAGGGGCAGAGGGAGAGAGAGACAGAGAATCCCAAGCAGACACTTCACTGTCAGTGCAGAGCTCAATGTGGGACTCGAACTCACAAAACTGTGAGATTGTGTGACCTGAGCTAAAACCAAGAATTGGATGCTTAACCGATTGAGCCAGCTAGGCACCCCTTTACTGATGTCTTAGAATATTTGCTGTCTATAGCAAAACTCTGGTGGGTTTTATTTTGGTTTTACCTTTAAAAATATAGCTGGGGGTGCCTGGGTGGCTTGGTTGGAAAGCATTGGATGCTCAGTTTTGGCTCAGGTCATGATCTACAGTTTCATGAGTTTGAGCCCCATGCTGAGCTCTGCACTGACAGTGTGGAGCCTGCTTGGGACTCTCTCTGTCTCTCTCTCTCTGTCTCTCTCTCTCTCTCTCTGTCTCTCTCTCTCTCTCTGCCCAGCCCCTGCTCATGCTGTCTCTGTCTCTCTCAAAATAAATAAATAAACTTAAAAAAATTTTTAAAAAGAAAAATATTACTGTGTATATGTGAGTATGTATATATGTATGTGTTTTTCTTTTTTTTCCAATTTTAATTGGTCTTTTAATGTTATTTTAAATATATAAAATTATATATAAATATATAAAAATATAAATTGATATAGCTTATGAATGTATTCAATTTGATATTCTGTCTTTTACACCTACCATCATTTCACAAGTATCTCTATTTAACAAAATCACTTCTAATGACTGCATGTGGGAGCTCTGAATTTCGTATGATTAACCATAAATTACTTTTAACATTTTCACTATAATTGAATATTTAGGTTGTTTTCAATTGTAAATTACACTATAATAAATATCTTTGGTGCATAAAACTGTTCACATTTGTGATTATTTCCTTAGAAGCTATTCCTAAAAATAAAGTTACTGATTCAAAAAGCCGGAGCATTTTAAGACTCTTAATACATAAGATTGAATCGTTTTACAGAATATTTGTTCAAATCTACATTTCTCTCTGCAGTTTCACCAACATTAGTGCCTTTGATAAATAACACTAATAAAGCTGTAGATTTTTCCATATTTTCTAGCTATTTGTATTTCATCTGTTGATGAATATCCATTCATGTTTTCTACCTATTTTTCTAAAATTTGGATCTCTGTTTTTCTTATAAATTTATTGAGATGCAGCATAAAGATTTTAAAATATATTAACCTTTTGTCATATTAATTATTGATATTTTTATTATGATATTTTGTTTTAGAGAATATTTTATATGCAGGTGAATTTATTCTTAATTTATTTTGGTCTTTCATCCTTTTTTTTTTTTTTAATAGTTTATTGTCAAGTTGGTTTCCATATAACACCCAGTGCTCATCCCCACAAGTGCCCTCCTCCATGCCCAGCACCCCCCTTCCTCTCCCCCACCCCCACCCCCATCAGCCCTCATTATGTTCTCGGCATTCAAGAGTCTCTCATGGTTTGCCTCCCTCCATCTCCCCAACTATTTTCCCCCTTCTTTTCCCCCATGGTCCTCCGTTAAGTTCCTCCTAATCCACCTGTATGTGCAAACATATGGTATCTGTCCTTCTCTGCCTGACTTATTTCGCTCAGCATAACACCCTCAAGTTCTACCCATGTTGCTACACATGGCCAGATTTCATTCTTTCTCATTGCCTGCATGTATGTGTTTTTCATGCATACCTTTTTAAGTTACTGAATTGAGAATTCTACAAGAGTGGATATTCCATTAGGTAGTTATAATGACCTTAATTTAATGTGGTGTTTTTGTTTTGTTTTTTATGTAATCTCTACCCCCAATGTGGGACTCGAACTCATGACCCCAAGATCAAGAGTCTTATGCTCTACCGACTGAGCTAGCCAGGGCGCCTCTAATCTTAATTTGTTTAATAATATTTCCCAGTTTAAGAAAGTGAGATTAGAGAAAGATGAATAATAAGAATTGCTGCTTATTTTATTAGATTGCAACTCAATTGTTGCATCATTAATTATTGAATTATTTTTTTCACCTAAAGAAAGGGGACATCTTTTCAAGACTGAGTTAGTATAGTGCTGCTGAAGTTGATCCCTATTCAAGTACCTAAGACTAATGACTACAAGTATTATTTCATTTCTTTACTAATAAAATATATATATATATTAGTATTACCATTGTACTTAGGTATTGCTCATGTAATTTCAGAAGTTGAATTTTTTCAATTGGATTGTATACTTCTTTTTTTAATGTTTATTATTTATTTTGAGAGAGAGAGAGAGAGAGCATACATGCATGCAGGGGAGGAGTAAAGAGGAGAGAGAGAGAATCCCGACATGAGGCTCCATCTCACCACCATGAAATCATGACCTGAGCTGAAATCAAGAGTTGGACGCTTGGGGCGCTGCAGTGGCTGAGTGCGTTAAGCATCTGACCCTTGATTTCAGCTTAGGTCATGATCTTGCAGTTTGTGAATTTGGGTCCTGCGTTGGGCTCTGCAATGACAGTGCCGAGCCTGCTGCGGATTCTCTCTATCTCCCTCTCTCTGTGCCCCTCTCCCACTCATACTGTCTCTCTCTCTCTCTTTTTCTGTCTCTCACAATAAATAAATAAAAGAGTCAGTCAGTTAACCAAGTGAGCCACGCACATGCCCCTAGATTTTATACTTTAATGTAATTTTAAATGTGTTTAGTAAGGATAAATAAAAGAATATAAATATTTCAAAAATAAATAAATGTATAAGGTATTATAGTGAGTGATATAAAATAACTGATTTTACATGCAGAAATTATACTGACCTGGTAAGGTTATTGTTTTTGTTTTTATTCTAGTATTTAAATATTTGGCTGAAAAGTATCTTCAGAAACTCAAACAGCAAATAGCTGAGGACCCAGAATTAATGCATTCAAGTAGTAACAAAATTGGTAAGTACCTAGGTAGTATTAGTCCCATGTTTACCTGGTAAATTTATTTTTCATTCATTATTGTCATATTTAACATTAAAAATTTTTTTTCTAATGTTTGTTTATTTTTGAGAGAGACAGACAGAGCTTGAGTGGGGGAGGGGCAGAGAGAGAGGGCGACAGAATGTAAAGCAGGCTCCCGGCTCTGAGCTGTCAGTACAGAGCCAGACGTGGGGTTCAAACTCAGGAGCAGTGAGATCATGACCTGAGCCGAAGTCAGACGCCTAACCAATTGAGCCACCCAGATGCCCCGTATTTAGTATTTTTTAATACAATATGTTCCTTTCTTTAAGAAATGTGGTTAGGAAGTATTAGATCAGCAATTTATTTTTTTTAATGTTTATTTTTGAGAGAAAGAGATACAGAATGTAAGTGGGGGACGGGCAGAGAGAGAGGGAGACACAGAACCCAAAGCGGGCTTCCGACTCTGAGCTGTCAGCACAGAGCCCAATGTGGGGCTAGAACTCACCACCCATTAGATCATGACCTGAGCTGAAGTTAGACATTTAACCGACTGAGCCACCCAGGTGCTCCTAGATCAGCAGTTTTTAAACTTAGTATCAGGTCTCCTATTAAAAGGTATATTGAGGGGTACCTGGGTGGGTTTGGTGCAGCATCCGACTTCAGCTCAGGCCATGATCATGGTTTGTGGGTTCAAGCCCCGTGTTGGGCTCTGTGCTGACAGCTCAGAGCCTGGAACCTGTTTTAGATTCTGTGTCTCCCTCTCTCTCTGCCCCTCTCCCACTCGTGCTCTGTCTCAAAAATAAACTATAAAAATAAATAAATAAAAACAAAAGGTATATTGAGTGAAAAGATCTTTTTTAACTATTGAATTTTCTAAATTCATTTTATATATTAAGAGAACAGAGATAAAGACTTTGTAATGGTCTGTTCTATAAAGAAGTTTGTTCTTCTGACTCTCTACTTATACTGTCTCCATACACTTTACTGATTTTATTTTTAATGCTAAATGCCTGCAAAGTTTGGCATTTCCTAAAGAACAAGTGTGTTGTCTTCTCTTTAACAATAACTGACTAACCATGTCTTGCTTGTTGCTTTGGCTTCCAAGAAGTTGAGAACCAAATTTTCTGTTTCTATGCTGCTTTTTTAAATATTTATTTATTTATTTTGAGAGAGAGAAGGCGAGAGCGCACACTTACGTGTGAGCGGAGAGGGGCAGTGAGTGAGGGAGAGAGAGAATCCCAAGCAGGCTCCATGCTGTCAGTGTAGAGTCCAGCTTGGGGTTTGATCTCAAAAACTGAGACCATGACCTAAGCCAAAATCCAGAGTTGGACGCTTAACTGACTTAGGCACCCAGGCCTTGTTTTGTTTTGTTTTGTTGTTTTGTTTTGTTTATTTTTGAGAGAGAGAGTTGGGGAGGAACAGAGAGAGAAAGGGAAACAGAAGATCCAAAGCAGGCTATGCACTGAGAGCAGCAAGCCCGATGCAGGGCTCCAGCCCATGAACTGCAAGATCATAACCTGACCTGAAGTTGGGTGCTCAGCTGACTGAGCCACCCAGGTGCCCCAGGCTCCCATGTTTCTTGAGTTTCTGTGTAGTCTCTTAAAGACTTCATATCTGTATTCTATTCATACACACACACACCCTTACTAAGTAGTTTAGAAATTGGAGATTACATTTTAAGATCACAGTTCAAAATGGAAACTCCAATAGTTAAAGATGTTCTTTTATTTCATCCTTTTATCTACTCAACACTTTAATTACCTATAGACCATTTTAGTGTTGTTTTAGCCAAATAGGAAAATTTTACATTACTACCAACTTTTAGATATGCAGTGTTTTTAACATAAAATCTCACAAATACTGTTGTCACCTACAGATCTGGTATTCTTGAGGAAATTATATGGTATAAAAGATAATGAGCAAAATTACTGAAATTATCGTATTCCAGATTTAAGAAGTAGATCGTTAGTGAAAAGATGCAGAACAGTGTATATGGTTCATTACTGTTTTAGGGAGGAAAGAAGAATATATGTGCATTTTTGCTTATATTTATGCACAAACTATTTCTGAAAGGGTACACAGGAAAAGTGATAAAACATGCCTGCATAAGGGAAGGTAAACTGGTGATGTGGATAGGAGACGTCATTGTAATTTTTTTTTTTTGTATCCTTTGAACTTTGAATGATGTATATTGGCTATTAAAAATGTTGGAGCTCCTGGGTGGCTCACTCGGTTATGCGACCGGCTTTGGCTCAGGTCATGATCTCATGGTTTGTGAGTTCGAGCCCCACATCGGGCTCTGTGCTGATAGCTCAGAGCCTGGAGCCTGCTTCAGATTCTTTTCTCCCTCTCTCTCTGCCCTGCCCCTGCTTGCATTCCATCTCTCTGTCTCTCAAAAATGAATAAACGTTAAAAAAAATTTTTTTTTAAATAAATAAAATATGGGGCACCTGGATGGCTTATTGGTAGAGCATGTGACTCTTGATCTCAGGTTTGTGAGTTCAGGCCCCATGTTTACTTAAAGAAAAAAAAGATGTTAGAGTTTACTTAAAAAATAAATAAATAAGGGGCCCCCCGGGTGGCTCAGTCACTTAGGCGTCCAACTTTGGCTCAGGTCATACTTCATGGGTTCAAGCCCCGCGTCGGGCTGTGTGCTGACAGCCAGCTCAGAGCCTGGAGCCTGTCTTCGGATTCTGTGTCTCCCTCTCTCTCTGACCCTCCCCTGCTCACGCTGTCTCTCTCTCTCAAAAATAAATAAAACATTTTTAAAAAATAAATAAATGAAGTGAAAACAAAATCTTAAAATTATAAATACTGAAAATATTACAAATTTACTAAGAAACTGGATATACAGTTTACATTTGGTAACCGTGAGCTGTATCAGTTCCATTCTTTGTGTTGTCTCTCAATTTATACAGGTGTCTTTAATACATCTGGTGGAAGTCACTCAGGTCAAAATTCAAGTACCCTTAATGGTGGAGATGTCATCAATCTCAGACCCAACAAACAGAGGACCAAGAAAAACAGAAATCCTTTTAGCAGCTGTAGCATACCCTAAAACGTTTTAGGAAGGAAAAAATTGAATTATATTGTGCAATTCCATAAGAAATACATCCAGCTGTCATGGTATGTTACAAGTTTTTTTTGTTTTCTTTTTTTCTTTTTTTTTTTTTTTTAAGCAGACTTTGCACCTAATCACTCTCTGAAAGTTAACAGACTTAAATACTGTTCTGCAGTGCTTTTCAGATGGAGTGAGATCTTTGGTGGAAAAATACTGCCTTGTGGACTTGTTTTAATTTTTTTGCATCAGACGAAGCTTCTCCTGTTTTTGAAGGAATGATCCATAAGAAGTGTCAAAAACGGGTTTTGCTGAATTTGAAATGCTGGAAAACATAACTGAAGTGACTAAATATGTTAGTACAGATTTTAATATTATGGGTCAAGGAAAAATAGCAAGCATTCTTTTTCTGAAATTGGTCATATAGCTTTTCTGGAAAATAGTATTGAATCTGAATACTTACAAAAAAAACTTATATTGAAAGGTAAACTCTAAATTTTGCCAGACTGCATTAGTGTGTATTTTGGCAATGTTGCTTGTGCAATATCTGTATAATTTAGAATGTGGAGGTATGCATGCAGATATCTGGAACTGAAGTATACTGAAGCTATGTTCAGCATTTAAGGAAACATAGACTCTAATTCATTCATAAAATCATTTACACATCTGTGTGTACGTTAAAAGGTTTTATTTTCAAATAAGAAATTCCAGACATATATTTTGCAAAATGAGCTCAAGATTTTAAAAGTGCTTCGTGCCAAAAATATCATACATAACTTTTACAGTGCTTTACTATCAGAATTTATATTGTTTATAATATCTTCTAAAAGCAGTTTCCCTCTCTGACAGGGTAGATACAAGATGAGTATAAACGTTTTAATGCTAGCGTATCTCCCAGGTGAGACTTGTTGCAAAATCCCTCTCCTGCATCCATCCATAAGCGCCATGAGCTTGTGCTGGCCGGGTCACAGCGCACCTGCAGTCGCCCCTCAGGTCCTGTGAAGTGCCGTAGTGCGTCTGGCACCTTTCGCTGCTGACTGAAAACACAACTTTGAACTTTTAATATTATGCTAACAATGTTTTTAAATGCAGAAGAGATGATCTTTGGCCTTAATCTGCATTATGGATTTTATAATGCCCTGCAACTCTAAAGATTCTTTTCGTTTACACGTTTTTGTATGGTATTTTAAGATGATCACTTAAAAATTTCTATAAACTTCAGTTTGTATAGCACTTTGTCAAGAGCTCTGTCAGCACCAAATACAAAATAATTTCTTTTAAAAAATGATTTTCATATGTAATCATGTGGCGGAGCATAAATTTGTGACTTGGGACAGGAGCTTTCCAACTAAGATAACTGCATGAACTCTGGTAAAAAGTGATTATCATTCATCAGTGACTTTGTTTTTAACCCCTTGTTATCTACCTGGTTTTTACAGGATTTCAAGCTATGTAAAAATAATCTTTCTTGGAAAATGTGTCATAAAGTCGCTTTTCATTATTTGTACTAAATGCCTTATGTTATATGTATTTCTTTTGTATGTTTTCTCTTTTTAAGTCTTCCATCTGCACCATGCTCATCCCTCTGTCCAGATTAATATTGAGAAGATAATAGAATTTTCTGGGGCAACTCCTTGCTAAGCGGTCAAGAGTGAATGTTTGCCTTATAATAGTGAAATAATCTGGCATTATCTATTTTAAAATAATATAACATGTTATTTTTTTTGTCTCCAGTTGTCTCCACTCCCATTGCTGGCAGTGGGATAAGTGTTGGGGGAAACAAGTTCAGTTCCTAACAATGGGTACCTGTTAATGATTCATTTTTCCTTCTCTTCTCTCTTAAAATACAGTCTCTTTAATTTTTGCACAAAATATATTTTGTTCCAAATTGTTTTGTGGTCTTTAGTAGCCAAAGAAAATCATGCATAATATGTTCACATATGTTCTATTTCAGATTAGTTAAATGCGTGTGAGAAAGAGTTTGCTAGTTTTCTATATAATCTTTGATGAAGGTTGAAGTTTCCTGATATTTGTAATAGAATTTTACCTACTTAGTTTTGTCCTTTTTTCTTTTTATAAGAACTGAAGAGAGATCTTTGTTACACATTTAAATTTTTATTTGCACTTTTATATTTTAAACCTAACCATAATTGGTCATTTTAAATAAGTAGGTCTGAAGATCAGTCACAAATGATACGTTAAATATTTTCTCAATTTAATTCTAAAACTTTCAAATTTGACGTTAATTTTATTCTTGAGACCCTTAATTCTTTCAAATAACTATTAATTTCTAACAAGCTACAGATGCTAAAGAAAAAATTATGTAAGACTCTAGGATATGGTTTGTACATTTGTGCGCTAATGAACATTTTACATTACGGCTGGTTTTTAGTGTACAGACACAGAGCTGTGGAATAATTGCCATATTGCAGAGTTCTCAGGTTTCCTCTTCCTCTTTAGGTCGGCCTATCTAATTAAATAGCATACAGAATAGCCCATGTATGGCAATATACAGTTGAACTTTGAACAACACCAGTTTGAACTATGTGGTTCCACTTACATGTAGATTTTTTAATAGTACTGTATTTTTCTTCCTTATGGTTTTCTTTCTTTTTTTTTTTAATGTTTTATTTATTTCTAGGAGAGAGAGAGAGACAGCGTGAGCAGGGGAGGGTCAGAGAGAGAGGGAGTCACAGACTGAAACAGGCTCCAGGCTCTGAGCTGGCAGTCAGCACAGAGCCCGACGCGGGGCTCGAACCCACGAACCGCGAGATCATGACCTAAGCGAAAGTCGGATGCTTAACCGACTAAGCCACCCAGGCGCCCCTTCCTTACGGTTTTCTTAATAACATTTTCTTTTCTCTGGCTTGCTTAGTGTAAGAATACAATATATAATACCTACAACATACAAAATATTTGTTAATAGACAGTTTATGTTATTGGTAGGGCTTTCAGTCAGTTGTAGGCTATTAAGTTTTGTGGGAGTCATTATATTTTGTGTTTTCCACTTTGCAGGGGTCAGTCCCTCTAATCCCAGTGTTCAAGGATCAACTGTATTTCTGTTGTTATTCGTGCCATAAGATGAAATCAGCTGCCATTAATTTAGTACTTACTATCAGGTAGGAACTATACAAAGTACCTTGCAAACAGTAATTTAATCTTTACAGCAACTCTATGGAGGTGAGTATTATTATTCCCTCCCTTTTTTTTCAGAAGAGAGGAGAATGAAGATGTGAGAGAAGTTTGTTAGAGTCACATACTAGTTAGCAGCAAAGATATTTTCTATCCCATTTTATAACTATTAATTTTCATATAGCCCTGACATAAAAAGATGTGCTATCTTCTCATTATATATATATATATATATATATATATATGCATTTGATAGTGCTTTATATATGCAGTTATTGCAGTTATATTTTATGGAGGAATTACTACTGCTAAGAACATTTTCAGATTATAAATGTTCTAACATAATATTGATTTCTTATTTGATGCATTTGTTTAAAAAAAATTAAAATAATAAAGAATAACTTTATTTTTCAATCAAAAGTCTAATTTCTCTTCTGAAATTATGCAGAGGGAAGTATTCTAAAAGACTGATTTAATCATATTTTAGTGTATATTTATTTGATAGTCTTATCCAAAAAATTAAGGAATTAAAATACATGAAGAAAAGCTTTTGAATTGGGATTATGTACTTAGCAAGAAAAAAGAAATAAGTTAACCACTTTCAGGTATGTTATAAAAAGTTTATATAAAGGGAGTTCTGACCAGCCATTCTTAATTAAAGTAGAAGATCAAAGTTGAAGGATTAAGCTTGGTTATATTGGTTATTAAATGCTGAAATCATTTAATGAAGTAAGTTAAGTAATCTTCATAAATGAAAATATTAAATAAAGAAAATAGAGGCGCCGGGCTGTCTCAGTCAGTAGAGCATGCAACTCTTGATCTTGGGGTTATAAATTTGAGCCCCACGTTGTGTAGAGATTACTTAAAATAAAGTCTTTTTTATAAAGAAGATTGTTATCCATGCTGAATGCCAATTTGGATGCAGAAGTTGTCATAAAAAGATTTTTATTTTCCCGATTGCTTATAGCTCTTACAATTCAGTTTTTCATATATTAAGTGACAGATTCACTTAAACATATTTCTGTTATTTTTAATTGTTTAAGAGAAATCAAAGACTGAATTTGCTTTCTTCTTGGTTTTTGTATTATAGTATTGTGCTTCTTCTATAATTCTTATATTCTGTCTTTGTGCTGTTAATAATTGTGTACATATTTCATCTCTTCTAATTCAAATGTTACTCAAATTTTTCTACTTTTAAAACTGTAATGAGGATACCGCTTTCCTATTTGATTGCAAGAAAAAACAACATGTCATACCAATCTTGAAATTTCCTCGAATGGCTTTTACACAGATTTATAAATTACACTGATCAGAGCAGATTATAAACAAACATCTAAGATTTAAATGTATGATACTTATTGCTGAGAGAAATGAAAGGAGATTTAAATAAATGGATACATTATGTACACGATTTGAACACATAATATTGTTTTGTTATCAGATCTGTCTAAATTGATCAATAGATTCAATGCAGTCAAAATCCCAGTAGGCTTTTCACTAAAAATTTCAAGCTTATGTAAAAGCTATGTGATGAACCTAGGATAGCTAAAGAGTTTTGAAAAAGAACAGAGTTGAAAGACTGAGTCTCTATGATTTTAAGATTTTGGGTATGGATGGGTACAGTAAAGAAGACACATAGGTCACTGAAACACAATACAGTCCAGAAATATACCCACACAAATATAGTCAAATGATTTTTTTAATGTTTATTTATTCAAGAGAGAGAGCCTGCGCATGACAGAGGAGGGGCAGAGAGCAAGGGGGTGGAATCCAAAGCGGGCTTCATGCTTGTCAGTGCAAAGCCTGACATGGGGCCGGAACCCACGAACCATGAGATCATGACCTGAGCCAAAGTCAGACGCTCAACCAACTGAGCCACCCAGGCGCCCCTATCAAATGATTTTTAACAAAGACTCCACAATAATTCCATGGGGAAAGGGAAACCGTGCTGGAGTAATTGGATATTTTGAACCTTATACTACCCTTGAAAAGTAATTTGTGGTGTATTAATAACCTAAATGTAAATAAAAGTGAAAACTAAGGCTTCAAGAAGAAACAGGAAATATCATGACCTTGGGGTAAGCAGGTAATTTTTAGAACCCAGAAAGCACAAACTATAAAAGAAAATTGGTAAGTTGTACATAATAAAAATTTAAAACTTCTCATCAAGGGGTGCCTGGGTGGTTTAGTCAGCTGAGCGTCCGATTTGGTTTCCACTCAAGTCAAGATCTCAGGGTTCGCGGAATCCAGCCCCATGTTGGGCCCCACCTACTTGGGATTCTCTCTTTCTCTCTCTCTCTCTCTCTCTCTCTGCCCCTCCCCTCACACATGCAACCTCCCCCCGCCCCCCAAAAATAAATAAACGTTAAAAACAAAAATAAACGTTAAAAACAAAACAAGAGACTTCTACTCAGCAAAAGACATGGTTAAGAAAATGAATAGACAAGCCACATACTAGGAGAGTATATTTGTAATAATCATATCTCATGAAAGCCTTATATCCATAGTATATTTTATAAAAGACAATAAAAATGAGCAAAATACTTTAACAGACACATTACAAGGAAAATTATATGAATGGACATTAAGTACATCAAGTAATGCTCAAACTCATTAGCCATCAGAGAAATGCAAGTTAATACAACAATACGATTATATCAGACACCTCTAAAATGGCTAAATTTGGGGCACCTGGGTGGCTCAGTTGGTTAAGTGTACGACTTTGGCTCAGATCAGATCTCACAGCTCATGGGTTCAAGCCCCGCATTGGGCTCTGTGCTGACAGCTCAGAGCCTGGAGCCTGTTTGGGATTCTGTGTCTCCCTCTCTCTCTGCCCCTCCCCCACTCATGCTCTGTCTCAAAAATAAACCATAAAAAAATTTTTAATCAAAAACTAAAATGGCTACAATTAATAACTGACAGAATATTTGCATGGATGTGGAGAAACTGGAACTCTGGCTCAACCACTTTGGAAACCTTGGCAATTTCTTCTAAAATTAAAGATCGTCTATATGACCCAGAAATTTCACTTCTAGGATCACTAGAAGAGCCTGGAGCCTATTTCAGTCTGTGACTCCCTCTCTCTCTGACCCTCCCCTGCTCACGCTGTCTGTCTGTCTCTCTCTCCCTCCTAGAAATAAAAATAATAAAAAAAAAAAAACATTAAAAAAAAGAAAAGAAATTTCACTTCTAGGTATTTACCAAAGAGAAATAAAAGTTTAGGTATATGAAAATGAATGTTCATTGCAGCTTTAAAGTACCCCCAAACTGGAAACAACCTAAATATCCACCAACACAAGAAGTTATGCAAATTGTAGTATATTCATAAAATGAAATGCTACTCATAATTAAAGGGAACAAATTATTAATATACAAAACAGCACGAATCTCAAAAACTGCTGAATGAAGTCTGACACAAGAGTATGTGCATATAATTTCATTTATATGAAGTTCTAGAATAGGCGAATTTAAGATTAAAAAAATAATAGTGGTTGCCTCTGGGAACATACATTGACAAGAAAAGGGCACAGAGAATATTTTTGGGTGAGGGAGATATATCTTGATATGGGTATGTGTTACACAGCTATGCAATGCATATGTATGTATGCATACACAGCTACATGCATATATCAAAATACATTAAATTCTATACTATGATCTGTATATTTCACTGTAAATTACACCTCAATAAAAAAATTAGAAAAATAATGTGCTTTTCTGGGAAATACTACTTTTGTGATGAGTCGTATTTAAATTAGTAATTATTTGGGACTACTTCTAAGAGAGGTGATGGTTTGAGCACTAACATTTGGATATCCTTTATGGAAACTGACCAAATGACCAATGGAATATAAGATCGAGGAACAACCTGAGTACTAGATAGTCTCCAAAGAAATCTCACAAATAATCCTGCCCCTTCTGGTACATACATGCAGCTACTTCCATCAGGAGGGAGAATTTATGTCTCCTCTTGATCTGATGTGGGTTTGTAGCTGTGTCGCCTAGTCGAATGCAGAGAAGTAACATTCTGGGGATCTCTGAACCCAGCATTAATAAGCCTTGTGCTTCCTTCCTCTGAAACCCAGTAACCATGCTATGAGAAAAAGTGGAACTAATACAGGCCTGCAGCTAGTAGTTGCAGCTGAGCTCACATGTGACAGCCAGCACCAGCGTGGAAACCTTCTTGCAAATGGACCCCCTAGCCTCAGTCAAACCAACCTTACAAGTGCCATACAAAGCAGAGATGAGGTCCCCACTGACCCCTACCCAAACTGCAAAATCACAAGCAACGAAACTGATTCTAGCTTTAAGTTACTAAATTTTGGAGTTGTGTGTTACATAACAATTGATAATTAAAACAGCTCGTATTAATATGGGGATATGGAAAATACCAACGACATGGCACAAGTTTCAAGGAGTTTCTCTCAAGTGGTATCTATGGAACCAGATCAAAGGACATGTAGGGCTTGCTCATAATCCCTTTCCTGAGGAAGGCGTGCTGGGCTCCAGAGTACATAAATTAAATTCTGATGAAATGCTTAACTGAAACCTTTTAGGATTCTGGTTGGGGTTGTATAAATCATAGGTTAATTTGGGATGAATTGTCATCTTTGTCATGTTGAGTCTTCCTATTCAGGAACATCATATTTACTCATTTTCCAACGTTATTTACTCAAGTTCTGTATGTGTGTATTTGTCAGTAAACTTTGAAATTTGTTAACATTTCTGGTTGTTCATCCTAACAAAGTATCTATATTGGTCCAATATTAGGATTTCAAATAAATTGTGTTAGAGATTATCTGGGTCCTTGGGCAAATCTTTTGATTCCAAGAAGGAATAAAAGTTTATGTTTTCTTTCATGATTTTGCAAGATTTATACTATAAACAGCTTGTTTGCAGTAGGAAGGAAGTTATCTCAAAGAATTTCTCTAAAAAAAATTTTTTTCCACTGATGTGCCAGTCAGTTGCTTCTCAAGGTTTGTTCCTTGGTGCTGCCTCCCGCCCCCCCCCCCCCCCCCCCCCCAGCAGAGAAACGAGGCTGGGAATGTTAGGGGTCAGCGGCCCCGGGCGCGCGAGGTCCTGCTACTGAGCACAGTCTCCAGGCTCTGAGCTAGCTGTCAGCACAGAGCCTGATGCGGGGGCTTGAACCCATGAACCACAAGATCATGACCTGAGCCGAAGTCAGACNCCCCCCCCCCCCCCCCCCCCCCCCACCACACACATTCACACTGACAACAAACAGCAGTCCTCATTTTAGAAGTTCACAGTCCCCTCTGTGCTCTACTTCGCAAGGGCAGGCTTAATGAGCCTCTGCTCTGACAGGGCCTCCTGCTGACAGCCTGCAGCACTACTGCCTACATTCACAGTGTTGGGGGTTGGGTTTTGTCATGGACACCATCACTTCTTACCCAAGCAGGCTTTTCCTTTTCCCTTTATTGATTTTTAAAAAAATTTTTAAATGTTTTTATTTCTGAGAGAGAGAGACACACAGCGTGAGCAGAGGAGAGTCAGAGAGAGAGGGAGACACAGAATCTGAAACAGTCTCCAGGCTCTGAGCTAGCTGTCAGCACAGAGCCTGATGCGGGGGCTTGAACCCATGAACCACAAGATCATGACCTGAGCCGAAGTCAGACACTTAACCTACTGAGCCACCCAGGCGCCCCTTTTTCCTTTATTGATTTTAGGTGGCTCCTTTCCCCCTCACCCCCCACCCCACCCCCCTATGGTCTTGTTTGCACCTTGTCTTGTAGAAATTGCTCTGACCTTATACCATGTCTTTTTCCACTCCTGAAACAGAATTGCTCCTGCATTTATATCATACTAACCAT
Organism: Hyaena hyaena; assembly: GCF_003009895.1. NCBI lineage: Eukaryota > Metazoa > Chordata > Mammalia > Carnivora > Hyaenidae > Hyaena > Hyaena hyaena. Next base: position 2,064,387 of record NW_024080869.1, read on the forward strand.
TTTTGAAAACATCCCTAAAATGGGAAGTTTCAGAATTATCTTCTTTTTTCCAAAAATTTTTAAAGTTTTATTTATTTTGAGAGAGATAGAGACAGCATGAGTGGGGAAGGGGTAGAGAGAGGCGGACAGAGAATCGCAAGCAGGCTCTAGGCTACCCACGCAGTTCCACGTGGCGCTCAAACTCAACACAAAACCAGGAGACCATGACCTGAGCCGAAATCAAGAGTTGGACAGTTAATGCTTAACCGACTGAGCCACCCAGGTGCCCCCCAGGGTATCTTTTCTTAAGCAGATAGCTGATTATAACCAAATTTTAATGGTTCTCTGTAAAATCCAAACATCTCATTTTAGCATTCAGGACTCTCCATTACTCCAGCTCACCTTCCTATTGTGCTTTCATGTGTCTGCTATTTTGACAATTAACTACTTTTAGAACATACCCAGAGTTTGCCATCTTGAGTCTTTTATTTTGATTTCCTGACCTGAAATGTCCGTTCATTTATCATATCATTGTGGACTGCCTCACATACAAAACACTATAAATAGTAACATTGTTTTTTTAAACCAATCATGCTTAGACTTTGGAAAAAAATATTTTCTTTGGTCAAAACTATATTTTGGGTGTCTAGGTGTTTAAAAATATCAAATTTTAAACTGTGACTATATGCAGAGCCTATCTGTTGACACATGAGCTGTGTTAATGCCAGGAGTTCACATGTAAGGAAGTGAGCTAAACTGTCATCCTGAACCAGATCATAATGCAGGAGGAGGTGAACGCATGAGCAGTGTGAGCTAATGGTAAATTAAGAGTCGGGAATAACACTGAAGGAGACAGTAGCTTGGTAGTGAAGAATAATTCCATAAATCATAACAGGAAACTGCATGGCAAAAGATATGGATTCCATCTCTTTAAAAAAAAAATTTTAATGTTTATTTTTGAGAGAGCAGGGAGGCAGAGACAGAGGCAGAGAGAAGGGGACAGGATCTGAACCAGGCTCTGTGCTGACAGCAGTGAACCCGATGCGGGGCTTGAACTCATGAACTGTGAGATCATGACCTGAGCAGAAGTCAGACACTCAACCAGCTGAGCCACCCAAGTGCCCCTGGATGCTATGGTGTTTTCTTATTGTACCCCAAAAGAACTAGGACAGAAAACGGGTACTCAGATGTGAGGTGCTGCTGTAATAAATACCTAAATAAATATGTGGAAATAGCTCTGGGACTAAGTAATGGGCAGAGACTGGTAAAGTTTTGAGGTGCATGCTAGAAAAATCCCATATTGCCGTGAATGGACCATTAAGTGTGATTCTGGTGAGAGGTCAGAAAGAAAAGAGCAGAGCTGTGGAGGAAGCTTCAGTCCTATTAGAGAATATTGAAGTAATTTGGAATAGGATGTGGGTAGAAACAGTGATGGTGAAGACCATTCTGGTGAGGTCTCAGACAGAAATGAGGAACCTGTTAGGGTAATTGGAGGAAAGGCAATCTTTGTTATAGTGGCAAAGTGCTTGGCTGAATTGTGTTCATGTTCTAGTGTTTTACTCTACTTTTCATATTCCCAACTGGTCTTGCCTCTACCTGTCTACCTGCCGCTTCTCATGCATCCTACACATTGCTGTCAGAATGATCTTAAGCAAAATTAAATTGTAAAATCTTTGGGGCACCTAGGTGGCTCAGTCGGTCAAGCGTCCAATTCTTGATCTTAGCTCAGGTCTTGATCTCACAGTTGTGAGGTCAAGCCTCATGTTGGGCTCTGCACTGCTAATGAAGGCTACTTAAAAAAAAAAAAAAAGTTGTAAAATCTGCTTCAGAGCCTTGCCATATTGTCAAACTCTTTAGTATGATCTTCTCTTCTCTTGCTCTCTAGTCTTCTCTCTAACCTACTATAGTGAATACACTGTAGTTCAGAGATTACATCTGTTATTTAAAAATTCTGTTGATCATTGTGTTTCTTCTCCTAGAATTTTCCTTCTCTCCTTCCTTGCCTTCCTAACTCCTGAATGTTCTTTAAGAATTCATGTCAGTACCATCACCCCTCAGGAAGTCCTCATCATCCCATGCTAAATTAAGTGTCTTCACTCAATTCTACTTCTTCCGGAATTCTCCTCTAGTGCTATGATTATATTTATATCATACTACTTCTTAATCTGCTATTTAAATTTTGGTCTGCTTCAGAGCACCTACAATGTATCAGGCACCGTACTAAATCCACGTACGTAATGATCAACAAAGACACAGTTCTTGCTCTTATGGAGTTCAGAGACTAAAAAGAAGTCAGAAATTAAGGAAGGGATTGTAAATCCTCCAAAAGAGAAATATAATTTCTATGGTGCGTATAACAGGAAGACCTCGGGGATCGAGGATCTTTAGGCTGAGACATTTCTATCCCTCCATTAGACCATGAGCAGCTTGAGATCGGGGAGAAATTATGTTGGTCCTAACGGGCACTTGATAGTGGTTCATGAGTGAATACATATGTTCCATGATAAAAAGCTCTTTATTTTATGAGGCAGCCAATTAAATTTTTAGACTTGTTTTAATATTTTTTCTTTAAAATATTTTAAGTTTAATCGTTTTTAAATTTATACCCAACTTAGTTAACATATAATGTAATAATGATTTCAGGAATAGAATTTAGTGATTTGTCACTTACGTATGACACCCAGTGCTCATCCCCATTAAGTGTCCTCATTAATGCTCCTTGCCCATTTTGCCCATCCCTCCACTCCACACCCCTCCAGCAACCCTCAGTTTGTTCTCTGTATTTAAGAGTCTCTTATAGTTTGTCCCCCTCCCTGTTTTTATATTATTTTTTGCTCCCCTTCCCTTATGTTCATCTGTTTTGTATCTTAAAGTCCTCATATGAGTGAAGTCATATTTGTCATCCTTTGACTGACATATTTTGCCACGTTGTAGCAAACGGCAAGATTTCATTCTTTTTGACCTGAACCACTTTCTTACACCATACACAAAAATGAACTCAAAATGGATGAAAGACCTAAACATAAGACAGGAAGCCATCAAAATCCTAGAAGAGAAAACATACAACAACTTCTTTGACCTTGGCCATGGCACTTCTTACTTGACATGTCTCCAGAGGCAAAGGAAACAAAAGCAAAAATGAACTATTGGGACCTCATCAAGATAAAAATCTTATGCACTGCAAGGGAAACAATCAGCAATAGAAGACAACAGACAGGAGAAGATATTTGCAAATGACATATCAGATAAAGGGTTAGTATCCAAAATCTATAAAGAATTTATCAAGCTCAACACCCAAAAAACAATCCAGTGAAGGAATGGGCAAAAGACATGAGTAGACAATTTTCCAAAGAAGACATCCAGATGGCTAACAGACACGTGAAAAGATGCTCAATGTTACTCATCATCAGGGAAATACATATCAAAACCACAATAAGATACCACCTCACACCTGTCCCAAGTGGCTAAAATGAATAACTCAGACAGCAACAGACATTGGTGAGGATGTGGAGAAAGAGGAACCCTTTTGCACTGTTGGTAGGAATGTGAACTGGTGTAGCCACTCTGGAAAACAGTATGGAGGTTCCCCATACATTTGAGCAAAGCCTCCAACATCAAAGACAGAGACAAAATCCAAGGGTAAGCTAAAGCTTAGAGAAAACGGAAACTAAAGGGAGAATAAAAGTAAAAAACAAAACAAAACAAAAAAAAACAGCTCATTAAAATCTACAGAGACATAATACAAAATACATATACATAATACAAAAATGACATCCATTGGAAACTTAAAATACGATAGTAGAAAAGTTTTAAAAAATTTTTTGTGGAAAATTAAAATTTCAATGAAGGATTGAAAGATCCCAAGGAAATCTTCCATAAAATAGAATAAAAATGGAGAGAGAGATAAAATGGAAGAGAACAGATAAAAAAAATTAGAGGACCAATCAAGGTTCAAACAAGAGTTTGTGGTAAGTTAAGTTATATAGAAAACTAAGCAAATGAAAAACGAACACGTTAAGTTATATAGAAAACTAAGCAAATGAAAAACGAACACTAGGAAAAAGTACAAGAAAGGAAATATAATCACACTGTACTACTTAGCTCAACACTGCAAACTATTTTATGGCCGTAACAGTGTAAACACCATTTGATCCAATCAAAGCATGACACAATTATGTATTATGAGGAAAGAGGAGATTCATTAATGTGGATGTGTGGATGTGAGTGTGGGGGGCAGTTAGTATGTAATAGAATCATTTTATATTCCAAAATAGAAAGTTGGTGGATAGAGAAGACTAAGAAATGCTTAAAATAACAAAATTAACAAGTATAGAAACATGGCTATAAATCCTAAAAGAAACAGAGAAAAGGATTGAAAACTGGTCCTTTGGAAACAAAAATCAGAGACATATGAAGCTATTAGATTACTGTTTTTCATAATAAATTTTGTGGGACTTTAATTTTTTAAACTATGAATATATAAACTGATAAAGATAAAATTACATTAAGATTTCTTTATAAACTGTAAAGCAACAAAGACTATCACTATTATTAATAATGATATTAACAATAATATCTAACAATAAAGAATTGGTTCTTTATTTGGTTTGGTACAGTGTTCATGCTAATTAAATGAGATCGGACATGTTAATGTCCAGAACACTCTTTGGTTCATCATAAATGCTCAATAAATAATGATTTCTTTCTTCTAATACCGCTAAATGAAAGTACCTCTAACTTCCTTCATGTCAAAATATAGTAAAAGCCTCTAATGAAGCATTAAAAATTTCCTGCCAATAAAATGTAATACAATATTGTGTTAACAAATAGAAAAAGTGAGATGTTTTGATGGGTTTGTTTTGTCTACCAATAAATATTCCTTGAGGGAATTATTATAATATAAATTAGATTCCTTCTAATCACAATGTAATACTGAAAAGAATTACAGTCATATAGCTACAACGTGGAAATCAAATAACTTACAATTGACTCAAATTGTTTAATGTTTTCCTAAACCAATATGATGGTTACCAAATCAAAGGGAAAAACATGTTAGTTAATCATAGCATGAGCTTTTTTCCTAATATGGTATAAACAATTGTAAAGTTCTTACTGTATGACATCTTAGGGTGTGTATTTCCCTAACTCTCAGAGGGAGATTAGTAACATATCATGTGCCGGGATTTAGGTTGTTGGTTTTTTTTTAAGCCAAATTGCTGCCCAGACTTTATTTAGAGCCCTAAAAAGCCAAGGCTCCTTACATTATAATTAAGCAATGATGTAATCTGATCTGTATTTGTATCTGAAGTGATTACAGGCAATCTCACAATGATGTTTGCCTTGAATTTTCTAAGGAATGATTTCTCATGGGAAAAAGGAATTTTCTAGAAATCCTTTTTTTAAATTAAGTAGGCTCTACATCAAACATGGGGATTGAACTCATGACCTTGAGATCTAGAGTTATATGCTTTATCAACTGAGCCAGCCAGGCACCCCTCTAGAAATTCTGTTTTAAATAACTTTTATGAATTTCGTGGATATTCTCAAACCATATGGTATATTGATTCCAAAGACCATGTTTCCCAGTTTGGTATCAACCAAATACCATCTACCAAGGCCAGCCAAGACGTTCTTGGAAGGTTCCTAATGTTCAGTCTGCTCTCCTCTGCAGTCTGTAATTCATCATTTCACATTTTTACACTTTCCTGATGTCAATATCACATATACTCTGAAAATGCAAATGGTGGAAGAAATGCAAATGCTAGTGGGCATTCACTACTGAATATTTCTCCTTTATTAATTGACTGAGGAAAAGGAAGCTGTACTGGGGAGATGAGAAGGACGCGGTGCGGGTGTGTGGAGGTGATAGTGGAGGCTGTGGAGAGCCTGAGTGCGGAATAGGCTTCTGTGTGCATGTAGGGGCTGGGGGACAAAGGATGCAGAAAGGAATGGTGCTGATCCCCTAAAATAAAGATTAAGAGGGCACGTTAATAGAATATTAGCACAGATAGGGGTGCCTGGGTGGCTCATTCAGTTAAGCATCTGACTGTTGATTTTGCCTCAGGTCATGACCTCACAGTTTGTGAGTTCAAGCCCTGAGTCAGGCTCTGTGCTGACAGTGTGAAGCCTGTCTGGGATTCTCTCTCTCTCTCTCTCTCTCCCTCTCTCTCTCTCTCTCTGCCTCTCTCCTTCTCATGCTTGCTTTCTCTTTCTTTCAAATAAATAAACATTTAAAGAAAGAATAGTAGCACAGATGAAGAGGTTAAATTTTATTTTATTTTACTTTAATTTTTTTTTTAATTTATTTATTTTGAGAGAGAGAGAGACTGAGCAGGGGAGGGGCACAGAGAGAGGGAGAGAGAGAGAGTCCCAAGCAGGCTCTGCACCATCAGCAGATCCTGATGCGGGGATCTAACTCATGAACCCATGAACTGTGATATCATGACCTGAGCTGAAGTCAAGAGTCAGATGCTCAACGAACTGAGCCACCCAGGGACCCCAGTTAAGTTCTGTTTTAAAACTGAAGTGTGCAGAATGAGACACACAATGGTAAGCTTACTGTTCCTTTCTATATCATTTGAATCTAGCTAATATAATGGGGAAACACAGATACTTCAATTGCCTAAGAAAACCTTTCCTGACTTCCCTAATCTCCCCAGTTATATTCTTTTCTTCTAAGTGTTTTTTAGGTTGCATTTTACATGTATTTGTGTGATTCTTTTATTTTATTATTTTCACCTACTAGACTGTAAGAACTCTCAGGAAAAACACTTTGTCTTTTGAGGCTCACCATTGTATCCCAGGATGGCAATGGGTCCAGCACATAGTACATTCTCCACGAATACAGTTGACCCTTGAATAGCATGGGGATTGGGGCGCCAACCCTCCATGCAGTTGAAAATCCACATTTTGACTCCCCAAAAACTTATCCACTGATAACCTACTGTTGACCAGAAGACTTACCAATAACAAACAGTTAACACCTATTTTGCATGCTGTATGTATTATATACTGCATTCTTATAATAAACCAAACTGGAGAAAATAATATGTTATTAAAGGGGCACTTGGGTGGCTCAGTCAGTTAAGCATCCAACTCTTGATTTTGGTTCAGGTCATGATCTCACAGTTCATGAGATGGAGCCCTGCAACAGGCTGTGTTCTGACAGTACAGACCTTGCTTGGGATTCTCTCTCTGCCCCTTCCCTGTGTGTGCATGCATGCACTCTCTCCCTCAAAATAAAATTTAAAAATTACACTAAAAAAAAAAGCCATGGAGCCCTGTTCAAAGAGCAGAGAAAAGGAGCCATTAAAGGAACTAAAATAGGGGCACCTGGGTGGCTCAGTCGGTCATAATCTTTGGCTCAGGTCATAATCTCACAGTTCCTGAGTTCTAGCCCCATGTTAGGCTCTGTGCTGAGAGCTAAGAGCCTGGAACCTGCTTCAGATTCTGTGTCTCCCTCTCTCTCTACCCCTCCCGACTCATGTTCTATATCTCTCTGTCTCAAAAATAAATAATTTTTTTTTTAAAAAGGAATAAACTAGAGCCACCTGTCTGGTGTAGCCTGAAGAGCATGCAACTCTTGATTTAGGGGTCCTGAGTTTGAGGCCCACATTGGGGGTAGAAATTACTTAAATAAATCAACTTTTAAAAAAAGGAACAAAAATTTAAAGCTTTTTCTTTTAAAAATTTCCTTTATTATTTATGAAAAGGAATTGGGAAAATATTGATAACTGAGTAACAACATAACTTACAAATTTCAAAATAGTATTTTTGATGTCATAATTTTATGAGTACAATAAATAATACTTGATTAATGTCATATCTTGATTGACCATAAGACTTTTCTGGCTCATATTTCTGCAAATTCATTTATTATGTAATCAAAATTTATACTTTTAGCTTTATTTTCAGTTGATATAATTGGAGTCCGAGGCGGGGCTTGATCTTAGGGCCTTGACCCTGGGGTCATGACCTGAGCTGAAAGCAAGATGCTCAAAGCACTGAGCCACCCAGGCACCCCACACATGTATTTTTATAATTTAAAATTTTGAGATCTACTGATGCAACTGTTCTGAGTTCTTCAGAGTATTTGATAGGCTGTGACAACATTAGGATACATTTAAAACATTTTTTTTAAACTTTTATTTTTATTTAAGTAATCTCTGCACCCAACATGGGGCTCAAACTCACAACCATGTGATCAAGTGTCACATGACTTTCTCCTCAGCCAGCCAGGTGCCCCTATAGTAGGATAAGTTTCTGATCAATTATTTTGAAATACAAATTTTAGTTTATCTGGACTAGATGAGTCTCATGGCACAACTGTTCTAGAAAGATTTAATCCTTCATAAAAATCCTTTTGTGTATCTGAGTGTGAATTTAACTTTCCATGACAATTTATACAGTGGTATTTTAATATTTCTTCTGACATTTCCCGGAACTTGTGTACAACAACCTGCAACTGCCTTCATTGTTTGCCTATAATTTGTATATAATTCAGAAGGCTATTTATGCATTTTAATGCTTTATCTTTAATTATAAGGAAAAACAAATTTTTTGTTAATTTGACAGAGTGAGAGAGAGCTCAAATAGGGGAGAGAGGCAGAGAGAGAGACTCTTAAGCAAGCTTCACACTCATTGCAGAGGCTCCATCCCACCACCCTGGAATCATGAGCTGACTGAAATTAAGAGTCAGATGCTCAACACACTGAGCCACCCAGGTCCCCCAAGGAAAACTAATTATAATGGGGAAATGGTCTTCCTCATTAATAATTGGTTCGCTCAAAGCTTCATATAAAAATAGCATTCTTTTCCATTGGATACGACAATCTTGAAACAATTTCTAAGTCTGTGGATATTTGTTTTGCTACATTGGATGGTTTCAAAAACAAAGATTCTAAACAGAAGAATTGCAATAACTCCCTGTTATGCCTTATTGCAATGTCTGTGTGTGATATTGTGATTTATAATAAGAAATAAATTTGGTCTTTGTCCTCATTCCAGACACAGAGCTACTAAAAACCCTTGGCATTTCCTAACTGATGAGAGTGACAAAGTTGTCTCCTGTCATATTAATGAAGTACATTTTAGACCCCACTAAAGGGTGGGGGCTGAATTGCCAGGAGCACCCACCTGTGATTAGAAGGTTAGAACTTTTAGTTCCACCTCCTGACCTCCAGGAAGGGGAGGAGACTGGAGGTTGAATCAATCAATGATGGTGAATGATTTAATCTGCTCTGCCTGTGTGAAAAACCCAAACGGTGGGTTTTGAGAGCTTCCAGGTTGGTGAACGCACGGAGGGGCTCAAAGAGTGGTGCGCCTGGAGAAGGCATGCGAACTCTGTGCCGCAGTACCTCATCCTACACAGTACCCCATCTGGCTGTTCCTCAGTGACATGCTTTTTAACAAACCGGTGATCTAGTAAGTAAAATGTTTCTCTGGGTTCTGTGAGTGTTCTCTGTTTCTAGAGTGCTAGCAAATTAATTGAACCCAGGGGGGGGGGGGTTTGTGAGAACCTCTGATTTATAGCCAATTGGTCAGATATATAGGTAACAACCTGGGCTCACTACAGACATCTGAAATGTGGGGAGGAGGGGCGGGGGGGTAGGGCAATCTTGTGAGATCACGTCCTGAACCTATGGAGTCTGATGCCATTTCCAAATGGATAGTGTCAGAATTGGGTTGCATTCTCAGGCACCTGCTGGTGTCCAGGAATTGCTTGATGGTATGTGGCAAGCACCATCCCCTCACCCCACACAACATTGGAATCGCGTCTAGGACCCAAAAGTCCATGTGTATGTTTCATTTTGTAATAATTACAGACAGGATTTACTACCTGAGCACCAGCAGTTCCTGTTCCAAAGCTCAGGTGGCGGAGTTAATACTTGTGCAGACACCCCAGGAAGAACTCAGGGGATGGACTGGTTGCTTGCCCTCCCGTCCCAGGTGCCAGCACTGTTCCCTGGTGGGGCCAGTCCTCTTTCTTCTGCTGCTTCTGCTTCTGTGGTTTTTTTTTTTTTTTTTTTGATATTTTTATTTATTTCTAGGAGAGAGAGAGACAGCGTGAGCAGGGGAGGGTCAGAGAGAGAGGGAGATACAGACTCTGAAATAGGCTCCAGGCTCTGAGCTGGCAGTCAGCACAGAGCCCGACGCGGGTCTCGAACCCACGAACCGCGAGATCATGACCTAAGCGAAAGTCGGATGCTTAACCGACTAAGCCACCCAGGCGCCCCTGCTGCTGCTTCTGCTTCTACCTTTGCCACCACTCATCTCTAATCATCTTGGAGCGCTAAGGCACGCAGGTGCTCACCAGATCCACAGGACACCTGGTCTCTCGGCTTGACTTTTGTACCACAGACCACGTTCATGGGCCCGAGCTTACTGTTGGCCTCCAGCCCATCTCTGCTCTGCTGCTCACATGCACGCCCCCTTACCCCATCACACCTCATTGACAAAGTACAAGTGTGGGGGCACCTGCGTGGTTCAGTCAGTTAAGCCTTCAACTCTTGATTTCAGATCAGGTCGTGATCACATGGTTTGTGAGATCGAGCCCCACAGTCAGGCTCTGTGATTCTCTCTCTCTCCTCTTTCTCTACGCCTCCCTCTTTCTCTCTCCCAAAATAAATAAATACCCAAAAAGCATAAGTTTAAAGATTAAATTATTCATAATTTCAAGACATTGTCTTTCTGATAGCAGAACCCAGGTCACACACCCATGAAGCCCAGTTTGCCTACCTCTTGGGCTTTAAAGATTAACTACACCTGTCATCTCTAGAAGTAGGTGCCAGTAAACTCACAGGGCTGACCCTGCCATAGGCCTGGTCACCAAATAACCGAGAATGCTCAAGGAATTACAGCAAGGTTCCGTTTTTCACCTTCTTCGTCTTAGTCTCTTCCCCCTTTGAGGTCTCAGTTTTGCAGGTTTTGGTGTAGATTCTTGACCAGCTCAGAGAGAGCTGGGTAATGCAGGGTCTTGGTTTAGCACAAATGCTGGGATCTCAAAGAGTCAAAGAGTAGCTCAGCAAGAGCGTAATTATGGGTTCCTGAGTCCTGAGTGCCCAGGCGTGGAGGTGGAGGGAATGGGGGCACGGGCAGAGGACAGTGTGCCTGAAGTACTAGATTATAAATGGCAGGACATGCGTGTGCCTGTTTTATAGAATGCAGTAGAATAGATCATTGAATTTTTCATCTGTAATTGTAATTTTCAAATTGTTGAGAAAGACTAAATGATTATTTCTAGTGCCATGCAAGTCACAGAAAACACAATGGATCTAGTCCTGGTTTTGTGTCAGAAGAGTCCTATCATTTTAGTGGTTGCTCACTTACGGTATCATATCTACATCTATTTATCCATATATTATGTATCTCAATACTGTAAAAAAGTTAAAAAAATTTTTTTTAATGTTTATATTGAGAGAGAAGAAAATGAGAGAGAATGAGTGGGGCAGAGGCAGAGACAGAGGGAGACACAGAATCTGAAGCAGGCCCCAGGCTCTGAGCTGTCAGCACAGAACCTGACACTGGGCTTGAACTCATGAACCATGAGATCATGGTCTGAGCTGAAGTTGGATGCTTAGCCTACTGAGTCACCCAACCATCCTGATAATGTAAAAAATTTTAATTTCTTTCAAAATTTTTGTTTTCTCATTTTCTAAAATTTTTCCCCCCAGTAAATCCATTTAAATGTTAAATTGTGAAAAAAAAGATGTTAACTTGTGTTACAGAAACCCGTATTATCTGTTCTTTATGCCATTTATGAGTGAAAGGGTGTTACAAGTGATTAAAAAAATGGCTAAAGAAGACAAATTACATGATACAAACTTTATTTGACACTTCATGAAATAGTCTCCATTTGGAGAATTGCCAAATTCTTTTGCCAAGAAGCCAATTCTTTTGCCAATTCAATTGCCAAGAAGCTTTTATAGACTATAGAACAGAACAAGAAAGAGACAAAAATATCTGATTGGTTGGCATCAATAGTCATCCTTGTTGGGGATGAGAAGGCTCTGAAGTGTCTTGGGTTTGTGAACTGGCTGACTGGATATACTGCGTTTCTGGTCAAGAGGAGCATTTCCAGGGACATGAGAATTGTTTAAGTTTTCTTTTACTGACTGGATGCCCTGGGCAGGAGCAGCTCCATTGTGGGCCTAGAAATATATTTCAGTGCAAGTTTTCTTGGTCTGTGTTTCAAAGCCATCAGCTCTTTTTGTTCCTATAACTTCTTATATCTTCAAATGAAAAATGATAGGAAATCACTTGATTTCCTTTCTCCAGGAGGTCGATAGAAAATGTCTGCAATAGTGGAGATGGTGCTATTCTACATTTACCAGTTTCTAGGTTTCCTCAGATGTGAAGATAGAGGAACTGGCTCAGTCCTTTTCTGGCCCAACTCTTACCTGCAACTCCCCCTTCCCAGTCTTCACTCACCCCTCAGATACTTTGTTCTGGCACTGGGGTAGAAGTAGGAGTTAAAGATAGGACAGTGTTGCACCAGCTCAGAAACCAGGAGCACAGTTAACCCTAATGCACTAGCACTCTGATCAGTTTGTTTCAGAAATCCATACCTGTGCCCAGGTGGGTGGGGGATGGTGAGATGAGAGGAAGCCCTAGGAAGCCCTGGTTGGATCTGTTAGGCTGGCACAGGGAGGGACAGCTCATGAGTGCAGGGAGTGCTTGGCAGATGGGTACCAAGGTAACTGTTCCTGCTGATTCTTACCTGCTAGTTTCTGTGTCTGCCTTTATAATCCTCATGTTCTGCTTCCTGTCCAGTTGGCCTCTTTGGATATGATTTCTTGACCACCTAAACTTAGGGCATCCATCATCTCTCCCACTTTGCTGGAAAAGTAGCTTTAACCCCCTCTGGCCAGCCCTCCTTCACTGCCCTCACATCCGGGGGTGACATTGATTGAATTGTATAAGAGTATCCATGACGTCTATGGCTTGGATAGATTGTAATGAGTTTTAGGGCTTGTCAGATTTCAAAGCTCTGTTTCAGACCACACAAATTGTTATGAATTTGAAAAGTGCTTAATAATTATTCATCGGTGAGTAGGCTTTGAAGGAAGGTGGAAAAGTATTATCAAATAAGTGACAGTGTTAGAATGGAGGCTTTTCAAAGAAAAATTATTTTTGGTATGTGTTGAGCACAACGTAAATGTCAATGAAACTAATGAGAAATAGCAGGAACTGCTGAAATAGCATAAATTCACATTTTCAGCTGCTGCAGCTAAAATGAAAATGTTCTCTATGTGATTGGTCTGTGTGAGAAAGTGTTTCACAGGACTCTCAAAAATATATTTTAGGATGTCATTTTGGATACTAAAAAATTTTTAACTAGTGATTTAAAGAATCTTGGGGTTTCTTTGGACATGGCCTACAAACCTTTGGCAACTAATTTTTGTACGACTCAAAGGATTTTTCCTATCAGTGGAAACCTCTATTTGAGCCTTTTAAAATAAACTCTGTCACTCTGGATGTATTTGTAGCCCTAGCCAGTGAGTGAACATGAGATTCTTTCTGAAATTTTTATAGAACAGGGAGATTAAATACAACATATCAAAATCATGTACCATACCTACCAAGGCATAGCCAGATGTATCCAAGTGTAGTTACACACCACTTTGAATGGTCACTGCAGAGAGTTGGTCAGGAAAGAGTAGTACCCAGGGACTCTGCAAATCAACATTGGAAACAGATGGTAGGAACAGTTTGAACTTGAGCCAAGCTCTTTGGGTTACAAAGCACTTTTCAAATTCATTTTGCTGTCCATAGAGAGAGATAAATCACACCTGTTAACGTACCTAATTGTCCTTAGCTTGTGATGTGAGGTCCAGTCTTGTACTCCTTTAACTTTCATTTCATAGCTGTTTGAGATGGAAGACAGTGTTTCAAAAGATGCCTTACAGTGTTATGCTGAGCGAAATAAGTCAGGCAGAGAAGGACAAATATCATATGTGTGCACGTATAGGAGGATTAGGAGGAACTTAACGGAGGACCACGGGGGAGAAGAAGGGGGAAATGGTGGGGGAAAGGGAGAGAGGCAAACCATGAGAGACTCTTGAATGCTGAGAAACAAACTGAGGACTGATGGATGTGGGGGTGAGGGGGAGATGGGCATGGAGGAGGGCACTTGTGGGGATGAGCACTGGGTGTTATATGGAAACCAACCTGACAAACTATTTGTAAGAAAAAATTTTTTAAAATTTAAAAAGAAATTAAAAAAAGATGCCTTACAGTAGGATAGTGATTTCTGTTCAATATCCTTAAGTTATTACTTAGAAAATACCAGAATTCCCTGAATACCATTTATGTCAATTTGCTCAGCACATTGTTCTTTGTAGAACTGAGGGCTGCCACTCCCCTCCCCTACTTTTTTGAAGCCAACATTAATATACTAGGGAAACAGACTCCATTTGAACAATGATCAAAGGACAGCTATGAAATGTGAACCTGAAAGGCCACATATGATGCCACAAATTAAAAAAAAATTGTCCTCCTAAAACACTTACAGCTTGGGTATGATATGCCTGTTTCAGGAAATATTTTATAAGGAGTACTTTGTAAGAAATGTTCTAGGAAAAGCAAAACTACCTTTTCGTTCCCTCTTCTGCTTCTCCATAGAGAACATTTTCCCCATATTATTTGCTGAGCATTTATTCTCTATTATGAAAAAATGGGTCACTTGTGGGAGAAAGAAGTCCTTTTCTAGTTGGACAACTTATTTAGAAATTGCACTAAGAATATCTTACTCTTAATTGAGAGTAAGAATAGCACTAGTGTGTCCAGTTAGATTAGGGTCATGTTTGCCAAGACTGGAAATAGGTTATCTAATCAGAGATAAGGAATATCCAGGTAAAGGTGCTGGCCAAAGGCTTAGAGCAAAAAGATTGGCGCAAGACAGGAGCTGTCACACTGAGTTTAAGAACCTAAACCCAGGGACTTTATAAAAAATTTTTTAAGTTTTATTTATTTATTTTGAGAGAGAGAGAAAGAGAGAGCACAAGTGGAGGAAGGGCAGAGAGAGAGGGAAAGAGAATCCTGAAGAGGCTCCACACCATCAGCACAGAGCCTGATTCGAGTCTCAAACTCATGAACCATGAGATCATGACCTGAGCTGAGAACAAAAGTTGGATGCTTAACTGACTGCGCCACCCAGGCACCCCTAGTCCAGGGGCTTTCAATGGAATATTGGTTACTGCTGAGGAGCACTGTTGCTCTATTATGGGCCTGATGCTCCTCAAATTATTACATCCTGTCTGGACTAGTTCTTGGCCTTCCTGGTATTTGGAAGACCAGTATCTAAATGTCCATCTTTCTTGTTTCATCGCATGTTCCATTGTTGCAGACAGTTCATCTGGTGGTTTGGGGCATACATTCTGGGGGCTAAAGGAATGGAGCTAATATTTGTTGACGGACCTAATCTGGTGTGCTGTACACTGCACCAGACAGCTGATATTCCCTAAGTCTTTAATTTTTCGATTGTACAAATATTTCTTCAATATGTGAATACTGACTCAGACAATGTGCAATACTTCTTCAATGTTTCAAATTAGAAATCTGAGAATTACTTAGTTCAGCAAATATGTTTTGGCTATTTACTGTGTTGGGCATTGGGTATAAAAAAGTGAACTGAAAGAGACATGGTCACTTTCCCCATGACACTTGCAATCCAGGGAGACAGATTGACTTTAAATAAGTAAACCCCTACATATATATATAATTACAAATTAAAAGTAATTTATAGTAAATACTATTACAGAAAAAGTTTAGGGGAATATGAAAGACAATAATGGGGAGAGGGACATAATTTATTATTTATTTTTAAATGATTTATTTATTTATTAATTAATTTAGATTGAGGAGTGAAGGAAAGCCTCTCATGAAAGTGACATTATTTAGATTCTAAGTTTCTGTGTTAGATTTATAACTAATCTCTAACTTCCATTTTTCTCTTTGCCTTTGATCCATCTTGCAGATCATCTATTGACTAGAGTTTTTTAAAAATCTTACTTTTATTAAGGAATCTCAGAGTTTAAAGAGGTATTTAGAGGTGATGTTGTTTAAGTTACTGTTATTAGTCAAGGTAGGTGAATCACTATTATAACCCTTAAATTTTAATGGCCTAACACAATAAAGGCTTGTTTCTTGCTGGTTCACAGTCTAATGCAGTTTGGCAGGGGAGTGCTCTGCTCTACACAGTCATTTAGTAGTTCAGGTCACTTCCCTTTAGTGGACCATTTACCCCCTAGGTTTTCAACTCCTCTGCTGGAACCATCTCAAATTTCTAAAAGAGAGAATTTGAATGTCTGTCTTGGATGAGATGCCTTCTTGGGTCCAAACAACTGAGCCATGGAGAGGGGTTGGTCAAGTACTTTAAACATGAGTACAGGGGCGCCTGGGTGGCTCAGTCAGTTAGGCATCCAACTTTACTTAGGTCATGATCTTGTAGTTCGTGAGTCAGAGCCCCACACTGGGCTCTGTGCTGACAGCTCAGAGCCTGGAGCCTGATTCAGATTCTGTCTCCCTCTCTCTCTCTGCCCCTCGCTTGCTCACACTCTGTTTCTCTCTCAAAAATAAACAAACATTTTTTTAAAAAGTGGATGCAGTGGTCATTTTTTGAATTGGGACCATTTACACAGAAGGGGAAATGGGCTGGGCAAATACCATCCTAGGTATTATTTAGGCAACCATTTTTACTTTATATGATAGATCTTCACTTATTTGAAGAAAATAGCCAGTCCTCTTCTTTCTCTTGAACTTCATTCTTTTCTTTTAAGGGTAAACATTGTCTGTTTTCCGTAGCTTGCACAATTCAGGTTATTTAAACTAGGTCATCAGCTTCCTTCCTAACATTTCAATTATGAACTTCCTTCAAACAACCCCCCTCTAGGAAGAGGTCCTTAATTAACTCCACTTCTTTTTTTTCTCACTTGAGTTGCCTTTATTTTTTTTTTTTTTTTACAAATAGTTTATTGTCAAATTAGTTTCCACATAACACTCAGTGCTCATCCCCAAAGTGCCCTCCTCCATGCCCANCAGGTCATGATCTCACGGTTCATGAGTTTAAGCCCCTCAGTGGGCTCAGTGCTGACAGTAAAGAGCATGCTTGGGATACTCTCTCTCTCTCTCCCTCCCTCTGTCTGTCTATCTGTCTCTCTCTGCCCATCCTGTACTCTTTCTATCTCAAATTAAGTAAAATAAACTTAAAACTGATTTTTTTTAATAAAAATGTGTATTTATTTATTTTTTTTAGTATTAGTTACTTTTATTTATTTTTTTATTTATTTATTTTTTTTTACAAATAGTTTATTGTCAAATTAGTTTCCACATAACACTCAGTGCTCATCCCCAAAGTGCCCTCCTCCATGCCCATCCCCCCCTCCCCCCCACATCCATCAACCCAGAAAATTAATAGGCAACCAACGGAATGGGAAAAGATAGTTGCAAATGACATATCAGATAAAGGGTTAATATCCAGAATCTATAACTCCACTTCTTAATAATTATTCTCTAGTTCTCTGGGGTGCCTGGATGATTCAGTCAAGCGTGTGACTCTTGATTTCACTCAGCTTGTGATCTCATGGTCATGGGAACTAGCACCAAGTAGGGCTCCACGCTGACAGTATGGAGCCTGCTTGGGATTCTCACTCCCTCTCTCTCTGCTCCTCCCTTAATAATTATTTCCTCATTCTCAATTCTGCATGACTTGATCCACCCAATCAAGTGACCTTTAACCTTGCTTGTACATTTGCATACTGTTAATTTTTAGCTCTTAAAATTCTATGTCTTGCCTTGCACCCTTCACAAAAAATAACAAAATGAATCATGGATCCAAACGTAAAATGCAGGGTGCTGGGTGGCTCATTCGGTTAAGCATCAACTTGTGATCTCAGCTCAGGTCTTGATCTCAGGGTCATGAGTTCAAGCCCAAGCTAGGCATGGAGCCCACTTAAACAACAGCAGCAACAAGCAAACAAAACAAAATGTAAAATTATAAAACTACTAGAAGATAACATAGGGGAATACCTAGATGACCTTAGGTATAGTGATGTTTTTAAAAATACAATACCAAAGGCACAAGCCATGAAGTAAATAAATGAGAAATTGAGTTGGATTAAAATTAAAAATTTCTGCTCTGTGAAAGACAATATCAAGAGAGTTAGAAGACAAGCCACAGCCTGGGAGAAAATATTTGCAAAAGACACATTTGATACAAGACTGTTATCCAAAATATACAAAGAACTCCAAACTCAGCAGTGAAAAAACAAACAACCCAATTAAAAACATGGGTCAGTGGCTTTAACAGACACCTCACCACAGAAGATGTACAGATGGCAAATAAGCACATGGAAAGATGTTCAACATCATATGTCATTAGGGAAACACAAATTAAAACAACAGTGAGATACCACTACACACCTATGACAAGGGCCAAAATCCAGAACCCTGATAACCCCACATACTGGCAAAGATGTGGAGCAGTAGGAAATCTCATACTTTGCTGGTGGGAATGCAAAATGGTACAGCCACTATGGAAGACATTTTGGTGGATATCTTGCAAAATGAAGCATACTGTTAACATATAATCCCACAATTGTGTTTCTTGGTATTTACCCAGAGGAGCTGAAGACTTATGTCTGCACAAAAACCTGCACATGGATGATTATAGAAATTTTATTCATAATTGCCAACTTTTAGAAGCAACCAAGATGTCCTTAAGTACATGAATGGGTAAATAAGCTATAGTACATCCATCCACACAATGGAAATATTTAGTGCTAAAAAGAAATGAACTATCAGGCCATGAAAAAAACCTGGAAAACTTAAATACATATTACTAACTGCAAGAAGCCACTGTGAAAAGGCTAAATACTGTACAGTTCCAACTATAGGGAACTGAAAAAGGCCAAATTTGGAGACAGTAGAAAGATCAGTGGTTTCCAGGGATAGGAGTAGAAACACATGAATAGGTAGAGCTCAAAACATTTTTAGGACAATGTAAATACTCTGTATGATATTTAATGATAGGTCATTATACTTGTGTCTAAATCCATAGGCAGTAAAACACCAAGAGTGAAGTGTAAAGTAAACTATAGACATTGAGTAATTATGATATATCAATGTAATTTCCCCGTTGGTAAAAAACATCCCAATATCACTATGGAGTGATACTGGTAACGGACAAGGTTATGCATGCACGGGGGCGGGAAGTATATTGGAAATCTCTATACCTACCTCTCTGTGTTGTTGCAAACCTAAAACTCTTTTTTAAAAAAGTGAATTCTTACAAAATTTCCCTGTCTCGTCCCACTGAGGATGAAGACCATGTCTTCTCCCCTTGAGATTCATCACAACATAGCACTAACTATATTGTTTCCTGAATTCTCTTCAAAGACTTAATGATATGTTTCACCTGAGCAACATTTTTTTATGTTCACAGAAGCAGTAAGGATTCAATTATCATTTACTTCTGTATCATGTGCTGTCTTTTTTTTTTTTTAATGTTTTATTTATTTCTAGGAGAGAGAGAGAGAGAGACAGCATGAGCAGGGGAGGGTCAGAGAGAGAGGGAGTCACAGACTGAAACAGGCTCCAGGCTCTGAGCTGGCAGTCAGCACAGAGCCCGACGCGGGGCTTGAACCTACGAACCGCGAGATCATGACCTAAGGGAAAGTTGGACGCTTAACCGACTAAGCCACTCAGGCACCCCTCATGTGCTGTCTTTTAATTGGTCTAAATTATGCTGTAGTTTACTCATAAGAAATGTACACTCCAAGGGCTCCAGCTGGTTCAGTTGGTAGAGGATATGACTCTTGATCTCAAGGTTGTGAGCTTGAGTCCCACACTGGGTATAGAGATTACTTAAAATAAAACCTTAAAAAAGAAGAAGAAAAATGCAAACTCCAAGTTACCATTTATTGAGGTTTACCAACTATTGGGAATTCTGATACGTTTATATGCATTATCATTTTATCTTCACAGCAAGCCTGTGAGCCTAGTATTATTTCTACAGTCAGCTAATAACTAGATTAGCCAATTCTGGAACTCGAGTTTGCCAAAGTTTCCAAGTTTTGCCTTAAGCACAACTATACTGACACTCATTAATAAATGGGCTAGCCAGACATTCCTATGGTAGCTCTGTACTTTCTCATTCTCTGCACTTCTTGTTTTTTTTTTTTTAAGATATATTTTATTTTTGAGAGAGAGAGAGCACAAGTAGGGAAGGAACAGAGAGGTGTGGGGTGGGGGGACAGAGGATCAGAAGCAGGCTCTGTGCTGACAGCAGTGAGCCTGATGTGGGACTTGAAATCACAAACTGTGAGATCTTGACCTTAGCTGAAGTTGGACACTCAACCAACTGAGCCACCCAGGTGCCCCGTATTTTTTTTCTTAAAGTTTATTTAGTGTGTGTGTGTGTGTGTGTGTGTGTGCGTGTGCTTGTGTGTGTGTGAGAGAGCGAGAGAGATTGAGAGCGAGCGAGCAGCGAAGGGGCAGAGAGAGTGAGAGAGAGAGAAAATCCCAAGCAGACTCTCACTGACAGTATAGAGCCCAACTTGGAGCTGGAACTTATGATCTGCAAGATCATGACCTGAGTTCCTATCAGGGTCACACATTTAATCAACTGAACCACGCAGGTGCCCTTCACTCTGGGTTGTATTGATCAGAAAGGAGACCTGTTTTATTAAAGGGAAGAAGTGTATTCACTTTAGTAGTTATTAGAAACAGAATATGTTAGATCAGTAAATTCAGGAGGGACATGGGAAGTAACAGACCAGATCAAAAGGATGAGGTTCTCTAATGTTTACATTCCTGTGACTCCAGTGCAGAGCGCCAAGAACAAAGCTGAAGTTTAACCAGGAGGAGAGGGTCCAACTGTAACTGAACTCTGCAGGTGCTGCTCCCAGTTGTCTAGATTTCAGGATCCCCTCCCCAGTCTCCTAAAACAACAACATGCAAATGAAGTAAAGACTAGTTAGGAGTGAAGTTACCTGTGTAATAAAGGCTGAAGCAACACGTGGTATGGTTAGCTTCATTTGGAGAATGATCTCGGTGGTGATTTGGGAGGGGTTTGAATCACAGCAAAGGAGGAGACCATGAGTACAAGTTTATACTACGTGAACTTAAGTGCTTTTTCGGTGCTGTGGGCTTGTTCATATGCTACTGGACCGATTTGGTTAGTTTAAGGATAAACTGAAAAATTGTTAGTCCGTGTGGCCATGCCTGTTCCATCTGTTAACTGTAAGTGTGGGAGTGAACATTTTCTCCACGTTCAGCACTGGGAGACCGTGGCACTTATCTTCCTGCTGGTATGAATGAAACAGCATTAATAGCTACTAATTATATGTAATTATTAATAGTATGATTAAGGTTATTATAAAATATTGTTGTTACAGTTATTAATTCAGTTTGCCCTCTAGTATACTCCTGTCCCCAGTTTCTGTCAGAAACTTTTCCCCATCTTTTCTCCATAATGCTCCCTTCACTTTGCAGCTTTAACTGAAATCTGAATCCCACAGATGACTAAAGAAGAGGTTGTGATGGTAAATGGGTGGATGCTGACCTGTCCTTCAGCTTTGTCTGTAGCAGCTTTTTCTTTTTAATTTTTTTAGGGTTTAATTATATTTGAGAGAGACAGAGAGAGACAGAGACAGAGAGACAGAGCATGAGCTGGGGAGGAGCAGAGAGGCAGAGAGAGAGAATCCGAAACAGGCTCCAGGCTCTGAGCTGTCAGCACAGAGCCCGACATGGGGCTCAAACCCATGAACCATGAGAATCATGACCTGAGCTGACGACACTTAACCAACTGAGCCACCCAGGTACCCCTATCTGTAGCAACTTCTAAACCAATGGTGGTCCAAACCTTAGCAAGCCTCCACACCACTTGGAGGGCTTGTTAAAACACAGATTTCTGAGCCCAGTCCCAGTTTCTGATTCAGTAGACCTGGAATGGAGCCTAGAGTTTGCATTTCTAACAAGTTCCTAGGTGGTGCTGGTACTGCTTGCCTAGGAACTACACTCTGAGAATCACCATTGGAAATTGTTAGTCCTTTACTCTGGTGCAAATGTTCATCTTCCTTTGATACCTTTGACATTATGCCATGCACTCTCCAGCTTGTAGCTGCTGTCTACTGACATTCCAGTCACCTCATACACGTACTCTCAGAAGATCTTATGGCACTATAAAATAGAAAAAATAGGGGTGCCTGGGTGTCACAGTCAGCTAAGCGTCTGACACTTGATTTCAACCTCATGGTTTGTGAGATTGAGCCCCAAGTCAGACTCCACACTGACAGCAAGCAGCCTGCTTGGGATTCTCTCTCTCTCTCTGCCTCTCCCCTGCTTTCAATCTCTCTTTCTATCTTTAAAAAAATCAATTTTAAAACTTAAAAAAAAATAGAAAAAAATATATTGGTCTCTGCCCCTGGTTTCTGGCACCCTTGTGCTTTCCCAAATGATAAGAACACAAGGAGCATCTCGTGCTCTAATATTGTCTTTGACCTCCATCCCTGGCACAGGTCTCCTAAAACCCTTGAAAATTCCTAAAGAATAAGAGCACTAAGAGCACCTTTTGTTCTCTTAAGGTGACTCTGGATGAGATCCTGGACGGCTCCAAGATAGGGACTGGTCCTCAGAACGACCAATCCAAGATTAAAAGCTTAGAATTTTCAGGCCTATCCCACACCCTCCAGAGAGGGAAGAAGGGCTGGAAACAGAGTAAATAATTGATCATGCATACATGAGGAAGCATCCATAACATCCCGGTGGTGTCATGTTCAGGGAACTTCCGGGTGGGGAACACATCAATACAGGGAGAGTGATAGACCTCAGCCTCATGGGGACAGAAGCTTCTGCACCAGAAATGCTATCAGACCTCACCCGATGTCTCTCTTCATCTGACTATTTATCTGTATCCTTTATCATATCCTTTAATAAACTGATAAACCTAAGTGTCTCCCCAATTTCTGTGAGCTGCTCTAGCAAGTTAATCAAACCTAAGGTCGGGGGTCTCTGGGACCTCCAATCTATAGTCAGCTGATCAGAAGCCCAGGTGATAGCTTGGGTTCACAACTGGCATTTGATGTGCGTTTTGCAAAGGAGGCAAGGGTGGGCAGTCTTGTGAGACTGAGGCCTTAACCTGGGGGATCTGACACCATATCTGGGTAGATAGTGTCAGAACTGAGCTAAATTTTAAGATGCCTAGCCTGTATCCCAGAGAATCGCTTGGTATGGGGAAAAGTCTCCACACATCTGGTAACCAGAAGTGCCCAGAAGTGAAGTGTTCTGGGTAAAAGTAAAGGAGATTTCTAGAAAAGAAACCCACAGTGAAGAAGTGGATTTTTCCCACAGAAGGAGGAATATGAGTTTTCCTGTTACAGGTTCCCTGCTCACTGTCTTCCCTGCTACTCCAGCTCCTGGGTTGTCTGAGGAGTTTCACCATCCATGGGACCTTTTAACATCCTAGATTTCAGAATGTATTTACCACCTCAGATCCACAGATTGTCCCCTTAACTTTTTTTTTTTTCTTTTTAAGTAGGCTCTGTCCCCAGGGCAGGGCCCGATACAGGACTTGAACTCATCACCCTGAGATCAAGACCTGCACTTGAGATCAAGAGTTGGACACTTAACCGACTGAGCTACTCAGGCACCTCAATTTTCCCTCAACTCTTTTTTTAAGTTTATTTATTTTGAGAGAGAGAGAGAGAGAGCACGTCTGTGTGTGTGCAGGAGAGGGACAGAGAGAGGGGGAGAAAGAATCCCAACCAGACTCTGCTCTGTCAGCTTGGAGCCCTATTGGAGCTTGATCTCACAAATCATGAGATCATGACCTGAGCTGAAGTTGGATGCCTTACTGACTGAGCCACCCAGGCTCCCCCCAACTCTTAAACCTCATTTCCATTACCCACTTGGAGAGTTACAGCCTGAAGCTTATCATCACTCTGAGCTTCTCTACCACATACAATGTGAATTTACTTTTCTTCTCTGTACCCCTAACACCTACTCTTAATTCTTGCATTTCTCTGCCACTCTACTGACTGAGCACAGGAGAGCTTGAGCCCCCTGATCCCTTTTTTAAATTAATCTTTCACTCCCTGCTTGGCTTCTAGCCCTTCTCTGTACAGCCTGGGAACCACAGTTGATCATTAGAATTGCTCACAGTTTATTTGCAATCTTATCTTTCTACCACTCTTTCCAGTGACCAATGCTGTGTCATTGCCACAACATGTCATTTCCATTTTTCAGTGTGCTGGCAGAGGCGATAAGATATAAACACACGTAAGTGCAATATGCAGTGGTATTCCATAACAATTATAAGCATAATACAGAAATCCATGGTCTTGTAAAGGTGGGAGAGAGCACATCTAGTTAATGATGATCAGAAAAGTCTTCAAGTCTATTATGAAGATACATGTATAGAATAAAACACTACTAGACCCTAACACACTTTAAGTATAGGTATGGTGTAATTTATATTAATTTCAGCGGAAGAACCAAGCTGTTCTTAGAAAGACAAATAATGAATTATATTATTCCTCCAGTATGATTCTTTGTCCATTATGCAGTGCAGTGTGAAAACCCTTAAGGGTGCTTAGGTGAATAAATTTTAAAAAACAATTTATCACCTCGTGTGTGTGGGTCACTACTCACATATATTGTTGTATAAATATAGAAATATCTGGGGAGGATAAATACTGTCTTGCTTTATCTGTCAGTGTATTGTTTTCATTTGTGATTAGGTGAATGCTCCCTTTTACAATGTAAACTTTTCCAGTAAAAATAAAAATATTATTTTGGAGAAGAAGGAAACTAACTTGCTTTTGGCAAAAAGTAGTAGAAATAATACTTCTTGTATTTCCTGAGGACTCACTATATGTCAGGCAAATGTTACCTCATTTATCTGTCACCATCGCCCTGCAAGGCTGTAGTAGGTAGGTATTAGGGTGCCTGGGTGGCTCAGCCGATTGGGTGACTGGCTCTTGGTTTCGGCTCAGGTCATGATCTCATGGTTTGTGAGTCTGAGCCTTGCATTGTGCTCTGAGCTGGTAGTGCAGAGTCTGCTTGGGATTCTTTCTCTCTCCCTCTCTCTGCCCCTCCCCTGCTTGCACCCCCTCTGGAAAATAAATAAATGAAACAAAACAAAACCAAAAGGGGTGTAGTAGGTATTATCTTCATTTTGCAAATGAGACTCAAAGAAATTACTGTAGTTCATCAATTCTGAGATGATATTTTAAAAAAATATTTGAATGAGGGTACCTGGGTGGCTCAGGTAGTTGAGCATCTGACCCAATTTCTTCTCAGGTCATGATCCCAGGGTTGTGGGATAGAGCCCCACTTCTGGCTCTGTCTGCACTGTGCTTGGAGCCTGCTTAGGATTTTCTCTCTCTTCCTCTGCCCGCCCCCCCCACTTGTGCATGCTCGCTCGCTCGCTCTCTGTCAAATAAAAAAATTAAACATTATAAATAATTTAAAAATTTTTAAAGAATATTTGAATGAATCTTATAATTGATGGTGTCTTTGATTTGGTAAAATCAGTGCACTATTATGAACACGTATAACGTTCTCGTTTGTGGATGAATTGACTCTAATTCTTGTACATTTCCCCCCATTAAATTGTATTATTTCTTCTTTTTAAAAAAGTTTTAATTTATTTAGTAATTTCTACCCAGAACATGGGGCTCAAACTCATGACCCTGAGATTAAGTGTTACATGCTATTCTGACAGAGCCAGCCAGGTGTCCAAATGCATTCTTTTCTAATAAAAGCAGACTTTTTGCTCCTTCTCCAAATTTTCTTTTTCTCTCCCTCTTATACACACACGCTCACACATTCTTTCCCCCTTTCTCTCTCACATGTCCTTACATCTCAGTCCAAGCTAAAAATATCCTGCTCGTAAGATGCTTTGCCTTATGTCAAACCTTATGCTTATTTTGAGTTTAGCCATGGAGAACTTCATCTGTCTAACTGATGTGTTTGTCTCCTTTCTCCTGCTAAGTTACTCAGTTAATCTGTTTGGTTCAATTCCATTTTACCCAAAATCCTTCAGAATCATGTGCTTTGACGGTGGGAAAGAAGCTAATCTCTCTTAGAAATATGGTTAATGGGACAAATTAATTCTGACTGATAAAGATATTATTTTTCTTGGGCAAGGTGGCTGCCCTTGGCCAATGCTTCTCAAACTGGGAACACCACCTTAAATACTTAGTCTATCTTCTTGAAAGATCAACTTTGGTTGAAGATTTGCTTGGAGGGGAAGTAGGACATTGAAAAATACAAACAAAAATCTTGGAGGGCAGATTTTATCTTAAAGCAAATGTGAATTATCGAATAGAATGAAATATCCATATGCATTTTTAAAAAATATTTTTAAAGTTTTTAAATTCTAGTTACTAAACATATAGTGTAATATTGGTTTCAGGAGTAGAATTTAGTGATTCATCACTTATATAGAACACCTAGTGCTCATCACAACTAGTGCCTTCCTTAATCCCCATCAGCCATTTGGCCCATCTCCCACCCACCTCCCACCCATCTCCCCTCAAGCAACCTCAGTTCTCTATAGTTAAGAGTCTCTTATGGTTTGCCTCTCTTTTTCCCCCCTTCCCCTAGGTTCATCTGTTTTGTTTTTTAAATTCCATGTATGATTGAAATCACATGGTATTTGTCTTTCTCTGACTGACCTATTTCACCTAGCATAATACACTCTAGTTTCATCCATGTTATTGCAAATGGCAAAATTTCATTCTTTTTGATGGGTGAGTAGTATTCCAGTGGGGGGGGGGCGCGCGCGCACGGGCACGTGTGCGCATGTGTGTCCCCAACATCTTCTTTAACCATTCATCAGTTGATGGACATTTGGGCTCTTTCCATAATCTGGCTCTTGTTGATAATGCTGCTATAAACATTGGGGGTGGATGTGCCACTTTGAATAAGTATTTTTGTGTCCTTTGGGTAGTGCAATTGCTGAGTGGTAGGATGGTTTTATTTTAAACTCTTTGAGGAAACTCCATACTGTTCTCCAGAATGGCTGCACCACTTTGCATTTGCATCAAGGGTGTAAGAGGGTTTCCCTTTATCTGCATACTCACCAACATCTGTTGTTTTGTTCCTTGAGTTGTTAATTTCAGCCATCTGACAGGTGTGAGGTGGTATCTCATTGTGGTTTTGATTTTTATTTTCCTGATGATGAGTATGTTGAGCATCTTTTCATATGTCTGTTAGCCATCTGGATGTCCTCTTTGGAAAAATATTTATTCATGTCTTCTGCCCATTTCTTAACTGGATTATTTGTTTTTTCGGTTTTGAGTTTGTTAAGTTCTTAATAGATTTTGGATACTAACCCTTTATCAGATATGCCATTTGCAAATATCTTCTCCCATTTCATAGAATGCCTTTTACTTTTGTTGATTGTTTTCTTCTCTGTGCAGAAGTTATTTTTTATCTTGATGAAGTCCCAATAGTTCATTTTTGCTTTTGTTTCCTTTGCCTTTGG
The DNA here is from genome assembly GCF_003009895.1 of Hyaena hyaena. NCBI lineage: Eukaryota > Metazoa > Chordata > Mammalia > Carnivora > Hyaenidae > Hyaena > Hyaena hyaena. The sequence continues at coordinate 2,091,856 of NW_024080869.1, forward strand.
AGAGGTATCTAGTACGAAGTTGCTGTGGCTGAGGTCAAAGAGGTTGTTGCCTATGTTCTCCTCTAGGATTTTGATGGTATCCTGTCTCACATTGAAGTCTGTCATCCATTTTGAATTTATTTTTGTGTATGGTGTAAGAAAGTGGTCCAATTTCATTCGTCTGCATGTCTGTCCAGTTTTCTCAGTGCCATTTGTTGAAGAGACTGTCTTTTTCCATTGGATATTCTTTCCTGCTTTGTCGTAGATTAGTTGATCACATAGTTGTGGGTACATTTCTGAGTTCTCTATTCTCTTTCACTGATCTATGTATCTGTTTTTGTGCCGGTACCATACTGTCTTGATGATTACAGCTTTGCAATACAGCCTAAAGTCCAGAATTGTGATGCCTCTCGCTTTGCTCTTTTTTTTTTTTCCAAGATTGGTTTGGCTATTCAGGATCTTTTGTGGTTCCATACAAATTTTAGGATTTTTTTTTTTAGCTCTATGAAAAATGCTGGTGGTATTTTGATAGGGATTGCATTAAATGTGTAGATTGCTTTGAGTAATACAGACATTTTAACAGTATTTGTTCTTCCAATCCATGAGCATGGAGTGCTTATTCATTTCTTTGTGTCCTCTTTAATTTCTGTCATAAGTGTTCTATAGTTTTCAGAGTACAGAACTTTTACCTCTTTGGTTAGGCTTAGTCCTAGGTATCTTATGGTTTTGGTGCAACTGTAAATGAGATTGATTCCTTGATTTCTCTTTCTGCTGCTTCATTTTTGGTGTATTGAAATGCAACAGATTTATGTACATTGATTTTGTATTCTGCAACTTAACTGAATTTGTATATCAGTTCTAGCAATTTTTGGGTGGAGTCTTTGAGGTTTTCTACATAGAGTACGATGTCATCTGTGAATAGTGATAGTTTAACATCTTCCTTGCTGATTTGGATATCTTTTATTTCTTTTCATTGATTGCTGAGACTAAGACTTTCAGTAATATGTTAAATAAAAATGGTGAGAGTGGACATCCTTGTCTTATTCCTGACTGTAGAGGAAATTCTCTCAGTTTTTCCCCATTGAACATAATATTTGCTGCGAGTCTTTCATATACGACCTTTATGATGCTGAGGTATGTTCCCTCTATCCCTACTTTGTTGAGGGTTTTTAATCAAGAATGTGGGTGCCTGGGTGGCTCAGTTGGCTAAGCGTCCGACTTCTGTCCGACTTCTGCCACGACTTCCCCGACTTCGTGGGTTTGAGCCCTGAGTTGGGCTCTGTGCTGACAGCTCAGATCCTGGAGCCTGCTTTGGATTCTCTGTCTCCCTCTCTCTCTGCCCCTCCCCTGCTCATGCTTTGTCTCTATCTCTCTCAAAAATAAATAAACATTTAAAAATCTTTAAAGAATGGAACCTGTGTTTTGTCAAAAACTTTTTCTGCATCTGTTGAAAAGATCATATTGTTCTTATTCATCTTTTATTAATGTGGTGTGTTACACGGACTGACTTGTGAATATTGAACCAAACTTGCAGCTCTGGAATAAATCCCACTTGATTGTGGTGAATAATTCTATTAATGTACTATTGGATTGGATTTGCTAGTATCATAATGAGAATTTTTGCATTCATGTTCATCAGGGATATTGGCTAATTCTCTTTTTTAGTGTGGTCTTTGTCTGGTTTTGGAATCAAGGTAATGCTGAACTTGTAGATATGTTTGGAAGTTTTCCTTCCAATTCTCTTTTTTGAAATAGTTTGAGAAGACTAAATATTAACTGTTCTTCAAATGTCTGGTAGAATTCCCCTGGGACGCCTTCTGGCCCTGGACTTTTATTTGTTGGGAGATTTTTTAATAAGGATTCAATTTCTTCACTAGTTATGGGTCTGCTCAAGTTTTCTGTTTCTTCCTGTTTCAGTTTTTGTAGTTTGTGAGTTTCTAGGAATTTATTCATCTCTTCCAGATTTCCCAGTTTGTTGGCATGTAATTATTCATACTATTCTCTTATATCTCTGTATTTCTGTGGTATTGGTTGTGATCTCTCCCCTTTCATACACGATTTTGTTTCTTTGGGTCCTTTTTGATAAGTCTGGCTGGGAATTTATCAATCTTATAAATTATTTCAAAGAAACAGCTCCTAGTTTCATTGACCTGTTCTACTGTTTTTGTAATTTCTCTCTATATATTTTTGTCCTGCTCTAATATTTATTATTTCCCTTCTGCCAGCTTTAGGCTTTTTTTTTTTTTTTTTTTTTTTTTTTTTTTTTTTTTTTTTTTTTTTTTTTTTTTTTTTTTTTTTTTTTTTTTTTTTTTTCTGTTCCTTTTCTAGCTCCTTTCAAGGTTAGGTTGTATATTTGAGACTTTTCTTGCTTCTTGATGTAGGCCTGTCTTGCTGTGTACGTCCCTCTTCTGACCACTTTTGCTGCACCCCAAGAATTTTGGAGTGTCATGTTTTCATTTTTTTAAATTGTTTATTTTTGAGAGAGAGGGAGAGAGTGCAAGTGGAGGAGGGGCAGAGAGAGAAGGGGGCACAAAATCTGAAGCAGGCTCCAGGGTCCAAGCCGTCAGCACAGAGCCCAACGTGGGACTCAAACCCACAAACTGCAAGATCATGACCTGAGCTAAAGTCAGATGCTTAAGAGACTGAGCCACACAGGCATCCCTCGTTTTCATTTTCATTTGCTTCCATGTATTTTTGAATTTCTTCTTTAATTTCCTGGTTAACCATTCATTGTTTTGTAGCATGTTCTTTAACCTTGACATATTTGTGGTCTTTCCAAATTTTTTCTTATGATTCACTTCAAGTTTCGTAGTGTTGTGGTCTGAAAATGTGCATAGTATGATCTCAATCTTCTTGTACTGTTGAGGGCTGATTTGGGACCCAGTATGCTATCTATTCTGGAGAATGTTCCATGTGTACTTGTGAAGAATGTGTATTCTTTTGCTTTAGGATGGAATGTTCTGAATATATTTGTTAAGTCCATCTCACCCCATGTGTTATTCAAAACCATTGTTTCCTTGTTGATTTTTTGCTGAGATGATCTGTTCATTGTTGTAATTGGGGTTTTAAAGTCCCCTACTATTATTGTATTGTTATCAGTGAGTTTCTTTATGTTTGTTATTAATTGATTTATATATTTGGGTGTTCTATCTTGGGCACATAAATATGTACAACTGTTAGATCTTCTTTTTGGATAGACCCCTTTATTATGATATTCTGCCCTTCATCTCTTGTTACAGTCTTTGGTTTAAAATCTAGTTTTTCTTGGGGCTCCTGGGTGGCTGAGTTGGTTGAACATCCATCAGACTTTTGATTTTGGCTCAGGTCATGATCTCATGGTTTGTGGATTGAGCCCCACACTGGGTTCTGTGCTGGCAGTGGGCAGCCTGCTTGGGATTCTCTCTCTCCCTTGCTGCCCCTCTCTTGCTCATGTGCATGCTGCCTCTCTCTCTCTCAAAAATAAATAGACATTTTAAAAATAAAATCTAGTTTGTCTGATGTAAGTATGGCAACTTCAGCTTTCTTTTGACATCCATTAGCATGATAGATGGTTCACCATCCCTTCACTTTCAATCTGTAGGTGTCTTTAGGCCTAAAATGAGTTTCTTCTTGTAGGCAGCATATAGATGGATCTTGTTTTCTTTTTCTTTTTTTTCTTAAGTTTATTTATTTTGAGAGGGGATGGGTAGGGGCATAGAGAGACAGAGAGAGAGAGGGAGAGAGAGAGAGAGGAAGTATCTTAAGCAGGCTCCGCACAGTCAGCATGGAGCCTGATGTGGAGCTTAAACCCACAAACCATGAGATAATGACCTAAGCTGAAATGAAGATTTGGAATCTTAACTGATTAAGTCACCTGGGCATCCCTGGACCTTATTTTTTTAATCCATTCTGATGCCCTATGTCATTTTATTCACATGCATTTTTAAGGTGTGAAAGTTTAATGACATTTTGAGTTTGTGGTAGAATACTCATGGCAACTTGTGGTTGAAACTACAGGCTTTAGAGCAACACTTTAAATTTTGCTCCACCTTTTTTTAGCTGTGTGTTTAGCGTGAGCAAGTTGCTTAACCTCCTTGTGTCTCAGGTTTTCATTTTCCTTATCTATAACATTGGAATAATAATATCATCTGCAGTATAGAGTTATGAGAATAAATGACAAGCATATGTTAAATGTTAGAGCAGTGGCTGGTACATAGTGAACTCTCACTAATGTTAGCTCTTTTCATTTGTGTTTATACTTCCATGAGCCCCCTGGGCAATTTTTGTGTTCTCCTCTTTTGTTAAGGTGTCTTGGTGCAAAAGTTCAAGAAGCCCTTTCCCAGAATTCTCTCCATGCTGTACTTGCTTCTCTTCTGTTGGTCTTTTGTAATGTTTCAGGAATGTGCTGTTTTCTTCTTTCGTTCTTTTTTTTTTTTTTTTTTTTTTTTTTTTTTTTTTTTTTTTTTTTTTTTTTTTTTTTTTTTTTTTTTTTTTTTTTTTTTTTTTTTGTAGCACCATTAAAAACAAAGAGTAGCTGTTTTAGGAATTTGGGAAATGAAGGGCAATGAGTCTCAGTTTCACTCATATTTACAATGAAATAACCTAATAGTTGGGAACAGCAAGCTATAGTTAAGATTTCAGAGGCATAGATGGGAGGCGTTTCAGTCTCAGCTCCCTTTGGAAAACTGGCTTCGACTCACTGGCGATAAAACATGAAGTCTGTAATTAAAACTTTCTCTTGTAAGACTTGGGATATGTTCAGTCTCATCTGATTATGGCTTATTGGGGAATGAATTTTCTGACGCAAATGAGGTTTTAAAAAAATCGGTGTCTCTTTATTTGGTTAACATTATTTCTGCACTTTGTTTTTCCTTGTCAGCTTTGAAAGGAAGAGGGAAAAAGTAAAGCACCATGCCAAAACTTGGCAGTAGGATTTCAGTGAGCAAAAATTCTCCGCCTACAGCACTGTTTGAAGTGGCTACACAGTGAGGGCCCTGCAGACTATTCTTAATGCATCAGAACACTATGTTATGCATAGTTAAGAAGCCACAAGAAAAGACTAATGCAGGAGTAGACGGCACCTGTCCTCTGTTCTTTCTTGCCTCTTCCAGTGAACATTATCTCTGGCTTTATAGTCTAGGAATCAAAGGGCAGATACTCCAATTTACTGCTGACATTGCCGGACTCAGCTTTGCCACTTCTTCCATTACCAGACCTAAACGTTTGAAGGGCAGAAGCCAGGATAAGAGCAGCCAATGGGATTGGAGAGCAATTGGAACTGACCCTTCCTATGCTATCCCCCTTCATCAACCAATATCTTCTAGGCTCATGATTTTTGCACCTACAAATATTGACCATATCTTATAGTGATTGAGTGCTTCTGAGTTGTCATGTACTATGCTAATCTCACAACATTATAGAGCAGATACCATTTCTATATCAAGGGTGAACTTGAAGCTTACAAGAAAAGATTGGGCAAATTGTTCAAGGTCACAAGTAGGTCACTGTATTAGTTAGGGTTTTCCAGAAAAACAGAAGAAATGGGAGAAATGTATATCCTTCTTTCTCTGCCTTTTGTTCTGTTCAGGCCCTCCATGGGTTGGGTGATGCCAACTCACCCTGGGGAGGTCAATCTACTTTATAGAGTTTACCGATTCAAATGCTAATCTCATCCAGAAATACCTTTATAGACTCATCCAGAAATGATGTTTAATCTGTGTATCCTGTAGGCTGTTGACACATAAAGTTAATCATCAATGCCAGAAGTGTTGGATATTGAACCAGATCTGACTATTGGGTCAGAGTCTGTTATATCAACTTGCTGTTGATGCATAAAAAATCACATCATGCAAAAGCAAGCACTCAATTTCTATAGTGTCTACAGGCCATCTTGGGTTTTAGCTGATATAAACTGGGCTTGCCTTTGGGGTGCCTGGGTGGCTCAGTCAGTTAAGCATCCGACTTCAGCTCAGGTCATGATCTCATGGTTTGTGGGTTCAAGCCCCACGTCGGGCTCTGTGCTGACAACTAACTCAGAGCCTGGAGCCTGCTTCAGATTCTGTATCTCCCTCTCTCTCTGACCCTCCCCTGATCTCTCTCTCTCTCAGAAATAAAACATTAAAAAATTTAAGAATAAATAAATAAACTGGGCTTGCCTGGGTGGTTCTGTTCTACATGCCTCTCATCTTCGTCCTGAGACCAACAGGTTAGCCTGGATGTGTATAAAAAGGAAGTTGGAAATTTGCAAGGTCTCTTAAGGCCTAAGCTTGAGACCACTATACTCAGTTTGTCCTCATTCACTTAGTCAAGGTAAGTCACAAGGCTGAGCCCAATATCAAGCAGTAAAGAGATACACTCCACCTCTATGGGAAATAGCCCATGCTGATGTCTGCCTGCTGATCCCCCTTCAGAACTATTCTCATTCTTCAGCTGCTTTGAATACTTATTGCTGATGAAACTCACAGATAGTCCCCCTCAACATTCCTATCCTCCCACTACCACTCTCCCCCCAGATCTCCCATTCCCACTGCCTACCAGCAGCTGCTTTGCTCAAGGGTGCCCCCACAGGCCACCCACATGCAGTTACGGGTCAGGTGTGACAGTACAAAGACCAACCCCCCCACCCCCAAGCCCCAATTCAAACCATTTCTGAAGGGCTGTCCCAGCTCCAGAACTTCTGGTAGGGTTGGCCGAGGCCTTGGCTAAAATGGACTTACTCCCATTTTTTCTCCCTTTCAGTCTTGTTTCCCTTGCTCTGTTGAAAGTGCTGTTCCCAAGAGCACTCCTCGATAATAACCACATGCAACTCTAACCTTCAACATGGGAGGAATTCCAAAGACCATGGCAAAGGACGTGGAGAGAATATAGGAAAGTCAGGACCAATAATGCAATTTACCACACCTTTGCATTTAACAACTAAACTGCATCCCAGATTAGAACAAAAGTATGTATTGGAGAAACCAGTGAGTCTCTGTCTGAAATATTCTAATGTATACTTAAACCATTAATATTAGACTTTAAAGTATATTTGAGGTGGAACTCAGTTTGCAAACTCTGATGATCCTGAAGAGGTGTGGGCAAATGGAAACTTTATCAATTGAATTAAATTCCAAGTGTGTGGTGAAAGTTCAGTATTCTAAAGGTAAAAATGCAGTGAATTGTTTTATGGATAACTGTCTTAATATTGATTCTTGGGGCGGCTGGGTGGCTCAGTCAGTTAAGCATCCAACTTCGGCTCAGGTCATGATCTCACAGTTGTGGGTTCAAGCCCTGCGTCAGGCTCTGTGCTGACAGCTCAGAGCCTGGAATCTGCTTCGGATTCTGTGTCTTCCTCTCTCTCTGACCCTCCCCTGCTCACTGCTGCCTCTCAGAAATAAATAAAACTTTAAAAAAATAAAAAATAATAATATTGATTCTTTTCCATGTCAGGATTTATATATCAGGAGTTTATCTCATTTTTATAAATAAATCCCTTCTACCCTTCTACTTTTTAAAAAATGTTTATTTTGAGAGAGAGAGAGCAAGTGCAAGCAGGATGAGGGGCAGAGAGAGGAAGAGTGAGAAAATCCAAAGCAAGCTCCACGCAGGGGTTCTATCTCACCATGAGATCATTACCTGAACTGAAATCAAGAGTCAGGCACTCAACCAATTGAGCCACCCAGGTGCCACAACCTCTTCCTACTTTTAAAATATCATTCCATGTATGAAATTATGGCATGTTGTCATAAATTTATTTTTGGTTTCTGAGTCTTTTTTTAATGTTTGTTTTTGAGAGAAAGAGTGCGAGCAGGGGGAGGGGCAGAGAGAGAGGGAGACACAGAATCTGAAGCAGTCTCCAGGCTCCAAGCTGTCACCATAAAGCCTGATGCAGGGCTCGAACTCATGAACAGTGAGATCATGACCTGAGCCTAAGTGAGACACTTAACCGACTGAGCCACCCAGGTGCCCCTGGTCTCTGATTCTTAGTGGAGATCCTTTGCATCAGTTTTAAACTGATGTGAACCTTAGTGAATTTAAGGGACTCTGGGGGAAGGATATGTGTGCAGAACTGTTGGAAATGGGCCCTATGGATATAATGAACAGAGCACATGAACATCCTGGGAGAAACCTCTGGCCACATAGCGTTTCTCCAGAGAAAAAAAGCAGTAATTGTGAAAGTAGAGAATTTGTTCTCCTCAGGAATATGTCTTGATAAGATAGAAGGACCATTCAGCAGGAAGCTAAGAGTTCTAATAGAATATTGTTTACATGGCTGTTTGTCATCTCTGGGGTATGAAGGACAAGCAGTTCTGGAGAGCAGATCAGAACACTGGTGGTTGAGGGACTGGAGGCCCTAGTAAGAGGGAGAAACAGGCTCACAACAGTGATAGATAAACAAAAATTTATTCAATACTTAGGGTATGCAAGCCATGTTTATATTCATTTTCCTCCTATTTCCTGTAGGAAGGTTTGCTTTTGTTTGTTTGTTTGTTTGTTTTATTTTGCAGGGGGAGGGGCAGAGAGAGAAGAAGAGTGAAAATCCCAAGCAGGATCTACACTGTCAGCATAGAGACTGACATGGGGCTTGATCTCATGAACCATGAGATCATGACCTGACCTAAAAATCAAGAGTCAGGCACTCAAAAAAGTGAGCCACCCAGGTGCTACATGTTGAAGCTTTCTGATGTGAGTTTCCTATGTCAGCTAGGGTCTGGAAATATTCTTGATATTTTAAAACAGAGAATTTAGTACAAAGAATTGGTCCTACTGGAGCTGACAGAGCTGAGAAGCCTAAAGTGGGACAGTACAGCATCCCTGAGGTTATTAAGAGCAGGAAGCTACTATCATTGCCCAAAGCTCAGGGGACAACAGGATCCGGGGTCACCAAGCAGAAGCTGGCACCACAGCAGGCCTTGCCACAAGAGCTGGATTCCCAGAAGAGACTGTCACAGACAGTGCCTGAGGCAGAAGGAGAGGGGGAGTAAGAGCCTGGGTTCTTCGTTTCTGCCCCCCAGTCTTCCTTCAGAGCTTCCCACTGGCTGACTTGATGCAGAAACCAGAGGGCAAAGGAAGATGGGGGTAGAAATTCTCATGATACAAAACACGACAGAGCAGGGCATGGAATGGATCCAAGAGCAAAACAGGCCAAGATTAGCACATAGCCTCCACTTAGCTCTTTCCATGGAAATGTCTTCCTTCTCTTCCATTTCTGAGTCTCTGATCCCTGACAATGGCCTCATCCAGGCTCCCTCGGCAGCCAGTTTCCAGTTTAACACCATCGGTAGGACGCACAGGCAGAAGGTTGGGAGGTAAGAAGAAAGGCCAGATTATTCTCTGGCCTCCCTGTCAGTGTCCCTCCCTGGTAACCGATCCTGCTGACAGCCTCTTCTGCATGGTTTCCAGCCTCACTAGGATTCACTGGGAGTGAATCCCCTATTTCTGATTTTTGGGTATCTTAATATCCCCTGCTGTTGATTCTCTGAATCCTGCCCATAGTGATGTCAGCTGTATCCTTTATTGACATCTCATCAGGGGCGCCTGGGTGGCTCAGTCGGTTAAGCATCTGACTCTTGATCTCAGCTCAGGTCTTGATCTCAGGGTTGTGAGTTCTTCACTGGGTGTGGAACATACTTAAAAAATAAATAAATAAACAAACAAATAACTGAATAAATAAAGTCTCTTCATGTAAACAACCTCTTCAGGTTGCATTCTGTTTCCTGCCAGGATTCTGGCTGATACCTTGACCTACTATATTCTTTGTTGTTGTTGTTGTTGTTGCTTTATTTATTTTTGAGAGAGATAGATAAGGCATGAGCGGGGGAGGAACAGACAGAGGGAAAGAGAGAATCCCAAGCAGACTCCACGCCTGCAGTGCCTGATGCAGGGCTTGAATTCATGAACCATGAGAGCATGACCTGAGCCAAAATCCAGAGTTGGACTCATAACCAACTGAGCCACCCAGGTGCCCCTGTATTGTTTTCCCAACTCTTTGCAAGTGTTTTGCTTTCCTCTCTGCCTAGATCAACAGTGTGGTATAGTGAGAAAAGCATTGGCCATTGACAGCTATGGTTTTATTTCTGTTCCAGAGTTAAACTGGGTTACTGGCTGGAAAAGTTATTTAACTGAGCCTCAGTTTTCTTGCCTACAGGGTCAGAATAATGATAGGTATTGGCTGGATTAAATAAAATCTGTGCCTGACGTGTACATTCCATGCCTTATCAGCCTGCTGTCACAGAATAAGTTCTCGTGTTCTTTTTATAATCCAATTTTTTTAAAGATTTCTTTTTGAGAGAGAAAGAAAGAGAGAGAGCACACAAGGAGGAGCGAGGGACAAGCTCCTAAGCAGGTTCCAAGCTTAGAGCCCAGGGATATGGGGCTTGATCCCATGGCTCTGGGATCATGACCTGAGCTGAAGCCAAGAGTCAGATGCTCAATTGACTGAGCCACCCAGGTGCCCCTATATTCCAGTTTTTATGGTGTGAATCCCCATCCCATTTGGCTGAAAGAAATTAATTTCCTTCAAAGTATCTACAGTTATTTCTAGAAATTCTCAAAGAAATTCCCTTGCTAACCTTTCTTTTGCAGTTGCCATGGCTGTCTGCCCTGTTAATTTTCTTCCATCCTGTCTGCCACATGTCCAGCATCTGCTTCCAGAGCCACTTGCTGAGGCTTTGCCAAGGCTGAAGTCTTTCCAGGACCACTGTCCATCATAAGAACACTGCCTGTGCCAGAGTTGTTGACTTTCCATTCTCCTAGAGTCTAGTTCTTGGGAGGCCTCCATGTGGAGAGGAGGGGAGAATGGCTTTCCCTGCCTCTGAGCCAGATTAGCCCCAAACATGCAGAGCCTCTTGGAGTTTCCTTGACTAGTTCCTCACCTAGTTTCACATGAAGACAAAAACAACTCACAGAGATTCTGGACGTTGCTTCCTCCCTCTCTTCTAGAGGACGATCATGGCCAGGCATGCTTTGCCATCTGCTCCCTCCTTCCTTCCCTCCCACATCTGTCCACAAACCCCAAGCCCTATTTCCCTCCTTCCTCTTCCATTTATTAAACTGAAACTTTTTTTTTTTTTTAAAGAAAGAAGGTACATGTGAGTGAGGGGCAGAGAGAGAGAGAGAGAGAGAATCCCATGAGGAGTAGAGAGAGAGTGGGGGGGTGGAGAGAGAGAGAAGTGGGCTCACCTAAAGTAGGGCTTGAGCCCTTCCCATATGAGACTTAAACTTATGGACTGAGATCATGACCTAAGCCGAAGTCAGATGCTTACTGACTGAGCCACTCAGGCGGCCCTAAACAGAAACTTCTCTACATATTAGACATTGTGAAATGGAATAGCAAGGGTCAGTTAAGGAGGTGAGATCTGTATGGATGTCTTTATGAGCCAGAGACCATGACAGTTATATATGAATGATTCTTAGTACAATACTTGGTACAGAGTAGAATCTCAGTAAATGGTAGGTGCTGTTATCATTTAAATAGAAATCCCATTTCCTGCCATTGGTATACTACAGGTTCTTCACGGTTACATTCAGATGTCATTGCTTACAAGAAGCCTTGCTGTAATCTGTTTAGTATGAAGTAATCTCTCCCTCTGAATTAGTTTCCTAGAGCTGCGGTTACCAAGTACTAAAAGCTGAGTGGTTTATAACAACAGAAATTTCTCTCTCATGGTTCTGAAATCCAGGTGTTAGCAGAGCCATCTTGTTTCTGTTGTCTCCAAGGAGCCATGGCTCCTCGGCCCTTCACAGCTTCTGGTGCTTCTCCCAGCTTCTAGGGGTTCTCGAAGCTTCTGGTGCTTCTCAGCATTGCTTGGTGCTCACAACCTGTGGGTGCATCAGTGCATTCTACTTCTGCTGCCTTATGGCCACCTTCTTGGTTTGACTCAGTTTTTAAGCTCTTCTCCCTTCAAAAGACATCAGCCTAGAGGATCAGGGCCCAGGCTAATGACTCCTTTAACTTCATCATATTTGCAAAGACCCTATTTCCAAAAAAAAAGGTTACATTCTGAAGTAGTTGGAGGTTAGGGTTTCAACATGTCTTTTTGGGGAACACAATTCAATCCATAACACCCTCCAATAATCTAACTTCTAATGGCAACATTCATTTCTTTTGTTAAGTCTATCACATTCCAGGTTATTTTATAGTAATTAATGTTTTATCTCCCCTTACAACACTGAACACTCCAGGGACAGAATGTATTTCTGGTTCACTTTTGTGTTCCTGACAGTACCTGCCCGGCCATAACAGGTTTGATAGTTTAAAAATGACAGGGTTCCTTTCCTGACTCATGGCCAATCCATGAGACTCAAGCATGCTGCTGCCTGCTTGGTATATGTATTTCTGAGTTCCTTGTGTTTTTTGGCCCTTTGGCGGATTTCTTTCTTTGGAAAATATAGATTGGGAGGATGGTTACAGCCTGCTTCAGGTGGTAAAATATTTGTGTTTTCTGGAAGTGAATAGTGGGCTTCACGCTACCAGGAAAACAATCTTGTTTGTCTCCAACTTATGGCTCTTTTTTTTTTTTCTTCTTTTGCATTTTCAGCATCCTGATGATGTCCTTAGTTACAGTTGCTATGGAAATATTGTAGTGCTTCCTGCAGTGCTGAGCGGTGTGGTGCCTAGGGCCCTCCTTAGTGCAGATTTATGATGATGCCCGAGCCGTGGGTTTCATTTGCTAGTTTTTTGGCCTAGTAACTGGTTGTCATCAGGGGAGTGATGTACCTTTATTTTGGTCCCCTGATTTGTTACATTGATTTTCTTTTTCATTGGTTCTGGAGTGCTCATCATCTTCTTAAATACTCAACCGATTATTTCACAGAATATAATGGCAGAGCAGCCCTGTCTTCTTATCACTGAATAAATCAGTAAATAGATGCAGTCTTTCTGATACTAACGTGAGTGGTGATCTAGGTTTGTTAAAACATTTGAAATCTTTCTAGGATGTAGATTTTAAAGATTGAAACTGAGCAATAGATGGAGGAGAGAAAACTGGGCCATCTGGAGACTTGGATTCTGATGTCTTTTGTAAAATGGCAAAGTAACAGTAATGCACGTCCCCCCTACTTGATAGGATTGTTGTTAAGGCTAACTTGATTAATGTCTACAAAAGCAATCTGTAAGCTATACAATGCTGTAAATGCTCTCAAATGCCATTGTGAATAACATCAGCTACTATCTTAATAGTCTTGGCTCTGTCTTTGACCTGGGTGACCCTGGGAAGCAACTTAATCTCTGGTGAAGACCTGAGTTGGCCTCTTTACTAAGCCATCTGGGCAAATAAATGTTTAGGCCATTTTGCAGCATTTTCAAGGTCATCAGCTTCTGTGTGTTAATCTCTTCTATTCTCTCATCATCTTTTACATTGGGGAGGGAAGGGGTAATATGACTTTAATTGTCAGCTAAAAAGGAGGAGAAATCTTGAATTTTTTTTTATGACCTTTTCTAAGATCTTTAATGTCTTGCTGATGTATCTGTTGCTTGTTTGGTGTGTTGGCATGTGCCATTATAATTTTGCTTCTCCAAAAAGATTTTTTTTTTTGTAGAACTTTGGTTTAGGGTAGACACTTAACCACTAACTAGAACACATTTAGGCATGCAGACTTTGACAATTCCAGAGAAAAGTTCTGAATGCATTTAGTGATCTATTCATTTCAGTTTTTAAAATTCTATTAATTTATTCTGGAAATGCTCCACAAACTGATACCACTGCAATTAAACAGAATTCTTTATGAAGTATTTCATGCCTGACAACTCCAGATATATATTCATTATGCAACGTCTCTTGAAGCATTTTCAATTTGCTCATTTGGAGCAAATTTTGTGTGTTGAATGCAGTTGGTTCCTAGACACTGACTCATTTTCCAAACACGAATACACTTTTTTTTTTTCCAATGGACTTTCTCCTGCCAGGATATCGTCCAACTCTTCCTTAATGTCCTGTCAGAATATGGTCAGCTCATCATGAACAGGAAAGGGCTTCTTGCTCACTCTTCCAAAAGTAGAATGAAGTCACATATTTTGATTTTTAAATGATAATAAAAAGAGAATTAAAAAAGAAACAGTCAGAAACCTAACTAATTCCCAGGCTTAGGGCTGTTTTAAGGAGCTTAACCAGATGAGACACCCAAAAACAAAATCTGCAATTTGCATGGTTTTGAGTAGAATGCATCAAACTTTCCATTTTACTTTAAATATCAAATAGCTGTAATATGAGTCAACATAAATAAACCAAGGAACCAAAGTTTTCATGGAAGACAGCACCAATTTCATGTGGGCAGACAAGCATCTCAACACAAAAACTTGGCCATATGCTCAGAACTATTCCTACGTATTTAGATTTTTGGTGCAAATTTCATCTTTGTCCCTAGAAAACAAACCCAGAAGGCCTACAAAGTCAAGAATGAAGGACTCATTTCAGTAAAATGCCAATAATGTCGGCCCTAAAAAAAATCAGAATTTTTAGTTCTACCTAATCTAATGATCATCTTGACATTTAAAAAAATTTTTTATTTATTTAAAAAAATTTTAAATGTTTTTTATTTATTTCTGAGAGAGAGAGAGAGAGAGAGAGAGCGTGCATGAGCAGGGGATGGTGAGAGAGAGAGACACAGAATCTGAAACAGGCTCCAGGCTCTGAGCTGGCAGTCAGCACAGAGATCGACGTGGGGCTCCAACCCACGAACCCTGAGATCATGTCCTGAGCCGAAGTCGGACGCATAACCGACTGAGCCACTCAGGCACCCCTCGTCTTGACAATTTTTGCAGACACGGTTTCTGATGGGACTGACCAAAGTCACCATTTGTTTCTGATGGAGTCCAGAGTTATTTAAGCATATATAGCAGAGATTTGATTCAACTTCATAGATAATTCACCCCAAAAATGTTCCTCGTGGGACACCTGGCTGACTCAGCTGGTGGAGTGTGCAACTCTTGATCTCCTGGTTTTAAGTTTGAGCCCCACATTGGGTGTAGAGACTACTTAAAAATAAAATCTTTAAAAATAATTCCTTGGGATACAGAAATGCTGAGACATAGGAGCACATGGACCCCAATGTTCATAGCAGCACTCTCCACAATAGCTAAAACATGGAAAGAGCCTAAGTGTCCATCAACAGATGAATGGATCAAGAAGATGTGGTTTATCTATACCATAGAATACTCCATGGCAATGAGAAACAATGAAATCTGGCCATGTGTAGCAACATGGATGGACCTTGAGGGTGTTATGCTGAGCGAAATAAGTCAGGCAGAGAAGGACAAATATCATATGTTTGCACGTATAGGAGGATTAGGAGGAACTTGACGGAGGAACAAGGGGGAGAAGAAGGGCGGAAATGGTGGGGGAAAGGGAGAGAGGCAAACCATGAGAGACTCTTGAATGCTGACAAAAACTGAGGACTGATGGATGTGGGGGGAAGGGGGATGGGCATGGAGGAGGGCACTTTGGGGATGAGCACTGAGTGTTATGTGGAAACTAATTTGACAATAAACTATTTGTAAAAAAAAAAAAAAAAAAAAAAATAATTCCTTGGGGCGCCTGGGTGGCTGGCTCAGTTGGTTAAGCGTCCGACTTCGGCTCAGGTCATGATCTCACAATTCGTGGGTTCAGCCCCACGTCGGGCTCTATGCTGACTGCCAGCTCAGAGCCTGGAGCCTGTTTTGGATTCTGTGTCTCCCTATTTCTCTGACCCTCCCGTGATCTCTCTCTCTCTCTCTCTCTCAGAAATAAATAGAACATTAACAAAATTAAAAAATAAAAAATAATTCCTCATAAATTGCCAAGGAAAGGGATGATTTTTTGCTGTTGAGTTATTTGGTTATTTGCCCTGATCTTCTACTTCAGTTCCGGCATATATGTAGCCTTTACTAAAATAATACTTTGTAGGATACAAATAGTTTATTCTAACACATTCCTCTTCATTGCTAGTTCAAAACTTTCTCTTTAATTTTTTCTTTTCAAAAGTTTATGCATTTATTTTGAGAAAAGGGGAGAGAGAGAGAGAGAAAGAATGTGTGTGTGTGTGTGCACATTGGGGGAGAAGCAGAGAGAGAATTCTATGCAGGCTCTGCACTGTGAGTGCAGATGTGGGGCTTGAACCTATGAACCGAAGTCCAATGCTTAACTGACTGAGCCCCAGTTTCTCTTTAATTTTTGATTGGTGCCAGTTTGGAACCAATCTCTTTACATTTTTTTAGGGTTTGTTTTTATTTTTGAGAGAGAGAAAGAGCATGAACAGGGGAGGGGTAGAGAGACACAGAAACACAGGATCTGAAGCAGGCTCCAGGCTCTGAGCAGTCAGCAAAGAGCCCCATGTGGAGCTTGAACTCATGAGCCATGAGTTGAACTCACTGAGCCGTCCTGGCACCTCTTGGAACCAATCTCTTTAAGCCTCAATTTCTGCATTTGTGGAGTGGGTATAATTAACACTTCTAAAATAGTATAAAGCTGTTGCAATGATTAGTTAAACAGGTCAAAGTACTAAAGACAGGGCCTCATATATAGTCAGAGCTCAATAAATCTAAACTATTTTTTACTTTTACTGATAATGATGTGATTTTGGAAGTCATTAAACTTTTTGCGGTCTAGTTCCTTAGCTGTGAAAGACAATGTCTTGATGTAAATCTGAAAGTGCTCTTAGAATGAATACAGTGCTTTCACACACAATGTGAATTATAGAATTCAAACAACCAATGTGCCTGGATGGCTCAGTCAGTAGAGCCTGCAACTGTTGATCTCAGGGTCTTGAGTACAAGCCCCATGCTGGGCGTGGAGCCTACTTAAAAAGAAAAGAAAAAGAATTTAAGCAGCTACCATCATTAATTAAGACATGGTTTTACCTTATTGGTTGATTTATGCTTTGAAGGAGAGCTTGATGCACAAAGGTTTACTTTATTTGGATATTATGTTTATTACCATTTTACCACGTTTTTTTTAGTATTCATTATCTACTACAATGTGCTAAGAGTTTGAGTGCAAGTAGTTTATTTGGGATGTGACCCCAGCCAGCTTATTTAGGGAGTGGGATAGTAAGATTGGCAAGAAGGGAATGTTGTTATGGGTAACTTGATAAGCAGGTCACTGTAGTGAGCAAGGGGCCTCAATCCCACTGGTCCTCTGAGAGACTTCAAAACCTGTTGGCTTTAAGCAACCTCATTCATTTAGCTCAATACTGCCCATACCTTGTCACTTTCTATGAGTTTTACCACGCGAAAAAGTTGGGGAAGCATTGCTGCAAAGCTTGGTTGGCAGAAATACACAGACCTACACTGTGTATTTAAAATTTAGCTACATAGTGGAGTCAGAAGATGTGAGGTCAGAAGTTGAAGTTTATGGTCTTCGTGTACCTGAAAACTGAAAAGGAGGCTATCTCATTTAATGCTTGTAAGAATCATGTGGATTTTGATCTTTAGTTTTTCCCCCAACCCCCAACCAAACTATTTTACTGATGGGAAAAGGGACATTTCAGAAGTTTTGTTATTCACCACAAAGCTAGTAACTGCAAGTGCAAAGATTAGGACTTCGATGCGTTTGATGTTGGAGCCCATTCTCTTTTCTCCATTTCAGACTAAACTTGTTCTGTCTCCCAAGAAGTGTTCCAGCAGAGACTGGTTGACTACTTGGAAATTGTAGGAGGGATTCCTATACTGTGGGTATAAAGCCAGATGACTTTCAAGGTTTCTGCCATTCATGAATCTATAAATGGTCATAATGTTAATAACGGTTATAGTGTTAAAACAAAAAACAAATGGAGACCAGCCTTGAGAATTCCTTGAGCAGACAAAACCAGTGTAGTCCTATAGATAAAGTGTAACTTAGCTTATTTTGAAGGACTAACTTGACCTGGGTCATTTCTTGCTTACACCTCTGGAAATCACAAGCAAAACTTAAACTATTTACCCAAGTCAATATGAGGTATTCAGTGACCAGTTCCCAATCATTTAAGAAAATTCTAATATTATCACCAATCACTGTGAAACAGAAAGTCCCTGCTTTCTCACTGTATAGCTGCTTTATAACAATACTCCTGAGCCTCATTCTGTGTTTGGTTTGAGTGCTCCTGAGTTGCGAGCTGCCTTTTTGGTGTATGCACTATAAACTTTTACTAATTACTCCTTTGGTGATTCCCTACTTTTACTTCTGTTATTTCTGAACTTTTGACATATGCTAAGCCATCAGTGTTTCCTATAATTTAAGAATTGTTTCTTTCTTAAATTCAGAAATTAAGCTCTTATTTATCTTAATGGACATTAAATGTTTTTTAATTACCTTTGACTTGATACTAATAAAAATGGCTTGTTAATTGTTTAAAGCATTGATTATTAGCTATTCTCTTTAATTAGACTGGAATGTGCTGTTTGAATCAAGAGTAGCTTAGGCAATCAGAGGCGATTAAAATAACCAGGCATGAGAAGGTTGTAAATTAAAGGCTAGAAATGGAAACGAAACTGAAGCCCAGATATTAAAAATGCAGAAGGGCAGATTATGTTGAACTGTATTACAGAAAGACCTAAGAGACATGCAAAATGAAGTCTGCTGTAAAGAGGGGCTGTTGAGCTATGGGAGTTGAGCGTATGGAAGCAGAAGCAAACTCAGCTTTGTCTGTGCATTGGTTTTTGGGCTTTAAGAGAATAACAGCTCTTGTTTCTGGTTTTGCAATTTCACGGAGATTTAGAATAGCATTATGAACATTTTTAAAGTGTTGCGGGCAGATGAAAGGTACTATGAATTATGTAAATTGTCACTCAGTTGAGAGGCCCCTGCTGGCTCTCATTAACTCCTTGGTCTCAAAACAACTATTAGTTTCTTTTAAATCAGGAATGTAGCCAGAATGCCCACTAGGTGGTGCTCAAATTACTGTATGGAATTAACGTGACCTCTAGTAAGCTAAAAGGACATTAAATGTTAGAGCAAAAGGCAGAACATATTCTATGATTTGAGCCTGAGGACATGAAGTTTTCACATATTGAGAGATCATGGCTTTAAAATAAATATAGATATAATGTGACATCAAAACATCTATGTACAAAAAGTGAAAAAAATGCTACCTCAGAGTCAAGGTTAATATTGTTGCTAGGAAAGTGGATTTTATTCAGTATTTTTTCTATTGAGCTTTAATAATTGTAA
Source organism: Hyaena hyaena (assembly GCF_003009895.1). Taxonomy (NCBI): domain Eukaryota; kingdom Metazoa; phylum Chordata; class Mammalia; order Carnivora; family Hyaenidae; genus Hyaena; species Hyaena hyaena. The sequence continues at coordinate 2,110,914 of NW_024080869.1, forward strand.
TACAGTAGGTTCTGGCATTTATGAAGATTTCAATTTATGTTATCAGGTCTTTTGCCTACGAACACTGTTAAGAACTTACCTTTCCACATTTATACAATTTTTCAATGTCATCTCCAAAATGGATAAGATGTGGATTGATAATTCTGTAAAAGCAATGCTTTGGGGAAAGGGGGGATGGGGGAAGGCAAGCAGAATGAAATGCCGATTGCTGAGATAAGGAAGCAAGGCTAGAGTTAATATTTTTTAATATTTGTTTATTTTTGAGAGAGAGAGAAGACACCCAGACTCACATGACCTTAGCCAAAGCTTGAAACTCAACCGACTGAGCCACTCTTGGTGCTATTACAGAGCGAGATTTTGTTTTGTTTTGTTTTGTTTTAATGGGTTTTTTTTTTTTTAATTTATTTCTGAGAGAGAGAGCAGTGATCAGGGTGGGGTCAGAGAGAGAAGGAGACACAGAATCGGAAGCAGGCTCCAGGCTCTGAGCTGGCTGTCAGCACAGAGCCCGATGCGGGGCTCAAACCCACGAACCGTGAGATCATGACCTGAGCCCAAGTTAGACACTTAATCGACTGAGCCACCCAGGCGCTCCCAGAGTGAGATTTTGGACAGAGGGATGGGGTTCTGAAAAGATGGTAATTTTAATCCACTGCCAACCCAACACAGCAACTGCTCCTGAGATACTCAGTTCCTGGGTCTGAGGTGCCTACTTCTGCTGGAGTCCTCAGGAAAAAGCAAACTGGACTTTATCCCCAAGGGCCAAATGGACCCTGCCCCCTTCACTCTTGCCTAAAAGGTAACGAAGATGTCCAAAGAACAGTTGTCGTAATAGCAAAAATTGAAAACCTCACGTTAGTCATAAAATGCATTATCCAACTGTGATATGTTTATACTATGGATTACTATATAACAGAGCAGTGATAAAGAAGGAACTAGGGCTCCGTGTTTCCAGATGAAAACCAGCAAGTAGCTGTGGTATACCTGAAAATGGGATAATGAATAAAAAGTTAAAAACTGTCAAACGATACTGTATACATACAGACGTATGTAGTGAAGCAAAAGATAGTAGTTACTTTTAGGAAGGGAAGAGCGTGGGTGGGGACACATATATAAGGACCTTCAATTATAACTGTAATGTCTTAGTCTGTGAGCTGAATGGTGGTAGAGGCATGATCATGATGACACAGTACTTTTATGCTTATCTCAAATAATTAAGAGAGGAACAGAAGGTGAAGAGGAGGATGAGGAGGAAGAGGAGAATTAAAAGAAGGGAGACGGGAGGCAGAGGAAGAAGGAGAAGACAACTCAAGGGATCAGGAATGGGAACTAGCAGGCCAGTGAGTTTCAGGAGGTATGTGATTTCAGTCAAGAGGTCAGCACCACAGGGGCACCTGGCTGACTCAGTTGGAAGAACATGCGATTCTTGATCTCGAGGTTGTGCATTCGAGCCCCATGTTGAGTGTAGAGATCAATAGATAAAACTTAAAAAGAAAAAGTGGTCACCACCACAGAGACTTAGTGCAAAAAGAGGGAACACTGAGAGGATGAATCTGAGGTCAGCGTGTGTGACTGCTGGAAAAATCAGATGAAATAGAAAGGACAGGAAGGCTCTCTTTCCAATGAAGCAGATCAATTCATTCGTTTACTCAACATATATTTGTTAACTGTATGTACTCTGCACAGCAGTGGACAAAACCACAAAAAAATCTGCATTCATGGACCAAAGGTGTCTGGAAGGCAGATTCTTTCTGTATCCAACCTGTTTGTGTGTGAGCATCCCAGCGAAGCACCCAGGGAAAGAGGGGTTTATTCATTCTACAAATATGTACTGAATGCTTCACAGATGGCAGACTCTGTGGGATCCTGGGGTACGGAGTGAATTCTTCCCTTCAAGGAGCTCATGATCTCCTGGGGAAAGCTACATATCCACTGAGGCATTTGCAACTCAGTGTGTGAGAGGAATACCCAAGCTACCTTGGCAACAAAGCGGCGGGGAAAGTTGGGAGTCTGCTTCTGCGTGGAAATAGACTTGGTGATCTTGAAGGACCATGACGGGAATTCGGAGTCTGGTTCAGGCCTTTAGCATGAGTGAAAGATTCTGGGGGGCAGCGGGTACCTAAGGTTCAGCTCTCTGCTCCAGGGCATTGGGAAGAGTCTGTTCTCCAAAACATGTCCCCTTACCTGGTGTCTGCTCTCCCAGCACCGGTAGGTCATTGTTAGAAATTCATTTCATTGCCTCAACACACTTTTGTTATTTTGAATAACAAGCTATTGTATCAAAAGATATTTTATAAATTCTTTATCATTTAATTTGTAACTTTGTAATGTTTTGATGAGAGTAATATCTCCCAAATCTTGTTGACAAAAACATATAAATATCTGACATCCTGAGAGACATAATAGAATACTTAATATGAACATAATGTTTCTGTGTTCTTGTTTCCTTCTTCATGCTTTTCTTTTTTTTTTTTTTTTAAGATTTTTTTTTTTAAGGTTTTTATTTATTTCTAGGAGAGATAGACAGCGTGAGCAGGGGAGGGTCAGAGAGAGAGGGAATCACAGACTGAAACAGGCTCCAGGCTCTGAGCTGGCAGTCAGCACAGAGCCCGACGCGGGGCTCGAACCCACGAACCGCGAGATCATGACCTAAGCGAAAGTCGGACGCTTAACCGACTAAGCCACCCAGGCGCCCCTTCTTCATGCTTTTCTGAGGTGTAAAGAGGATTGTAGGGAAAAGAGCTGCAGGTGAGGGAGTGGCTTCAGCAGGAAGGGACCCATGAAAGAGGTGGGAAAGGGTGTCACTTATGTGGGGAGTGAGCCTAGTTAAGAACCAAGATACAGATGAGACCTCTTCCATCAACGTTGCTCTGGAACTCTATGGAAAATTTTTCCCTTCTGGAGTGATCATTATACGGACACAATGAAGCAAATAAGAAAAAAAAAAAAAAACCAAAGACCCTGTATTCACTGAGTAATGGTGTTTTGTGCTAAGTACTTGCCAGGCACTGTGCCAGGCACCAGAAGCATGTACTGAAGCATCCATTAAAGACAGTAGGTTGTGACTGCTTAGAGTTTTGTTCTACCCAAAGGGGTGAAATGATGGTCTGTGAAACCTAAGCCCAGCTCACTGAGGGCCTGGTACTAGAGGTTTGGCTTCCCAGATGTTTTAAAGTCATGTTTCCAAGTCCTGTCTTAAGAGGAACTTGAGCTTTTAAAGATTTTATATGGGGGAAGCCACACATTAAAGCTGGAAAATTTTACTGCTTACTTTACTAGTCTCTCTCCCTCTCTCTGTCTCTGTCTCTCTCTCTTAAATTTCTGAAAACAGCATCCCTAGGCCTGAGAGGAGAAGGAAATCCTTGGTTCCCCCTTTTCCAATTCCCACATGGGGCAGATTGCTTTTAAGCTATAGGGAAATAGCTTGAGAAGTGCTCTCAGCATTTTGAACTCTTTTGGGTCAGTGACTGCAGTGCCCTGGGAAGCTTCGGGACTTCAGGACTGCTGGATCAGTCCACGCCAGGCAGGTACAGCCACCCTCTTTCTGGAGAGCTGTATGACTGGATTGAGGCAAGTTCCTCTTTGCCTACAGGGGCTTAGGGGAAAGTGGGTTGGGGTGGGCTAGAGGGGACATAATGTAGTGAATGGAATTACTGTCATTCAGAACATGTTTGAGGCCCTACTCTGTGCCAGCACTGTGTTAGGCTCCAACGTGGAAAATAAGAGAGTTCTCACAGAAAGGTGACTGAGACGGATCGATGTATGGCTAATGCTAAAAGTGGGCAAAATATGATACTATAGCAGTATGGATTGAGTGGCGGCAGGCATGTCCTGAGCTAAATTCTGAGGGAGTAGCTGTTAACCAGGGGAAGATTTGGGGGAAGGGGCTGTCCACACTGAGAACATCTGACATAGACAAGGTACGCTGAGGGCCTGTAAGTGGTTCAGAATGATTAGAAGGGAAGAGGGCAAGAAGCGAGGCTACAGAGAAGGGCAGAGCCCAGATACCATGAGGCCCCCTCGTCGGCAGTGCTGAGAAGTCTAGAGAGTCCCCTGGGAACTCCACAGAGACGCCGAGGGATCTTAAGTAAGACAGTGAACATTTGAAAGGGGGTCCGGGGGCACCTGGGTAGCTCAGTTGGTTCAGTGTTCCATTTCGGCTCAGATCATGATCTCACAGTTTGTGAGTTCAAGCCCCAAATTGGGCTCTCTGCTGTCAGCATGGAGCCTGCTTCATATCCTCTGTCTTCCTCTCTTTCTGCCCCTCCCTCACTTGTGTTTTTTTCCTCTCTCTCTCTCAAAAAGATATAAACATTTTAAAAATATAGAAGAGTTTGTTTCTTTATATTGTTTCTTTAATCTTTATATTTTTTCTTATGAAATTTAAAAATTCTCATTGAAGAAGATTTGGAGGTTATGGAAGGGTGTAAAGTGAAAACATAATGTCAACGTTTAACTCCACCACACAAATAATCCTGGCCAATATATTGGTATATTTGGTATATACCTTTTTACGTGTTTGTGACTATTTTATGTATAAAACTATATTTTGGGTTTTTTTCCACTAACATCATTTCCTAGACATTTCCTTACTCTATATTCTTTTTGTTAACAAATTTTAAAATCTGCCATTATTTTAGATTTACAGCAGAGTCCCAAAGACAGTGCAAGAAAGAGTTCCTGGATGTCTGCTATCTAGCCTTCCCTAATGTTAGCAATTTACTTTCTCTCTCTCATTGCTCTGTCAAAGTATACTTATGTCTGTCCTATTTCCACTCCCTAACCTGGAAAACTGAGCCATAATGTGATGAGTCAGTGGACATTCCCAGCCTGAAACAGGGGTCTCCTGAGTTAACAGTGCATTGACCTGGAGAAGTGGGAATTCTGGGTGAAAGAAAGTAGAGTCGTGGGTCAGGAGGTGCTCTTGGGCAGACAGGGCTCTCAGGACCCTACAGCTTAACTTGCCTATGGGAGCAGCTTTGGTCACTGCTTCAGAGGGGGTCCTCACTCCCTCAGATAGTTACAAGAGGTCAGCAGGTGTTTCTCCTTATGTTTTAATTTTTTAAATTATTTTTTAAATAGTTTATTGTCAAGTTGGTTTCCATATAACACCCAGTGCCCATCCCCACAAGTGCCCTCCTCCATGCCCTTCACCCCCCTCCCCCTCTCCCCTACCCCATCTACCCTCAGTTTGTTCTCAGCATTCAAGAGTCTCTCATGGTTTGCCTCCCTCCCTCTCTCCCCCTATTTCCCCCCTTCTTCTCCCCCACGGTCCTCTGTTAAATTCCTCCTAATCCTCCTATACGTGCAAACATATGGTATCTGTCCTTCTCTGCCTGACTTATTTCGCTCAGCATAACACCCTCAGGTTCCATCCACGTTGCTACACATGGCCAGATTTCATTCTTTCTCATTGCCATGTAGTATTCCATGGTATAGATAAACCACATCTTCTTGATCCATTCGCCAGGTGATGGACACTTAGGCTCTTTCCACGTTTTGGCGATTGTTGAGAGTGCTGCTATGAACATTGGGGTACATGTGCCCCTATGCATCAGCACTCCTGTATCCCTTGGGTAAATTCCTAGCAGTGCTATTGCTGGGTCCTAGGGGAGTTCTATTGTTAATTT